>NC_092876.1:277452872-278087872 GCF_028372415.1 Notamacropus eugenii | reverse complement strand
TGTATCCTCTAGGACATCTTTATCTGGTCCTGAGATGAGTACTCTCCTAGGGTATCTGAGGAAGGGGAAGATGGGCCCTACTAATATCTACCTTTCTCTTCCTTATCTTCCTCTCCTCAATCAGGATGTAAAGATCTTCCGAGCCCTGATCCTGGGTGAGCTGGAGAAGGGTCAGAGTCAGTTCCAGGCCCTCTGCTTCATCACAAGGCTACATCACAATGAGATTATCCCCAGTGAGGCTATGGCTAAACTTCGGCAGGTGAGAGGCCCAAATCCAGACTATTGTTGCCTCATGACCCTCCAGCTCCCCAACGTACCCTGGACCCACTAACCAGGGTCCAGATCCATGACAGCCCAACTACCTACCCAGGCCTAAGCCCATACCCACCAAACAGTCTCAACTCTCCAGCCCACCCAGGACCAGCCTCCCAACTCACCCTGGCCCCCAAATCTTGGGGATTCAAACTTCCCCCTCAATCCACTTTGCCCCAGTGACCTAACCCTCCTGTCCACTATTAAACCAATATTCCAAGCAAATGCCCCTGAAGTCTGTCTGTTTTGGGTGTCTCAGATCCCTGGATCCTTCCCCACCCCTACCCTAAGCCCTTCTTTGGTCCTTAAGACCAAAAATGAAAATCTTCTCTCAGTACCACCACCTGTCCACTTGTCTAGATTAAGAATGGAATGATTCCCCAAGGCTATTCAGATATGGGGCAAAAGAAAGGGGGTAGAAATGATATCTCTCACTCTCTAACCCCATCAGAAGCTCTTATAAATCCCACTAGTGGACTAATATATGGAGGATAGATTCATCCTGCTGGTGCCCAACCTCCCTCACTTGTCTCCCTATCCAAAACACATCCAAGTCTAGGGGAGGGGGGAAAAGAGGAGAGAAGTAGCAGGGAAAAGGAACCACACTAATTCTTTGAACTATGCCCCTCAAAGAATGTTTATAGTCCCAGAATCCAAACGGTGAGAGATGAAGACTAGTCACAGATGAGACTATTGGGGGAGGGTGTGTGAAGTGTGTAAGGGAAAAGGGACCCATGTGGGACCACACATAGCTTGCTTACTCCACTTTCTCCCCTCCCCATCCCACACATCCCCAACAGAAAAACCCTCGAGCGGTACGTCAGGCTGAAGAGGTCCGGAGTCTGGAACAGCTTCACATGGATGTGGCAGTCAATTTCAGCAAGGGAGCATGGCTGAGCCCCCACATCCATAATGTGTGTGCCGAAGCCCGCGAAGCCATCTACACCCGGGAAGAAGACATCAAATTTTGGCTGGAGAGAGGTCAGGCAGATGATCTCTGCAGCACTGGGCCTAGGGCTATGTAGATATGCAGCCAGACAAAAAAAAAAATAGACTTGGAAATTCTGATACTAAAGTACTTAGTCTTTAAGTACTACGGAGATGGGTTGTCATACAGTTCTTGATGAGAATGAAAGGACAATAACACCGAATGCTTCTAAGAGAAACTGAGAGTTGAACAGTATTCAGGACAATAGGGGGATGGGCTGCTGAAAGTAGGAGCAATGACCTGTGGGGAACCTCAGGGTCCATGTCACCTTCATGATGTCTGGGGATTTCACTGACCCACTCTTGGAGAGCAGTGGGCACCAGGCCCTGGAGAAGAAGGCCTTCCTATCACCCTCTTGGCCCTCCTCCATTGAACCCTACCTTTCCCTGCTCCTACCTACTCAAATTCAGCTCCTTTCCTTTCTTCCTCTGTCCTTTAATTTCTCCCAGCATTGCTGTGTGCCCCTCACATCCTCACCCCAGACTCTAGCTGTCTTTCTCTCTCCAAAGAGAGGCAAAAGAGAAATTGAGATGCCAACAGTTCTAACTCAAGTTTCAAGTCAGGGTTACCCCCACCTTCCTCCCTTTCCGAATCTGACTGCTCAACTCATAGGTTCTAAAACTAAAAAGAGACCTTCCCATGTTATAGCTGAGGAATCTGAGAGGTCTCAAGAGATAGAAGAACCAGATTTCACTCTCAGATCCTCTGACCCCCAGTCCATGGCTCTCAGGGCAAGGGTTGAGTGAGACACTCCCTAACACAAAGGTCATACTTGAGTTTCTTCTCTCCTTTGACTAGGTTCTCTGGACTCCTGGCTGAGGTAGGGGTGGCCTACAGTCTGGAAGTAGGCATGGACAGTCCAGACCAAGGTCTCAGGACATAGTTCCACAGTCATAAAAGAAGGCCAGGAAATCACTGGGGGGATGGAGGGGCAGGTTGGGTCCTCTGAGAAGAGGAAGGCTCTTCCCCTCACAACCTCTTTCTCTTTCTCCTTCCCACTCTTCTACAGGTGTAGATGGCTCCATATTTGAAACTCTGCCTTCACAATCAGCTGACCTCTCCAGCCTACGGCGTTGTCGTCTGGTCAGTGACCGATGGAAACCTTGCCTCTGTCACTATGGGCTCAGCTTGGCCTGGTATCCCTGCCTGCTCAAATACTGCCACAGTCGAGAACCCAGTGGCCGCCTCTCCTCCTATAAGTGTGGTATCCGCAGCTGCCAGAAGAGCTATAATTTTGAATATTATGTGCCCCAGAAACAACTCTGCCTTTGGGATGAGGACACCTAACCAGGGCCAGGGACACTGAGCCGGGGAGGGGTGAGATGAGATGCTCCCCTCTCAGAAGCAGAGAAAGGCGGCTGCAAAGCCTCTCCTTTCTTCACTCATGCCATCCATCTGGAGTCTCAGGCCCCTTGCTCTACGACTGTGAAAAGGGATGAGGTTAACTTAAGGCCACCCCTTCTCCTCTCCAATCCTTACTCCCTCATCCTTTATTGAAGGTAGGGGAAGAGCCCTATCTAGCTTCTTCCCTTAAGGTATGTCATTTCTCAAGTAAACAAAATGTGACCATTTCTTTTATTTAATTCTTTCAAGGTTCAAACCTTAAGAAAACCCTGCCTGGGGTAGGGGTAGAGAAAACAAGTATAATAAATCCCCTATCTGCTCTGCCCCTCTCCCCCCACACTCATACTTCTCCCTCACTTAGAAGGAATCCATACAAATCCCTTCCTCAAGGAACTTCTGTTTGACTCTCCTCTCCCCACCACCACTCCAGCAAGAGATCTGCTGGGGACACCACCCTCCCAAAGCATGGGGGTAGGGTTAGCAAGTACCCAGAGGAAAGAAGGATGAGGGCTAGAGGAGATCACAAGCCATAACACCCACCCCCTCCAAAGCCAGGAGTCTGTGGGTACAAGGGGTAAGATGGGGTGGAGAGATCTCTCCACTCCTCCCCCTCCCCAACCACAGTGCCTTTATCCTCCAGTTGGGGACCTAGCTAACCAGTGTGATTGCCAGCAATATTTTTTTCCATTTCCTAATTATTTTTGTAAGGATGGGGGGAGGGGGGCAAGGGTTGAATTCCAGATTTTTAATGCAAAGTATTTATCGTTTGTATCAGAAATAAAAAGTTTTTACTTTATTAGTGTGATTGGTCCGTACACTTTGAGGAGGGGAAATCTCCCATTGCTCTGGCCCATATGGATGTAACTGAGCCAATGCTGCCATCTGGTGTTCAAAGAATGCTGTGTGGCCTCTTGGCAGCTGGGCCAGAAAAGTTCAACTATCAAATATTCGTATTATTATTTTTTAAATTAAAGCCTACTGTGTGCCCACACTGAACTAGAAGTTTTAGAAAACACACAGAGAAGTCTAAGCAGATGTCTGGGCTCTAAATTTTGAAGATTATAGTTGTAATAATAGCTGGCGTTTACATCGTGCCTGCTAGGTTCAGAGCTCTGGCCTAAGCACTTCACGATTATTGTAATTTGAGCCTCACAACAACCCTGGGAGGGAGGTGCTATTATTCTCCCCGATTTACAGTTGAGGAAACTGAGGCAAACACATAAATAACTTGCCTAGGGTCACACATAGTTAATAAGTGCCTGAGGCCAATTTGAGCCAGGTCTTTCTGACTTCGGGCCAGGAGCTCCTACCTGCTGCTGTGCAGCTAAATGCATTACAAATATCCTCTCACCTGATCCTTCAACAACCCTGGGAGGTAGGTGCTATTAACACCCCCGTTTTACAGTACAGGAGGACGCTCATGAAACATCGGTGAGCAATACATGACAATATTCAGTGTTGGTCTAAAGATAGGCTGTCCTCATAGGATTGAGTTGGAAGTCACCTTTATCGATGAGAAAACTGAGCTCCACAGTATGGGAAGCAAACAATTCCGTAAGTGACAGAATTGGAATTCCAGCCCAGCTCCTCTGCCTCTGAATGAAGCCAGTGCTCTTTCCATATTACCATTCAATTTCTAAGTAATATCTATTTGAAACAGGAAAAATTATATAGGTATATATATATATATATATATATATATATATATACATGTGTGCTTATGTAATATGCATGTATATGTTGCATGCACATATGTATGTATATACTTCATGCATACATATCAGCGTACATTGAATACGAACATCATCATTTATAGGTTCCACTCTGGTTTGTTTTTACAGGACAGATTTTAGGGAAAAAGTACTGACTATAATTACATTAATATGAATGGCCATCTCACCTCTCCTAATAAAATGAAATGCTAAAGATTTTTGTTTGTTTCTATTTTGAAGTTTTTATTTTTACTATCAGGGCCAAAAATTGTAATTTGCCAACATGGAGGATTCCTGGTATGGAAATTCTTTCCACTGATGCAGATTGAGGCAAGACAAGGGTCTTAGAGGGTTGCCTGGGTCAGAGAGGCTAACTGACTTGCCTCCAGTCACACAGCCTATGTTGGAGGTGGAGAATCTGCAGCCTCTGGGCCACATAGGGCTCTAGGTCATTAAGTGTGGCCCTTTGACTGAATCCAAATTTTTTCTGTGAAGTTTGGATTCAGTTGAAGGGCCACACTTGAGGACATGTTCCCCACCGATGGCCTATGTTAAAGACAGGATTTGAAGTCTTCTGGATGCTAGCTCATGAGTTTGTTGAACTCAATAATTCATAACACTGTCTGGAGGGGATATAATCAGTGAATATTCACATCAATGATGCCAAGGACCTTCAAAGTATTCAGATCTTACCTGGTAGATACAGAGAGTAACTGCTTAGAAAAACCTTCCAGAGGTCCCTTAGATGGGGAAGCTAGCCCACCGTGGACCAAAGCTACTCCTATTTCTTCAAGCTTTACCAGGCATGAGCGACTGTGCTAGAATCATTGAAATGAACTGGAAGTGGGCTGAGGGGAGGGCTCTTACCTCAGCATAGGACTATTCAGAGGCCTATTCATTGAATGGGTATATCTTACTCAAAGTGAGAATCTGATAAGACAGTCTAAAATGGCCAGAATTTCCCATTGCATCCTGGGCCATCTCCAGTTGTCCTGATGATTATCTGGCCACTGAACCCAGAGGGCTTTGGAGGAGAAAGTGAGGCTGGTGACCTTGCACAGCCCTCTCTCACTCAAATCAGAGTCAACTGCAAGTCATGTCTTACATGCTGCAAGATGCATGACATCTTGATGTCATGGTCCTCTTCAAGAATGAAGAGCAAATACGATAACAACAGTTCAGATGTGTATGAGGATTTCTTTTGAGCCTCCATGGAACAATCAAAAGCATTCCCAAATCTCTGGAGAATTTCTTCTGTATTTTCCATGGACCAATCCAAAGCAATTGCAGATCTCAGGGCCCCAGAGCCAACTGATTGCCTATGAGAGGTGAGGGGAAACAAGGGAAGAATCAAAGACTGGGCCTCCGAAATCCTGGCCATAGGTCTGCCCGTAATGACACCAACTAGCTCTTGAGTGTTCTGCCCCTGCTACTTCCTTGTGCCATCCTGGCAGGCCTACATGTAGGGCTGTGCCTACACAGCAAGCAAAGGCACTGGTACAGCTTTACATGTAACCAAGCAGGAAACTATCTGGTATGATGTCAGCAGCCTGGGAAAGCCCCACCCCACCCCAAAATCACTCCCTAACCAAAAGACCATCATGTCTAAAGCTCTCACTATCAGAGTTATTTATTGGAGTTATAGCTGTACCATCTCCAGAAAGGCTTCTGTGAAGATGTATGTGTATTACCTGGGAGAGTCACTCAAGTAATGGACTAATCCACCAGCTCCCACTAAGTTAAGTTGGTTTATCTGATTAGTCAGCTGTCACTTAACTTAGAGCAAGGTCTTGAGAGAAGAAGTACATAATTCAGGATTTGGGGATGTGGGGGGGATGTCCCCATAGTAGGAGTCAGTTTGAGGGCACTGTATTCAGAAGCATGGGGTAGGAGCCAGGGCTTCATGGAATAGAGGAGAGCTTGGAAAAGAAAGAGAAAGATAATAGAGAAGTGAAACTCCCCTTGACCCTGACCAGACAACATAGGGTACAAGACACTTTTCCTTCCACCTCTGGCTCTCTGTAAGTTATCTCCCCCCACCCCACCCCCGCCCTATCTGTCCAGATACTTAAGGTTCAGTGCTCAGAACCTGCGTGTGGTGATTCCAATCTCCACTGGGACTCTCCCAGAGTAGCATCCAGGTGTAAGAAATCATCAAGGGGGCCTGCCTAGATTAACATAAATCTGCATCCCATTTGCATCTCCTCATGTTATAATATATTCTCAGGCTCTTTACAAGTTCAGTTGTAACTACACTATCACAGCCTGAGGTTCTCTGGGCTCTGGTCCTCCTCACTGGACTCCACTTCTTGCCTTAGAATTTCTGAACTAGAAGTGGACACTAGACAGTGGGAACTTGGAGGGGGGAACATCTACTGAGGTAGAGGCAGGGAGTGGGGGAGGGTCACTGGAAGCTTCCTGGACCCAAAGGAGGCAGGAGGGTTATGGGAACTAAGAGAAGAGGATCAAAGCTTCCTCCATTCTGGGCCCAGCATCCTCGAAGAGGTCACCCATGTGTTAACCCCCATCCCAGAGGACAGGAACAGACTGGGGGAACCTGCCAACTTCTATGGCAGGTAAATAGGTCCCCTGGAGGGCAGAGATGGGGGAGATGGAGCTAGATCTACCACAGACAGATTTTTCAAGCCCAAATGGAAGGAAACCTCCTGGAAGGGTCATTCTAGGGCCTGCGGTATATTTTTTTAGTTAAACATTTCTATGTCCCAGGCTGCCACTTAATAGTCATTCACATCTATATAGTTCTTGGCAGTTCACAAAGCACGTCACATATATTATCTCATCTGATCCTCACCCCAAAAAATACTGGGTGATATAAGCACAATAGCTATTATTATCCTCATTCTGCAGAAGGGGAAACTGACTTTAATTTGCCTAGTGGTAGTATCTTCCTAACTAAAGGTCTAGCACTCTGCCCTCCACATAGAGAGATCCTGACGACTGTCCAGATTGCTAGAGAGGTCTCAATCCTCATGACCAGGCCACGTTTTCAGCTAACCCTCAGCGAGGAAGTAAGTACTGGGGAGCAGCTGAGGACTCCCAGCACCCCCCTTCATTAAGTGGCCACCACTTAGGGCTGCCTCTTTCTTGTTAGGGGAGGTTGCAATGATGTGCTGTCAGGAAGACAGATGGGCATTTCAGATGACCTGAGACCCTGCCATTTTGTCTTTGGTTACTGAGAAACCACTAACCATCAATCTATTAATTATTGTCTGACCTAATTAATAAACTTACTTTTAATATCTGAAAACTTTGTGTCTTGGAAATTTATTTGTATAAATCCTATATATTCCTTTTTATGCATTTAAAAATATTATTCCAAGGAAGGTTTCATAGACTGCCAGAAAGATCCATGACATAAAAAATGTTAAGAACCCATGCATTGCTGCTATTCAGTCATATTTAACTCTTCATGACCCAGTTGGGGTTTTCTTGGCAAAGATACTGGAGTGGTTTATGATTTTCTTCTCCAACTCATTTTACAGATGAGGAAACTGAGGCAAATAGGGTTAAGTGACTTGCCCAGAGTCACACAGCTAGTAAGTGTCTGAGACTGGATTTGAATTTCTGTTCTCCCGACTCCAGGCCTGGCACTCC
This sequence comes from Notamacropus eugenii, assembly GCF_028372415.1. Lineage (NCBI taxonomy): Eukaryota > Metazoa > Chordata > Mammalia > Diprotodontia > Macropodidae > Notamacropus > Notamacropus eugenii. Next base: position 278,079,901 of record NC_092876.1, on the reverse strand, counting down.
ATCTACTGTTCTACTTGATCCCATCCTCTCCACTAGAGAAACTTTAAGGTCCCTCCTAGGTCTAAATCTATGTTCCCATGACTTCTTCAGGGTCACACAGCTAATATGTCCTAGAAAGCGGGAGCTAGGGGGAAACAGGGTAAGGTGCAAAGCAGAAAACTCAGATATTCAATGCAGTTCAATGAGTATTGATTGAGCACAAGCTGGTCGCCTGTGAAGGTTCCAGACGAAGCAGAAACATTATCTCGCTCTTGAATAGTTGGCGAGCCAAAGCCGGGCACGTGGAGCAGTCATCAAACAGTACAAGGCAGAGGTGTTGACTCTAACTGGTTGTTGGAATTCAGGAAAAGGGGAGATTCATGAATGTGCACCAGGTCCTTCTTAAAATGGGGCTCCCTAAGCGTGTAAGTTCGATAAGGATGCCGTGACGATGTTGATGTAGAAGTCTAATAGGCAACAGGGTTTTGTGTTAGAAATCTTCCTGAACAAAGGGCAGAGCTGACAATAATACCTCGGTTCAGCGGCTCCAGCGCTTAATGGCTTTGCAGAGGAGTTGAACTCATGGCCACAGGAGACGTCGCCCAGAAAACTCCAAATTCAGCTTGAACCAGGTTAAAATGTAACTGGGAAATGTTTAGCAAAATAAATAAAAATTACAATACACATTGTGTTTTTCTAAGTCAAAATGCAGCCCTCCGGCATCTGTTTCCATTTGAGTCCTCCACCTCCAGAGGATGATCGACAGATATTCCTTCTATAACTTGTTTATATATAATTGTTTACATGTTTCCGCCACTAGACTTTGAGGTCCTTGAGAGCAGGGAATGTCTTTGGCCTTTCATTGTATCCCACATGCTTAATTCGATCCCCGGCATACAGTAGGTGCTTAATACATGCTTAATGATTTACTGACTTACTGTAGTTATGAAAGGACTGGGCCATCATTTCCATCACTTGGCTAAAAAGGAACAGGAAAGAGACTATGTCCCTGTTCCTTCAAAGGTCAAAAGAATTTCTGTCTCCAAAATCTCATTCTGTAGTCATTACTAATCACACAAATAAGAATTTTTTAAGGAGAAAAACAAGATAGCAGTGATACCGAGAGAGTTACTGACCAAGAGGCTTCTTCTCTCTGTCTCCTTTCTCTCTTTTTATCTTCTTTCTTTCCTGGCAGGGCAGAAAAGGGAGTGGGGGCCAGAAGTAAAAACTCTGAAGTTAACCTAAGAAGCATTTATGAAGGAGATGGTACTTGAGTAGGTTTTGGTGGGGGGAAGAGAGCACTAAAGTTCCCCATCAATAGGAATGTTTAAATCAGTTAGTCAAGAAACATTTATTAAGTGCCTATTATGTGCTAAGTACAATCTAGATAACCATTTGTTAGGGACCAGTGAAGTTATAGCCAGACAGGACCCCATCTAAGCTTAATCCCTTTATTTTATAGATTTGAACCCTAGCCCTTTGCCTCTAAATTCAGTCCAGAATTCAGCATCATAAGAATCTAGGTAGAGATTCTCTAGTCAAAGACACTTAACCAGGGGAACTGTGAACTTTTTTTGAACTTTGATAATATTTTATTTTATTTTCCAATTACATATAAAGAAAGTTTCAACATTCACTTTTATAAGACTTTGAATTCTAAACTTTTTTCTCCCTCCCCTCTTTCCTCCCCACTTCCCAAGACAGCAAACAATCTGATACAGGCTATACAAGTACAATCGTATTAAGCATTAGCCATGTTGTAAAAGAATAATCAGAACAAAAGGAGGAAACCAAGAGAAAGAAAAAACAAACAAAAAGGTGGAAATGATATGCTTTGATCTGCATGGATACTTCATTGTTGTTTCTCCGGATGTGGATAGTATTTTTCATCATGAGTCTCTTGGAACTGGCATGGATTGCTGAGAAGAACTAAGTCTATCAAAGTTGATCATCAAACACTATGGGTGTTACTGTGTACAATGTTCTCCTGGTTCTGCTCCCCTCACTCAGCATCAGTTTATATAAATCTTTCCAGTTTCTTCTGAAATCCACCTGCTCATCATTTCTTGTAGCACGATAGTATTCCATTACATTCATATACCACAACTTGTTCAGTCATCACCCAATTGATGGGCATCCCCTCAATTTCCAGTTCTTTGCTACCATAAAAAGAGCTGCTATAAACATTTTTATACTTGTGGATCCTTTTCCCCTTTTTTGTGATCTCTTCAGGATGCAAACATAGCAATAGTATTGCTGGATCAAAGGTTATGCACAATTTTATAGCTCTTTGGGCATAGTTTCAAATTACTCTCCAGAATGATTGGATCAGCTCACGACTCCAGTCTGTGAACTTCAAAAAAAATATGTGTTTTGATAGCTATATTTAAATATGAGCGGTTTCCTTTGTAATCCTCTGTATTTCATTATTCTGAGAAGAGTTCCATAGACTTCACCAAATTTCTAACGGGGCACAAGACGTAAAAAAGTTAAGGACTTGTGAAATGAATGGACTACAAAGGTCCCTTCTCAGCCTCAAGATTCTGAATCTGTAGTAGAGTGGGAGAAGTGGAAGAACATTGAGCTCAAAGCCAGAAGTTGTTGTTGAGTTGTGTCCAACTTTTTGTGACTCCATCTGGGGTTTTCTTAGCAGAAATATTGAAGTGTTTTGCCATTTCCTTCTCCAGCTCATTTTACAGATGAGAAAACTGAGGCAAACAGGGTTAAATGATTTGCCTAGGGTTTTACTGACTCCAGGCCCAGCACTCTATCCACTGTGCCACCTAGCTCCTTCCCTTACTATCTGTATGACCCAGGGCAAGTTTTTGTGCCTCTGTAAATTTTAAGGTAGTGCTTTGAAAAGCACCAGGTTCTAAAGCTGTGGCAATAGCATGATAAGGAAGATTCTTGTTTGAGTTGTAGTAAAGATAATTATCATACTGTTACTTGCTTAATGATGATCCTATGACTGGGAAGTCAGGGTGTCCTGGGTCTTAGCCCTTGGATCTGTCACTAACAAGTTGCATGAGGTTGCTCAAGTCAGTTCAGCTCTCCTCATTTTCCTCATTTGTAAGACAAAGATGTTCTCTCAGATTCCTTTTAAGTCCTCAAATTTATGATCTACTCTTCTAGATTGGAAAAGAACTTAATAGAGTTCTAATACACCAAATTTAGTGGAGTTTAAATATTCCCACATACACCCTTGCAGACATACATACAAAAAGAGCTAGCTATCTCAACTTCTCATTCAGGGTTGGTCTGAAACAGAATTCTTATCTGTGGATTCTCCCGTCCACAGAACAGAGCTCACATGCACACCATCAATTTCTTCAAAATTCCTGGACACATCAAGAGACCCAGCACCTCTTTCTGCTTAGAAGTAGGCAACATTGTAATTGAAAAGAATGCTGGACTTGAAGTGAAAAAGACCTGGGTTTGAATCTTCACTCTGGAGTTTACAAGCTGCACAACCTTGAACTAATTTCTGAGTTTCAGTCTCCCCATCAGTAAAGTAGGGGCATTGATACTATCTACTTTGTGGAGGTAAAGAGCTTTATAAGCTTAAAAGAGCTATAGTGTTGTGAATTACCATTACTACATCAAAGGGAGATCCAGAGATTCCCAGCAATGGGTAAGTGTTGCAGAGAGGCTGATGTAGGTTGGACAAAAGAAAAAATTTCCTTTCAATTAATAGAAGGATCAGGTGCGTAAGTTGATGCAAAAAAAAATTGCTACAGTTTTGCTTTGAATTAAAATATTTTCATCCTCTCTCTATGTTTTTTGCTTTATAGATTTTTAAAAAATATACTGCATCAATGGACACACTTTGATCCTTGAAGACTTTATTTCCAGTCTTTTTATTAAAGCTGACCAAAAATGGAAAGGTCTGCTTCCAAGATGGTGAATTTCCTCTCACTGGGGGTCCTTAGTCAATGACTGGATGACTACTTTTAAAGAATTTTTTAGAGTAGAGAAGATTTTATATATATAGTATGGATTGGACCAAATGGATCCAATGAGATACTATATGTATAGAGCTTTGCAAACCTGAAAGCACTATATCAATGCTAAATATCGTTATTATTAATAATTAAGTGGACACTAAAGTTCCTTGGACAGTGGGTTGCACAGTGGTTAGAGCACTAGGGTTGGAATCTGGAAGACTCATCTCAATGAGATCAAATCCAGTCTCAGACACTTACTAGCTGTGTGACCCTGGGCAAGTCACTTAATCCTGTTTACCTCACCTATAAAATGAACTGGAGAAGGCAATGGCAAAATAGTCCAGTTTCTTTGCCAAGGAAAACCCCAAATGGAGTCAGAAGCAGTTGGACACAACTGAAACGACCTGATCAACAAAACAACAAAGTTCCTTACAATGCTGAAAATCTCTGAAATTTCTTGTACTCTAAATTCTCATCAGATACCACAAGAGGGCACCATGAGTCCAGATATGCAGCCCTGAGGGGCTAAGCGTTCTAACCATCCTTGAAGCCAATTCACTTGCAAGTCATGACAGCACCTTCCTGACGCCTCTTTGAGAACGAAGGACAAACCACAAACAACTAGGTAGCTTCAATCAAACTGTAGGAGCATAGAGAAAAGGGGCACTTTGTTGTCCTGAATACTGTCCTGGAGCGTGCCCTGTCTGCCTGTGATTATATTAGCCAAGTGCTTGGGAGGGGAGGGGGGGAGGGTAAAATGGTATTGGGAGCATACAAGCTAATCCTGAGGGATTTTAAAATGCATGACATACTTCTTCTATGTGCATATAGCTTTTTTGGGGGGAGAAGGGGCTGAAGAATGCCAGAGCTTGGACCTCCAGAGTAAAGACATGCTATGAATTTAGTCACTTAGCCTATCTAGGCCTCAGTTTTCACATCTGTAAAATGAAGGGATTTGATTAGATACTCTCTCTAAGGTTCATTTCAGCTCTAAAATGCTCTGATTCTACAAAAACCCAGGGTTTTCATCAGCCTCATGTGGCTCCCTGGGAACATTACTTTGGAAATAATCACATTTCTTTAGCAACAAAGTCCTTCCTTCCTCACAACAACCTTGGAAGGTAATTAATGCAGCAAATAGTATCCCCATTTTCCTAAGCTTCAGAGAAATTCACTGAGTTGACCATGGTCACAAAGTTAGGAAGTATCAGAGCCTGAATTCAAATCCAGATCTTCAAGGAGTATTGTGATAATTAGAAACTTTATGTTGTCTCAGGTTATTATTTGATGCCATAATAACAGGACTCTAGTATGGAGTCATTTAGACTAAGTGCTCCTAACGCCCATTGAAACCTAATAGGCAAAACAGACACTTGTACTACTCCCCTGTGATGGATGAGGCTGGTGGTTTTTGATGGGATGAACTCTTGTCCTACTATTTCCTTAGTCAATATTAAACCTTCCTACTACATTGCACTCAAGACAAAGAAAGTCCTCTTTAGCGGAGCTTCATCCCAGCCTGATATAGATTAGGGATCCTGAGAACATTTCGACCACATCTAGGTCTGATTAGGAATACCCCCTGCTACATCTGGCACCAATTACCTGTTCTCAACCAAACCCACTTTTGGGTATATGATCTTGTCACCAGAACCCCAACTTTGAGCATATTCTGAAACCAACATGTCTCCTTAACCCTCTGTCTAGGTTGTTTTTTTGCATGTGGGGACTGGTTGTTTATATTGTCATAGTGTGGGTGTGTGTATACAGACATACACATATACATATATACACTGTATATGCTACATATAGTGCCATAGTGTGTGTATGTGTCTGTATATGTATATAGACACACAATATACATAAGCCATATGAAGCACACCATGCTGTGTGTATATATACACACATACATATATCCATTGTGCATATATGTATACATATATACACATATATACATACATATACATATATATACATAGAGAGAGATATATTTGTTTGCCTGCTTGCTGCATTGAATCACAGTAAAGCACTTGATTGTATTGCTTCCCCAAGTACCAATTTTCTAGAAATCAGAACCCAAGTATTTGCTTTAATGAGAAGGTCCAACAATAGCCCCTGAAACCTAACAAAGTAAGTATTTAATAGAGAAAGAAAGAAAAGAAGGAAGGAAGGGAGGAAGGAAGGAAGGAAGGAAGGAAGGAAGGAAGGAAGGAAGGAAGGAAGGAAGGAAGGGAGGGAGGAAGGAAGGGAGGGAGGGAGGAAGGAAGGAAGGAAGGAAGGAAGGAAGGAAGGAAGGAAGGAAGGAAGGAAGGAAGGGAGAAAGGAAGGAAGGGAGAAAGGAAGGAAGGAAGGAAGAAACAGTGATACATAGGTAGGTAGATATGTAGGTAGGTTCATAGGTAAGCAGAGAGTTCAATAGATGCTATAGTGCAGTAGTTATCAAACTTTTGTGTCTCAGATCCCTTTATACTCTAGAAATTTACTGAGGACCCAAACAGTTTCTGTTTATGTGGGTTATATTCAGGACTGTGCTGGCAAATGTTTAACAGCCAGCTCTCTGGGGAAAAAAATGTACACAGGACACATATTTCAGCTTGATATGCATTATCAACATTTTCTTCATCACTCTCTTAAGTCTAGACAATAAATAAAACTATACACAAAGCCCTATTTTGAAGCATTTACTGATTTCTGAGTATGAATGCTCACACTTGGCTCTCAGGAGTCAGGTTGAGTTGACTTCAAAATAACTATTAATGTTTACTGTATTAGAAATTACTAATTTATAAATGACTAACTTTAAATTAGAAAATGTACTGTCTCAGAAATTAAAACTGGAATTTTAAAAATATTTATTCATTTAAAATAATTTTAGAATCCATTACATATTTATATAAATAACATTTTTTGAAAGCTATTTTCCAAATAAAAAAATTTAGTGAGAAGAGTGATATGGTTCTACACAAATTTGTAAATCTCTCATATCTAGTTCTGAAGAGAGTTGGATACTCAAATCTATTTCTGCATTTGACTTGCTGTATATTGTTTTGGTTGAGGCATATGAAGAAAATCCAAACTACACAGATATGTACCTGGAAAAAAGGAGGAGTATTTTAATTGGCAAATAACATCTTAGCATTATTATAAAAATAACTTCGACCTTGTGCCCCCCAAAGGGTCTCAGAGACCCCCAGTTAGACCTCAGACCACACTTTCAGAAACATTGCCTTAGAGAATTATCTGGGACTCTAAAATTATTTGTCTAAGTTCACACAGCTAGTAAATAGCAGAGATTTGAAATCTGATCTTCCTGAACCCAGGTCCAGCATTTGATTCACCACATACGCTGTCTTTTATCCAGTGGCACCCAGAGGAACAGTACCACTCATCCAAAGGCACATAAATGATAGAACTAGGATTAGAACCCAGGCCTTCTGATGCCAAATCCTGCGTGCTTTTCATTCAAACATGAGCTAGAATCTCCAATCTCCAATCACTCAGTCTTCCCAAATAGGAAGTTTTTTTTTTTTGTCATCCAAACTTCCCTTTATCACCTTTGCAGGAAGGTAGTCAAAATCTCCTGCCTACTCTGGAGCTGATTCCCCTTCCTGCCACCTCCATACTCTCCAACCTTAGGTTTTGGCTGGCAGACTGGCAGAGCTAGAGGGGACTTGTTGCTTGGGCAGTCTTCCAGGGCCCTTCCCCGATCACTCCTTCCCTGGTCTGACAACTCAATAGACTTGACATGACAGGAAATGGGAATGAGTGGCAGGGGCCAGTGGCCAAGACACACATGTAGGGAGGGAGGGAGGGAGGGAGAGAGAGACAGAGAGAGAGAGAAAGAGAGTGAGAGAGAGAGAGATTTCTGGGAACTTGCTTTGCCCTTGTCTTAGAAGACAGCTGCCTCTTCAGTCAATGTGCCTCAGAGGAGGAGATGATCATTGTCTTGGAATTTCCTTTTCTGAGGGCATTAGCCAACAAGGGATGAAGCAGAGGGAGAAAAGGAAGGAATGGAGTTGGGGAGCTAATAGTCCCAAAGAGGAACCAGGAAAAGCTGTGGAGAGGTCAAACATCATCACAATTCTGACCAGTAATGTCTTGGAGCCAGAGCTGCTGTTTTCTTTCTGAAAAAAGTCCTCCAGCTATTGACTTAAAAAAAAAATTATACTGGCTAATTTGCGTGTTCATTTGCATTATCATTTGCATAAGGCTCTTTTGATGTCTAAAAGCACTGAAATTTCCCCAGCCTCCACTCCTTTTCTAGTCCTGTTTTCCCCCTCCCAAATATCCCAAGTGAATTAAGTGGTTCCAAACCTTACATATCCCTACCATTAGATATCTGCCCCCAAATATCTCTCCAATCTACATCGAAAGTCAGTCATCTCAGAAAGTGGTGAGGGAGGAGGGAAGAAGAAAGAGAAGGAGAAAGAAGTAGGAAACTCTTACTGACAGCCAGGGAAACAGATTGCCAAGTTTACGGTCAATTACGGGACTTTAACTTCAGGGAAAATGATACAGAAATAGCTAATTCTCACCTCCAAATTCTGACCATACTCATCATCCTGATTGAGACCCTGCCCTGAACTAGTGATTTGGGAAGGAAGTATGGAGGTAGTGGGAAGAACACAGACTTTGAAGTACTAGGACCTGAGTTTGAATTTGATCTCTCCTATTATTGGCTGTATAATTTAGACAAGTCATTTAACCTTTCTGAGGCTATTTCCTCGCCTGTAAAATAAGAAATTGGACTAGATTATCTACAAGATTTCTTCTAACTCTTACTCAGTGTTGTCAATCATGTCCAACTCTTTGTAACCCCACTCTAGTTTTCTTGGCAAAGATACAGGAATGGTTTGCATTTTCTTCTCTTGCTCATTTTATAGATGAGGAAACTGAGGCAAACAGGGTTAATTGACTAGCCCAAAGTCACACAGTAAGTGTCTGAGGACAGATTTGAACTCAGGAAGATGAGTCTTCCTGACTCCAGGCCCAGAACTCTATCCACTGTGCCACCTAGCTGCCCTCCCAGCTCTAAAATCCTATGATTCTATAAGGCCCTCTCAAACCTTGATTCTACTTGTCTAATCTTAACTACAATCTGCTACTTTGGACATGAAAGTAGAAGAAAAGAAAAGGATCTCTGTTTGGCCATATGTTGCTTAAAATTCTAATCAATGACTTGGTTAAAGGCATAGATCTTATACTTATCAAAATTTGCAGATCCAAAAAGATGTCTGCAGGCTGTAATGTTGGGCTAGATCTTATAAGATAACAAGAGGAATAAAGGCAAATTCTTGCACTTGGTTTCAGAAATTGGCTTGTGAAGTAAATAATGAAGGAAACACAGTTAGGCTGAAAAGGGAGTTTAAGGGTTTTGGTGAAATGCAACCTTAAAATTAGACAATGACGTAAAACAACAACTAAAATGTTATTGCCACCATAGGCTGCCTTAGGAGAGGCCTAGCAGCAAAGACTAAAGAAGTGATGCTCCCTCCGTCTTTGGCTCTGGCCAGACTACATCTGGATTACTATTACAGGTCAGAGAGTCACAATTTGGAAGGACACTTGTAGGTTGAAAAGTATCCTAAGAGAGCCGTAAGAATGATAAAGAGCCTTGAGATTGGGGCATATGAGTGTCCCTTGAAGGAAATGAGGGTAAAGAGAAGAGGATTTAAGTGATAATAATGTCATTGCCTTCAAATATTTGAAGAGGTTTGGGTTTGTTTTTTTTTCTGCTTAGCCCCCAATGAGTGGAAGTTGCGAAGAGGGAGATGTAAGGAAAAACTTAGCAACATTTAGACTCTAAATTTTAGAGCCATGTAAAGATGGAATTAGCTGTATCTGGTGCCCTTCCCTTCCCTGGAGGTCTTCAAGCAAAGGTTGCATGACCACTTGTTAAGGATATCAAAGGATTCTTGTTCAAATATGAGTTGAAGGTTCTTTCCAACGTTGAGATCTTGTGATTCTGGGAAAAGGAAGAGTCAGAGGAGGTAGACCTTGACATTCAGAAATGGGAGAGCAGTATTAAGGTTGCCCAGACATGATCTAGTGAAGCCCTCTATCTCTCTTAATTCCCACATCTCTTTTCCCCATTGCTAAGTTCAATGTTCATTGCTTTGATGGAGGTGGCTCACCCACTTAGACAAATCCTGACCCAAGAAAGGGGATTTAGAGAACCTTGCCCCCATTTCTTCTGTCCTTTCTTCCTTCCTTCCCATTCCAATCCAAAGGGGAAAAATATTTAAATGACTCCTATATTTAAGGTGCTGTGCTAGACACTGGAGAATCAAAGATGAGAACAGCACAGTTCCTGCCCTCAAAGGGGCTGACAATCTATTTAGGAGAATACAACATGAACACAGGTAAGCATAATAAAAGGTAGTCTGTGGAAGAGAAAGAGCAGAAAGAGACAAATTGCTTTAGAGAAATTAGAGCATATAAAACACCTTGGAGGGAGACTGGAGGGTCAGGAACTAAAGAACATTTCATAATGGTTGTTGACCCTTGAGCTGGGTGTTGGAAGGAGGAAAAAAACTTCAACAGATTCAGATGTAGAATGAAGTATATTACAGGCCTCAAGGACAGATTATGTGACTGAGCTGAGGTAGGTGGGAGAGGGCAGAGCAACATTAGCTGTCAACTTGTTGATCTAATGAAATAAAATAATAATTGAAAAGTGCTTAGCACGGTGCTTGGCACCTAGTAGGGCTATATAAATGGTAACTACTATTCTATAGCTATTATACATTACTTGGGGTTAGAAGATCTTTCTTCCCTCCCCCTGTCAAGGAGCATTTGTCCATTTTAGCAAGGGTCTTTGGTTAGAGTGGCCATCCACATCCTTCCAGACTAGGAAAAAGTAGAGGTGGTGGGGATGGGATGACTCCCATTATGTTCTATCAAGTAGGATTATAGGATCAGAGAATCTTGGAGTTGGATAGCTAACACTTAGCATTAAGCTAAAACAAACTTGGAGATATCTGTTCCAGTCCCCTCATTTCACACAGGAGGAAACTAAAGGCCAGAAAAAGGAAGTGATTTCTCCAAAGCTCCCAGACCCAAGATAGATATCCATCACCTTCCCCTGTACATAAAGCATCCCTAATCCTGAGTATTGGGATGTGCCTCAAACATCTTGGTGCTATGACTTACCAGGAGCTAAAAGGGACAATCTAATTCATACCCCTCTTTTTTCAGATAAGGAAACTGAACCCCAGAAAAGGAAGGTGATTTGCTCAAAGTCACAGAGATAATAGGACCTGGATTCCAGCCTAGGTCTTCTGAATCGAAATCATTGCTCTTCACTATACAATGTTGTCTTCCTGTCAAAATGTATAGCTGTGGGAGGAGAAGGATGAGGTTTGAGGTAGGGGGAACATGCCACCTTGACCTCTGTCCTAACCTAAGCCTACCTTGGTCTGAATGGCCCTAGGGCATCAGGTTTTCCAGACTGGAAAGAAAACAGTCTGCTGGCTGGAAGACTCTATCCAGCAACTGGGCCCCTCTCACCTGCAAGGGAAGCCATCCCCACCCACACAGAGCCCAACCCATCCATTATTTTTTCCAAAGCACTGCTGACCCAGTAGGAGGTAGGGGCACTGGAGAAAGTGGTCAAGCTATGGAGCCAAGAATAGTATTTTTCTGAACTTGTAGCCACTCAGTGAATTCTGATATGCAAATGATATGCAAATTTAAATGATATGCAAATTAGTGCCACAGTCAGGAACTTAGGCATTTTTCTAAAGTAACAATTGTAAGGCAATAGTCATGTAAGAGAGGCCAGCCCAGGGGAAGGGAGTCTGCATTTGGAAGGGTAGGAGAATAAAAGGCCCTTGGGTCCTTTATGCCTCTGAAGCAAAACATGATGAACCCCCTATGCTTACATACTATCGTTGGCTACCTATTTTTTTTTTTACCCTCTGTGTCCTAACTAATGGGAGAACTCCTCTCTTCCCTTCACCTCCCCCTCTCAACTGAAAGGGAGGAAAAGATACCACGACTTAAGGCAACTGACAAGCAAGCGACTTCTAAGGATGCCCAAAAGACTGCCACTTACTAGCTATATGATCTTGGATAAGTCATATGATCTTGCTGAGCCTCGGCGGTTTGGTTTGGTTTTAAATCTCTCAAACAGGAATAATTGTACTTGCACTACCAACATCACAGGCACCATTCGATCACAGATTTAGGACTGATAGAAGTCATTGAATTGAATCCCCATAGGTGAGGAAACTGAGACCAGGAGAGGTTAAATGACTTGACTAGGATCACACACAAGGCATGGTCTTTCTGACTCCAAGTCTAGTACTCTATCAGCCTCCTCAAGAAATGAGAATCAGTTGAGATAAAATAATGATCAATCTAAAATATTTTCCAAACTAAATCAAGAGACAAGTCATCTATTATAATTATTATCATGCACATGACCCTGGGAAAGGCTGCAAGAGAAACATATGAGCCATACCTAGCAATGTCATTGGGAGTCCCAGAATTCTACTCTGGGCAGAAAAGAGGCCTTGCTGTCCCAGGGACACTTCCAACTCAGCTTTTAGGCTTTGAAAGAAGAGAATATGATGGAACCAGAGCAGGGATTTGCGAAAGAGCTGAGTGGTTGTTTTCCAAAACAAGATTGAAAGATGAGTGGGTCTTTGGACATGACTTAGCCCATAAGTCTTTCACATGGGGTCCATGAACTTGTGGTTAAAAAAAAAGATAACTGTATTTCAGTATAATTGGCTTCCTCTGTAACTTTATGGTTATTTTTATGTATTTAAAAATATGATTCTGAGAAGGGGTCCCTAGGCTTTACTGGACTGACAGAGGAGATTATGACGTATAAAACGGTTAAGGACCTCTGATCAAGTCCAGCCCTGCCCCTCAATTTTGGCTAAACCAAGTCCCAGGCAGAAGAATCAGTTTTGTCCAATGTGCCACAAGTAATAAGTGCAAAGCTGGAATTTGAACCCAGGTTCTCTGACTCCAAATTCAGCGGGGGGGGTAGGGGGGGTTCCCTACTACATTGGCTTTACCTTCAACTAAAAGCTCTCCTACCCAGAGTTGCTGAATTAGAGAGATGAGGAATGAATCTTAGAGTGAAGACAGAGCAAATTTCTAGCCTTGGGTTTTGGCCCAGGGCATCTGAACTTCCACCACTGTAGCTCCTTGTCCTCATCCCTCTACCTGGTCCCCCAGCTCCCCGTATGCAAATGATTAATTTGCATGGGCCATTTGCCAGGCCAGGAGACCCTGCCAGGGAGGGTGTGGCCCCAGTCAGTCCGGGCAGGCGGCTCCTTCTGCAGTGTCTCATGCTCACCTAGAGAAGAATCCTCAGCAGCTCTGGGCTGGTAGCAGCGGTTGGTCGGCAGCGGATTGTAAGGGTTGCTGGGAGGGTAAGGGGATCCTGGCTGCCCAAGGGGACCTGCTGGGGCGAACAAACAGGGCCTGGGTGGGTACTGACTTTGGCCCTATCTCAGGCAGGATGGTGAATTTGGAATCCATGCACACAGGTGAGGGGACTGAGAGAATGGGATCTGACAGGTGACACCCTGGGTAGCTCCTTGTTGGTTCTGGGCAGTCCTCTAGGGCTGGAGGTGGGCATAAAGAAATCTTGATTTCCCAAAGACTAATCCTTTTGCCAGTTGGGGTAATGGTGTCATTCGGCCTTTGGTGACTTAGATTGGGGAATGAACACACTGTATAAAGAGAAAGGAACAGACTAAGAGAAAGAGATAAGGGAACCAGGAAGAAGAATGTGGAGAGAATGCTGAAAGAAGGAAGGGGGGAAAATGATGTGAGCACTTGTATGGACTGATTTAGGATGTGTGGGATAGTTGTAGGGATGGTATTTGTGAGGTGTGTCTGTAGTCACACAATTCAGGGGATTCAGAAGCTGGGAGCCAATGCACACATATGAAATCCTCCTACCCCTTGTGACTCATAAAGATATGGGCACATATATCAGGATGGGATTGAAGATATGTGCTCATTTCTAAGATGAAGACATCTATTGGGGCTCTCTGGAAAAGAGCATAGGAGGGGGCAAAGCATCTGCATGTGTGGATGCAAGGTATGTGCATTGGATTGCAGCCCCCTCCTAAACATACATGTCAGAGGACTATACCTCCACATGTGTGTCCTGGGGCAAAGTCTTGAAGACACTGCCCATATGTCAGGTGGTGGGTTGCGGGGGTTGAAGATGCCTGCACATGTGTGTGAGGTGTGTCTGCATGTGTTGGGAGGTGTGTCCGCCCACGTGCTGTGGGGATCTTGGCTGGCTCCATAGGCTCAGTGCATGGCGGTGCCGAATAGCCCGTGTGCATATTCTGGGAGCTGGTCGGAACCACGGATTAGGAGAGAGCATGCACATGGGTCTGTGGGGTAGGTACTTGTATCCATTTGTCTGTCCTAGGGTGACCACCATATTCCCAGAGTCCCCTGTGACTTGGGCAGGGGCAGAGGGTCAATGGGAGTAGCTTACCCTGGAGTAGGTTTTTGGTGGGTAGATGGTGATTGAGGTCTGGAGAGAACAAGCCCAAATCCATTCACCTTCATTCCCTCCTCCCCTACCTAGGCAAGGCTAGAGGCAGGAAGACGAAAGTGCCAAAGAGATGAGAGATCTCACTGTGAGTTGGCACTGAGCTGGATCCCTCCTCAGACAAACTATTTTCCCCTTTGATTCTCCAATGCCATTGACTTGAGAGGCTGAGGACTGGACTATATGACCTTTAAGATTCCAGGGCTTGAGTGGTTAGCTTCTTGATACATCTGTCCCTGTCCTGAAGGGTACAGAGTGGGGTACTTCTTCAATCCCAACACAGAAAATTAGAGTAGGCAAAAGACATTTGCCCTCTTTCTACAAGCTATAGGAATAAGGAAGTTATTAAGGCCTCTGGATCCCACAACTCCAAAGCAGCAAAGGGGAGACTCAGAAACCCTTTGCGGGGCTATGGACAATAAGTGAATTCCAGAAGCCGAACTAGCCAGGACCGCCAAGAAGTCAAGCTGAACTCCCAAGGACAAAAGGCTGATTCAAACTGGGAAATCGCTTTCTCTTCCACAGAGCTGGCTTGTAGAACTTGAGCCTGAGCACGGACGGAACAGAGGGCTGTTTGGGGGTTGGTTTCTAGACCTTAAAGAATAAATATGACCATCATAATATTATTTCTATCAGCCTATGTAGAGCTCTCCACATGATGCCTACACAGTGCTTCCGTGTACTTTATCTCATTTGTTTACAAACATGTGGCTGGGCGTGTTTGGAGGCCGATTCTACTTAATTTGGGAAAACTGGACAAGTTGAGCTTTGGGCAAGCAGGCAGGTCTCCCCCCCACTTCCCTCAAAATGAAGACCCCTCTGCTTGGAATGGAAGCTGGGATTTTCTTCTGGTACTGCTATCACAGTGGCAGATAGGGTGGGTGATGATGGTCAGGGAAATCCCTCTACTGATTTTCACTGTGAGGATCAGAGACCTCCTAGGGCTTGCCTCACATTGTTGATTACTAATTGTAGTAGTAGATAGCAGCTCATATTCACATAACTCTTTAACCCTGGAGTGGAGGTGGAGGGAGAGCCAAGACCCAGCAAAAGAGAATCCTCAAGGACTTGAAACCAAGGCTGGCACTGAGGGCATTTCTTATCAGGGATTAGAGGGCTGCGGTTGATTTTAGATCCAGGGAGATGGAGGGTTCAGGTGAGGACACATGAAGGACAGCATTTCCATTCAGTGCGTCTTATAACTCCCGAGGAAAACTCTCATCTCAGTCTCTCCACATGCATTTGTAAGTCACAGCTTTTGGTAGCAAAGAGGATAGAGGGCAAGAAGGAGGGAGGAGAAATGGAACCAAGTGAAAGGTGTTTAATTCCCAGATAATTCTTTCTCTGATCGGTGGATAGGCAACATATACATGAAATCTTCTCTGTGGTATCTCTCAATGTAGGACCTACCTTTCTGTGAGATCCTTCTCTCTGTCTAGGTTCTTCTATAAGGCTTCTTGGTACAGAGTTTTCTCCCTGAGGAGTTTCTCTCAGTTGGAAGCCGCTCTATGAGATCTCCTTACTTTTTCTCTGAGCCCTCTATGAGATTTTCCTTGGGTCAAGATCTTCTAGAGGAGCATCTCACATGCTAAAAGTGTTGAGTCTAATATATACTTTATAAATGTTTGTGGAATTAGTTAGATTTTATTACGTTGGTAGAGTTGCTGTCTGATGACTCTGTAGGGCGCCCCTTGGTTTCCTCTGGAAAGTGTTTCTTTGGGGCTCTTTGTTGAATATCTCTCTTGGTATGAATAAACCCCTTTTGGGAAAGTTTCTCACAATCTGGGGTTCTTAGTGATATCTTCTTCAGAGTTCCCCTCAGTATAGTATCTTCTGTGGGGCTTGCCTCACTTTTGAGGTCTCTTCTGTAAGGTCTCCGTAATTGTAAAGCACCTTTGGTTGGAACATTCAATGTGATCTATCCCACTCTCAAGTCAATTGATGAGTTCCTGTGCCTTATCAAGAAGTGTAATCAGATTGAAATTCTCCTTTGCCTTTACTAGTTTTGTATCCTACTATTTCTGGTAAGTAGTTGGTGAGTCAAAAGAGCATTGATTAAGCCCTTATTATTGTGCCAGGTAAATATTAATTTCCCTTTATATTTTTCTGTTCCCATGCCCACCCCAGGTCCTTCTCCATCAAAACTCCAGCCAGTTTTGGAAAGTCAAGTTTTGTTTGTTTGCTTGTTTTTCTGTCTTGGGAATGACTTGGAGAGCAGGTGTGGAAAGACTTGGAATCCAGTTGGCATAGGACCATCCCCCACTCAACAAGCTGTAACCCCTGAGTCAGCCCATGCTATATCATCATTCTCTTTTCTCATTTCTAGAAAGTCTCCCAGCTCTGTCTGATAGTCTAGTGTTAAAGCCATGATTCACTCCAGCCTGGCAGCCTTGGCTGGCCTAGGGACTTTGTACTTTATAGAATATCTCTCACAAAAGGATCCCTAAAGCCTGAGCAGGCATGAGGTCACCTGCCCTGGAAGCATCCCTAGCAAAAGAAGGGGGCTCTTCCCTCCTAGTCAGAGAAAAGCAGGCGCCGAACAACTAATCACAGAGAAGGTAGAGAGAGAACAGAAGAGATTGCAGTCTTAGAGCCAGAAGAATCTTAAAATTGATCTACTCTAATCTTATTACACAAATATGAAAGTAGAGGCCCAGAGTAGAGCAATTTGATGAAAAGTACATAGCTAGTGAGTAGCAGGGTTGAGAGCAGAACTCGTCTCTAGACTCCCAGTTCAATATTTCCTCCACTGCTTTCAGAGAGACCTTCCTAGTTGCCCCCTGCTCCTCTGCTCAGACTTGAAGCTATGAACTATTTGTTTCCATCAAAACTCAGACAAAAGAGGGCAAGCAGTTGTCTCAGGAGAGGGATGCCAGTTAGACCTCAAAACATGCCTTTTGGAATGAAAGGCAACACTCACTGTAAAATGGTGTGGAATCTCTTCTAATAATAACAGCTCACATTCCTATCTTCCTTTATAGTTTACAAAGCACTTTGTGTTGCTTACACATAAAGAAACTGAGGCAGGGAAAAGTTAAATGATTTGCCCCAGGGTCACACTGGTAGTAAGCAGAGAAACTGAGACAAAACCTCAGGTCTCCTGTCACCCAGATCATCTCTCTTTTAATTGCCCAGTTCTCCTCCTGGGAGGTTTAGAGAATGGTCTCAGAGGAAGGTGACAGATATTAGAAGAGCAAAACTTTTAAAGTCCCTTTCTAAGGGGTTTCATTTTGTACAGAAGTGCCCCCTCTATTCTCTTTAATTAGGAAGAATTCTGGAAGGAGTTAGCTTTTTTCAGGGAGATGAGGGAAGAGGATTCCCTTCTGAGGGAAGGTCTGGAAGAGAATAAGGTCTTAAGATCTCTGGCCACAGGGTCCCAAGATTTAGAGCTGAGAAGGACTTTAGAAATCATCTCAATCCAGCCTCTCGGTTGTTTTTTTTTTTTTTTTTAAAGAAGAATCAAATTATTTAATATCATTTCTTTACCCCTAATATTTTAAGCATAATGTTTTATCTTCTACTGGTGTCCATTTTTCCTCTTATTTTGTCCCAAAATCATGATTGGAAACACTTTATTTTTAATTTTTAGTTGAAGCACAATATCCCTTATATTGAGTCTTCTTGCCAAATCTATATGAATGCCAAAGAGTGGTTCACAGCACAATTTCTAAACCTTACCACATCAAAACAATGAAGATATATATGATACATATACACAAAAAAAATTTCAGCAAGAAGAAGACAAATTGGAAATACCCAACCAATGTAAATCCTTTTGAAATAAAATTGGATTGAAGAACAAAGGACCCATTCCCCCAGTCCAATCATAGTGGATATTTCATTGTGCTCAATTGGGCAGATCTCCATTCTGAGTTATCACTGTAGTGGCTCTCTTTTAAAAAATATTATTTATTCTTAACATTCTTTTTTAAAAATGTTGTTTCAAATTTTCTCCCTCCCTCTCTTCCCATTTCCCACCCACTAAGAAGACAAGCAAAATGATATCAATTATACATATGAAACTATGTAAAACATTTCTAGATTAGCCACATTGCCCTCCACCCCAAAGCAACAAAAAATAAAGGTAGAAAGTTATACTTCAGTTTGCACTCAGACTTCATCAGTTCTCCCTCTGGAGGTGAAGAGCATTTTTCATCATAAGTCCTTTGGAATTGTCTTGGATCACTGTATTGATCAGAGTAGTCAAGTCTTTCACAGTTGATCACCATGACAACTTGCTGTCACTATGCACAATGATCTCCTGGTTCTTCTCACTTTCATATAGGTCTTCCGATTTTTTTTTTTCTGAGACTATCACGTTCATCATTTCTTATAGCACAATAGTATTCTGTCACAATCATATACCACAACTTGTTCAGCCATTTGCCAGTTGATGAGCATCCCCTCAATTTCCATTTCTTTACCACAAAAAGAACTGCTATAAATATTTGTGTACATATAAGTCCTTTTTCTTTATCCCTGATCTCTTTGGGGTACAGATCTAGAAGTGGTTTTTCTAGGTCAAAGGATATACACAATTTTATAGCTCTTTGACATAGTTCCAAATTGTTCTCCAGAATAATTGGGCTAGTTTATACCTCTAGCATCACTTTATTAGTGTATCTATTTTCCCTCATCCCCTTTAGCATTTGTCATTTCTAATAGGTATGAGGTGGTACCACAAAGTTGTTTTAATTTGCATTTCTCTAATCAATTGTGACTTAAAGCATTTTCTCATGTGACTATAAATAGCTTTGACTTCTTCTGAAAGCTACCTCTCCATATCCTTTGACCATTTACCAATTGGAGAATGGCTATTTTTTTAAAAATAAATTTGACTCAGTTTCCTACATATTTGAGAAATGAGGCCTTTAGCAGAGAAACTTGCTATAAAAATTTTTATATTACTTCATTATCTATGGTACTTTTTTAGCAAAATGTAATTTCCCTGATTATTTCTGTTAATTAGGTTTATTTTTTCCTTTTGCTTTGCCTGAGATTATGATTACTACCTCTACTGTTTTTATTTCAACTGCAACATGATAGATTCTGCTCCAGCCCTTTATTTTAACTGTCTGTGTGACTTTCCATTTCAACTATGTCTCTTATAGACAACATATTATTGGATTCTAGTTTCTAATCCATTCTGATATCTACTTTGATTTTATGAGTGAACTGTTGACTCTCTTTCCATAATTTTCTTGCACCACTCTCATTTATTTTCCAAAATTTCCCTTTATTACTCTTATCATTTTCTTTAATGCTTCCAGAAATTCTTGTTGGACTTGGGTCTAATGAGCATTCTTTTTTAAGGCTTTGGTTGTAGCTAGTTTCATGTCTTCTTATGAGTTTGTGTCTCAGTCTTGCCTGCAAGCACAGTAGCTTTTTATGGACAAGTTCTTTGTTTTTTGTTTGCTCATTTTTCCAGCATATTTCTTGGCTTTGAACTTTGTGTTAAAGTTGGGTTCTGCTCACCTGGGAGTGGGGAGGCACTGTACCAAACTTCAGGCTTTTTCATGCTGCTGGTTTCAGAGCTAGTTCTAGGGGTCTACAAGTTTTCAGTGCTTCCAGGATAGTATTATCTGGGGAGAGGTGGTATCACTGCTCTTTTGGTCTGCATTCCAGTCTTTACCCAAGAAGGGTCTCTGCTGCCCTACAGACACCATTGCTAGAGCTCCTCTTGATTCTGAAAGTGTGATCAGGTACTCTACTTTCCTGCAACCAAAAGTGCTAGTGCTCTTCTCCATTCTGGTACCATAACCCAGAACTGTTTAACCAGATACAATTACCAATCAACACCAGCTGCACCCAGTGCCAGAAATAGGTTGCCTGTAATCTCTTTCTGACCAGTTGTCTGACCCCCTTACCATCTTTGGGCTAAGAGCACCTGAATCTGCTGCTACTGAAGCTGGTGCTGCTGCCATGTTGCATATGCTCTGGACAGGCTTCCACCCCAGTGTCACAGAACTCTCCTGCCAATCTCCTAAATTGTCTTAGGCTGGAAAAATGTCTCACCCTGATCTTTTGTTGGCTCTGCCACTCCAAAATTTGAGGCACTATTTTAGGGTTGTTTGTAGAGAAATGTTGGTAGAGTTTAGCTGGGTTGTTGCCTATACTCCACCATCTTTGCTTTCCTCTCAATCCCTCATTGTTCAGATAAGGAAATGGAAGCTTTGTTAATGACTTACCCATTGACTTACATGTCTCACTATAATATAAAGCAGATCTCAGATTTGAAATCAGGCTTCCTACTCCACTGGTCTTTTCACTATTTCCAGTTGTCCCTGAAACTAAAGGGGCTTGATAAGGCATCCTGGAGATACAGGCTATATAATCTGCAGAAGGAGAAGCAGTTCAGACCTCAGATAGCACCTACCCTTTAGGGAAAGACTGGAAAATGAGCTTTACATAGAATACTAAGGAGATGGAGGGGTGGGGGTGGAGCAGGGCTCGCTAGGTTTGTGTGTTGGTGAGAGCATGCATATGTATGCTCACAGACATGTAAGATGAGAGAGCTTAGAATAGGGCAATATCTGCTGAATATCTGATCTCAGGACAGCTCATATATGACTATCTTCCAATACATCCCCAGGATGGCTAAGATGGTAGCTGGGGGGCTTATGTCTAGCATTTCAGAAGATCTGTTGTGTCAAGAAGCTAACTCCACCCTCTTCCCCCTTGTCATATCTTGGTAACCATGACTAAGGAAAGGATTGACTGGGGACACCCACTCAAGAGATGACTGTGATAATAAAAAAAGTTAGGAATATGGCACTTGAACCCTTCTTAAAATCATGCCTGGCAAATTCTGTCCCACATGTAGAGGATTAAGAATTATAGCACTGGCTCCTTCACAGACTGAGACTATATGAGTTATTTTATTAACTAATTTTGGGCCCTTCCCCAGTAAAGACTGACTCTACGGTTATTTCACACCTATCATTGATCATATGTCTATAAAATCCCATTTCCTTGTCATGGTTATGTGTGTCTGATACCACATCAAAAGGTGCTCATAGCCATAGATAAGCTAGGGCTAAATATTAAACCAATCCAAAGAATGAATGTGAAGCTGTTGCTAATCCTAGCTTCTTGATGATAGAGGATGTATGTTTAAGAAAACAGAAAAAAAAAAGAAAAATAGCCATGTTTCTATAATGTTTTAAGGTTCACAGTGTCCTTCCTTAGGAGATGGGTAGTACTTTCTTAGAATACAGTGTGGCATAGTGGGAATGGTCACATCTGGAAGCAGAAGACCTAGATTCTAATCCTGGTTCTTATGGTATGTCAGTTGGAACAAGCCATTCTATCTCTCAATTTCTTCATCTATAAAATGAAATAGTTGGACCAGTTCTCAAAGGTCCCTCAAAATAATGGCATAACATATATGATGCTTCCCAATTTTGCATATGATGACATTGAGCCTCAGAGAGGCCTTTTCAAAATCACCTGGCTTGTGAAGTATCAGAATCAGGATTTGTTAATTTTTTAATTTAATTTAATTTTTTATTATGTTGTAAATTCCAAACTGACTCCCTCCCTCCCCTGTACTAGAGAAGGCCACCATTTGACATAGATATAGATAGACAGACAGATAGATAGATAGATATACATTTACATATATGTACATATATATATGTAAAACTATACTGTGCATACTTCTATTAATCAGTTCTTTCTCTGGAGATGGATAGCACCTTCCTTTATAGGTCCTTTGTAGTTGATTTGAGTATTTCAAATACTAAGAATAACATATATAACAATATTGCTGTTACTGCATACAACATTCTCTTGGTTCTGTCCATTTTACTCTTTATTATTTCATGCAAGTCTTTCCATGTTTTTCTAAAATCAACTTGCTCATCCAGCACAGTAGTATTCTATCACACAGAACCGGGATTTGAATACAAATCTCTTTACTCCAAGTTGAACAGAGAGGTTGAAGAAAAGCGGGCACAAGATTACATTATACCCTTCTTAAGCTAGGAATTTGAAATAAATTTATGAAAAGGAATAATTCACAGTGTTTTTCACTTGAAAGTCTCCGTTTAAGGATGTTCTGATTTCCTATAGAGAAAATTATGATGCAGTCAACAAGAACCTAAGACCACTGGGTAAAAATCAGAAGGCAGAGAGGGTAATCATCAGAGCTGAAGAGACCACAGGTTAAAATTTCCCTTTGGAAAAAGATCACCTTCCCTTCCCATTCCTTCATCTCTGCTGCGTGAAGACTTATACATTAAGTCTTCAACTTCAGGTTAAGGGTTGAAAGAAATACAGCTAGTTTCATTGAGGAGGTCTCCGCCCCATGAAGAAGGAGAGGAGCAGGAGGAGGAGATATCTTTTCAAAGGGTACAGAGAAATAAGAACACCAGTACTTCATGGTCACTTAGTATAGGAAGAACTTCCTGAATATAAAATTTTAAAAGGGGGAAGGAAGTGAGAGAATTTGTAATAATGCTACAAAGTACATTCCTCAAGACAGCCCTCTGTGGTTGAAGAGTATGAGCATTACTAATACCTATTTTATAGTTGAGGAAACTGAGGCACAGAGAGGTCAAATGACTTTGACTTGCCTGAGGTTGCTCATTTTTCGAGCTAGGTCTCATGACTATAAGAGCTCTGTCCACTATTCCATGTTGCTTCTTAAATGGCAGTCTTCTCTGCCTTGTTCTCCTATGTGTCCAGGAGAGAATTTTGTTGTGGCCTTGCTCAGAGTTAGGATGACCGCATTGTAAAAATCCATGCCTGGGTTTCCATGATTCATTTGCTCTAAATGGTCTCAAGCCACCATTATAACATCCAAGGGTCCCTTACCCCACTTAGTCACTTCATTTCCTGTCTGGGAGTTCCTAGAGAAGCTTGGTTCTCCAGGGATCCTTCTCACCCTGGTCAATGTTTACACTCACCCCCACCTCATGCACCCCAGAGATGGTGCATTCCAGTGGCTGACTTGGCTAGGCACTGCCTTTCCCCCATGAAGCAATCTGGGCTACGTTTTCTCCATGTTCTTTCTGATGCTTTTGTCCCATACTGCTCCCTCTGTCCCAGCACTCTCCAGATCACAGACATCCAGTCTGCTAACTGCCTGATTACAAGATGCAAATAAGGCCTGTCTGCTCAAGTAGGATTGGCTGCCTGGTATATGCAAATCAGCTCACCCACAGTTTACCTGGTTGGAAAGAGTTAAAATGCTGCCCCTGAGAAAAGGGTGGGGGCTGGGGGAGGGGGGGGTCAGCATAATTTGAATAAAATATTCTTCTGTCTTTAACTGATTCAATATTTGGGTGTTTTAATAAGGAGAGGAGCCAGGAGACACAGTGAGTTAGTTCAAAGTTGTTTCTCCCCATCACTCTGCTGCTCCTTGGAGGAGACTAAGGGTCTCATAGGTGGTGGTAGCTGTCAGTTATGGGTAAATGTTTAATTTATTGGAGGAGAGAGAGAGAGAGAGAGAGAGAGAGAGAGAGAGAGAGAGAGAGAGAGAGGAGAATGGAAGGAGTGGGAAGAGAGCTGATGAGGGCATTTAAAGGCTATTTTATGGGCATGGGTCGGTGACCTCACACACAGCACACACACACACAATGAAGGAGCAGGACAATGAAAGGACAAGATGCTCCTATAGGACAGAAGCCTCCTGGGAGAGGGCCAAGGTGGTAACTGGGAGCTTAGTCTAGCATGTTAGCCTCTCTCTTCTAGCAAGGGAGGAATTGGTATGGGCAGAGAGGTGAGATGATGGGGCACTTGAGTTTAGGCTATAAGATACCCACTTTCCAGCCTGGGGTTGTGTGGCTGGGATTCGAAAGGTTGGAAATGTTTTCTACTCCTTTCTCAAAAACAAAATCAATCCCTATCCCTCAATCCCAGAAGAGGACAGATTGTGAAGGAAGAGGGTATCTTTACCCTTCTGTACCCTTCTTTCCTTTTAAAATATTTACCAACTGAGCCCTGATGATGGAGAGTTATAGAAAATAAATGTTACAGAAAGTGAGAGACCCAAAAGCAGCTCGGCAGAAAGGGGAAAAGAAAAAAGAGAGAGAGAGGAGGAAAGAACATAGCTCACCCACAGTGGAGGGGAGCTGTACCCCAAGCTTATGAATATTCTAATGGTTGTATTTGCAGGAATAGGGCATTTGAAAGTCTGATGATTGTTGTAATTACACATTCATTTTTGCTGTTTAGTTAAAGCCATACATGTCATTGCATGACAAGTTGTGACCTGTCATTAAAATTAGCTGTGTTTTCTTTGCAGATATCAAGATGAATGGGGATGTGGCAGATTCCACGGACACTCGAAATGCCCTTAGCCAGGTGGAGACAGGTAAGGGGATCCTCCATCTCCTGTACCATCATTCCTAAGCAGCCTGGGTGGAGGACAAGGGACAATGAGACCTAGGAAAGAACAGAGTAGCTGGAAATTATGGCAAACATACAATCTATGGATTGTATCTCTTTTTCTTGCTTGCTCTTTCCTACCCCACCCCACTCCCAGGCAGACAGACCTGCTACATCCTGGTAAATGGAACCTACTGGAAAAAAAAGAGAGAGATAAATTTGTGCTGGAGCACCAAAGTCTCTCAATGACTCTTCACTGCTCTGAATAGGAAGGCAGTCACTTGGGAGTTAGGGAATGAGTGTTAGTCCTAGGAAGAGGCCAGAACCTGGGAAAAACAGGTGAAAGATGAGGTTCACACTCAGCGGATGCTTTTGACATTAAAAATACCAGGCTGCCTAAAATTAGCAAATTTCAGGAAGGAAAATCCAGATTTAGCAGAAGAGGGATAGGTAAATGGTCCAACTCAAGAGGAGCTCAAAAGAGAGACTGTCATCTGAGTGTTTGTTTCTCGAGTGAGCAGAATGTGTACAGGGTGACACATAGGACATAGGACAATCATCTCGGCAGTGATAGTGTTAAACAAAATCAAGACAGTCAAAAGGTTCCCAAGAAATAAGAATAAATCTTCCTATCCTGATAGCTTATTCCTCTTGGTAGAAATTTTATTTGCAAAACTCCTACAGAATTTTTTTTTAAGTCTAAAGAAAGTAGAATTAAGCTCCTTAAGGGTGAGGTGAAGACTGGCTTTTTTCTTCTTTTTTGTCTTTGCTTCCCAGAGCCTAGCATGGTGCCTTGCAGGTGGTAAGTGCTTAATAAATGTTTATTAAAATGGATTGAAATGGTAGGTGTAAAGTAATGGGACCATTAGAGCATCTCAAAAACACTACAATTAGCCTTTCATCTGTATCATTAGGACCCAGAGAAATAAGAAGCCAAAAAGGTTTATTAAATCCCCTGGGTGTCCCGAGGCCTAAGATATTTTCTCATTTTCTCCAGGAGTTACACCCTTCCCTTTTTTCCTGAGCATAAAGTTTCATTCTGGGAGCTCATCTCTCAGCATCAGGGGTCAGACATACCTAGAAGAAAAATGAAACTTCCTGCTCTCCATCCAAATGTTGAAATAGCCTCATGTTCTAATTCTTTCTTTTTTTTAGTGGGATGGGGCAAGGTGAGGAGGATTGAGGAACAGACACTTGCAGTCTTTTTGGTTTGGCTTTCTGTACTTGGGCAAGGTGGGAAAGCGTGTTGTAGTAGGGCAGTGTTTTTTCTAATAGATTTGCAGTCTTGGATCTGTTGGTTGCCCTTGTCCCCTTTCTAGAACCATTCTTCCTTCATAGAAAGTATCTACTCTAGCTCCTGCTTGAAGAGAGAACCCAAACAGGGATTTAGAATATGTGGGAGTTTGACTAAGGAATAAAGGGGAAAGGTCCCACTCTCTGATGCAATCGCATCAGTAGATGTTATTTGTAATCTGCAATGGGTGGCCTTTAGGGACTTAGGTGTGGAGTTTCAGAAGCTAAGCAGGGCTCCTCTGCTATTAGCTATAGAGCAGTTCTCTTCTTTATTTACTCCATTCTCCTTAAAGGGGTCAGCATTCTATTACAGGACCCTAAGGAGTTAAAAAGATGGCCTTAGAGTTCCCTTCCAACTCTCAAAATTCTATGATTCTGAGATTCTCCTTTCCTATTAGGATGGTGTATCATTTGTATTGTCCAGGAAACCAAGGGGTCAACGGAAGAAAACTTAATAGGATCCTCCAGAATCCAGGATTTTTCTCTCCAGGGAAGACCTGGACCAAAATGAGGTGATCATCCAATTAACTGCATGTTTTTGAGGGCTGAGAAAAGAGGTGCCTAATTAAAGTAACCATACTTCCTGGAAAGTCATTCTGACCTTTTTTTTTTAAACAGAGGGAGGCTTATTATGAGTCACAATGGTTACTGATTTGATTTAAAGGCTTCCTTTGGGTTTTTAAAAGACAGAATCACCTTCCCAGTAATTCATGAATTAAGGGGTGGTTTTAAAGGAACTATAAACAAAGGCAACCTAGAAAGCCCCAGCACTCCCTGAGAACAGCTTCTGTGCTCAGTGAAATCCCCAAGGGGCACCTAGTGGAAGGAGTGAGGAAAGGGAACTGATTTTTTTCCACCTTTGGTGTCAAAGTTTCCTGAATCCACTCCTTTCACCTTCCTTATTCAATCACTGACACTTCTTTTGCCTGGATGGGTGAGAGAGAGATAGGGATATTTTATAGTGTTCTCAGCTTAGTTAGCGTCTAAGAACAAACTCTAACCTCCATAACTCCCCCCCTCCACATGCACCCCTAGCTGTCCCCTCACCCCTGATGCCACAGAACCAACAGTATAGTCGCAATGACTGTTCACGTTTAAATGCTATGGATTCAAGATGGATCTTTGGAAAGATCTATGGATCTTTCTTCACAACAACTCTAGAAGGGAGCTAGGGCAATTATTACTTCGAGGATTTGTGGTTTCATCCACATGGGCGCACCTCTCTGGCTGAGCAGAGGGCTTCATGAGTAGCTGTGCCTGTAAATATTACTCACAGTTCATTCGAGTGATTCTACAGGCGTTCATTAATCACCTGATATGTGTCAGTCATTGTGCTAGGGGTTGAGAATACAAAGACAAAACAAAACAGTCCCTGCCCTCAATGAGTTTATGTTCTAGTAAGGGAAATGACCTCTTAGGTTGCTAAATCAAGACAAAATATAAAAAGTAAATACAAAGTCGCTTGGTGGTACGGTGGATTGAATGCTGGGCCTGGAGTCAGGAAAACTCATTTTCCTGAGTTTAAATCCAGCCTCAGACACTTACTAGCTGTGTGACCCTGGGCAAGTCACTTAACCCTGTTTGTCTCAGTTCCCTTCTCTGTAAAATGAGCCGGAGGAAGAAATGGTAAACCACCTCAGTATCTTTGCCAAGAAAACCCAAAATGGGGCCACAAAGAGTCAGAGAAGATTGGAAATGAGAGAACAACCAAAATGCAAAGTAACTTCAGAGAAATGACCAAAAATTAGGGCTATCCGAAAAGACTTGGAGCAGGAAGAGGCACTTGAATTCAGCCTTAAAGGGAATTTAGGGATTCCAAGACACAAAGGTGAGGAGTACAGCATGAGTGCCCAGGCAGGAGGCACTACCAATACAAAGGTACAAACGTGGGAGATGATGTGTTATGACCTGGAAATGGCAAGCAGGCCAGTTTGTTGACTTGGGTGGGGGGGCAGGGTATGAAGAAGAGGCACTTGAGGTAAGTGTGCAAACAGAGGTTGAAACTAGACCTTCAAGGGGAGGAGCTCATATTTTATTTTAGAGACACAAGTATTATGAGCAGAGGAGTGACAATGTCAAAAGTGTGGCTTATGAATATCGATATGGCAGTGGTAGGAATTAGATTAGAGAGTGTGGAAGCAAGGAGACCAATTAGGAAGCTATTGCAAACATCCAGAAGAGCAGAAATGAGAGCCTGAACAAGAGCAGTGACTATGTGAACAGACACAGAGGGCATGGAAGGGAATGATAATGGACCAGACCCGGCAAATGAGAGATCTGGTGAGAGGATGGTGAAGGAGAAAGGGAAGGTTGATGGTTGTTTGTGAACAATCAAAGATTGTGAACCTGGATGAGTGGAATGATGGTGTTGCTCTCAACAGAAATAGAGAAGTTAGGGAAAAGAGTTGAGCAAAGTCTGTCACTTTTACCTTCAGTCTTTCCATGTTCATAGGACCTTCCAGAGCCTGTACCCTACTGGCATATGTTTTAGGAATCCAGTGTTATGCCTATGACACAATGAAGCATTGGGTTTTGGGGCAGTGGAGTACAAGTATTATTATCCCTATTTTCTAGATGAGGAAACTGAGGCACAGAGATTAGGTACATTGTCAGGTTAGGGATTAACTTGCCTTACACTGGCTATGCTTTCAGTATAGTCTTGACAACATTATTTAATAATAATGAAATCATAATGGGCAGAGTGGTATAATGATAGAAACACTGGATTAGGAGTCAGGAGACTTGATTTCTAGTCCCAGCTCTGACATTGACTTTGGGTTTTGGCAGAAATCATTGCTAGACTAGATAATCTCTAAATTCTCTTCTAGTTCAAACATGTTAGGATTCTAATAAGAAAAATTCATATTTATAGGAATTTCTTTTAACTTTTTTGACTGCTTTATTATTTATTTGTGTATTGTATATTAGTATACAGATTTCCTGACCTCTCTCTCCACTCCTTTTTTGGGCACCATTCCTCTTGCCTTCCTTCTCCGAGTTTTCTCCCAGTTCTTGCCACCTTACTCTGTCCTTTCTTCCTTCTTCTCACTTTATCCCTTTTCCTCTTCTCCTTATTGTTCCAACTGGATATTTGGGAAGTTGAGCAAGGCATGGGAGTGGAGGCAGGAGACAGAGAGGGAGAGGACCTGAGAAAGCCAGACACTTGGCAAGCTTGAGCAGAGGGCAATAGTGGTGGAGAGTAGATGGTTAAAGAAATAGAGCATGGGAAATAATGTTGTGGGCCTCTCCCCAAAAATAGAAATACGGTGAATTGAGAAAATATAAACTGGCCTAGGCTAGAAGGTTGAAAACTTTCTCTCTCTTTAAATGACACTGCCTGAAAAGGAAGGAAAAAGATCTAGGAATAGTCTCTCCCACTTTCCTTTTCCACTTTCAGTCATGGGGAATAGAAAGAAACTTGATGTTAAGGCAACACTCCTCCCTACTCCCCACAACACCCCGTCTCTATGGTCCTTTGTCAAGGTGAGCCAGCCAGCTCAATTTTTCTAAAGGTAGTTGAATATGGGGCAAGTAGTTTTGCTTTTATCTTTTGTATTCCCTAGAATTTGGATAGGATTCCACCTCCCCATCTCCAACTTCCCCTCACCCCAGCTTTTTCCAAAGTGTTTGGAGATCCCAGAAGGTAAATGGTTCCTAGACAAACAGTGGGAGTTCCTGTAGACCACAGGAGGGAACTGGTGGCAAATTGACCTCCTTTTCTTGTAACTATTGTACTCTAGCCTCAACTTCTCCATCTGTGAAATGATAACTTCCCCTCAAGGTGTTTGGGATCTTTTGAAGGAAGATCTTATCATTCTTCAATTGTAATCTTGTTTTCAGAAATAATGGAATTTAGACTCTACAGTTTAGAACTTTAGCAATCTTCTAGTCCAATCCCCTCATTTTATGGGAATTTGATTTATCACATATAGAATATAAAATGAAGTGTGTAAATTTACAAAATTTACAAAAATACAGTACCAAAAAATTCACATTTACAAGAAGTATTATGTCTCAGAGACCATCTTTGTGTCGTGCCCTAAATGGATGCCTACTTTGCCTAACCCCTGACCCTTGCTCTAGGTGAGATTACAGTAAGGAGGAATACTCACTGGGCCAAAGGGGTAGGGGTGGATCCATAAAAACCAATCAATGTGGCCTTGGATATTTATGCTATATGTATAAAAGTATCCATTCAAGGAAAGAGAAAGTCAGATATAAGAAGCTAAAAAGGAGTGAGATTTGGAAAAAAGTAATGATATGAATTAGGGATAAACAGGTTCCCTTCCTGACCTCCTACTCAGATGGGATCATTTTGTGACAACACGTTGAAAAATAGACCCTATCAAAGAAAAGAAATGAATCAAGATTATTCTTTTAGTGTTCTGGAAAGAGCACCAGCTTGAGAGATTGGTGACCTCAAAGTCTGGGTCTTTCCACCTCTCCAAACCTTCCCATTTCTTTCTTGGAAAATAAGAAGGTTGCACTGATGCTTTCTGAGGTTCCTTCCAAATTTAACATTTCATATATTTACACTATGTAGTTAATATACTGTGTAATGGGCTTAATATCTCTACTCCCAGTATCATGAAAGGGCTTTCAATCATGGGAGAGGAGATGTGAGGTAGTGGGGGGGAGGGGAGAGAGAGATTCAGAGACACACAGAGATAGAGAGAGAGAGAGAGAGAGAACACAGAATTTGGGGTCAGAAAACCTGGGTTCCCGTCCAAACTTTTCTGCATACTCTGTGTGGCCTAGTTAGTGCAAATCATTTCACTTTTCTCAGTTTCTTTATCTGTAAAATGAGAGGATTTCATTAAACGGCCTATAAGGTCTCAGATATAGATTCTATGGTCCTATATTCTGTTCAGCCTTTTCCCTCCTTTCTGCCTGAGACCACCGAGGCTTGGACCACCTACCTCCAATATGACCCCAAGGCTCTGGAGAAGCTGGAGGTCTAAGAAGGGAATCTTGAAGTCATCAAATGGGATGACAACCTAACTCTTTCATGAAATTGTCCAAATGCAGTCTCATCTTGCAGATGCTTGGCCAGCTTCTGCTTGGAAGAAATCACCCCTAGAATAGGGAGGGGTGACCTCCTCATCCTAAGGGTGATTTTCTGGGGATAAAACCTCTCCTGCTTCCTTTCCTCCGCCTCTTTAGAAAAGGATAAATGCAGGTTTCCCTCTCCTGGGCGATGGTCCCATTGCCCTCCAGGGTGAAAAAGGGAAGTTTGCTAGGAAGTTACGGACCCAGGAGAGAGAAGCCCCTCTTGCCAAGTCCTGAGCATGGGAAACAGCGTTGTGGGCCTCTCCCAAAAAGCGTCGGTGCTGTTGACTCAAAAAAATAATAGGTGTTAATTTGTATACTGGTTTGCATCTAATTTCCATGCAGTTCCTTTTATGTTAGACTGCAAGAGCCCTAAACTTGGAGTCAAAAAAAATGGGTTCAACACCCAGCTCAAAGATTCACTAGCTCTGCAATCTAAGGCTTCGTTTCTTTTTGCCCCTTGGTTTCTTCATCTGTTAAATGAGGGGGTTGGACTACAAGATTACTTAAGGTGCCTTTCAACCCTCACATCCTACACATTCTGTAAAAAAGAAAATAAAAATCCCCATGCCTGTCTTTCACATCGGAACTACATCTACCAGCTCCTGGCTTTTTTCTCTCCATGACTCGGTTTGTTCCAGCATGGAAAAACCAAAAGTTGGCACCTCTTTTGATTATATAAGGTTCGTAGCCATTTGACCTGCATGGGACCTTAGGCCATCACCAAGGGCAAACCCCTCATTTTACAGATGAGGAAACTGAGATCCAGAAAGGGGAAACTGATTTAAGGTCACATGTAGCAAAGAGTCAAGCAGATGATCCTAACCCAAGCCTTCCAAAGTTTAGACCTAGCACAGCTAGGCAGTCCGATGCCCTGTTTGGCTAGCCTAGGTCTGCACCGTGGGTGAGTCTTCCAAGGCCAACTCAAGACAAGCCTAGAAGGACAAGGATGAAGAGAGCGGCAACAGGCCTACCCCCCTGACCCAGCACAGCTTGGGGAAGAAAAGAGGAAGGATCGAGGCGAGGGCGCAAAGAGGACCGAGGGCAACCGCACAGAGCAGCGCTAGGCGACCGAGAAGGGGACCAGGCGGTTGCTATGACAACAGGGCTTCAGCCCCGATTTGCATAGGGCGCTGATTTCCCTACAGTAGCCCAGTGCGAGGCCCTGCAAATTTCCATATTCCTGCCTCAGAGCCTGCTGGGGGTGTGAGGAGAGAGGAGAGAGGTCATTTGAAATTCAAATGAGGATGATTAAGGTTTTCTCGAGGAGGGAAGAGAGGACAAAAGGGGTTAAGCCGCCTGGCAAATGTCAGTCTCCATAACTGAAAGTTATCTAAGGGAGGAGTGCACCTGGCTGGCTCCTCTCCAACGCCACAAGCTCCCTGCCTGCCATCCCTTCTACGGCCAGGGTCAGGACACCCCATCTCCCTCGATACCCCATCTCTGTGCCATCTTTCTAAGACAGGTATTTCTGGACAGAAACTTCTCTGGACTGTTTCTGACACTTACTTTGACCCTCCAAGAAAACAGAATCAAGCCATTCACTCCACGGTCTGAATGCCTAAGTTTACCTGTCTGTGTAATGGACTCAGTATCTCCACCAGTATCACGAAGGGATTTATGATCATGGGAGAAATGATGTGATCTAGTGAAAAATGTCCTGCATCAAGAGTCAAAGGACTTTCGTTAGCTGCTTTCTACTTGAGCAGACTTGGACAAGTTCCATGTTTCCATGCCTTAGTTTCTTGTAAAAGCTCAGAATTTGGGCTAACTTCTATGAAAAGGTCTGTCCAAATCTAAAACCTATGATTTTGTGAATTAACAGATATTGAACCTCTTAAAGAAACAAGCCTGGATTGTCAGGTGGTTAAAAAGCAGGTAACAGATCATTAGGGCCCCTGAGTCCAGGTTTAAGCTCCAGCCCCTTGCCTTACTTTGTGACCATGGATGGATAAGTCACTTTGTCTCTCCTGGTTTCAGTTTCCTCATCTGAAATAGAGATATTATAGGCAATAGTGGACTGGACATTAGAATGAGAGTCAGAGAGCTAGCTCATAATCTTGGTTTCACTACTGAGTGATGACAAGTAAAGTCACTTCACCTCTGGGGCCTCAATGCTCTCATCTATGAAATGGGAAGTCAGCAGTGATGAACTAAATCGTCTTAATGTCCCCTCCAGCACTGGCATTCTGTGAGAAAAACCCTGACTCTTCCCTGTGTCCATGATGGTACCAGAACAAATAGAATAATACTCGTAAGAATATTTTTTATGTTTGTAATGTTCCCAGATGTGGGAATGGAATCTCTGCCCTACAACTTCCTAATGTATAGAATCTGAGGGATAAAAGATCCATGTTGCAAGAGTGGGTGTAGGAATTTTGTAAGAAAGCACCTGCTTCTCTTTTTGCTGCAGAAAGGGTCTAGAAATGTTCCCTGAAGGGGAATCCTGCAGAGCTGGCACTGAAGCGTCCAATGGATATGATCCTCTACAGATGTGTGCTTTGCATTCAAATCACAACTCTTCTACTGTGACTTCAGGCAACACGTTTCACATCTCTGGGTCTCAGTTTCCTGATCCGTGAGAAAGAAATTTTTGATTCAGAAATTTATGATCAGAAGGTGCTATGATCTATCAATCATCCCCTAGAATATAAGGAAGTACCCTATATCCTTAGTTTAGGTTCTAGACTTCTCAAAATCTCTTCAGTCTATGATTTGTATCAAGAACTGATTCCAACTCAAAGTAGTTGTTGACCTTTATATTATAAAGTTGTTGTCATAAAGAAAATGAGGAAGGAAAGGAACATCCAAGTCTTGACCCTAAGGGTGAACTGAGCCTGCTCTGCATAGGGAAAGGGTAAAAGATTCTTTATTACAGCTAGAAGAGACCTTAGAGATCATTTAATGCAATTCCCTCCATTTAGAGATATGGAACAAAGGTCCCACAGCTGGAAAGTGAAAACCTTGAAGAAGTTTGTATTTATGTAGCACTTTCTGGTTGACTGGGCTCTTCTTCATCACTGCTTTGTGAGGTCAGTAGTACAAGTATAGTGAAGAGTTCCCTGCATCTGGAGTAGGGAGAACTGGACTGAAATCCCAACCCCAAGACATACTAGCTATATGACCTTGGGCAAGTCACTTAAAGTCCCTGGATCTCGGTTTCCTTGTCTGTAAAATAAGGGTATTAGACTAGATGATCTCTGAAGGCTCCTCTCTATCTAAACTTTTGATCACATGAACCTATGAATTTTGATACTCTGACTCTAAATCCAGGGCTTTTACCCCCATGTCAGAGTGCTACCAAAGTGCCACAGTTAAATAGTAGCAATTGTCAACTCAAATGCATCCAGCACCTGGGCACCTATGCCCATTGGCTATCATCTCCTGGGGCTTCTTTGTGATTCCTGGCATAGTGCCCCACATCTTCTGACCCCTTTTTATAGTGGTAAATAGGTTCCTGTATATTATGTCTACACCTTCCATCATATTTCCCCAGGTCTACCAGGGTCTTCTTCTCCAGGTTCCACAAGCACAGACAACTATCCAGTAGAGACAGTAAATCTTGCTCACCCCCTCACAGGCATGAAGGTCCCACTGTAGAAGTTCAAAATTTGCCTCTTGGAAGTTCTATTGTCTCTCTTCCATGCTGCCACTCATCCCCAAGCTCCCAGGAGAGCCTCCTGCCCTTACCTCATTTCCAAGGACACAGTAAATGGGAGGCCTTTCCTAGGCCTGGTTAAAAATAAGGCTGATGCCTTCAATGGTATTTCTCCAAACCTGTATTAATTGCCTTTTCTGTGCCAGGGTCTGAGCTAAGCGCTAGGGATACTGGAAAACAAAACCAAAAAATGATCCCTGCCCTCAAGGATCTTAAGTTTGATAGGATCAATAAGGTCTCCAACTCTACATCGGACTCTCCTAACCTCATTTAAAGGCTTTCTCGTTTTAAAGCTGGTGGGAGTATTGACTGGCAAGGGAGGGGACTTCATCAAAAGACTGCAACTGCCACAGCCCTGTCTAGGACCTGTCTCCCACCAAAGATGACAGAGCCTTTGCCAATTAATTGCTCTTGGGTGGCAGGCAGGTGGGAGGAGGGCTGGGCTGAGGCTTATCTCGGCTTTGTCAGGGCTGGGCTCTCCAAAGACTGGGGCAAGAGGTCTCTGTGACGCCCGGCACACCCATTAGACTCCCTGGGATGGTTGGGGGAGGGTAGCACTCCAACGTTAAACTAAAAGTCCTATTCCAACAGCACACAATAGGTTTTCTGCTTTTAACTTCAACCTCTATTTCTTCTTCAACCAAGGCCCTTCTCTCTCCTTAAGACCCCCAAACTAACTCCCATAATCAAATTCCCCTTTTGTTTTGAGAAATACAAAATGAAAAACAGAGAAGTTGACATTGAGTCCTAACATTTTCCCATTGTGTGACCTTGGGTAAATGGCTTAACTTTTTAAGAGTCCTCATCTGTCTAATGATAATAACATCCTTGGATATTTAAATAGCATTTAATGTCAACAAAGCATTTTACTCACAATAACCTGTTGAAATAAATCATGTGACTATTATTCTCCCCATTTTACAGATAAGGAAACTGAGGCTTGGGGAAATGGAGTGACTTGCCCAGGGTCACATAGCTAGCAAGTGCTGGAGTCAAGACATGAAGTCTCTAGACTCTTGAATTCATTACTCTTTCTGCTTTACTACACCATGTCTCAATGAGTTATCTAAGATACCTCCTTCCTATTGGGTCACATTGTCAGAATCACAGCATCTTAGTGCTGGAAGGAACTTCAAATAACATCTAGAAACTGTTCCTAAAAATCTCCAATAAGTAGCCTCCTGACCTTCCTTAAGACTCTCCAAGGAGTGGGGGATACACTCCCTCCTGAGCCAACACATTAAACTTGCAGACAGTTCTGTGGTTATCAAAGGTATTTTTCCCCTTCTGTTGAGCTCAGTTCTACCTTGCTTAGTGCCACTCATTTGTCCTAGTTTTGTCTTCCCAAACCAAATAGGACAAATTTAGTATTTCATCAATGTCACTGTCCTTTAACTACTTAAAGACAGCTACCATATCTCACCTAAGTCTTTTCTACTTCTCTCCACCACCCTGGTTGCTCAAGTCATTTAACCTTTCTGAAACACAGTTTCCTTATCTGTAAAATAAGGAGTTTAGATTTAGAAGAGCTTTATTTTCTCTTCCATCTATATTTCTAGCATTCTGTTATCTTGCATTTTTAAGTCACCTGGTCTCTAAGTCTATAGAATGAGAGTACTTGGGCTATTCTGCTGAGTCCTGAGGAGATGCTATGACCTTTCTCTGAAAGAAGGTAGTCTGTAAAGTTTGAGAGGAACCCCAAAAAACTTTTGTGTGGCTCTGAAGTGCTCATCTTTGCCACAGTTTAATTCTCTGTAAGTTCATGTTTTAATGCCTTCCCAACAGGGTGTGACACTCCCATCCCCACCCTGGACAGTACAGCACATGCCCAGGGGGCAAAAGGGGGACCTACAGTGGTGACCCTTTTCTTGGCTTTCACTTGATTCTTACAAAAACCTCATGAAGTAGATGTTATTAGCCTTCTTTTTTCAGGTGAGGAAACTGGACCTCAGAGAGTTTAAATGATTTGCCCATGGTCCCATAGCTCATAAATGGATAGAGCTGGGGTTAAACACAACACTTTTCCCATTGTACTGTAGTTATAACCTTAGCCCCTACACTCTCCCCAGGACACCTTGGAAACATGCTTGGCCCACTTCAAGGATGTTGTCGTAGGATTACAGGATTAGAATAGTAAGAAAGCTTAGAGATCATCTAAACCATGCCCCTAATTTTACAGGCCAGGAAATTGAGGCCAAAGAGACTGAGTGATTTTCTCAAGGCTACACAGATGCACATAGCAGCACATGATGGACAGAATTCCAACCTGTCTTTCATTCCAATTCTAGCATTCTTTGTGCTATACCATTCTGTCTCATGCTGTCCTGCCCCAGGCTTCCTAGGAGAGAAGACAAGAGAAGGCTGAAGTGAACCATGGAATAGAGAAACAGAGCTGGAGGTAAAGAGTAAAACCAGTTACTCACAGTGGGAACGTCTCTATGCTTTCTTTTCCAAAGATTTTAAAGTAGGGAAGAATGAGTACCTTCTAGAAGAAGCCTTTCTCAATTGTTAACATCTGATTCCTTTTGATCATTTTTTTTTGTATATATCTTGTTTGTATGTAGATATTTTGTCATTAGATGATGAGCTCCTGAAGAGTGAGGACTGTTATTTTAAATTATTATTTTGTATCCATAACACTTAGCATAGTGCCTGGCACACATAGTAGGTGTTTTATAACAAGTAACTAACAGATGGAGAGATGTGCATTACTTAGAGAATGAGTTGAGAAAAAGTAGAATGGGGAGAGTTGGGAGCATCCCTTGTTCCTGATTGTAGGGTCCCAGTCCATGAAATTTGTGAGAAGAAATAAGTTTCATCCTCATGTCTTGAATTTGCTATTAGCATTGGTAGAACACTTTGGTACATTCTATGTCCCAAGCTGAGCCCATGGCTAGATGGTACTTTTCTGTTCCTGATATCTTTAATACCATTTTGTAGTTGCTGTTTGTTTCAGTTGTGTCCGACCCTTTGTGACCCCATTTAGGGTTTTCCTGGTAGAGATACTGGAGTGATATGTCATTTCCTTCTCCAGCTTATTTTACAAATAAGGAAACTGAGGTAAACAGGGTTAAGTGACCTGCCTAGGGTCACACAACTAAGTGTGTGTGTAAGTAAGTAAATAAGTGCCTGAAGCTAGATTTCAACTCAGGAGGCTGAGTCTTCCTAACTCCAGGCCCAGGACTCTATCTATTGTGCCACCACGCTGGCCCCCTTGAAATCATAAAAATATTCCAAATCCTATGGAACCTCAGAACTGAAAAGTGCCTTTGAGATCACTTAGTCCACTTGCTATCCACTTTATCCAGGTCATTGCCAGTCATCCCAATTTTTGTCCTGCTGCTGGACTTTCACTCTCTGGAAAAGAGAGTGAGGCTGATGATTTTTTGCAGCTCTGCCTCACTGAAATCCTGTTCCCAGGAGCCAAGATGTCATCACCCTGTGATGTCATTGATCCTCTTCAAAAAATGAAGCATCATCAACACAACAGCATCTGAATAGTATACTGAAATTAACACTAGCTTTGGAGTCCAAAGACCTCAGTTTGAGGCTTTGCTCTACCCTCTTCTATTTCTTCATCTGCAAAATGGAGCTAATGACACCACAAGAATCAGAAGAGCTGGCATATATAAAGCATCCTACAAATATCAGTTATCATTAGTAAGTGTCCAAATAAGGGACACTAGGGACACTAACAGAGACTGCTAGTAAGAACTAGGCAATCATTAAGTTTGGATTAAATGCCAGGTACTGTGCTCAGGTCTGGAGATACAATGAGGACACTGAAAAAATCCCTGCCCGCATGGAGTTTACAGCCCGTTGGAAATATTTCTCTCTTGGTTATTTTAATGAGTACCCTGGAGAACTTCCAAGATCTGATTTTCTTTTAATAAAAGCAACTCCAAGAAGTGTCAGGCAGTTTCCAACTTCAAGATTAAACTAGAAATCATCCCACATTATCCTGGGGAGCCGAAGAAACTTGGTGAGAAAAAAAAGCAGCTGAGAACCACCGGGAGGGAAATGGCCTCAGTTGCTGGGTGCTCTCTGCGTTTTGTTTACCAGCAAAAAGTAAAAATTCCGGCTCGAACAGTTTTCCTGCTTCCACCTTCCTCACCCAGAAAAAAGTCCCCAGGCAAACTTGAATCCTAGCAGCTGCCAGAGCTATGCAAATCAGCCAGGGCCTGCAGGCTCCTAGACCCAACAGCTAGGAAGGCAGGAGGCTCTCCCAAAGGGGCTCTCCACTTCCCCCACTCCAGGTTGTCTGGGAGTCTATTCCCTTGTCAAAGGATACAGCTATCTTGCTGGGTCCCTGGATCTGCTCCCATTAGATAAGCCTCTCTGAGGTAGGATGGTGATAGAAACTATTCTTTATGAACCCTCTCATTTCTGAACCCTTCCTTACCCCTTTGCTATACTGGCCAGTAACCTACTCCCTTCTGCAGCTATCTTGGCACAAGGGAATTCATTGGTGGTTCCCAAACAAATCCAAGAAGCCCCTTGAGAAGGAGATTCATCCTCGGACCCTTCCACATCTACCTTCAATTACCTCATTCCAGTTTCTCATGGGTTAGAAGGTCTTTACTTCTAATCTAAATCTCTCACACCAGCATAAGTCTATTCTTGCTCTTTGCTGACTTTTCAGATGGAGGTCAGTTATCTTTAATGTTCTATGGAGTCAGTGAAAGATCTAGAGCTGGAATAAGGTGGACAGGGTAGAAAACCAAAGCTGAGAAATGAAAAATCTTCTCCTTTTATTTTAGAAACTCATATGAATTTCAAAAGATTCTGGGCATCACACGGTGTGTGTTCCTCCTTTGTTGCCAAAGAAGACCATGCCATCAGAGAAATAGTGATATGACTTGCACTTGACTTTGTTTTGAGGGAGGGAGGGCTGTGCAGGTCACCAGCCTCACTTCCCCTCCAGAGCCATCTGAATCCAGTGACCAAATATTCATCAGGATGACTAGAGATGACTCAGGATGAGGCAACTGGGGTTAAGTGACTTGCCCAAGGTCACATAGCTAGTGAAAGTCAAGTGTCTGAGGTGAGATTTGAACTCAGATCCTCCTGATTCCTGCACTGGTGCTCCATCCACCGCACCACCTAGCTGCATCACATGGTATTGTGAGGGGAAAGTACTATAGTCAAAAGGCAGTAGACCTCCCTCTAAATTTTACACAGGTTTCTAAAGTGGGAGATACTGCCCCCGTGGGGGCCACTGGAATGATCCAGGAGGGCCATAGTAGTGTGAAATGATGCAAATTTAAAAAAAAAAGTTAAAGGATTAAAGAAAATCGATTTGGAGTGTGGGAGGCTGAGTAATTTTTTTTTCCCAAAAAGGGGGCAGTAAGCCAAATAAGTTTGGGGGCCTCTGCAGTAAAACTTGTTACTCCTCATTGGGTGCAAGATCTTTGACAAATCACTTAACTAATCTAGGATTTAGTTGTTTCATTTGTAAAGTGGCTGGAATAATAATTTCTCTCCTCTAGTCCTGGTTCGATAACCAACAGTTGTGTCCGATCATGGACAAGTCACAGATCCTTTCTGAGGCTTACTTTTCTTGTCTATAAAGTGAGGCAGCTGTAAAGATTTCATCCAGCTTTGAGATTTGTAATTTTCATTTGCCCTTTGTGCTTCTGATTCTTTCAGCTGCCCATCCAATGTAGGCCATGGAGCCTCTTAAACTTGGAATTACCTATTATTTCCCAAGGAAGAGGTAAAGAACTAGCAAGAGTCTCAAGCTATTGAGCTTTCCAGGAAGATGTTGATGCTTTTCATTTTTACCCCTCTAGTCTAGCTCTTTGGAACCAGGAATTCCTTCACCTCTCTTGCTGGAGGTGGTCCTGTCTTGCCCACCATGGCTGACTTTCAGGGAAAGAGCTCACATTCTAGAGTCAAACAGGATCAAGGTTCATGCCCTACTTCTGCCACTTATCATTTGTGGGACCTTGAACAAGTCTCTTGCTTTTTCTGAGTAACAGCTTTCCTTGTCTGTTAAACAAGAGACTTATTTTAGTTGTTTTTTTAAAATTCACAGCACTATTTGCTTTGGGGGAGCTGGAGGAGAGGAGGAGCCAAACTGTTCCATTCTTTCTGTTCACTTCCTGACATTGGCCCATTTCTCTCCAAGTGCTAAGTCATCAAAGGTTTCTACTTCATCTCAGTACCTCCAACAAGGGGGAAAAATCCCTGGCAAGAAT
Organism: Notamacropus eugenii; assembly: GCF_028372415.1. NCBI lineage: Eukaryota > Metazoa > Chordata > Mammalia > Diprotodontia > Macropodidae > Notamacropus > Notamacropus eugenii. The sequence goes on along the minus strand of NC_092876.1, from coordinate 278,038,912 downwards.
GTATGTAAGAAAAACTTGAGAAACCTTACAACTTGATGTAGAGCCGTCCTGGATAGAAGAGATCACAAAAAGCATCTACTCCAAGCTCTACCAGAGCAGGAGTTCTTTCTATAAGTAATCCTCCAGCCACTAATAGGAGACCCATAGCGAAGAAGACCAACTATATTACAAAAATACATAAAATGGAGTTCCTCCCCTCAGGATGCTTATAATTTATTAATAATAGCTAACCTTTATGTAACACTTTAAGGTTTGCAAGTGCTTTACAAATATTTGATCTTCACAACAACTCTGAGAAGTTATTATTATTGCCTCCATTTTACAGTTGAGGAAACTGAGGCAGACAGCGGTTAAGTGGCTTGCCCAGAGTCACATAGCTAGTAAATGTCTGGGTATATATTTGAACTTGATGCTAGGTCCAGAGCGCTACCTAGTTGCTCCTTATTTACTAATTTACTTGTTCATTAGTGAAAGAGAAGAAACATGTACATAGATAAGTATTCATAAGAATTTACATTTATATAATATTTTAACTGTGCTATATATTATCTAAGTCATATAGGACTATAAGTACAGCAGAGGAATATGAAGTTATACGAGATCATAGAATGTTAGAACTGAGAGGAAACTAAGATATCATGTCAACTAACACCGTATACCAATTTTACAGGTGAAGAAACTGAGGCTAAAGGAGGTAAACAAAAGGAAATATTGGAGTATGGATCTAGTTAGAATTTCCCTATACCATATCGCTTCCCCCAGCTCAAATGGAAGAGAATTCACTTCCAGTTGGAAGAAGAGACAATTTCTTGGGGGAGGAGGCATTTGAGTTGGATATTGAAGGATAAGTAGAATATCAAAAGGCAATGACAATGAAGACATTCCGGATAGAGGGAATAGTTTAACGCAAAGGAGTGGAGGGAGAAAATCATTTGATATGTTTGTGATGTACAAGAATTAGAAGACAGAATCAGGATTCAAAGGGCAACAATTTTAAAAATTACATCTTACAGAGGTAAATGTAAAGTCCTACGTTTCGGTTCAAATATTAAATTATGTAAGAAAAAGAATGTTTGAGATGTGCCTAAGCAATGGACTATGACATAATGGAAAATGACAATAACAGTTGCCCCCCAAAAGTCATTCCAATCTTGAGTTTTATTAGCCCATTAAACAAACAATTAACATTTATCAAACATCTGTTACGTGTAATGGACTGTGCATTATAAGTTTAATATCCAGGACAAAGTAAGTGATCATCTTGTTGCTGTACTCTGTTTAATTCTGGGTGCTCTCTATTAGAAGGGGCATTTGGGGTTGCTGTATCATACTGTTGATTCATATTGTGTCTATAGTCCACTAGAACCAAATTGACTCGAACCCTTCTCCTGTACTTGAACAAGTGAATTTTTTATCTAAAAGCAGAAGCTTATCTCCATACAATTTGATCTTACCCAGTTTCAATTCATATATATTTTGAAATTATGACTCTCTCATTCAGTATTTCAGTCAATCCTTCCAACTTTTGTGCCCTTACCAAGTTGAATAAGCTTGTCTTCTATCTCTTCACAAAAACATTGCTAGTGATATTTATTACTCACTTGCTTTGTGTTAGATATAAGAAGTAACTCAGTGTAATGGAAAGAGTGTGAGATGGGGAATCAAGAGACCCAGGCTGAACCTTGGCTTTGCTACTAACCAGCTATGTGACCACACCACAAATTTACTTCAACTCCCTGGGACTTAGCTTCCATATTTGTAAAAGGAGGCTGGGTTGAACTAGATAATAAATCACACATTTTTGTAGCACAGTTTACAAAACGCATTATATGTATTCTCTGTTTTGAACCTTAACAATTCCATGAAAAAGTGAGTGCATATATCATCACTTCCATTTTGCGGATGAGGAAACTGGGGTTCTGAAAGCCAACATGGCTTCCCTAAGACAGGATCAGGAATTTAACAGCAAAGTCAATGCAGATTTATTAAACACGATATGTAAGGTGGGACAGCTAGGTGATGCAGTGGATACAGTGCCTGAAGTAAGGAAGACTCATCTTCTTAAGTTCCAATCTGGCCTAAGATACTACCTAGCTGGGTGACCCTAGGCAACTTAACCCTGTTTGCTTCAGTTTCCTCATTTGTAAAATGAGCTGGAGAAAGAAATAGCAAATCACTCCAGTGTCTTTGCCAAGAAAACCCCAAATGCGGTTATGAAGAGTCAGACATTGCTGTAAATGACTGGACAACAAACATGGAAGGTACTGGGACAGACCCTGGGGAAACAAAGACAAAAATGAAACAGTCTTTGGTTTCCAAATTCTACATTCCACCATAAGAAATCCAACCCAAATCTTCTGATTCCCTATCCTGCCCTCTCCACTCTACCTCCTTGCTTTACATGACCTCTAAGATCCCTTCCCAAAATAACCCTATGATATGTCTTTTCCATTATTCCCCAAGTCAGTAATTTTAAACCCAGAAAGAACGTATATTGTCTCTGGGCCCATGATGAAAACTTGTCCAACGTGGTAGGCTGGTAGGTTCATTCCAGTGAAAGAGTCTTTAAGAATCAAGGTCACTTCCACAAGAAGACCTTGGGCTAGGACTTTAATGTAGGTATTTGTGAATACTCTTGGGGAAAGAATTAGTGGAAGAAAAGATTTGAAGAAAAGACAAGTGTGATTTCTAGGTGACATGTAATGTTCATGAGCACTGATAATCAAACTTGTCTGTCCAAATCTATTAAAGTTTGAAGTCAACTTTATTTCTAAGCAAAATCAGATAATAAGCTCCCCAAATCCTTTCAGAGGCATCACAAAGAGGGATGGGTCATTTTATAGTAGAAGTTGATTCATATTTGAAACAACATGGTAACCTCAAAGTTCTAGGACAGGGATGGGGAACCTGTGACCTCAAGGTCACATATAGCCTCAAGTGTGGCTCTTTGACTGAATCCAAACTTCACAGAACAAATCCCCTTAATAAAAGGATTTGCTCTGCAACACTTGGACTCAGTCAAAAGGCTGCACCCAAAGACCTAAAAGGCCACCTGTGGCCTTGAGGCCACAGGTCCCCCACTCCTGTTCTAGGAAAAAATGTTTTACAGAAGAGTAAATTGAGATCTAGAAAGTACTAACCTAGATTCTTTTAAAGTTTAAGTCCCACTGTCCAAAATTTGAGTTCTACTCTCTGGGGCCTTCTCTTCTAGGTAGGCTGGAGAAATAATGCTAGGTGGAACCCATCTTAATTATCTTCAACGCCTGCTTACTTTTCTTCTAACTCTTGGGATCAATCTTCCACATCAACCAATTAATAATGGTTATATTATTATATAAGCTCATATTTATTTAGTGTTTAGGGTTTATAAAGCACTTTTCTTATAAAGCCCCTATGAAGTAGGGAGGAAAAGTTTTATTATCATCTGTTTATAGAAGAGAAAATGAAGGCTCAGGAAGGTTATGTCTTGTCCAAGGTCGTATAGTTAGCAAATGCTCAAGCCAGGGACAAAGCCAGTGTTCTCAGACTCCACTACTTTTATTTACATAGAGCATTTTAAGATTTGTAAAGTCCTTCACATACATTTCCTCATTTGCTCTTTACAACCTTGTGAGGGAGGTAACAGGGATTATTGTCCTTATTTTATTAATGAGGAAACAAAGGTTCAGAGCAATTTGAATGAACTGCCCAGAATTACCCAGTCAATGTCAGAGGTAGAATTTGAGCTCTCCTACATCTAAACTCCTGGGCTCCTTCTGCACACTGAAGTTTTCTCAGGAGTAACAGAGCCCATTTTCAGTTTTTGGCTTAATAACTCAAGCAGACAAAAAAGGGGGAATGGCATCTCTAAGGCTGTTGTTTGTATAGAAAGATAGATTTGGGAATGGGAGGGATCTTGGAGATGATTAGTCCAATCTGTCATTTTACATGAAGAAGAGAGAAAGAGAAGACTGATCAATGAGAGCCTAGTCCTTGAAGTAGAGAAAGTTTGCTCTTTCTGATATCAGTCATACACTCTCAACCTTATCTATAGATGAGGAAACTGAGGCATGGAGATCTTCAGTGATTTTTCCAAAGTCACTTAGAGAGTAGATGACAGAGTCAGGATGCAAAAGTGAATTTGAGACAAGAATAATTTACAGTTAGATCCCAGAACAGAAAAAATAAATTTCCTAGTGGCAAAGATCCAGAAATACTGCATCTGGTTCTACAGGGAGGTAATAGAATCTCCTTCCCTGGAGAACTGACATCCATCTCTCTGGTGTGGTTTCAGTAGAGTCCCATCTGGAGGAGGAGGGACAGGATGACTTATAGAAATCCCTTTGAGTCAAAGGCTTGATTTGTTCTTGCTTGTGCGTGGAGAAAGGTCTTTAGAGTAGTTCCTAATGGTAGTAGATAGCTCAGTAGGCTGTGCCACAGGAAAAAAAAAAAACACGTTTCAAGTTCAAATCCCAAATCTAATATGTGACCATGATAAAAATCACTTCTCCTCTCTTTTACTGATTATATGATAGATTGTTGAGAATTCCAGGGTTTCTGTGTTTGGGAGAATGAGGTAAGTTGAAAGCACCTAGGCAAAAAAGAAGTAAATTTTTGTTTCTCTTTGAAAGTGTAGACAATCTCCTTCCATAATGTTTTGTTTCTTTTCTAGCTATCTGTCTCTCCTGAAGTCATTTTAGTGACTAATTGTTTTCTTCCCATTCCAGGAAGTGATCGAAATGGCCTGGACTTCAACAGACAGGTAAGGACTTTCCTATCTGGATCAGAAGTAATTCTATGAAGCTTGGGTTGCAGCAAGAGCTGGATTCACTCATAGAACAAATAGATGGAGCATCAATTAAGGACCAAGTGTAAACTTTGTATGATACAAAATATAAAAAAGATATGCTCCTACTCTCCCCAAACCAACATGTTTACAACAGAGGAAATTTGTAGGGCATTCATTCAATATGATTCAGTTCTGGGCCTCATGGACCTCTCTTAATGCCTGATACTTGGCTTCATGGAGAAGCCCCAGAAAAGGAAAGCTGCCCTGAGAGAGCAACTCAACAACGATGCCAACATAAGTGCTTTAGTGTCTGAAGGCAACTGAGGCAGGTGGATGGATCTTGGCCAGGGAAGACTTATCTAAAAAGGAAAGGGATTTCTCTGAGTGGGGTCAAGATGAAGCAAGTAGGGGCTGTGGTTTTTTTGAGAGGTATTAGATGGACCAGGGCTCTCTCCTTAGAACTATGAGTCTATATGAAGGCTTGGAGAAAAGAGAGGCCAGTTAACTTTGTTGGAAGGGAGAATCTAAGTTGTATGGTAAGCAAAACGGGTAGTTAGCGGGGGGCTTGGGTATGAGTGGGCAACTGGTAAAGAGCTTACAGACAATCCCTCTTCCCATTTATCTTCAGTGTGGCTTGACAAGTCTATAGACTCTTCTCCGTGTAGTCCTAATCATGGAAATCCCCTGCAGGGTCAGGCCTTCTGACATGGGAGCTGGGAAAATTTCAAGCTCTGAGCAAACACCCTGTAGCAAAAATATCTGGGTTCCCCCCAGCTATCCTCAACTGATTTATAGGGATGAAGTGAAAGGAGCATGTTTGATCTGGGGAGTCTGCTGAGTTTCCTGGGGAAGTCTGCCATATTCTCTCTCTGCCAAATAAGGAATTTCTTCAGCTATAGCTGGAGAGGTTTAGGTGAGATGTGATAAAGGAATTCCCAACAGTGAAGGTTATTAAGTACTATTAAGGGAGGTGAGGGTTGTTTACCAGACACAGCTTTTTACTCAAAGTGTTTGAATGCAAAACAGATGTGTCCGTGCAGCATGATTTGACTAAGGGCCTCCCCAGGAGATGAACAGCAAGCTCAATGACTTCCCACAAGCTCTGGGATTCCAGAAGAGAGCCTTGAGTGGGTTTGGGAGGAGCCCTGGCCACAGTGCTTTCTACCCTGAGACCTGGGGGTCTACTGGCCCCATGTCCTCCGGGCCCTCAGCCTAGACAGAATGTTGAACCAGTCTCACACCAAGCCAAGGCTCTGCCAGCAGCACTGGGAAACCAGCTCACTCCGCAGGCTGTGCAGGTTTCACTGCCTGTGTGGTCTGACTGGGCCCTTTCGAAACCCTCATGCTGATGGTAGAAGACTGGTAAAGGCATCTTCTACCACTCTATGACCAGCCTCAGTTGGATGCTCTTGGCTCTCTGACCCACATGGGTTTAAAACCTCAGTTTTCTGGATTCTTGAAAAAGGTATCTCCTCTCTGTCTTGAATGTGCTGGGATTACATTTATTTCCTTTAGAGAAGCCCTGAGGGAAAGGTCTTTCCCTCTCTAAATTCCTCTCTCCCTTCTACGGGAAGGGTTTTTGGATTTTTCATCACTCTTGACAAGTGTCAACCAGACCCATCCTTTCTAAAAGAAGTGGGGAGGGGAGGGTTTAGAAAACATATTTAGCTAGCATTGACACTCGCTCTCGTGCTTGTCCCCTCATACACTGCCTCTCATTCTCTAATTGTGTAACAAAGATGTCTGTACCCTTTCCACTTCTATCCTCCTCTCCTACTGGGATTGTCACACATAGACATAGAGTTGGACCTGTACTCTAGCTAGGATCATAGATTTAGAAGTGGAAGGGACCTTAGGAGGCCTCCCCATTTTATAGAAGAGGAAACTGCAGTTCAAAGAAGTGACATGATTTGCCCAGGGTCACACAAATAGTAAGTAGCAGAGTCAAGATTAGAACCCAGGTCCCCTGACTTCAAATTCAGCACTCTTTCCATGGTTCTACACTCTCCTCAAGCACACAAACACACACACATACACATACACATAATATGCATTTTCCAGTCCTATATTAATATGAACCAGAGCTGTCTCATGCTGATACTTTCATACTCATGTTCTCACTTGTTCATACACACTCTTATTTTCTCTCCCCATCTTTCTCCTCCCATATCCTGCCTTTCCTCTCTCCTACCAATAAACACAAAGTCCATGTTTCACCTTTGAAAATCATCAGTCTTTGTGTAAGGTGAGACATGGGAGTTGGGGAGGCTGATTCTGACCTCACCATTACTAACTAGGTAGAAAGGGAAGAGAGACAAGGGAGGGGAAAAAAACAGGGAGTGATTGTGCAAGGTATTTCAATCTATGAAACAGTGAAGGTGTCAGCAAAAACCTCACAGCAAAGCAATAGCTTCAGTCCTCAGCCCAGGACAATTTGGAAGTTAGTTGGTATAACTGGGAGTTAATAGATGAGGCTCTTGGTAAGGAGCAGGAGGTATAGATGGCTAGATTAAGAGAGCTGGATTATTAAAAAGTGTTATGCTTTACAAGCATTAAATGCTTGGGTTCAGAGAGTCCACTGTCTCTAAATCCTTCAGTAATTCAGTTCAGAAATATTTTATTAATCACCTACTGTGAACAAGGCACTGGAACTAAGGATTCAAAGACAAAAATATTGTAGTCCCTGTCCTCTTGGAGCTTACCATCAGGGCACACAGACTGACTTGACTAGAAGATGAGAGTGTCATGAGGAGTAATGTGAAATGACAGCTATATTGGAACCAGATCTCCAGGTTTCTCAAATGCCAGCCTGAGGAGTATGTATTTTATGCTGAGTACAATACAGAGCTGCTGAAGAGTTTTAAGGAAAGAAGTGACATGGTCATACCTAGGCTTTGGAAAATTATTTTGGTAGCTGTGTGAAGGATGAATTAGAGCCAGAAGAGCCTACACGCAAGGAGATCAAATAGGAGATTATTACAGTAGTCCAGGAGAGAAATAAGGAGAAACAGAACATGGGTAGAAGCTGTGTGAGTACAAAAGAAGGGTATGAATGTGAGAGAAGATGTAGAGGCAGAATCAACAAGATTTAGCAACCAATTGGCTGTAGCTGGTAAAAGAGAGAGGAGTTGGGGATTATTATGAGGTTTTGATCTTGAGTTATCGGGAAATTGATGATACCTTCAACAGAATTAGGGGAGTTTGGAGAAGAGGTGGAATTAGGGATGGGACATGTTAAGTCTCAGCTTCAGATGGATGCAGCAGTCAGTTTGAGATGCAGGATTAGAGCTCAGAAGATTGATTAAAGTTGACTTTATTGATGGGGAAAGCATCTACATAAAAAATTAACCAACAAAGTAAATGAGATCAAAGTTTTGGTAGACACCCATGCTTAGGGGGTAGGAGATGGATGATGATCCAACAAAGGATATTGAAAAAGAACAGTAAGAAAAGTAGGAAGAAAGCCAGGAGAGAGCTACTTTATGAAAGCTAAATGGGAAGAGAACATCCAAGTGGAAGAGGGTGGTTGATAATGTTAAAGGATTCAACACAATGAAGGAAAGAGATATTGAATGTAATAGTTAAAATATCATTGGTAAGAGAGAAAACAGTTTCAGTTGAGTAGTGGGATTTTTAATCAGACTGGAAAGGGAGGAGGAGCGAGGGAAAGGTAAAGAAGTGAAGACAGTGAGTATCCATGAATCCTTCTAGGAGTTTGGCAGTGAAAAGGAGAAGAGATAGAGAGCCAGTGGGAGGAGATGGAGGGGTTTGGGAAAGATTTTTTAGTCTCAGACTTTCTCAATGACTTTCATCCCAGAGAAGCAACATGTCACAGTGGGAAGAAGACTGGACTTTGAAACAAGAAAAGCCTGGGTTTAAATTCTGCCTCAGATATTTTGTAGCCATGAGACCATGGGCAAGTCATTCAATCTCTATGACTTTTGGTTTTCTGTAAAATGAGAATAACAATCTATATAGTACCTACCTGACAAAGTTGTTTCAAATATCCAACGAAACAACGTACATAAAGAGCTTCAAACACCTTAAAGTCATATGCAAGGTGTCCCAAAATCTAAGACTTTTGAGACACATATAAATGTCAGTTATAATTAATATCTTACCTTCCCATTCTCTTTTCCAACCAGGATACTATGCTACCTGTCAACTTAAATTGAATCCATATTTATTAAACTCTGTGTGCAGAATACATGTGTTAGAGACTGGAGGAGACACAAAGTTTAGATGAAGAGACAGCCCCTGACCTCAAGGAACTTATTGTTTGGTAGGGGGATAAGATACAATCACAAATAACAATACTCAATCAATGATTTATTAACAAATTGAAGCAGCTAGGTGGCACAATGGATAACAGACTAGACTTGGAGCCAGGGAAAGCTTAGTTCAATTCAGGCATCAGACACACTAACTGTGTGACAGTGGGCAAGTCACTAATTCCCCCAACTGTCTGCCTCATTTTCCCCATCTGTACAATGGGGGTGATAATAATAACCCCTACTTCCCAGGGTTGTTGTTAGGATAAAATGAAATATTTGTAAAGTATTTTGCAAACCTTAAAGTGTCATATAAATTCTAGCTATTACTCTGGCATACACTAGAGTGTTAGGCAAGGTCTGAGGATGAAGGTCATTACTGAGTGAGCCACTCAATAACAGAAGTCTTCAAGAGGAGGTAGCATTTGAGTTGGTCTTTAAAAGATGGGTGGGAATTCCTCCTGCTCCCCTAGGGCAAAGAGTCTCAGTTGTCTTCCAAAAAGACCTCTGACATGAAAAAAGTGGGGGATGGGGGGAGTGACACACAACAGGAATATCTTTCTTGTGATCTGAAGTTTTCTCTGATGCAGAGGGATTATTATTTAGGAACAGGGACAAGACAGGTCTTCAAGGGCTAGGAAATTAAATTCTATTAGACCCATCCGATTCTCTCCATAGCAGTTTCATTTTCTACAGACTACTTGAGAAGTATTGAAAAGACTGCTAGATTTGGAATCAAGGGCTCTGGGTTTGAATCCCAGCTCTGTCACTTATTACCTGTGTGACTTTGGGCAAGTCATGTAGTCTCCTTGACCTCAGTTTCTTCACCTATAAAATGAGGGGGGGCGGGGCATGAACTACATGGCATATGAGATCCCTTCTAGATCTGTGATACTATTACCTCTCTGGACCTCAGTTCTCTCCTCTGTAAAATGAAAGATTTGGATTAGAGGATCCTTTAGATTTCTTCCATCTCTAAATCCATGATTCTATTATGATACTCCTGACCTTGTGAGGTAACTGGGAAGGTGAATGAAGATTCACTGATAACAAGCGCCATGGGGTCCTAGTAAGACAAAGCATATTAATGTGGAAAGAATACCAGACTGAGAGCAAGGAGCACTTGATGCCTAGCCCTAGATCTGTTACACAAGAAATCTGTGACCTATAGTGAGTCATTCTCTTCATCTGTCAAGAAGGGGAGGGGGATGGACTAGATCTCTAATGTCACTGCCAATTCTGGCATTTTATGATTCTATAATAATAATAATAACAGTTTTACAAAGTATTTAGATTTTATGATTCATACTCAACAGGACTTCTAAGGATCCTAACACCTCAGTTCTCCTTTGGTTCTTAGTTCTTAACATAGTGCCTGGCACTAAGCCTTTAATAAATGTTTATTGATTGATTAATTGGCAAATTGTGTGTCCTCTTGATTGGCCAAAGCTAGGAAGTCCCTGAGAACAAAACAATGTATCTCTGAGGCACAGAAACTTAAGAACCTCTAAAGGCTCTCTAGTTCTCTTTGAACCTCAACCTGTCCTATACCAGGTGCAGTTATACCAGTTGGCATTAGTCCAATGCTACTCTGTTTCTGTCATTTTGACAGCCTTCAAATGAAGTAGATTTGTATACATGGCTTTCTTGGAAGGGGTTGAACAACTGTCAAGGAGTCTTCTAACTATTTTCCATAGAACTCTCAAACTATAGTGTAAAAGCGGAAGTTTCAGAAAATCATCAAAATCATACCAATGGAAAGTATTCTCAGCCCTAGTAGATCCACAATGAGGGAATTCCCTTCAGTGGTGAAGAATGTCTATGTACGAATTTGACTAGTCCCCTGGAGAATTGGAAGTCATCAAGCTATTGAGACGGTAAAGGGCTCAAGTCAGGAAGGCAAACCCAAACTTGCTTAGCATCAGTCACCATCCCAGGTCCCAGTACAGTGGAGTACAAAAAGCAATAGATCTGGAGTCTAGATTAAAATCTAAGTTCTGCTATCTGCTTCTTGCTGACTGAGAAAAGTTACTTATTGTCTCTGGACCTCAGTATATAAAATGAGGGCCTTGGACTAGATGATCTGTCTCTAAGGTCCCTTCCACCTCTAAGAATCTATGATCGCACAATCTTATTCACAGTCTCAGAAAACACTCCCTTTCCCCTACAAGAACAACTCAGGTAGAGAAAAGCTAAGATTCTCCTGTGGGTAATGGGACTGAGGATCACTGTTGGGGTGATGAAGTTAAGGGTGCAGAGAAGAAGGCTTATATTTTGGAAGGATCAAGAAAGGGCTAATAATATAACAGCTGAGGAGAGAGCAATTCCAATCAGGGCTGTGGTGGGGAGTCAGGGTTAGTCAGACTGAAAAGGGATGAAAAGTGAGTGAGAAACAGGAAAATTTTTCCTTTGGAAAAAAAATGAAGACATCAAAAAATGGGAATTAAAGATTCTAAGGGGTTTGTGTTCCCTCAAGGTGCTTTCCATCTACTTCTAGTTGAGAACACCTTGAGTCCAGCTGTACTTCGATCCTGTTCTTGGAAGCAGGAAGAATTAATCACCAACAACAGTATGATGCAATGGAAAGAGCATTGAACCTAAATTCTGATGATCTAGGTTCAAATCCTGGTCCTTTTGTTTACTACCTGTGTGATCTTAGAGAAGTCTGAATACACAAAATTAGGGATTTGGATGAGATGATCTCTGAGTTCTGTCTTGCACTAAATCCCAGGAACTCAGTCCTTTCCTAGACATCATGAAAAATAATCACTCTTCAGTAGTAGAGCTCACACTTATGAAGAACTTGGGTGTTTGCAAGGCATTTTATATTCATTATCTAATTTGATCCATGCAACAATCCTATAACATACAAGTACTATAGGTATCATTAACCCTATTTTACAAATAAGAAAATTGACTCACAGAGTTTAAGTGAGTTATCCGTGGTCACACAGGAAGCAAATTTGGAAGGTAGAATCTGAATCCACATCTCTTCTGACTCTAAACGCAAGCCTCTTCCCACTGCATGAAGAAATGACACAAAATATGGCCCCTGTTTCAAATCTAGTAAGGGAGAAAGGCACAAAATACATAAAGCAAGTAAAAGAACACAGTTCAAGAAATAGACAATAAGTATAAGACTGTTACTATCATTGGTATTAACTACATACATTGAGGAGTCACAGAGTGATCTGAGAGACCTAAACTAGATGGTACGTAGTCAGGGAAGACTTCCTGGAAGTGGTGGCTTTTGATTGGAATTTTGAAAGACATCATTTGAGGAAGAAGAAGGGGTCGTTAGACAGTGATGCCTCCTCTCCCTGAGGTTCCCTCTTTATTTTAACTGAATGTTCTTCAGGTAAAATGAGAACCAAGCTCTCTCCCTACTATTTCTTTTTCTTTTTTTTTTTTCCCCCTCGGTGAGGGGGTAGGGGAAGCAATTGGGGTTAAGTCATTTGCTCAGGGTCACACATCTAGTAAGTGTTTGAGGTCACATTTGAACTCAGGTCCCCCTGATTCCAGGGTGGGTGCTCTTATCTACTTTGCCACCTAGCTGCCCCTCCTCATTATTTCTTTTTAAAATAATTTTATTGATGTTTTATTTTTACACCATTTATTTGCCCAATATAGTACTCTCCCAGGCAGCCACCCTTAGTTTATCAGAGAGAGAGAGACAGAGACAGAGAGAGAGACAGAGACAGAGAGAGAGACAGAGAGACTGAAATGAAACTTCTTTGGAAAAACTGACACATGAACAAAAAGGGGGGAGATGACATTCTCTTCGTGTTCCAGACCCATAATCTCTACTTCTGGATAGAAGGGAATGAGATGACTTCTCATATGGTTTCTTTTAACCAAGATTGGTCATTATAATTTTACAGCATTCCATTTCAAATATTTTGTTGATTTTTAAATTTGCATTGTTGTAATCATTGCTTATTGTTTGCCTGCTGTTTATATCACTTGGTATCAGTTTATATGTTTTTCCATGTTTCTCCGTATTCATTTTTTAACAGCATGGTAATAGTTTATCATATTTATGCACTACACCTGTTGTAGCCATTCCCCAGTCAATGGAAACCTACTTTTGCTAATGCAAAAAGCCCCACCATAAATATTTGGGTGTATATAGAGCCTTTCTTTTTTGTCATTGACTTTCCTGGGGTACATCTACCTCACAGTGGAATCTCCAGGTAAAAGGGTACATAGAGATATTTTAGTCATTGTCCTATTCTCTTTCCCATAGTTCCAAATTGTTTTCAAAATGGTTGGATCATTCAGAGCTCCACAAAGAGTACCTATCTTTCCACAAGTTGTCCAATATTGACTATTGCCATCTTTTGTCATCTTTGCCAGTTTGTTGGGTGTGAGGGAATACCTCTGAGTTATTTGGATTTACATTTCCATTTCTCTTATCCTTGACTCAGGGAAATCTTTCATATGGTTGATCATAACGAGCAACTTTTCTTTTAAGGACTTTTTCTTCATATCCTTTAACCACTTAACTCTTGGGGAACTGCTTTTGGTCTTATATATTTCTTTTTGTTGCCTATTTATGTCTTAAACCTTTATCAGAGTTATTTGATACAAAGATTTCTTTTCCCCTTCAACCACTTCTCTTCTTATCCCAGTTAGAATAATTATGTTCATTCAAAAATCTTTCCAATTCCATATAATCAAAATGATCTATTTTATCTTTTGTAATTGCCTCTATTCTTTGTTGGATTAAGAATTCACTTCGTTGTAACTGTGAAACACGCTTGGCTCTCTTCTAATGTTTTTATGGCATAACTTTTATTAATTAATATCCATTTTGTGTTTGTTGTGGTATATGGTACAAACCATTGGTTTAACCAGTGGTTTTTTTTTTCCTTAGGATGTGGAAACTTTCTTTTTTTTAATAACTGTACTTCAGTAGAATAGGTTTTCTCTGTAGTCTTATGTGTTTTACTTTATTTTCAAAAATCTATCCATCTTTTAATTGAGTGATTATTTATTTTATTTTTAGTTTATGGTATAAAACAAGCATTTCTATAACAATACAATTAAAAAGATGATTGTGCATGGAATTGTAAATCTACTACGCACAACCTGCTATTCCTTTCAAATATATAACAAATATACATTATTTCAAATATATAATATTCCTTTATGCATTTAGAAACCCCGTTCTGAGGAGGAGTCTTTAGTCCTTACCATGCTGCCCAAAGAATCTATGACCAAAAAAAGGTTTTTGAATCTCTAGTCTAAAATTACTTTCCACCAGACTACTTTCCAATTTTTCTTGAATTCTTACCAATAGAGAATTCTTACCTAATTTATGCTTTTGAGTATATTAAATATTATGTTATCAAATCTATTTATTTCTGGTTCTTCCTTGTCTGGTCTGCTTCATTGAGCCATTTTTATATTTTTAACCCAGTACCAGAGTTTTGATGATTACTGATATATATGTGTATGTTTTATAGTTTGAGGTCTAGATGTATTATTCTCCCTTTATTCCTAATTTTAAAAAGTATTTCCTTTGATATTCAAGATTTTTTATTTCTCTAGATACATCCAGTTAATATTTTTTCTAGCTTGATAAAGTAGTTTGTTGGTAGCTCTCCCCTGTTTCTACCTGTGTTCTTCAAGTGTAGATCTTGAAGAAGTGACCACCAGTGAGGGCACATAACCAATTCCTGTTTAGTTACAGGATGGATTAGATGATTCCCCAACCTCCCACCTCTTCCATCAAGATCTCTTACAATATCATCACATTATTCCTTTAAGAGTTCTTTAGGGAAATGGAAAGTGCCTTAGATTTGTACTCAAAAAACATCTGTGACTTACAACCTCTGTGATCTGGGATAAATATTTCATTTCTCTGGGCCTCAGTTTCTTCCGCTGTAAAATTAGGTGACTGGGCTAGATAGATGATCTCTCAACCCTCAATCTTATCATCCTACCCTGTTCTGTTCAGTTGAGCTGTTGTTTTCAAAAAACTGAGGATTTGTAAAAAGTTTCTCTTTCCTTGATGTCCTTTTAGGACACCTATGTTCCTTCCCTAAACTCCACCATTACCTTCATGGGAAAGCACTTTGTTGATAAATGTGATTGCATGCGAAGAAGTGGGAATCTGGGCCCCTCCCCTCCTAGTTGGGTCCAACCTCTTGGCCTGAGGCTCAGATGCTACTTCTGCGGCTTCCTGTTTGTGGCTAAGGCAGTAGCTACAGTGTTGGCAGAGCTGAGCAATGGAGGGGCAAGCAGGAGGAGTGAGAAAGAGACAGATATACTCATACAGAGAGAAAGAGAAAGAGAGAGAAATAACCTGGCTGTTCATGAGATATTTCCCTGGTACAACAGACAACTCCTATGGATTCCACTCATTACCCTGATCCCAAGACCAAACCCAGCCTGGTTCCAGAAACACTTCTGCTTCTCTCCCCCTCCAAGTTCCCCAGGCAATGGGAGTTTCCAAGCCTAGGCTAAAGATAGAATTTTCCTCTAGGACCAGGTGTGAGGGTGGGGAGATCATGGAGACTTAACTTGAAAGAAAATAGCAAGTGGAGCCCTTCCCCCATCTTTCTGAGATGAAAAAAAATTAGTTATCTCCAGAGTCACCTGCAAGGCTTGAGCCTTCCCCCAATTCTTTTAGGGTGGAGGTACACTTGTATTCCTTTCTGATTGTATCTCTGAATGGCAATTTGAATCAACCCCCAAATGAGAGGTTTTCCAAGGGATGATTCTTCCCTTTCAACTGGGACTGGAAGAGCATCTTTAGATTGGGGACAGGCTGAGGAATTTGTTTCAGGAAATGTCCTACATGAAGATTTTGACCTCAGTTGCTAGTTTCCTCCTTTCTCCCACCTTTGCATTTAATCTGTATAGGTGTTGTATAAATTTATGCACGAATATGTTTCCTCCTCTTATAGAATAAAAACTGTTTGAAGGCATGGACTTTCATTTTTGTATTCCCAGAGCCTAGCACAGTATAGTGTCTGACACTGGGTAGGTGCTTAATAAATGCTGAATGATTTGAGTAGAGTAGAGAAGTGTTTGGGTGCTTCTAGCCCCAGGACCAAGTATCAGAGCAGTCTCCCTGGGGAAGATGCCTAAGATAAGGAGTCTAGATGTTTGGGTGTGTATGTGTGAATAGTAAAGGGTGGAGAGAGGGAAGGGGAAGGGAAGAGAGAGGGTACACAGAGCTTCCTCTGTTCTCCATCTGAAATATCTGTGAAAGTTATTTCAACATTGAACAGATTAACTCCTCCCCAGCCTTTACCATTACAATTTTTCCTTCAGATTTCTCTACCTCTCCTGGCCCAAAGGGACCTTGGAGTCTACCTTTGGAACTTGCCTGCTCTCTCTCACCAGCCCCTCTTCCCTATTGATATGAACATCAAATGAAATAATATGGAGAAAATGCTTTGAAAATCTCAACCAGCTCTATTGAGCCAGCTATTATGAATTGTCCCTCTCCCATTGGTATTCCATAGGTGTCTATGCTGCCTGTCAATTGAAATTCCACAAACATTCTCCCTCTCTTGATATTAGTTCCCATCCCATTTCATATTGTTCTACTGTCACCCTTCTCTTATTACCCCAATAGCCCCTTGGTTCTGATTTCAACATCTTGTCTCCGCCACCTGGGCTGGAACCATATGCCATACTCCTTTCACCTCCAAGGAGCTGTCAATGTCCAGTTTGCTTCTGATCCCTACCCTGGGGGACTTTCATTCATATCCTGCTTTGCTTTTCCTCACTCTCCCTGGTGCCCTTTCCAACTCTCCCTCCCACATGCCAGTTGACAGTTCACATTGGCCTGTGTCCAGTTTGCTCTTTCTTCTTTGCTACCGGATTGAGGACATGGGCTCTGTTCAGATTCCCAAGTCATACCACTGAGCTGTCTCCTGCTAAGTGGGGTCACAGTCCTGGATCTGCATGCTCTAGCAGAAGGAGGACCAAGTTTGGAGTCCCAGGACCTGAGAAGAGATCCCAACTTTGCTATTCACTACCCACATGATCTTGGACAAGTTACCTCATCTCTCTGGACCTCAATTCCCTCATCTGTAAAATGAGGGGACTAGAGTGGATGACTCATATCTGATGTCTTTTCTAGCTTGGTATGCTATGATCTTCCCTGAAATGATGCTTACCCATGCCAGCTTGTGCCCAAATATCTATTCCTAATAGTCTATTAATAGAACAACAGAGGAATTTACTGAAATGGTGTGTTTCTAGACAACTGAAAGCATAATTCACTTTATATAATAGGTATTCCTGAAAAGTTGTGTGGAAACCAAATTTTTGTGAGAACATATTTTCAATGCACCAAGAGAACTTGATAATTAAAGGAATTCTGTGGTGAATCCTAATGTAAAATAAATAATGAATTTGTATTCTTAATTTATCTATTTAATAAATTGAATTTCCCCCTCAGAATTCCTTAAATGGGGGCTGGAGTGGATGGGAGTGTACACCTATATTCCTACTTTTAAAAATTTTAATCTGACTTTCTCAGAGAAAGCATAATGCCCAGATAGGGTCTATTCAGTACAGTAGCTCAAGTTTTCTGGTGTGGGATTCAGGCATAGTAAGTATATGGCTTCAGTCACTAGAGTCTTGGATACGATTTCTTGTCCAAACAAGGTAACTGATAAGTCAGCCTTAGAAACAACTACTGGAAACAATCAGTAGCCCAGGGTAGTGAGTGATTTCTGGAGAGCATTAGACATTATTAACTGATGGTGAAGACTTCCAAAAGAGGATTCCTGGTTGAGGTGGTGGGGAGAGACACTCTACAGGTGTTGGAGAGGTCTGAGACTTATTTCTGAGGATCTGAGCCCTCATGCCAGGAAAGCATTTCTAACATAAGTGATTAAAATGGTTCAAGAGAAAATACAGCCACCATGACAAAACACAACTGAAGACTTCCTAATGAAAGACCTGTCAAATGGGCCTGAGAGGAAACTGAGGTTCTATGAAGTCTGGGCTAAGAACCAATCATCTGAATGAGCATTTGGTGCTACCGCCACCACCACCCTCAGTAGGACCAGCAGTGCCTTGAGCTGGGATTCCTAGGCTATGGGGCAGGAAAAGGAACTCCCCAAGAGACAAGAAAATACCCTGTGGCCATGGGGAAACATTGACTTCTTTGTATTTTTCCCAGGGTAGGGAGGAAGTAGAGGTAAATTCTGTACCTAGTGTTACCTAATACTCTGAACACTCCCAAGCTACTTTGTCATAAAGCAATGATGTCAGACCCAAATAAAAAAGGGGTCATTTAACCAAAAATAAAGATCCCTGCTGGGCATATCTTGACTTATTTTTAAAATGTGATATTATCTTTTTTACTGTATTTTTATTTATTTTGTTAAATATTTCCCAACTACATTTTAGTTTGAGTCAGGCCCCACTCTGGATTTATAGGCTGTATGTCTGATTCCTTTGCTGTAAAGTTCACGAAAGGGAAAGTTTGATCAAAAGGAACTTAGATTTAGGCTTAAGATAAGCTAACTCTCTCATGCCCATCATTTATCACCTCATTCAGGAACAAAGGCCTTTTGATAAAATTTGATATCAAAATTTGAAAAAATTTGATAAAATATTAGGTGATACTTTCTAGCTCTGTGACCCTGGATAAGTCTATAACTTCTTAATGGAGTATAAAATGGAAATAATAATAACAGTAATAATAGCTGGTATTTAATACCTTCAAACTTGTGAAGTACTTTACAAATCTTATCTCATTTTATCCGCACTACAACCCTGGGAGGTAGGTGCTATTATGGTCCCCGTTTCATAAATAAGGAACCTGAAACAGACAGAGATTAAGTGACTTGTCCAAGGTCATACAAGTAGTACATGGCTGAGGCTGGATTTGAACTCAAGTCTTTCTTGCCCAGTCCCAGTGTTTACTCACTGTACATCCTACCTGCTTCATAATACCTGTACCTATCAAGGGGAAAGTGCTTTGTAAACCTAAAAGCCCTATGTAAGTGTGAATCATTATAACAGCAAACAAATTCAGCAAACATTTAAAAGCACCTCTTATTTACTGAGAGCCAACAGTGGCAGGGCAGATAAAAAGCTGACCTCACAATCAAAAAGACCTGGTTTCAAGTTACTTCTCTAACACATACTGGCTGTTATTTAACCTTCTTGTGATTTTTCTTGTTATTCAGTTGTGTCTGACTCCTCCTGATCCTATTTGGGGATTCCTTGGCAAAGATACTGGAGTGGCTTGCCATTTCCTTCTCCAGTTCATTTTACAGATGAGGAAACCGAGACAAACAGGGTTAAATGACTTGCCCAGGGTGACGCAGCTAGGAAGTATCTGAGACTAGATTTGAACTCATGAAGAGTGTTCCAGGTCCAGTGCTCTATCCACTATACCACCTAGCTGCTCCTGCCAGTGACTCAGAGAAAGCATTGACTTGCATGAGTAGAGGAAACTTTTTCACCCAGGAATTCCGTCCCTATATTCCTATTATGGGCAAGACATTATTCTAGGTACTGGAGAAACAAAAGTGAAGAAAAAAAGATTTTACCTAGTCCCTATCTTCAAGAAACATATAATCAGGTCTCTCTTTTCCTGGCTCCCAGATGAAATAGAACTACTAATAGAATGGCGGTCGACCAACGTGGATGGACTCCATCAAACAGGCCAGCCATATTAGTAAAGTTCGGTCCCTGGGCAGTATTAAGGATTAGCGCCACTATGTCTTCTTTTCCATAGTGTAGTTTCCTCCACAGGCTATGAAGGCACATACTTAATTGCTTTGGGGGAATTCCCCTTTTCTCCCCAACCCATCCCTCCATACCTGTTCCATGTCTTATACTCCTAGGAATACCAAATATCTCCTAACATGCTTTTTTCCTTCTATCTCACTGACTTCCACTTAAGAGGTGAGGGGAATCTCCCCCTTTGGAAAGACAATGTTGTTTAACAGAAAGGGTGCCAGATTTGGAACACTGAAGAGCTGGATTTCATTTCCAGCGAGGCAAAGTCAAGAATCAGAGAGGTCTGAAGGACAGAACATTGGATTTGGAATCAGATGTTTGGAGTTTGGATCATGCCCTTGTCTTCTCTGTTCAACTTTTTGAAAGACACGTTAACCATTCTTGATCTAAGGCAGATAACTGGTACGATGGTTGGAGAGCAGAAATAGTTAGGAAGACCAGGACACATGAATGGTGGGTGGGTAAGTCACTTAATTTCAGTCTCAGTTTCCTTATCTGTTAAATCAAGATAATAATAGCACCTGTCTTATAGGACAGTAAGAACCAAAAGAAGCAGCATTTATAAAGTGTTTTGCAAACTTTAAAATGCTACATAAATACTATTATTATTCTTCCTGCTGTTGTCTTTTCCCCTAAACCCAGTCTTCCTCCTAATTCCCCTAGTTCTGTTGAGGACACCCCCATTCTTCCAGTCCCAAGCTTATTATCTGTAAAATGGGTGGGCTCTTAGGTCCCTCCTCACTACAAATCCTTAAGTCTCTAAATCTTTCTACTTAGACTTATTTTATTCCCTTGAAAAATGGTGGTAATAACATTTGCACTACTTACTGGTTTGTGAGGAAAGTGCTTTGTAAAACTCAAAGTATTATAGAAATATGGGTTATTTGGAAGGCAGGAAGACTTGAAATAGTATGAAAAGAGTTAAATTGGAAACAGTGGACCTAGATTCCCAGATTCTCAACATACAGCCTTCAGCCACCTTGCCCAAGTATCCCATGCTAATATTGCCTCTGCTTTCCATTTCCTACTATGGAACTTCTCCTTTGCTCATGCCTATGACCACGTCCACATCCGGGGGCGGGGAAGGGGAAAAGGGGCCACAAAAATGTAGGGTTTATTTACCACAAGGAGATCAGGTTGACTCTATGCAAAGAGAGGTGTGGAAAGGACTCAATTCAGCCAGCCATTGGTAAATATTTTCCAATTCTCCATAGCCACTGGCCCTGGCCCTGGAAACTGTTTGCTGAAGCATCCCAGCTGTTTAGTTTGTGAGAACTGAGGGAATGAGGCCTGGTCAGAGAATTCAGTAGTAGGAAAGAAAGGGGAGGAGAAAGTGCCGTGTGAGAAAAAGCTGTTTGATGTTGTTTTCTAACGTCTTGAGGTTAGCAAAGGAGTAGGGTACACAGACCTAGCAGGGGTCAGATCAGAGCGTCCCTTGGAAGGCTTTCCAAGAGCTGATGGTAGCCCTGCCAGCTAAGAAGCAAGGCTGTCTTAATGTTGCTTCTGGGTCAGCCTTTCTGTCGTCAATTGTAATGATTCAAATTGAAAATAATTATAATTAAGCTGACCTCTGGCATTCTGAAGAATTAATTCCATTTTTATAGTTTATTTATTTTTTATTTATATTTTATGGTTTATTTATTTAATTATTTTGTTGTTTATATTTTATGATTTTATTTATATTTCATGGTTTTATGGTTTCCATTTTATGGTTTTATCTTTAAAATATATTTATATTTTATGATTCACCTTGTCTTGACACACAATAACAATATAGCTAAGTCTCCTACAAGTTTCTATTGCTAGATAGAAATCTTGATAGATGACAGACCTTTTGAAGTATCATAATCTGTTCTCTTTAAATCTTATATATATCTGGTTATTCACATGTTGTCTCCTGTATTAGAATGTGGGTTCCTTAATATCAGGGACTGTTTTTGCCTTTCTTTGTATCCCCAGTGCTTGGCACATAGTAGGTACTTAATAAATGCTTGTCGACTGGCTGTCTGCCATCATCTGAATTAGCCCCTGCCTTATAGGATTGCATATCAGTCAATCAATCAACACACCCCTAGATCTTCAAAATGTCTGACTAGTATCAGGGCCACCTTTAACAAGTTTTATAGGCATCTTCCCATTTTCCTCAGAGAACCTCGAAATGGGGTAGAGATTACTCTTTCCTTTTTACAGATAAGGAAACTGAGGCACAAAGTTTAGAAGCTCAATCTGACTCAAATTCACCCAGTTTTTTAGTAAGAGAGAAACAACACAGAAATACGATAACTAGTTTCTAGGAGCTAGTTGCTCGAATTAACTGTCCCTGAGCCTTAGAAAACGTGATTTGGTAAACAATATATTGCAGTAGAAAGACCAGGAAAAGTCAAGAGAGACCTCAGTTAGGGTCCTTCTTCTGACATGTACTAGTTGTTGCAGTATAGCTAAATCACCTAATCTCTCGGAGCCTCAGTTTCCTCATCTGTAAAATGGGAGTAATAATAAAGATGCCTGCAGTAGTTTCTACCACCAAAAGAGAAGAATCACCTCTTCTTTAAAGACCGGAACAAGGGAGGAGAGAAGAGGTGAGATTGAGTGGGGAGCTCATCTCCCTGTGACTTGTACTGGTTGTCCCCCATGTCTGTTACATTTCAGTGATGTTGGAGGAGACAGTGAGGCTAGTGACTTTGAGAAGCTCTGCCTTACTTAAAGCCAATTCATGAACAAGTCAAGACATCACCCTGGTGATATCATTGGCCCTCTTCGAGAAGGAAGGACAAGCAATAATAATGTTCTCCCTCCTCCCTTCTACCTTTTGGAATTGTTAGCTCCTGACCAATGAGGCTCAGCTCTATTGCCACCTCCTACCAGAGGCCCTCATTGTCACTGCTCATCTCCCCCTCCCCCTAGAAATTCCTTGGCATTAATTTTGTATGTATTTACCCCCAGTGGAATGTAAAGTCCTTGAAGGCAGGCATGGTTTTCATTTTTGTCTGCTCCATCAGCACCAGGCACAGTGATTGGAATATGCTGGCCTGAGTGGACGCTTATCAAATGGTCATTCAGTTGAATTGCCCACATTCCCATAAATAATTGGCAACAGAGTTAGGTTACAGCCTTTCTTGGCTGACTTCCAATTCAATGCTCTCTCTATTAAAACAGACAGTGCTGGGGGAAGGCATTCTATAACCACAATTTGGAGGGAGAAGGGCAAGGGGAAGTAGATTTTCCAATTAATTTCTCCTCAGAATGTTTGCATTTGTCACTTGCAGGAACTTTAATGCCAGTTCAGCAGTATAATTGAAATTAGTTGAGGAAAGAAGGTAAATAGAGTGTGAAAGAGCCATTGGTTACTGGTTCAAGGGTTTTAACATACCAAGGGAGCCCAGGTGCCCATGGATACAAGGTCTAGAGGGTGAGGGAGAAGAAAGGGTTGTGGATATAAGGTTAAGGGAAAGAATCATCCCTACTATGTAGGAAATTTGGGCAACTGATGTGGGCCTTGTGTTCCAAGGACTTCCTACCAAGTGGACAGTGACTAAGTGGCAAGGGGAAGTAATATGGGGAGGGGAAGTAGGTCTACAGAGGAGTACTAAAAAAAAAAATCCCCAAGCCTCATCTACATACAAATAGTTCCACCACCACCACCACCCCCCATCTCCCTGGCAAAGAACTAGGGCTTCCCTTCCCTCTGCCACACCCCCTACCTCAGGCTCCAAGTTGCCCATTTGTAGCTTCTTTCCTCACCTCAAATGTTCATTTTAACCTGCATACTAATATGGGGGTGTGAGTTTTCTCAATCCTAGAGACAGCCCTGGCAATAGGATCAAATATCAGGATGTATTCAACATAGAGACACTCATCCCTTCAGAAATTTGGCAAATCCAACAGAAAAAAATGCAAAGATACAGTCAGGCTTGGAAAGAATGACAGTGTATCTTCCGTGCTCTCTCACTCTCTCCATTTATTCAATGCCGTCACCACTGCCACCACCATCACCAACATCTACAACCATAGGGTCGGAGGGCAGAGAACGAGAAGAGAACCTCTGGCATCTGCTAGTTTTGCTTTCCAGGACTTCAGATGCAGCACCCTACACCAAGTGAAACCACACGTCAGTGATACCATACACATAGTATAGTATAAAGAACGCTGGATTTGGAGTTAGACAACCTGAGTTTGAATCCCAGCTCTGTCACTTACTAGCTGTATGGTCTTAGACAAATCACTTTTGCTGCTTGGACCTCAATTTCCTTATCTATAAAATGAGGTGACTTTCAGGTCTATTAATCTGTGATCTCCCTATATCCCATGGTGGTATCATGGTAGAGTGCCAGAGCCTGGAGTAAGGAAGACTCATCTTCCTGAGTTCAAATCTGGCCTCAAACACTTAATAGCTATGTGACCTTGAGCAAGTCACTTAACCCTATCTGCCTCAGTTTCCACAACTGTAAAGTGAGCTGGAGAATGAAATGGCAAACCACTCCAGTACCTTTGCCAAGAAAACCCCAAAAGGGTTACAGAGTCAGATGCAACAGAAAACAACTGAACCTTTATTCTATTAATAATGACAATGTAATAAGAAGTGGTCAGTACTTCATTGACCTCTGATAATTTCACAAATTTGCCTAAAGGTCAGAGGTTAAATGACTTGTCAGTGTTCACAAAACTAATAAAATTAGGGGTAGGATTTGAACCTCTCTTCTTAAATAAGACAATAGATTCTGTGCCCTCTAGGGCAGTAAGCTTGACTTCTATTCCTGTGAAAATTCTAGAATCAGTTAGACAAAGGGTTGGGCCTAGAGTCATGAAGACCTGAGTCCATATTCACCCTCAGACACCCAGGCAAATCACTTACTTGATGTCTACCTCAGTTTTTCCATCTTTCAAATGAAGGTAATAATATCACCTATCTCCCAGAGTTGTTGTGAAGGTCAAATGAAATATATTTGTAAATAACTTATTAGTATAGTATCTGGCATATAGTAGGTATTTAATAAATGCTTCTTTCTTAGTGAACATTTAGCAAAGAAAGCAACGTTTATAAATAACCAGAATCACTTCTACCAGGACAGCTTATACCGGACTAAATCATACCCCCTTTTTTTGACAGGTTGCTAAAACGATAGATCAAGGCAATACAGTACTTAAGGTTTACTAGATTTTAACAGAGCATTTGCTAATTTATCTTACAATATTTTTAAAGAGAAAACAGAGTGACATGGACTAGATGGAAATACATTTAAATCTATTTGAAAGAGTTTGAATGACTGGAGTCAGAGTCATTACTAATGATACAAGTTCAACTTTTCAGGAAGACATCAAGGGAGGTCCCCAACAAACTGAGCTTGCCCTGTTCTCTTTCACATTTTGACCAGTGACTTGGATAAATGAGTAGAGTGCTCTTCTAATTTGCAAATATCACCAGGCTAGGAGGATAGCTAACATACTGTCAGTCAAGATTCAAAAGAATCTTTATAAATTAAAGCAATATGAGGAAAATAATAAGATGAAATTCAGTGGGGAGGAATGTAAAGTCTTATACTTGGATTCAAACAATCGACTTCACATGAATAAGATGGAGGAGGCAGGGTTAGATGGGAGCTTGTCTAAAAAAGATCTGGGGGTTTTAGTGGACTTCAAGCTCAATGGGGATCATCGGCATGAGGTACCAGCCAGGTTGCTTCTCTGTAAAGGGATACCATTGGATACAGGCCTCTTTTTTCGTCTGGGCCTGCAATTTCATGAGCATGGAAACTCCCTTCATGCAGATTGGACATGCATCATTTAACTTTAGCCTTGGAGACTGGCTTGGGGCCCTGCCAGCTTAGGGGACTTGGCTGTGTACCCTTAGCCATTAGGTTTCAGAAGCAGGACTCACATCTAGGTCTTTCTGACCACAAGGCCAGCCCTCTGTGCACCAATGTGGTTAGTTCTTTTGTGGCCTCTTGGAATCTCAACTCTCTCCAAGATTCAGCTCAAGGACAAAAGTCTTTCCAGATTTCTCTAGTTATTAGTGTCTTCCTGCTTCAATTACCTTGATTTTAAACATGTCTTCATATTGTTTCCCACCCCATCCCTATTATAAATCCCCCTAACCCCCAGTAAAAATCCTTGAGGAGAGAGACTGTTGTTTTTCTAAGGGTCTGGCACAGATCCTTACACATAGTAGGTGCTTAAAATACTTATTGAATTCAATTGAATTAATCCCTACTAGCATTATTTTCATTTTAATAAAAGATTCTTTAAAATGAAAATGTTGTAAATAAATATTCAGTGGGGGAACCCTAAGCATTGTGGCCAGTCAGTGTAGGAGCTAGTTTTAGGGAAAGAGATCTTTGATCTACTTAGCTTTTATTGAGTCACTCTGGTAATACCTATCTCTGTTTGAGGGAAATCTGAACTCCTAAACTCTGGTAAGGTGGAAAAGCAGTGGATTTCAAGTCAGAGAACCAGGGTTTGAGTTTGAGTTCTGCTCCTTACTATGCATGGGATCCTGGCAATATCTCATTTAATCCTCACAAAATCCCTGGGAGGGTGGTGCCATTATTATCCTTATTTTATAGATGGGGAAATAGAGACAGTCAAAGGTTGTGATTTGCTACTAAGTATCTGAATTCAGATTTTAACTCAGATCTTCCTGATTCCAGGTTCCATGTTTTATCTACTGTGATACCTAGTTACTTCTTTTAAACTTTCTGAAAAGTCACTTAGCCTCTACTAACCCTCAGTTTCCTCACATGTAAAATGTGAGGAATATGATGACCTCTACATTTCCTTCCAATTCTGAGTCTAAGATCCCATGATTTTTTAAAGATAGCTGTATGAATTGTGCCTTCATTTTCTTTGGACCTCATGGGGTCATATGCAAGAATGTATTGATCAAATCCTAGAATCATCCCAAAAAGTTTCGTTGTGAACATTTACACCTCAGAAAACTATAAGTGCTACAAATCAGGGCTTGATTTATTGTTGAGTGCCTAGAGTTAAGAAAGTGATGAAGAAAATGGTAATAACACAGATTAAACCAAAAGTGTCATTTTTTTCCCCAGAGAGTGACTTGTTAAATTCTTACCAGAACGCTGCTGGATAGGTATGGAGGTGTGAGAGAGACTTTCAGCTGGGACCTAAGTATCTTCAAGGTGATCAGGCCTCAGAATCCCTCAGGGAGGTGATAACTCTAGATGTCTTATAAGAGCAAGATTTCCTCATTTTCTATATTTAAAGATTCACTGGCTATAGCCATATGACATCATGAAACCCTCCACCCTAAAGTGTAGCTAACTCTGGGTTAGCAAGTAAATGCAAAGTAAGAGTACCTTCCAAGCCCCATGTGAAACTGTCCTCAGAAGAGTTGTCTGTGTTGGATGCCAATAAAAGCTACATAGAGTGACAGATAGACCTAAGGATCTCTTTATGTGGAATGGTCTCATTTCAGAAGTTTCAACCATGGGATTATGGGAGACGGGTTGTAGTTAGAGACATGGATTTAAATCCTGGTCCTGTTATCTAGGTGACTTTGAGAAGTCTCTGCCTTTCTCTTGACCTCAGTTTCATGATGGATAAAATGAAAAGTCATACTAGAACAGGGGTTCTTATTCTGGGACCTGTGAAATTAAAATAGACAAATAGATAACTGAATTTCAATATTATTGTCTTTTGAGAGCAATCCTATGGATTTTATTTTATGCCTTTAAAAACATTATTCTCAGGAGTCTATAGGCTTCACTAGACTGCCAAAAGGGATCTATAAACACAAAAGACTAAGAACCCCCTAGACTAGATGATCATAAAAGGCCTATCCAGCTCTAAATGACATGCCCCTTCTCCTTTCTCTCCCTGCCTCCCATGGTGGTAAGAAGATGGAGTGGCACCTTTGTAAACAAGTGGGACCATTCCTTTATGCCCCCCCTTTTTTCCTGCAACAGGTGGTGAATTTGCTCTGCCCTTTATTAGTTTTATTTAAAACTCTCTGGGATAAATGTTACAATAGGCATTTTTTTCAAGGTCATGTTTTATTCTCCTCTCTTTGATATTTTCTCCTTAAAACCAGGGACCAGAAGAGCAAAACAGCAAAATAAAGTTCAAAATAGAATCATCACATGTGACTGCTGAGAATAGCACACTGCAAAAACCGACTCTGGGCAGTTTCCAGGCTAGGTTATTGTTGTTCTCAAAGAGGATCATGACATCAGAAAGATGATGCCATGACTTGCAAGTGAATTGGAGTTAAGTGAGGAAGGACTGTGCACAGTCATCAGCCCCAATTTCTCCTCCAGAGCCATCTGGACCCAGTGGCCAGATATAGATCAGGACAACTGAAGATGGCGCCCTCCAGGCTAAGTAATAGAAAAAGAGGGATATCTCTCTCTCTCTCTCTCTCTCTCTCTCTCTCTCTCTCTCATGCTCTCTCTCTCTCTCTCTCTCTCTCTCATGCTCTCTCTCTCTCTCTCTCATTCTCTCTCTCTCTCTCTCTCTCATTCTCTCTCTCTCTCTCTCTCTCTCTCTCTCTCTCTCTCTCTCTCACTCTCTCATTCTCTCTCTCTCTCTCTCTTTCCGTCTGTTCATTGATCTTTGTTTGTCTCTGTCTGTCTTTTTCAGTCTCTTTCTGTCTTCCTTCCTTGTATAAAAGTTTTTGACCAAACTATATCCAAGAAAAGTCTTGGGAACAGTCCTCAGAGGTTGATGGCTACCATAATCATTATCCAGTCCACTGCACTGCCCCTAGAGAAGGTGGAAGTCATTTTTTTCTGTAGGAAAAGCAGTCATAATCAACAGTTCATAGGATTTAGAGCTGAAAGTAGTGTTATAAATTGTCCAGTCCAAACCCTCCATTTTCTAGATCAGAAAAATGACTTCAAAGGGGAAAATGACTAACCCAAGGTCACATAAGCATGTAAGTGACAGCTTATGAGCAAAGGGTTGAAATCCAGTTCCTCTTTCCATTGTACCTTTTATTTCTCCGATATCACTGACCCCAAGTAAATAAACTGTGGAATGGAACCCAGGGGTCTCTCTCCTTTTCCTGAGGACCAGAATCAACAAGAAGAACCCTCATCTTAGAATAATGGAACCACTTGCCTAAAAAACTCCTGGAAAATCAGACATGGGGATGGTGGAAGTCCTGAAATGTGGAAATAGTTAAAAAAAAAACAGACAATGAAGGTCATGATTTTGTACCTTGGGTTTAGGCAAGAAAGAAACATTTCTATAGGCCCTCGTTGAGGTCTCCTATGCTCTTTGAATACAATTTACTAGGTTTCTCTATTTTTTTTAAGGAGGTAGTATAGTCTCATAGATATAAAATGATGATATTTTTCATGCTTGTGCCAGCTGTAGCAAATCTCCCTTCTTGCTAAGGAGAGAAGAAAAAAGTGTTAAAATGCGATGACTAATAAGCTTGTAGAATTTCCAGAGTAACTACAAGCAGAAAAAAAACATAAAGATGTCTCTTATTTTGAGAATTTCATTTCTGGAGGTGTTAACATCGAGTTTCAGATGGAGAAGTAATAAGAATTACAGGCTTCACAGAAACAGACTTTTTAGAGATGGAAGGGACTTTAGCAGACATATAATCCAATCCCTTCATTTTACAGATGGGTAAAGCAAAGCTCAGAGAGGTTGTCACTTATCATGCTCTGTCACTACACTAAGTGCTGGGTACAGGATACAAAGAAAAGCAAAACAGTCCCTACCCTCAAGGAGCAGACATTTAATAGCATGTAGTGGGGAACTACAATATGTAGAAAACTAGGTCTGTACAAGATATATACAAAGAAGATAAAAGATAATCTGAAAGAATTGGAGGGGGTCAGGAGCCAGAAAATCAATTCAGCAATCAATAAGTATTTATTAATACCTACTGTGTGCCAGGCACCATGTCAAGTATCGAAAAGACCTTTTACAGAACACAGGATTTGAACTGTGTCTTGAAGGACACTAGGGAACCAAGAGAGAGTTTCAGGAGAGGAAGCAGAGCATTGAACCACACAGGCATGGGGGACAGCCAGTAGAAAGGGACAGAGACAGGAAATAGAGTGTCCTGTCATTTTTGAAGAGTGTTGAGTAAGCCATTGTAGTTGAATTGGAGAGTCTGTGAAGAAGAGTTGTCATACGGTCAGTAAGTAGCAGAATTCGAACCCAAGTCTTCTGATTCCAGGTGTAGAATTATTGCTATTATGTGTTCAGTTGTTTCTGACTCTTCCTGACCCCATTTGGAGTTTTCTTGGCAAAGATGATGGCATGGTTTGCCAATTCCTTCTCTGGCTCATTTTACAAATAAGGAAACCGAGGAAAACAACGTGAAGTGACTTGCTCAGGATCACACAGTTAATAAATGTTTGAAGCCAGATTTTACTCCAGCCTAAGCACTCTACCCACTGTACCATCTAGGTGCTCTATTATTGCCCCTAGACCATGCATTACTAAAGGTCATAAAGTTCTAGATTTGGAAAGGACTTCAGACATCACATAATCCAACCCTTTCATTTCATAGGGGAGAAAACTGAGGTTTAGAGGAGTTAAATGACTGCCCAAGGTCATATAGTTGATTAGCGGCAGAAACAGGACTAGATGCCAATTTTCCTGGTTCTCAATTCAATGCCCTTCCCACTCCAACAAACACAAAATTTGTATGAGCAAAGGATTCTCTCCTCTCAGGATGGTTTCAATCCAGGCCCAAGGGACTGAAAAGGGGACTTCTCCATATCCCATACTTGCTAAGGTTTGCACAGATGTTTAAAGAGATCGGGGCAATGGGCCTGTGGGGTAGCACAGGAAGCAGACAGAGTGCCCTGGGCTAGGGCACAAGCTCTGGTCACTGCCAGCATTTGGAGCCTTGCTCACCTATGATGAGTTATCTACCTACTTGAAGCTGGATTCCACCACTTGCAATATGTCTGCAGGATGTTTTCGTGAGCGGTACCTTTGCCAAACCTTTATAGATCACTTACAAAACAGAAACTATTCTTCACTGGTAGGGAGAAGTAGAGAAGGGGGAGAGGGGAGGGGAAAAAAAAACTGGGCAGTAATTGAAGGCAGGTTGGGAGATGTTCATGCTTTGAAATTCTCCTTCTTGTGAAATGTTTATGAAACACTTTCCACAAACGAGTTATGCAACTAGGGCAACAGCTTTGATCACTTTCATCGCCAGTGATATATTCATTAGTGTTTGGTTGTTTTTCCCGTGTGGGTCATGTGAAAATGTCATCGGACTCTTCCTGTGGAAGGTGACTGGCTACCTGCTACTCTGCCCAGTGAGGCATGTCAGGGGGTGAAGGCTGGGGAACAATCTTAGGAAAAATATTCATTCCTCTCCTTATCTTTTCCCTCCTGCTCCTGGAAGATCCTGAATTGATTTCCAGGACCAATCTTATTTCTCTCATTTTTTTTTTTTTGTTGCTGTTGTTTTGTGTGAAGACACTGAATGTGGAAATCAGGAGACTGGGTTATTGACGTGGCTGAGCCAAATATTTGAAAGAGAAATTTTACATCACTCTCTTAATATTTCTAGGCCTTGGTTTCTTCATCTGTAAAATGGGACTGGTAACACCCATCCTCTATCTTCCCTTTGGATTGTGAAGTCAAGTGTTATATAAAATGTTTTCAGATCCTTTCAAGGGGCTATCTTCTTCCAAGATGAGCTCACTGTTTCCTGATGAATGGTGCCAGGGAATTCACTGGAATTAGGGAAGAAAATAAATCATGATGCCATTTTTACCATACTGGCCACCACTGAAGATATAGGGTAACAGAATATCTGTCTCATTTGGTGGGATAATCAATAGAAGTAAGGCCCTAATATTAAGGAGGACCAGGAAAGATTTTTTTTTTTTTTGTAGAAGGCGGGATTTTAGCTGAACTTGGTAGTAGGTGGCCAGGTTCAAGTGACTAACTGGAAAGATTGGACCCTTGTCATAGTCCACGTCCCTAGCCATCAGTGCATCTTAATTAGAGCCTAAAAAGAGCTTACTTCCCACTGAGTGTATAGAGTCTTAAAAAGAGAGCAAAAGAGAGAGATGGACAGATAGACAGAAACAAAGACAGAGACAGAGCCAGGGGACAAACTATTTTTCCAGTAAGGCTGTGGGATTGGTTTAGTTTTCACAAATATGTATGGCAAGGGGTGGGTGGGTGCAGGAATCAGGTTTTCATCCAATTTGCCTCAGGTTCTCATGTTATGAAGTTATGGGATCCAACTGAAGTCTCTATCTTGTCTCCCAAATCCACAGCAACACCCAGTTGCCTGGAAGGAATCCAGCCTTTTCCCCTCAGCAGCTGTGAAAATGTTTCTCATCTCCCCTCTCCTCCCCCCATCCCCCAAATGGAAAGGACTTTTTGTTTCTTGAACACTTGGCTCCTTCTTCGGACGCCACCTTGAGAGCTTTCGAGAAGTCAGCTGGCGGCAATGGAAGTTGTTAATT
The DNA here is from genome assembly GCF_028372415.1 of Notamacropus eugenii. Taxonomy (NCBI): domain Eukaryota; kingdom Metazoa; phylum Chordata; class Mammalia; order Diprotodontia; family Macropodidae; genus Notamacropus; species Notamacropus eugenii. The sequence continues at coordinate 278,006,732 of NC_092876.1, read as the reverse complement.
TCTCCCTTCCACCCCTCCTTCCTTTCCAGCTGTGGAGTGTCAAAGATCCACAAAATCCAGATAGCCAAGGTTCTCAATCTTGGTTGGGAAACTGAAGAAAACAGGGATTTTGTTCTTTAAGGGGACTTTCCCCACCCCATGCCTAGCGAATGATCAAGACACGAGGGTTAAGAGAGTCCCTATGAAGCAAGAGAATCAGAAGAGCATTAGACCACTGTCAGAAAACCCTCACATTAACATCAAAAGCATGTTTCCCAGCATGCTATAGACATCACTTTCAGAAGGGGATCATCTAGGGGCTTGGGAGACCCCTAGAAAGAGGAGGGCAGTGGATCCAGGGAACAGAAGAAAGGGTGAGTTTGCTTTCATGATGGCACTCGGTGCTGAAAGTAAGTGTTGCAGGAAGACCTGGCACTGTTTCTAACAGATAGCACCTAGTTTGGACGCAGAGCACATGTTTTGGGGCTTTGTCATAGCTGCTCCTCCTTATCTTCTCATTGCGCATAATGAGTCTACTACTTTCCTCCTAAACTGGGACCTTGCCAACCTGCCTGAGGTGGTTCCACTGGAGAGATTCTGGCTCCCCATTCTCCATATCCTCCCTTCATTCCCTTCCTCCCCCCACCAATCCCAATTCTGAAACTCCCTATGTTACCAACAGCAGCAAGGAGTAGGGGGATGGAAAAAGATCCTATTGTAGATCTCTATGGAACCTTGGCTACCCAACCAGAATGGTTTCCCTTAGATTGAGTAACAATCACCACCTCCCCCCAACTTCAGGGCAAGACTTAAGCTTTTTTTTAAACCCTCCATTTCTCACTCATTTTTTAAAAAACAGCTGCCAAATGTCTTCTTGGAAACTGGCATGTAAAAATCTGAAGTTCTTGGGGCAACAGTAGGACACCTGATCAGATGATGGTGCCATCCAAGGCGGGGGTGGAAAAGGTGAAGGGGCAACTGGGGTAAGAGTCTTAGACACTCTTTTAGTGGGTCAGCACCTAGGAAGGAACATACAGGTTCCTGAAGCCTTCCTTTTCTTCTCTGAGTGAGGTTCATCCTCTGTTCTGGACCCTTGTTGACAGAACCCAAGAGTGATCCACTGTGGCAGGAGAGGGAAAGAAGAAGCCAATTAGTGAGACCATTCGGAAGGAGGTGTCTGTGAAAAGAGCTCTCCTTCGTACCCTGTAATTTCACCCAACAGCCCTAGAGCCTGGGTAGGTACCCACAAACCCCGCATTCGCCAAGTCCCCCAGCTGCCTACATCTTAAGGATTGTCTTCTTTGTTTCATAAGCTAATGGGAAGGAATCATAGAATGAAAGAGGATTAGACTGAAAAAGTCTTTAAAAAATCATAGGATCCTAGAATTTGAGCAGGAAGGGATCCTGGACCTTGATGGAAGACTTTGAGCAAGTCTTTTAACCTCCCTGCACTTCGGTTTCCTCATCAGAATAATGAAAGGAAGGGCATGGTGGACTAGATGATGCCTAAACTCTAATAGTCCAGTTATTGAAGAAGTTGAGTCCCAAAAAGTTAATTAACTCATCTAAGAACACATAGCTGGTCGGTGGCAAAGTTGGGACTAGATTTCAGGTGTACTAATTCCCAGTCCAGTTTTATTGTGTCATGCTGGAGACTAGGAGAAATCTGAACCCCTGTAATTCACTTCTTAGATACCCAAGCCACTTGATACATCCTCATGTCTCTCCAGCCAGTGCATTTTGTTTCAGTGAAAACAATCTCTGCCCTAGCGCAATCTTTTTCACAGAGGAACTTCACATGAATATCTAGCATAAGCTCCATTAGGGGAGGGAGGAGAAGTGGATATATTTTATCTGACTGCAGCTAAATTATTTAGCTCCTCCAATACCTTTGCTGAGAATGCTCAGCTATGGTAAAGTGCTTAATATAAATGACGTCCTCAATCAGTATGTCAATAAACATTTGTTAAGAGGCTACTATGGGCCAGAAACTATTTTAAACACTGGCAACCAAAGAAAGGCAAAATATACAGGAGAATTGGAGATGATCAACAGAAGGAAGGCACCAACTTTAAGAGGGATCTGGAAAGTCTTTGTGTAGGAGGTAGGATTTGAACTGAGACTTGAACGAAGTGAGGAGGCAGAGATGAGGAGAGAGAGAGAATTCCAGGCATGGAGGACAATTGGTGAAAATGCTTGTATCAGGTGATTGTAGTGTCCTGTTTGAAGAACAGCATGGAGGACAATGTCACTGGAACAAAGAGTATATTGGGGAGCAGAGGATGGAGAAGTAAAGTATAAGAAGACTGGAAAGGGGTGTATGCGTGTGTGTGTGTGTGTGTGTGTGTGTGTGTGTGTGTGTGTCTGTGTCTGTGTGTGTGTGTCTGTGTGTGTGTGTGGTGCCCTTGGAGCACTATTATTAAATTTTCAGTATGAGTATTCACATGGCAAATGCTACAAATCAGGTCTCTGTTTATCATTTTGTTGATTTCTAGACTTAAGAAACTGATGGAGAAATATAAATAATGCTTATTAAATATTAATAATGACACAGAAGTGTGTCAAGGTACTCTTTTATTTTTAAGACATCCTCATTCATTCATTGTTTCAACATACAAATATTAAGCATCTGCTATGGACCAGGAATAGTACTAGGTGCTAGAAAGACAAAGACAAATTGAAATAGTCCTTGCCCTCTAAAATCTCACATTCTGTTGGGGAGAATTAGCATAACATAGGGGTGGGGGGGTCTGATGGAGAGGTAGCCTGGGATGATAGAGATTGTCACCAAACTCACTGGGGTATGGTGTCAGCTTCACACATGAAGGGCAAGCTACAGTGGAAATAGCAACATCCCAACTCAAAGAATATAAGAGTTAGAAGGAATTTCTCAAGTCATCTAGTCTTACCTGGACAATCAATGGAATAACGAGTATTCATTGTTTTAAATAGTTTGAGGCACTGGGGACACCAAGAAAGGCACAAGATAGTTCTTGCCTTCAAGGATCTTAGATTTTAATGGGAGAGTCAGATGAGTAGGTAAATAGCAACATACCAGATATGTGTAGTGTATGTATGCAGAGCAGATGGAAGGTAACTTTGGAGAAGGAAAACTCAAGAAGATGGGGTTGGGGAGAGTGGAAGGAGAGGGAAAGGAAGGTGGAGAGGGAAGGGATACAGGGACACTGAGTAATGTACCTGAACACAAACCCTTTGGGGTGGGGGAGTCTCAGCCATGCTCCTTTGCCTTCTAAACAAGTACTCACAGTAGTTAGTCCTCTTACTTTTTACTATGGACTTGCCTGAAAGAGACCCACCCTGGTAACGATAATGATTTCTTTGTATATTTTTGAGGGAGGTTTTACCAACGTTGGTATCTCCATTTATCTGATAAAGAAACTGAGGCTGAGAGAAATTAAGTGATTTGTCCTCGACTAATCAAGCAATCATCAACAAACTGGGCCTCCTGGCCCATGCTTATTCACCCTGCTACAGGAGAGGAGCTGGTGGATCACTTGAGTTGGAGAGTTTTGAGGTGTAATACCACAAAAGCTAAATGAGCATCCATACTAATTCTGGCACCAGTATTCTTGTGGGAGAGTCTTTGTCAGCTCTTCTGAGCTAGGAGCCATCAGGCTGACCACTGAGTGGGTCAAACTGACCCCGGTGGAAAATGGAGCACGTCAAAGCTTGTGAAGATCAGTTTTGGGGTCAGACCATGAATTGTTGCTACACTCCCAGCCTGGACATGATAGGGAGACACAATCTTAAAAAATTAACACAAATAAATCAACAAGCTAGGTACTTTACTCCAGGAACTGTGCTAGATCTACAAAACAAAAACAAAACTGAAATAATCCTGTCTTCAAGGAGTTTACACTTCCTCAGAAGAGACAAGCTAGTTACTATGCTCTAGGAATTGTGCTAGATAGATAAACAAAATTTTAAATAGCCCTGCTCTCCAATGAGCTTATATTTTGCAGAAGAGACAACATTATCACACAGCATCAGAGGAATATGAATACAGGTATTCTTTTCTCTAAATTTAGCCCTCTATCCGCTTCAAGTCTGACATTTCAACACTCTACCAACCTGCCTTCAAAGGTAGGAAAGATAGCTAAAGCAAAGTAATTTGCCACATACCAAGTGCTCATCATACCTTTTTCAGAGTGGCATAGCAAGTAGTTATTTACAAAGCCTGATATCTTTCTACTCTCCTCCTCCTCCATCCCATCTTGACTTACTCTAGACCTCCCCCTTTGGAAGAAGCTTACTTTAATTCTATTTCTTCTTGTAGATCAAAACTGAAGATCTCAGTGATTCCTTGCAGCCACCACTATCACACAGGCCCTGCCACTTGTCTCAAGGACCTGCTATGATGTCAGGAAACCAGATGCCTGGGGTAACTATCAGCCAGTTTCAGGAAGCCTGGATCTTCTCAATGGGAAGGTGGCATTCCTCAGAGGGGACTTGAAGTCAGAGCCTGGCACCCAGTGACCCACTCCCTCTGAAAGTCAATCCATACTTTGTCTGAAGAAGTCCCAAGCAGTGAGTGTTAGGAAGGGGTTAGGACATTGAGAGAGAAGGAGATTTTTTCAAAGAATCAACTTGGCTAAGAAGTTGGGAAGAAAGTACTCTGGTTCTCTTGAAAAGTTAAAAGCCAAAGATGTTAAATGGAAGGCCATTTCAGAAATGCTTATGTGTTCAGGAAGGCCTGCCATCAGTGTCCGTCAAGAGTTACTGCTGCATGATCTGACAGTCCCAGTGGCTTCCTTCCTGTTCTGGTTTTAAGTCAGTCATGGCATACCTCAGAATTAACTCTTAAGTTGGTGGGAGGACAAGAAGGGAAGTACTATTTGTGACTTGGGGAGAAAGGAGTCTCCTTTCCTGGAGGTCTTTCATTTGTTTGTTAAACAAATATTTATTGAACACTTCACCATAGTCATAGCACCCTGCTGTATTCTGTGAGAGCTACATAGCACCAGAGAAGCCTAGATTTCCTGAGCTTCCCAAATATCCTATGGCAAGTTGGAGAGGAGACCATGGAAAGAAGTAGATCTGATCTAGGATAATAACTCATTACTAGGTCCTATTTAAAGAGATCATAGAATAAGAACTAGAAAGATACTTTAGTGATCAAATATATCCTCATTTGATAAATGAGGAAACTGAGACCCAAATAATAAGTAGTAAGTCACCCAAGTAGTAAGCAGAAGAGCTAGAATTTGAACTCCGGTCCTTTGACTTCAAATTCAGGATGCTTTCCAGCACACCATACTGCTCTTGAATGATTTGATGGGATTGCCTTATCTATTTAGAGCAGGATTAAAATTTTTTTTTTGGTTGCACAGTCTAATGAAGCTTATTATCTCCTTGTCAGAATAGTGTTTTTAAATGCATAAAATAAAATATACAAGATCACAAAGGAGACCAATTATATTGAAATGCAATGATCAAAATGTGTTTGTTTTAAATGAGTTCACACCGCAGGTCTGTAACCTAACCCTTGTTCCAGCCAAAATTAATGTCTCCAAATTGCTACTCATCTCTGACTTTAATCTTATCTAACTACTCCTAGCAAGGCTTCTGGCCTAATCACTGCACTCGGGCTAAATCAGTTTAGATATTTGGGAATACCTCTGAGCTTCCAGTGAACTCAAAGAGCATAATGGAATTTAGGCAGATAAACCTAACACTTATTAAAAAAAAAAAAAAGAGGAAGTAAATGACAAGGCAAATAACAGAGGTGAACAGTACAAAAGGATCTGTGTGATTAAGCACTAGGGAGAGAAAAGAGTGGTTAAGCTAGAGAACAGATGCAGATGGATGGGCCATTTGACCCCAGCTCTTGCGTTCTGTAAACTATGTCTCCCCACATATAGGACATGGCTTCCCTCCATCCTCTCCAGCAACTTGTCCTGGTTCCCAGCCACCTACAGTCTGTGTCACAGTTCCTGCTGTCTCAGTCACAGTCTGGGCCACAAGGTAGGATGCCCTGAGGTTCTCTCCCTGAACCCAAATACCATTTTATCAAACCAGGAACAAACATTTGTGGAGTGCCCACTTGTTAGCAGCTGGCCGCTCAGGGGGGAACACAGCCTATTTCCAAGAAAAGGGGCCTGAAATTCCTCATGGCTGTTCTATTCTGTTCCCATATCCCATCTCCTGCCAGATCGGTTTCAATCTCTCTACTCTCCAGGCCCCAGGCCCAGGGGCAAAGGGGAAAAGAGATGCCTTTCCAAGAGCAGACCAGCAACTGCAGCAGCAGGAAATCCCAGTTCTGTGGAAATCTATTTTGACCTCCTTGTGGCTACAGTGGGAAGGAAGGCTGTTCCAAGGTTATTGCCCCAGGGTGGGGGGTAAACTGCTATGGTTCTATTTGGGCAGAGCAATGGTGCCACCCAGGGGCAGCATGGAGGTCTGCTGGGAGGTCTGGGGTGGGTGGAGTATGCTGCCACACTTGACTGTTCTGGGTAATTTGGAAGAATATTCCAGAGCAGTGTCCAGCCTTCCTACTTCCTCTCTCTTCCACCCATTCACACCCCTCCTTCCACACTGGGTGGCCAGAAAGCACACAGGCAAAGCACCATCCCATAAATATATTCTGACTAGTCCCTAGCCCCCTATCTCTATCTTCACTTCCTGAAAATGACTATGGACTAGTGGACTGTGGGGAAAACCATCATCCTTCCCTTTGGTTCACTGTACCTGTCAGGAGGATACCACCTAAACTCACTCAAGCTTGTGAGAAAAATGACAATGCCCTGAACCTTTCGTTTGTGGGTTTATCTGCCTATTCCTCCCCTCTTTGCTGAGACCGGCTATCGGGACAACTAGTTTTTCTTATTTCTGAGAATGGGAGAAACAGGCCCAGAGAAGCCCCCACCACACATGCAGTTCAGTGGCAGCCGTGAGACTAGAACCCAGATGACCCTCCTGACTGCTTGCCTCTTGTGATCTTCCCCTACCGTTTTGTTTTGTTTTTAGAGTATCAATGATTTTCTACTTAGTGTAGACAGCAAGGACAGTCACCGTCCTCTGTAGGGTAACTGGAATCACACAAACCACTTCACCAATACTTAACTCTGTGCCTGAAACATAGTGGACAGGGGATCAGGGGTAGGGACCCAGCCTGTCAGCTTACTGGTATAAAGGATACTCATGCAAGGAAGCTTTCTCTACCCAGGCTGGTGTAATTTACCTTCTTAGAGAATTGCCTAGACTAGTGGTGTCAAACTGAAATAGAAAGCCATACACGCTGCAGAGGCCTAGTGACTTAGAAAATCACATTATCTATTGTATCTGTATTTATTTTGTTAAATATTTCCCAATTACCTTTTACTCATTAGACCTTATTCATTCTGAAGCAGACTTCACGCTGCCATCTCGGGCCTATACCACTGAGGTTAAGTGACTTGCTAAGAGTCACACAGCAAGTATGTAACAGTTAAGATTTGAACTGAGGTCTCATTGGCTCTAAGACCAACTCCTTATCCACTGTGCCCTGTTGTCTCTTGCCTGGCACAATAATTGGCACTTAATTAAGTAGGCACTTAATAAATGTTTGATCAAACTCCCTGGGTGTCAGTTTCTCTACGTGACAAACAAAGGTTAGACGATATGACTTCAAAATTTCCTTCCAGCTCTAAATATGATTCTGTGACAATTGATAGGGATACATTTTGGTTTTGATGGCCTTGTTCCTGAACCAGGCCAGAGGAGACCATTGTTTCAATTCTCTGGGACAGGCTAATGTCAGAATGGCCCCCTCATAGTTAATCTCATTAGAGGGGAAAGGGAAAAAGAGGAATCTGAGAAGACATTTACCATTCAGGATGTGATACAAGCCACCAATTAGGTGTAGGCTTAGCAGCTTCCTGAGGCACAGCCAGCATTGTCATAGCTAGTCCAGTTGTTTTCTTGTGAGATAAACCAAAATTTCTAGGCCCCATTTGAATTCTCAGAAGAAAACCCTAGGATTGGGCCCTCAGGCCTCCTCCCCTCTTAGGTTTCTTCATGAACAGTCTCTGTGTTATCTGATTGCCATCTTGTTTATACCTCCCAGAATTATCAACTTGGTCCTCCCTCACTCTTCTGAACACCTCTCCCTGCCTAGTAGAAGGACTGGTTTGGGGACTGATGTTCCCATCCCTGTTTGTCCCCCTGTCTGATTCATCAATTCACCATCTGCGTGTGGCAATCAATGCCTGGTAGCACTGGGGGCAGGCTCTCCAGGGGGTGTAAAATGCACTAAGAGACCTGGTATAGGACTTGCAAAGTACACATTTTCATCTCCTCATCTCTCTCCTGTCCTTACTATGTTTCTCCCTCTCTCTTTTCCTTCAGCTCTACAGTCAAATCTTCTTCCATTTCCTCAGCAACAAAACAGCTTCCTCCTCCCACAGACTGGACCTGGCCTAGCATCTCAGGTAATCAGCACTCTCCAGATTTCCTCTAAGAAGCCTAGTTGTGCTCATTCCTACCCTTACCCTGTTACCTCATGAGTAGGAAAAAGCAGCCAGAAACATTCTCTTTTCATCAGTTTTCCTCTGTAAAATGAGGGGGTGGGGTAGACTAAGAGCTTTCCAAGGTTCCTTTCAATTCTGTGATCCTACTATCCCAGATAGGAAAACCAGAGCTACATCAATGAGGAAATTGATTACCTAATATCAACAAGCGATCTAGACCCAGAACCCAAACACTTTACTTCCAGGTTGACCTTGTCCCTATTAAGTCACATACCTTCTCAGATTATAATGGCTTAGTATGAGTACTTTCAGGTTTGCAAAACACTTTCCAAATGTTATCTCATTTAATTCTCCCAATAACCTTGGGAGGTAGCTGTTGTTATTAACCCTGTTTTACACATGAGGAAACTGAAGCAAACATGGTTCATGGTCACAGCTAATAGGTGTCTGAGGCAGGACTCAAACTCCTATCATCCTGACTTCAGATTCACTGCTTTGTCCACTGCACCAGCTAGCTGTCCATAATTGAGTCCCATTCATCTGGGAAGAACATCCTGAGCTGGTATCATGCCCATGGAAACTAGGTTTCAATTTCCCAGGCTCTCCAAGCTGGAACCTACTTGGGGACCACCAACTCCACTTTCCACACTTCTATTTGCACTGAGAGATGCTAGAAGCTATGGTGAACTGGAAAGCCACGAGGCCACAAGAAGGAGGAATGTATTAGGGTCCCATTTAAGCTCTGGAACCCTTTCAAGGAGAAAAGAGACTGTCCTAGGCTCGATCTTCCAATGGTGCTGTACAAGGAAGAAGAATCATAGGAACTAGAACTGAGACTTTAGAGATCATTTAGTCCAACCCCTCTCCTTTTACAAGTAGTGAAACTGAAACCCAAAGTGAGTGCTCAGGGTCACATAGGTCTTAACAGAACTAGAATTTAAACAGAAGTCTTCTGATTCCAAATCTAATGATCTTTCCATTAGATCTTGGTGGAGGACCCTGAGATGGATGGGAAAAACAGTTAGAAATAATCTAATAGAGAAAGAGCATAGTGTCCATTCCCTGGGATTCTCATGTACATGGAAAATAAGAGCCCTGTTTCTGACTTTAGACTCCAGGAATCAAGCCAAGTGAGGATTTGAGTAAGACATGAATTCCATGAAGCCTATTCCCCTGATTGAGCCTTAAGGAGCAAAGAGTGCCACCTGGTGGTTAAATAACAGTCGGGAATCTGGTTTCTAACTTTATCCCTGCCCTTTTCTTCTCACCTTAAGTAGAATCCTAGAATCAGAAAATGCTAGAGCTACAAGGGGTCTTAGTTAACCCCTACAAGTCATCAAATAAAATTCATGAGAACTTTGACAAGCCATCTTGTCCATCCTATATCTTCGAGTAGGCATTTATCTAAATCAGCCCAGATAGGTACCAATCCATTCCATTTCAAAGAATTTACAATGAAGAAATAATAGGACTTGAGTCCCACATTCAGAAGTACTGAAGCCTGGAACTTTTATGAGGATAACTGAGTATTAAGCATAATGATAGCTCTCTAGCTGACTTACTTCCTTCTGTCATCAGCATCAATTAATACTTATGGGATGCCTTCAGTCTACTTTTCAAAGTTGTAAAGGTTCTTAGAGATCACCTAGCTCAGCTCTCTCACTTTACATATGGAAACTGAGGCACAGAGTAGGAAAATTAGTTGGCCAATGTCCTGTAGATTCTAAATGGCAGAGTCAGGATTCTAACTCCAAATCAATTGCCCTTTTGACTAAATCACAAAGACTCTTTTAAAGAGTCATCGCTTACCTCAGCATCAAAGGGAAGGGACTTGAACCAAATAACTCACTTTTTTAGGAATCCATAGATTTCCACCCTAGAATCCTGAACCAATGAGTTTTGCATCATTTTGGGAGTGATGAACACTTTGCTGAACCAATATTACAAAACCCCTCCTTACCCCCAACATTGGTATCATGTAAAGTATAAGGTACATTTTAATGTAATGATATTATGGGGGATTTAGGTAAAAGAGTAGATGAGCACTGGGCCTGAAATCAGGAAGTCCTGAGTTCAAACTGAGCTTCAGACACTTACTAGCTGTCTGACCCTGTCCAAGTCACTTAATTTCTATTTGCCTGCTTCTTCATCTGTAATTTTGGGATAATATTAGTACTTACCTCTCAGGGTTGTTGTAAGGATCAAATAAGATAATAATGGCGCAGAGCCTGGTACGTAGTAAATGCTATATAAATGTTAGTTGTGATGATGATGATGAACCTACTAACATTTTTCTGATAAATCAAAGTGTACAAGACACTTTATATATATATCACCATATCATTTAACAAAAAACCTAAAATATAGGTATTTGAGGTATTATCCACATTTTATAGATGAGTAAGCTGAGGCTCAGAAACATTAAATGACTTTCCCAGTATCACACTGGGAGTTAGGATCTGAGACAGGATTTGAACTCATATTTCACTTAATTCAAGTCCAGACTTCTAGCCACCCTCTGTGCTAATATTAGGTTAAATCAAGGGGGAAAATGATATCATATGTGCAATGGATGATATGATGGTACAAAGACAAAACAGTATCCTCTGTTACCAATAAAATCAACTCTACCTTGAAAGGATGATGGTGGTTTGGGAAGTAAAAAAAGTAGTCATTATGGTTTGAAAATGTCTGCACTGAAGCCTGGAACTCCTAATAGGATAATTGAGTATTAAACCTAATGATACCTCTTTAGCTGGCTTACCTCCCTCTGTCAGCATTAATTAATACTTACTGGACATCTTCAGTCTGCCCTGAAGAAACAGATAAAGCAAGGCCTAAGTTCAAATGTGACCTCAGACACTAGTTGTGTGACCCTGGGCAAATTACTTAACTTCTGGTTGCCTAAAGTTCCTCATCTGTAAAATGGGTTATAATAAGAGCACCCACCTCCCAGGATTGTCAGGAGGATCAAATGAGATAAAATTTGGAAAGTACTTGGCAAACCTTAAATCCCTATGTAAATGCTTAGCTATTACTTAGCAGCTAAGTGATGCAGTAGATAGAGTGCTGGATCTGGAATCAGAAAGACCTGCCTCCAATGTTTTCTATGTGTTTACTTGGACAGGTCACTTAAGAGTGGTCTGCCTCAGTTTCCTCAGCTATGAAATGGGGATTATAATAGCACTTACTTCCCAGGGTTGTTGTGAGGGGCAAAGGAGATAGTATTTGTAAAGAGCTTTGTAAACCTTAAAAAACACTTTGTAAATGCTAGCTATCATAATTATTATTACCTTCTGAGGTGTTGGTCTGTAGGGTTGGGGTTTGGGGACCCCAGTGATCTGTCTATGATAACATACTGCTTCTTAGAGAAGTTCACATTCCTTTTCTCCTCCCCTGAAAATTGTTGACTGTGAACTCCTGGAGATTAGGGGGGTGTCTTTTGCCTCTTTTTGAAAGTCGATCCTTAGCATAGTAGCTGGCACATGGTAGGTGCTTAATAGATCTTTATTGATCAATTAATTATTGATAAAAACTGGAGTTGAAGTTGCAACCAAGGTGAAGCAGCACAGTAAAATGAGAAAAATACTGAATTTGGAGTTTGATTTGGATCTCAGCTCTTCTAGTTATTATCCAGGAGACTTTGGGCAGATGGCTTAGCCTCCCTGTGCCTCAGTTTCCTGATCTGTAAAGTGAGAGGACTGAGGGCTCTCTTCTAGTTCTAAATCCCACACTATTGCCCCTGAAAAACAAGTAGGCCAACATACTCCTTCAGGACCTGTTATAGACAAAATACTTCCTGGAATTCAGAGTACTTGTGGGTTTGGGTTCATTTTTTTTTTTACCCAACAGGCAGTTGGTCGCCCTGGGCTGCCAGGGTCATCTTTAGACTCCCATCTGGATGTGTCACAACATATTCAAGTCTCCAAACATTTGCCCAATTCTGGAGGGCCAGATGAACCCAGTGACCTGGAGGAATTAGAAAAGTTTGCCAAGACCTTCAAGCAGAGACGCATCAAGCTCGGCTTCACTCAGGTTGGGATTTGGGGCAGGGAGAAGAAGAGGGAATTTTGAAAAAGGAAAGGAAAAAAACCTGTTCTTATTAGTAGGGAAGTATGATAAGACTAATGCAAAATAAAGCAGAAATTTTGTCAAGTCCCTATGGGAGAAAAAGATTTTTAGATATATAAAAGCAATGTCAGGTTTGCTGTGAGCTCATTCTCAGAACTGTGTGCTCTGAAATTCAGAACACAATGGCCACTTATAGGGACAATGAGGACATGCATAGATTACCTCTCCTCTCGAAGACATTTTAGTGGGGGTGGCTGGCATCAGGACTGTTTGGGGAAGCATCATCATTGGTTATGCCTTTGTCCTATTTAAGGTCTAAGACTTTTTTCCCTTCTTCATCCGTTTTGCTATGTGAAGAAGTCATACTTACTCCTCTTCCTAGGTGTCCTCTATCCCATGTATATCTCCCACTATGCTTCCCCAAAGGAAAAGCTACTGACTCAAGGTTTGACAAAAGGAAAACAAGTAAATGCTGTGTTAAAAAGGAAAAAACCAGTCTTCCAATGTATAGAGGTGACTGATCCAGGCAGTAGTTTCATGTGGGCATTGGTCCTAGATCAGATGGGGACAGGTCAACTTAGAATGAAGGAAGATTAACTAATCTTCTGGCTTGTAAAGAAACTTATGATATGGGTGATGAGGATGGAATCGTGGGTGACTTGTAAAGAAATAGGGCAGCTAGTGGGTACTAAGAGAAGTGAGGGATGAGGAGGAGGATGGTGATCTCTTTTATAGTTCTCCATTTTGTTCCAACGGGCAGGGTGATGTAGGGCTGGCCATGGGGAAGCTGTATGGCAATGACTTCAGCCAGACCACGATCTCCCGATTTGAGGCCCTCAATCTGAGCTTCAAGAACATGTGCAAACTCAAGCCACTCCTGGAAAAGTGGCTCAATGATGCAGGTGGGTGGTACGAATGGCATGCATGGGAATTTCAGAGGCCCAAAGAGGGTGCCACCCAGCCCTTGATACCCTGATAAATATGGTTACTCGAGTCTGTCAGCTTTGACTATACCCTGGGAAGTTTTTGGTGAGGCATTTGGGAGAGTGAGGAGGTAATGTTAGTGTTGTCATCTTGCAAAACAACTACCAAAGTGTCATCCTTCTTAGCTTGAAATGCTAGTTTGCATTTTACTTTTAGTTAAACTTCCAGGTATGTTAAAATAATTGGTTTAACCTACTACAAGCATACTCATATGTATGTATGTTTGCACACATGTGCACACATATACTTTCCCTTGCTTTTTGAATCATCACTGCACCATGAGCTACAAATCTGAGATCCATTGCTGGTAGGAAGCAGGACTAGCCTTGGCCCAACCCAACTGGGAAAAATCTGAATCTGACAGGTTCTTCCTGAGCATGTCCTTTCCTCCCTGATCAACAGCCCTGGCAATGGTAATGATGCTGCATGTTCACACAGGACCTATTCAGTGGTGTCTGACCTTACATCAGTTCAATTCAATTAACATTTATTAAGCACTTTCTACTGTGCAAAGTTGGAGGAACAAGGACAAAAATGGAACAGCCTCTGCCTTCAAAGACTCATGGGGGTAGGGTGAGCATCATGTGCTAAAATAAACAAAATGCAAAGAAAATTGAGAGAGAGAGTGCTAACCAGACGAATCAGAGAAGGATTCACTTAGGCGGTAATGCCTTAGATGTGCCTTGACAAAAACCAAGGATTCTGAGAAATGGAGGAGACAGTACATTTCAAATATGGATGCTAGTTTGTGTGTAGGCATAGGGATGAGAGATGGAGTATCAAGAAAAGGGAACAGTTACAAGCCCTGTTTGGCTGGAATATAAAATTTGAGAGTGAGGGAGGGGGGAGCAGTATGAGCTAAGACAGGAAAGGTGGGTAGAAATGGTGGAGGGCTTTAAATGCCAGTTTGGGGAATTTGCATTTTATGCTAGAGGCAATGGAGAGCCATGGAAAGTTTTTGAACCAATGAGTAACATGATAAGACTGATGGGGTTGGGACCTGTACTGAACCCTTCTTTCCTTTATGGAGCTTTTCTTGTGCTTCCTTCACATTCCCTACAGAATCCTCTCCTTCAGACTCCACAGTGAGCACCCCCAGCTCTTATCCCTCCCTCAGTGAGGTTTTTGGTCGGAAAAGGAAGAAGAGGACCAGCATTGAGACTAATATCCGTCTGACTCTGGAGAAGAGATTTCAGGATGTAAGTTTACTTCTCATTTAGGTTGGGACCACCTTGACCGAACCATCCCCAGAATATCAGTCCATTTAGAAAGGGTATTTAGTGGTTCACTCCTCCTCTGACCTAGAAAAATGCAGAGAATATAAATTCAGTCTCCCTCCTAAGGCCACCAGTCAAATATCTGATTGCCACACCATCTCCCCTCCTCCCACCCCCATGGAAGTTCTAGGCTCCCCACTTCAGCATTGAATGGGAGGTAATTGTTCCCCCAACCCTGACCCTCCACTTATACTACCTCTTCCTGGCTTTCCTCTCCCTTGTAGAATCCCAAACCCAGCTCTGAGGAGATCTCCTTAATTGCTGAGCAACTTTCCATGGAGAAGGAGGTGGTTCGGGTCTGGTTCTGCAATCGGCGCCAGAAAGAAAAGAGAATCAACTGCCCCATGGCCACTCCCATGAAGTCACCCATCTACAGCTCGAGGCTGGTACGAGGCACCAAACCCAGCAGCTGTCAGAAGTCTGAGGGAAATGATACCTGCAGGGTAACAGGGTGGGATTCAGGGACTGATGGATTGAGGATTGCAAGGATTGATGAGGATTCAGGGACTGATGAAGTGTAGCCTCCTCTGAGGGGAAACACAGCAGCCTGAAGCTCAGAGCCTGAGAATCTGTTGAAGAGCTGCTGATTGTTCATGACCCTGCCAAGAACAATCCACCTTATCCTATCTGCTCTTTGTTTTCTTTCTTTTCTCCCCGTTCATCTCCCTAGGGCTGATGGAAATTCATTCATTTCCACAGACATCATGTGCTATGCACAGGACTTCTAATGGGGCTGAAAATACAGACGTAAACATGAGAGATAGTCATTGTCTTCTATGAGCTTGCATTTGACTGTGGATTTACAACATGTACATAGGAAATCAAAGGTGATCCAAGGAAAAAGAAAGCCCTCACAATTGGTTGGATCAAGGAAAGTGTTGTTTGGGAAGTGATTCCTGAACTAAGCCTTTAAGGAGGATAAGTATAGTAAATGATAGTGATAAGAAAGAAAGATATTACGTGTATGATGGATGATTTGTGAAAATGCATGGAGACTGAAGATGGAATGTCAAGTTTGGGGTACCATTTGGCTGGAAAAATAAGTAGAATATGGACTGTCTGAAAAGGTAGGATGGCAGTACATTGTGCTGAGCTTTAAATATTAGGTTAAGCAGTTGGTATTTTATCCTAGAGATAGTAGAGAGCCACTAAGGATTTTTGAGAGAGTGACAAGATCAGAACACTGCCCTAAGAAAAGTGTTTTGTTAGCTGTGCAGAGGAGAAATTAGAGAAACCAGAAACAGTAATCTGGGGGACCAATTAAGAAGCTAATGTGATAGTGAGGCATGATTAGGGTCCAAATGAAGGTAGGGATCATATGAATGGGGAGAAGGATACAGACAGACAAAAGAGATATTGTGCAGGTGAAATCTTAAGGATTTGTTGTCCAGTTGGATTTAGGTAGTGAGGGAAAGAAAGAATCAAGGATAAACCATAGGTTATAACCTTGAATGTCTAGGATGATGAGACCCTTACTATAAAGAGGGAGATGTCAATTAGGCATGGGTTGAATGAGGAAGCTTACAAGTTACATTATGGACATGTTGAGTTAGAGGTAGAGATATTCAGCAAATAATGTGGTTGGCCTGTCATTTAGGAGACAAGCTAGGGCTGGATATAGATTTAAGAGTCATTTGCATAGTAATAGCCATTCAATTAATTAGAGATGATGAGATCACTGAAAGAGACCATTAAGTCAACCCATATCTGGTCCAGTTTCCTTCTTGCTCTTCTTGGCAGAGATAACTCACTGATCTACCTTGCACTTGGCACAAGATTTGTCCCTTCTGTGGTCACTACCATTGCCTGGGCTATTATTCTTGTAAACTCTCAGGGTCTTTCTCTTCCAGATTGATTCTCTTGTGAAGATGACTGAGGCTTTCTTTCCCCTCCACTCTTAACTAGCCTTTACTTCCTGAGTGGGTGTTGCCTCAGACAAACAGACCTGGAAAAGATGTTAACTTAAAAAGGCCAAGGTCTCCCACTGCAGCCAGGGCCATTGCCACTTGTTCTGACTTATGTTTTGCCTCTGAACTTCAAAGACTCTGGAGGAGAGAGTGAGGCTGATGGCTTTGCACAGCTCTGCCTCACTTAAATCCAATTCACTTGCAAGTCATGGCATCACCCTTCTGATGTCATTGATTCTCTTAGAGTACAAAGGACAAATAGCAAGTCCTGTCATAAGGGTGGCAATAACCTACTTTTTCATCTTTTGTGGGAGAGGAAAGAGAGAAATGAAAGAAGAGAAAGGGGAAGTAAAATTGTCTTGCTTTTGACTCCCCTAAATTTTGTGCCCTCTGGGAAGCAGCGTAAGGACTCACAGGGAGGGTGGGAGGTCTTCTCTTAGTTGGGTCTCTGTTTAGAGCTGCTATACCACTTTCCATGTCTTTGACCTTGTCTCTGTGGTTTGGCTGTACTTTAGAAGCAACTGACTTCTAAGTGGCCAGTCTAGGGGTCCCTGCCTGGGGATCAGGGTCAGACTTTGCTTAGAGCAAATGCCAGGCAGGTTCTAGTTCTGTTTGTCTCCCAGCACATGACATTATTGGGTTTGACTGCCAGAAGGCGATAGGAGCAGAAAAGGGAGAAGGCAATCTAATTTCCCTTCACCCTTCTCAGTGTTTGACAATGTCACTGCTACTTGACCAAGATAACCAATCCTGGTTTCTTGGAGGAAAGGGTCCCATTTTGCCTTTTCCTTTGTCTTCATGCCAGACCTGATTTTTCTGTGCTTTGCAGGGAATGAGACACTTTGCTCTAAGTGGGTTGCTCTTGTGACAGAGGCAGAGAGAGATGAGGGAATGGCAGAATCACAGAATGTCTGAGCCAGAAAAATCCAACATTCTCACTTTAGAGAGGAAGAAACTGGGCTCTAGAGATGGGACATGATTTACCCAAGGTCACACAATCTTTTAGGGGCAGAGCTGGGATTTGACAAAGGAGATAAGAGGAATTAGAGGTGCTCAGGATGAAAAGTCTGGAAGCATCTGGCAGAAGTTCTTAGGAGGTCACAAGGGAGCCACTGGGAGCTTCTCCCCCTACCCTGGCCCAACTCCCATGTCTGTGCATTCTCAGCCTACTGATGAGCCTTATAATAAAAGAAAAAGGGAACAACCACAGTTGGAACTGGGTCTAATAAATTAGAGAACAAGAGCACACTGCATCCTGACAAAATGGAAGATTTGAATTATGGATCCTAGAATGTCAGGGAAGGGGGAAATCATAGTAGACCCTTCAAAGATCTGTAGACTGAATCAATCAATATTATTATCCCAATGATAGAGATAGAGACTAGACTTTTGATTTAATTAATATAGGGAACTCTCAAGTGAAAAAGTTCCCTCTACCAATGCAGATTGCCACTTCTGTGCTATTTGTAGTCTGAAAGAATTGCCTAGAATACTAAGAAGTTAAGTGACTTGCCAAGAGTTGCACACTCAGCCTCAGCTGCAGGCAGAATTTGAACCCAGGACTTCTTGGTATCTAGACTAGCTGTCTCTCCACTACACCACACTGACTCTTAACAATAACAATAATAGGGGCAGCCAGGAGGTACAGTGGACAGAGCACCAACCCTGGCGTTAAGAGGACCTGAATTCAAATGTGACCTCAGACACTTACTAGTTGTGTGATCCTAAGCAAGTCACTTAATCCATTGTCTCCAAAAACCAAACCAAAAACAATAGCAAAAATAATAATAATAATAATAAATAACATTTATTTGGCACTTTACATATGTCATCTTGTTTAACCCTTATGCCTTTCCTCTAAGGTAGTTGCTATTGTTAACTTCATTTTACAGATAAGGAATCTGAGAGAGGTTAATTGATTTGCCCTCAGACATGCAGGTACATGAGGCAGAATTTGGACTTCCTGATTCCAAAGTCAAAATATTGTCCACTATCCCATCTAGGCAACTAGGAACCCATCTAGCAGACTACAAGAAGGAAAAAGGGAAGGGAAGGAATCTTACATAGGATTCAGCTCAGATTAAAGACAAACTTTGAAGCAACTTATGATATCTGACAATGGAATGGAGCTGCCTTGTGGGGAAGGGCAGCTAAGTGGCATAGTGGAGAGAATGCCAGGCCTGAAGCCCTCAGATACTTCCTAGCCATGTGACCCTGGGCAAGTCACTTAATCCTATTTGTCTCAGTTTCCTCATCTATAAAATGAGCAGGAGAAGGAAATGGCAAACCATGCCAGAATCTTTGCCAAGAAAATCCCAATGGGGTCACGAATGATGGGACAATAACAAGATAAGATAGGGGTCATTATTATCTGCATTTTATAGAAGGGGGCTAATAAAAATAAAAATAATATTTATTTTTAACATTTTCATAATAAGCCTGTGAGATCATTACTACAACTTTCCCAATTTACAAATGACAGAGCTAAGGCAGATAAAAATTAAATGACTTTCACAGGGTGACATAACCAGTATGTCTGAAAAAGGATTTGAACCCAGGTTCCTGATTCCAATTCCAGTCCTTTATCCTCAAAGCAAGAAAAAAAAAAATCTTGCGTTGAGTAGAAGGCAGAAGTCAAATACTGATGAGCCTTTTAATTCTTCGAGTCTGTGGTTAAAGAGCTGTGGATTTTTATTTTAATCTCAGCTCTGCTACCTACTTTATTTTTTTATTTTTTTGGAGGCAGTTAGAGTTCAGTGACTTGCCCAGGGTCACAGAGCCGGTAAATGTCTGAGTCTGGATTTGAATTCAAGTTTTCTTATTCCAGGGCTGCTGCCCTAAGCTCAGCTACTTATTGCCTGATTTCTAAAGTTCCTTCCAGCTCCAACAAGTATGTATCTATGCTTCTTTGAAGTCTTCAGGGCAGTTTGGAGATGGTCAGTGTTTTGAGTTCAAGTCTTCCAAGTGTTTCCCCTAGAAGCTGGGTGTTGTTTCTTCTGCCCTCTCTTTGGTTCTGCCTCTTTTGGCTCATCTTATTTCCAGGAAAGAGCTACACTGGATTGAGGCAGCCAGCCTTCTCTCCCTTCGTTGGCACCAGAGGCACTGTAGAACTGCATTCAGGACACTTGAGTAGTGTGTATGTGGAGCAAAGGTCCTCAATAGCCCTAATTTGTGGGAATGGGTGGACACATGGGCTGTGTGCTCATACATGTTCAGTAGGGAAGACTTTCCTGGGAGAGCAATAACAAATTGTGTGAAAGGGACCACAAACTGGTCCCACTCTGTGGCTGAGTGCCCAAGGATATATCTGGGAAGGAGTTAGAATATGACAAAACTCTGTTGCTTTTCAGGTTTCTACTACAGGGTCCCTTGGCCCCCTCTCTGTCACTCCTGTTCACAGCACCATGCCCGGAGCAGGTAAGTTTTATAAGGATGCTTCAAAAGAGATTGAGGAATCCTGAGAATCATAGAATCTGAACTGAAAAGGGATATTAGAAATCATCTGACTGCAATGTTGCTACATATGATGGTAGAAAAAGAACAGAATTTTGAGTTAGTAGGTCCCGAGTTCAAAATCTGACTCTGTTAACTATTAGTTGTGGAATTTTAGATAAACAATCTAACCTCTCTGGGCCTTGATTCATCATCTGCAAAATGACGTGTTTGGATTAGATTCCATCTCAGTTCTAAAACTATGATCTAGGCCAACTCTTATCTTATAAATGAGCAAAGTTAGGCCTAGAGGGGTGAAGGGACAAGTCCCAGTCACACTGTAGCAAATAGCAAGAGTCAGCACTATAGCTAAACCAGTGCTTGCTCCATAACATCCTGCCTCTTTTTATTTTTGTCTTTGGGGATGGGAAAACTGGACAAGTTAGCTGGCTTAAAGACCCTAAAAGAGACCCCTATAGTCTGGCCTCCCCTTCTTGCAGATTCTTCTCTTTCCCTTTCTCTCATAGCCTGCTAGTCCTTAAGCAAAAGGTCCCTTTTCATCTCTTTGGCTAGTGGGAGTGGAGGGGCTAATGCAGTACATGCCCAGCCCTAGGTGTGTCTTCCTGGAGTAGGCTGATTTGAGCACCCATCTTTGCCAAGTCTTGGGCTTGCAGAACTAGCTCTTCCACTCTCCAAGCCCTAGGATGCAAAGAGCACCATGTTCAGGGCTGTTCAGGATGGTGTTGTTATAAATGTGCTGGGAGCTGGGGGGTTGGAAGAAAGGTTACGAACACACCAGCTGTCACTGAGTGAGATCCCTTCTGGGATAGGCAAGTGGAGAAGTGAATTGATGGGAGGAGAGAGAGGTTCCTAGGATCTACAGGAAGGACTTCACCTTTGTTTTTGCCTTTCTTTGTAGTAGCGTCATCCTGTTCCCCTGGGAACAACAGCAGACCTTCATCTCCTGGCTCAGGACTCCATGCTGGCAGCCCTACTGTATCTCAGACTCACTCAAAAGCTTCAGTGAATTCCAGTTTTAACACTTCTGGGTAAGGTGGAAGATTCCCAGCATGCCCCACAGCAGACCAAGGAAGGGTGAGATGCTGGGGTCAATGCCATGAGAAATAGTTTAAACCATAAGTGTTGGAAATAAAATAGATGAGGGAAGTAGCCAAAGTACAGGATTGAAGAGTCATTTTCTGAGGCTTATCCTGTGGAGGGTGGGAATTCAAGGGGAAGTCGCAGTCACTGTTTCTGGCTAGTAGCTGAAGTCAACAAATTCGCCAACATTTTCCTCTGTTCCGTGATGGAAATTTCCAAACACTCCCATTAGAAAGGATTAGGTCATGTGCTGGGCTCTGCAAGTGTGCTGCTCATTTCAAGCCAAACTCTGGATTCTCCAAGCTGTTCTGAAATGGGCCCACTGTTTAGACACAAAGAAAACACTGAGTTTGGAGCTGGACAGTGCCAGACTCTCCCTTTCCTCTTTCTACCCCTCTAAACTTCAACTTCCCCTCTCCCAGCATATACACCAGAGGAGAGAGGCTTTTCAGCAAAGAATCATGGACTTCTTTGCTCATAAACCAAAGGATCAGCTTAAAAACATAATTCCCAAACTGGGAGGTTTTGTCCAACTTCAAAGACCTGTGACAATCTTAAGATCAAGAGCTGCTGGGGACCTAAACTTGTCCAGATGATTTTGTCTGATATAGATCAGCAAAGCACCTAGTGAAGTCTGGGAAAAGGCAAGGCCACCCTCCTAACTGACCATAAGGCATCAAGAGCAGGAAGGGACTCTTAGAGGTCATCTCATCCAAAATCTTGTTTTACAGAGAAGGAAACTGAGGTCCAGACAGGGGAATCAAGCTTATCCAAAGTGGCAGAGCCAAGATTTAAATTCAGTTCCTCTCATTCCAAATCCAATGCTATTTCTACTATAGTATATTACAGGCAAGCATTTGTTTGCATGATAGTTATAGATTATAGGTTTCACCTATCTAAATATATATATATGTATACACATATATACACACATATATGTATATATGCATGCCTGCACAATGCATATACAGGTATGTATATGCACATGTAGTACTATATGTATATCTACAGAAATATGTATCACCAATATAGATATAAATATACATATATATGCATATACTTATAATTATCTGTATTGATTTCTAACATGGTTTTTAATTTCTCTGTCGATTTCTTTCTGTCCTCTAGATCTTGGTACCGATGGAATCACCCCACCTACCTCCACTGAAACCAGAGAATCTCTGCCACTGTATCTGACCTTGTTTGCCTTGTTGCATCGAAGAAAGTGACTCTCTTGCCTTTGGGTTATGGACTAACTTCTCTAAGAAGAGGAGAGGAGACTCCACTATCAACCAGCTCAAATTCTGGCCTTCTTCAGCAGCAAGAGGCTCAAGAGATTCAAACTGTGATTGCACCATGTGTTGACTCTTAATGCTCTTGAAATATAAATCCCCCTCTTTCTCTAGGAGTTTGCCAACCTCACCTTCCCTGCCTGGGACCTTCTCTTATAGTTCCGAACACCTGAGATGACTTCTCATGCCTAGGGTCTTTCAGAGGAAGGAGGCCTTGGTCATTCCTTCAAAGCTCAAAGGAGGGTTTCCCATAAGAACAGTCTACCTAGCATACCACACCACAGTTACTGATGGGGCTGTATTAATATAAACTATAAACTGAGCCGTGGTCACCAAATTCATTTCAATAGAGAATTGTATCAAAATTTGAACCTGGTGCTGTCTACAAAAGCCCCTCTGCTTCATTCTTTTATCTGTTCAACAAGTTTTTAGGTCTGTATACTCTTTTCCTTTTTCTTTCTTTTATAGACATCCAAATCACCCTATATGCGCGTGCCTCCCCATCGCTACCCACCATCCTCCTGTTTGCAAAAAGACTGACCTATCCTTAGTGCCCTCAAAAGCAATCTCTTTCTCTTGTCCAGACTCTGAGAATGTTATTTCTCTGTACATTCTTTACTTTCCTCCTTCCCTGCTCTTCTAGGCTTCCTTTGCTGTGGAATGGTAGGATTAAACACGCACACATATATAAGTAATAATGGCAACCACATACTTGAAAATAGCCCCCTGCTCCCCGCCTCCTTTTTTTCCTCCCAGTATGCTCTTTCCTTAATATGGAGCTTTCAACGTATGTAACTCAGGTGCAGATTTTGAAGATGTGTAATATTTTATCTTATTTTTTTTAAAAAGAAAAATACCAAAGTATGAAATACTCTGGTAGCTTTTAGAGTTCCTAAGACATAGTGTAGAAAGGAGCTCTGAGATCAGGAAACTGAGGCCTAGGAAAGTGATGACTTAAAGTTCACACAAGTGGTGGTCCGTAGCAAACAGATTTTGAACCCAGAACTTCTGACCTTAGATTAGTTCTCTTGCCATTGCTATACCATGTTGCCTTATAACCCAACTGGAATGGGCATCTTAGTTGGACTTCTTAGTGAAGAAGGTAGTGAGGTGGGGTCAGGAATGATTCCTAGGTTGTCTTCACTACTCAACTGCTGAGTATTGACTTAATCTGAAGCCATTTCAGCATACTAAGGTCAAGACATCAGTGTGCTGTGAAGCAAGTTTGAAAGATGTACTGCTTTGTGAGTTATCCTTCACTGGAGGCTTTGAACCTGTACTGTAACTTACTACAAAGTAAATACGTATTTGCCAAGGGGAATGGGGCACGTGTATAGAAATTTAATGTGCGTATATGATATGGGTATATATTCATATATACATATATATATGTATGTGTGTGTATACATACATATATGTACTATAAATCTATGTACTTACACATACCCACACACACAGAGATACAGTGTCCCAGAAGTTTTAGTGCATTTTTAAGTTATCATATCTTTTTTAAAGCCCTCACTAAGACTTTTGGGACACCCCATATGTGAATCCCAGAAATTTCAGAGTTGTAAGGGAACTAAGAGGTTATCTAGTCCAACCTATCTATGAACAAGAAGCCTCTATAGAATATATTCAATAATTGATCTCCACCCTTTGCTGGAAGATCTCTAATAAGGGAGGAACCCACTGGCTCCCAAGGTAGGCCATTCCACTTTTGGAAAGTTGTAATTGTTAGGAAGTTTTTGCTTACATCAATCTGAAATCTGCCTCCCCTTCGCAACTTTCATTCCATGTTGCTAATTTGGCTTGCCAGGGCCAATTAGAATAAATCTAAATCCTTTTCCAAGTGACAACCCTTCAACAATCTGAAGACACAGCCAATACATCAATTCTAAGGCTTTTCTTCTTCAGGCTAAACAACCCCAGTTCTTTCAACCAATACACACAGGGCAGGATCTTAAGGACCACTCTAACTCTGGATGCTTTCCTCTACATGCTTTCCAGCTGATCAAAATGACACTAAAATATGACACCTAGAACTGAACACAATACCCTAGATATGACCTATCAAGGGCAGAGGATGGTGGGACTATCTCCTTCTTATTCCTGGACACTACAAGGAGAGTATCTCTGAAGGTCAAGACTGCATTAGCTTTCTTGGCTGCCTTATGTCACTATTGAATTATTAAGTTTGTAATTCTGTAACACCCCCACTCCTCCAATTTTATTTCATATGAACTACTGTCTACCCACACTTCCCACACTTTCTATTTAGGAAGCTGACTTTTTTTTTTTTAAAGAAAAAACTCAAGTATAAGAATTTATATTTATCCCAATTAAATTCAATATTATTAGATTTGGCTCAACTTTATGCTTGGAGTCCTGTCACCCAATATATTAGGTATCTCTTCTAGCTATAACTCCTATCCATCCTCATCAGATTTGATGAGCCTGTTATCTAGTCGTTCAGCCAAGTCATCAGTAAAAACTTTAAACAGAACAGAAACAAGATGAGATTCCTGGGGCTCAAACTGGACATTTTATCAAAGAATGATATTAAACCATTCATGATTATTCCTTGGGTCTAGCTATTCAACCATTTCCAAATCCTAACTGTACTCCTATCTTGCCTATATTTCTTCATATTGTTCATGAGAACAGGGTTAAAGATGTTGTCAAATGCTTTGCTAAAACCTAGATAAACCATATCTATGGAATCTACCAGTCAAATAATCTGTCAAAAAAAGAAAATGAGGTTAAGCTAGCATGATCTGTTCTTAATGAAGCCATGGTGGTGCTTCATGATCACTGCTTCTGCTTTTAGTTGTTCATTAACCATCCCTTTAATAATATATTATAGAATTGTTCCAGGTATCAAAAGTGCTCAGTAATTTATAGTTTGCAAACTCCATTTTCTACCTTTTTTGGGAGGAGAGAGAGGAATTGAGAAATTTACCCTTCTCTAGTCCCATGGTACCTCTCTATTATCCATGATCTTTCAAAGATCACTGACTGTGGCTCAGTAATTAATTCAATCCTCTAGTTTCCTCAGAATGGTACAGAGTTGGGGTATGATAGTGTGGGGGGGAAAGAATAGATTTATATTACCAATTGTTTTTATTTAGCCCATTATAAAATTACATAGTTAATGTCCCTAAGGCCTGTAGTGACCAAAAGGTAAAAAAGGAAGTTCAGAAATGTGAGGGGATGATGCTGGAAACCAACCTTATGTTAAATATTTGTTCAGAGAATATGCTAAGTGGGCAGTCTACATCTAGATAAGCTACATCTAGAGACTTAATTGTAATTTTCTCAATGAACATTAAGAGCTTGTACTTAACTATGTCACAGAATTAAAGAAGAGTTTTTGCCACTTATAGCAATTACTTCCTTAAGACAATAAAAAATCTGTCACAAAAATGTAGTCAAACAAGATTCAGGTAATAAAAAAAAGGGGCAAGAAGAGGTGGAAACAGGAGCTCTTAAGCACATAATTGGTTATATTCCCCTCAACACATATGAGAAAATATATGCTCTTGTAGGCATATGTTCAAACCTATATGCACATCTCCTTTCTCCAACCCCTGATCCCTGAGCTAACACATTTCCATAGTAATACCAGTTTCTTTGACACTTTGGCTAATCCTAAGATCCTTTGGTTTTAATTCATATACATTTGGTTTTTATTTATAAAAGAAATAAATAAATAAAGAGAAACATGGCTTAACTACTCAGCCTCCAGTGACTTCTAATACTTATGGACCAGGTCAATTGCAGGGAGGGTAAGGGTCTAAGAGTCTACTGTCTACAATCCAGGCAAAGACCATCAGCTCCAAATGGGTTTCTCTGTGGCTTAGACTTCTCCCTTAGCAGCAGCTTGCTAACAATAGACATCATGTGATCTTATAAATATAGTCATTAGGAGATAGGGGATGGTGGGAAAGGGGAAAGAGGATTAATGAATGATTTCACCCCTACTTCAAATTTTTTTGCATGTTTAAATGAACCAAAAATGATGAATAATTTCATGGGCTCCAGAGAGTCACTGATTCTGCCCACAAAATCAACATAGCCACCAAATTTGATTCAAATATTCCTAGGATGCCTCAGACTACCATTCTTTCTCCCTTCCTTCACATCCTAACTCCTGGAAAGAATAATTTACCTATACTTTGCTGCCCAAACTTCCTTGCTTAATCTTCTCTCCTTGATCCCTTGATAACTCGCCTCCACCCCAATCACCCAGTCACCACACTAAAGTCACTAATGATGTCCTTATCACTAAAACCAATGTTTTAAGGTCCTTATCATCATTGATCTCTCTGTGACATGAGAGACTTTGAACTGCTTTTCCCATTCTGACTCCCTTCTTTATATTTTCTCCTCCCATGGGCTTCTGAGATACAGTAGGTTCAAGGTTTTTTTTTTTTCTACCTTTCAGGTTACCCCACCACTTCTATTGCAGGATCCCCATTTTCTTTTCTTTCTTTGAATGTAAAGAGATGTCAAGCCTGCCTCTTTTATACTCACTCCGCACTCTCTCTGAGTGATTTTGAACCCTCTCTTGGTTTCAATTGCCCCCTTAGACAGGTGATGGCCAAATTTGTCTAGCACCAGCATCTACTCAGAGCTATAGACCCATATTCCCACATATTCCCAATTGCCTGCTGATATCTTTAACAGGATATCCCTCTGGCACCTCAAAATGAACATTTCTAAAAATGAATTCATCATTTTTTTCCAAAAATTTTGCCTCCTTTTTGATTTCTCCATTTTTGAAATGACATGACCATTCTCCCCATCATCCAAGCTCATTACCTTGAAGTCACATCCGATCTGATTCTTCCTTCTCCCTCATCCCAGGCACCTGATTCATTTGCCAAGTTCTGTTCTGTTGACCTCTCAATCTCTATCTCTTTCACCCACCCTCATTCAGATTCTCATCTCTTTTTTGTATGTTGTCACAATATCATCTTTCATATTGTTCATGCACCCGATAGGTTCCCTCTC
Source organism: Notamacropus eugenii (assembly GCF_028372415.1). Classification (NCBI taxonomy): domain Eukaryota; kingdom Metazoa; phylum Chordata; class Mammalia; order Diprotodontia; family Macropodidae; genus Notamacropus; species Notamacropus eugenii. The sequence continues at coordinate 277,979,208 of NC_092876.1, read as the reverse complement.
TAATCAATCTTCCCCTATACTGCTGGAGTAATCTTCCACCACATTTCTATGATGTCACTCTATTCAAAAGACTTCAATAGCTTCCCATTTTAAATGGAATAAAGCATAAATTCCAGATTCTGGCATTCAAAGTCCTTTAAAATTTGGCTCAGTTTTACCTCTTCTTTCTTATCTCATTCAAAACCCCCTCCTATAGTCTGTATTCCAGTCAATCTGAGCTAATCTTCATCCTCTGTTCTTGTCCCTGTCCTTTTCCATCTTTGCATCTTCACTCACTGTGGACATCTCCCAACTCCCTAGAATGGACTCCTTTCCTTGCCCTTTCCCACTTCCATTTGTGGATGACCTTCCCTTCCTTCAAGACCCCACCCGGATTGCAATGTCTCTACAAAGCAATCAATAAGCACTTATTTTAAAAGTTTTCTCTGATGACCCAGGTGGAAGTGATCAGAGTGATCTCTTCCTCCTCAGATTTCTCATAAAATTTAGAATCTCTCCTTTGCACTTATCTCACTCTCTCATATCCTAGTTATTTGTGTCCTCATTTTTTTCCCTAATTATATTTTCATTTTCTTGAGAACAGGGCCCGTGCCATATTTGTGTTTTGTATTCCCAGAACCTAGCACACAACATATGTATGTACGCATGTAAGAAAAATATATTATATATTCTTAACTTGGTGTCTGTGAACTTTTTTTTAACGGACAACTTTATTTTTATTAAATTGTTTTTTTCCTGTAAATCCTATGTATTTTATTTTATTCCTGTAACAACATTATTATAAGAAGGATTCTGGGTCCATGACCTAAAGGAAGGTTAAGAATCCCTGTCTTAAATGTTTCTTTTTATAATTTCCACAACACTCAGGATAGTATTAGGCATATACATATATATATGTACATTTGTATATGTATGATAGGTTTTGAATTTAAGTCAGTTTAATTCAAGAAATATATGCACATTAAGCGTCTGTATACAGCCAAAGTGTCAGAGGGAGGATTACCCTCCCCTTCTCCCCTTCCCTCCCCACATACCTCATCTGGTTTTACTTGGAGCTGAACTTATGACAATATAGAACTATGTGCCCTAGTGTCCTTTCTGTGTTAATGGATGACAGTGGGGAAAAAATAAATTAAAAGGAAAAGTGAATTAAATAAACACACACACACACACACGACAGCGAATATAGGTATATATGAGCAGTCCAAACTACTGTTTACACGTGAACATAAATGTAGATAGTGTGAATAGAGCACAGTTACAAAGACTTGCTCTGACACCTTGACTATCCATAGGAGTTTGATAAATATTTGTTGATGTGAACTGACTTGAATTCAAAGCCTACTATGCATATACTCAGCATGGTCTTGGTGCTATGAGAGAGAAGAGCAGGCTGGGGAAGGCAGAGAAGGAGATGTAAAAAAATGCATTTAAAGCAGAGCTTCTAAATTTGTGTGTGTGTCGTGGGCCTCTTTGGCAATCTAGCGAAGCCTTTGGACCCCTCCTTAGAATAATGTTTTTAAATGCATACAATAAAATACAAAAGATTACAAAGGAAACTTCTGCTATTGAAATGCAGTTATCAAGATATTTCAAACAGATTTGTAGTCCTGGGTTAAGAGCCTAGATTTAAGATCATACTTTTAAAAGGGATAACTCAAAGATCATTTATTCCAACTTCTGCATTTTTAATGTTAGAAACTGTGGTTTAGGGAGCTTAGTAGTCTTAAATTCATAGAGTTGGTAGCTATCAGAGGTCGAATTTGAATTCAGGTTTTCTTGTACCCAGAACCTGTGATTTTTCCAATGTGCCAAGCTGCCTCTAACACATTTGCCTGACAACGTTCCTGCCCCTAAAATCTAACTGCGGAAAACTTTGAGGTGAAATACTGTGGGTAAAGCACTTTGCAGACTTTGGAGTGTGATGTGACTGTGGACTATTTTCATGGTTTCTTGTTGCCCTGTGACTCTCTCGAGGATGATCAGAGACTCTATGATATATTCTACTATGGAAAGGGCCTCCTCTGTTTGAGGCTGTGATGTCCCACTAAGGAACTTTTAAAACCTACCCTCTTTTCATTTTAGTTCTCACCCAGGTATATTATAGGAAATATTATTACTATCTTCAATATTTAGTTGTACTGCTTTGTCCATAATGAGGCAAGATCATTCAGACATCCCTGTGAGGTATATTTATGCATGCACACATATGCATACATGGATGTATATTTTGTTCAGACGTGATTTCATTGATGTAAGAAACTCCTTCTGGGGATGTAAGTCCTTCTATAAATGCAGATCTGCAAAATCATCTTAGAGGAACATGGAAGGATTAAACAACCAGTCCAGAGTCACATAGCCAGGAAGTATCACTAGACAAATTTGAACTCAGGGCTTTCTAACTGTTCTCTATGCAGAATGTCCATACTGATACATGCATATTTATTTGCATGTATATGTATATATGGGGGTATATATGTACATATATGAATATATACCCACTAAACACATGTATATTTTTTAAATGGATCTGTGATCTCATAATTTCAGGCAGTTCTTACACTGGTACAGATAGAAACCCACTCACATCTTCTCATCCTGTGAGTCTTTTGCACATGTCCTATTGCAAATAATTCCAATGTGCTTTGGGACTTCCTGTAAATTTCTTTACATTATATGAGTAACAGTGTGAGATGTTCATCTGTTATCCCTTGCTATATTACTAGCACTCTTTCAATTATATATCTTTTTTGGTGATATTTTTCACTCATTATTTTCCTTCAGTTAATTGTTAACAGAGGTTTTCTACCATTTGAAACCATGTAGGATCATTGGAAGAATAGTGGTGTTAAAAAAAAAAAAAGATAGGCCTTTGTTTTACAGAGAAGCTTGGGATCATTCAAATTGCTACAAAACTACCCAAGTTGAATCTAACCTACTTTTTTCCTTCTGTTTAGTCCTAACTCAGTTCACTGTCCATCTGTGATATCTGTTCAAGACATGCTCTCCAATGGACTGGCACTACAGATTTTTCGTGCAACTGTATATTGAAGTCTGGGAATAGGTATTTTTCATCTACTTGTTTTTCCCAGGTGGATAGTTCAGCCAAACTCTTTTGGGTGATGATACAGCTTATTAGAAGGGTCTGCAGTGTTCTGGGGCTTAAGACAATCAATTCAATATCATCCATAAATAGGAGCACCTAAAGGACTTTAGTATCTATAGGCAATATTTTTTATGTTTGGATTCTGCTCTGGACATCCTTCAAGACAGTGGCAAGCATCTTTGACAAGTGTATGTCTGTATCTGTGTCTTATGTTTTGCTTGATGTTAATAATCAGAGATCAATCAAACAAAACTATATCTGCTATTGCTTATCAAGAATCATTTGTGATTTTAACATATGTATAGGAAAAAAAACCTTGTTGGTAGTGATCATTTAAGGCAGAGTTTTGCTCTCCTGAGTCAAATGCCTTCTTCTATTCATCAGGCAGAAAGGGCAGTAGAATCTTATATTATCTGTACCTTTTAGTTGAGTGACTATAAAATGCATTCTGGTGTACAATATAGTTTGAGAAAATCTACCTATTCCCTTTTCATATTTTTATTAAGGATACCATCACCCATTACTATTAGAGAGTATAGGAATGAATGGAACTTTTCTTGAAATGATAAATAGTATCTATCTAAAACCATTGACAAGCATTATCTATAATGGGGATAAATTAGAAGCCTTCCCAATAAGGTGAGGGGTGAAACAAAATGCCCATTGTGAACACCGTTATTCAATTTTGTATTAGAAATATTAGTTTTAGCAATAAGAGAAGAAAAAGAAATTGAAGCAATTAGGCAATGAGGAAACAAAGCTATCATTCTTTGCAGATGATATGATAGCATGCTTAGAGAATCAATTAAAAATTATTTGAAATAATTAAAAACTTCAGCAAAGGTACAGGATATACAATAAATCCACTCGAATCATCAGCATTTCTATATATTACCAACAAAGCCTAGCAGCAAGAGATAGAAAGAGAAATTCCATTTAAAACAACAGCAGACCATATAAAATACTTGGTAGTCTTTCTGCCAAGACAAAGATAGGAAGTAAATGAACACAAATTACAAAATACTCTTCACACAAATAAATTCAAATATAAGTAATAGGAAAAATACCAAATGTTCATGGGTAGGCAGAGCCAATATAATCAAAATCACAATTCTACCCATATTAATTTACATATTCAGTGACATACCAATCATACTACCAAAGATTATTTCATAGAGCTAGAAAAAATAATAACAAAATTCATCTGGAATAAAAGGTCAAGAATATCAAGGGAATGAATGAGAAAGATGCAAAGGAAGGTGCTCTAGCGATACCAGACTTCAAACTATATTATAAAGTGGCAATCATCAAAACTATCTGGCACTGGCTAAGAAATACAATGGTGGATCAGTGGAATAGATTAGGTACACAAGACAAGTAAATGACCATAACAATCTAATGTTTGATAAATCCAAAGACTCCAGCTTCTGAGATTACAGCTCACTATCTGACAAAAACTACTGAGAAAACTAGAAGACAGTATGGCTAAAACTAAGTGTAGATCAACATCTTACACCACATACCAAGATAAGGCCAAAATAGGTACATGATTTAGACATAAAGGTTGATACCATAAGCAAATTAGGAGAGCAAGGAATAGTTTACCTGTCATATCGATGGAGAAGGGAAGAATTTATGTCCAAACAAGATAGATGTGTGTGTGTTCATCTTTTGTTGCCAGGGAAGACCATGCAATCAGAAAAATAATGACCTGACTTGCTTTGTTTTGAGTGAGGGAGAGCTGTGCAGGTCACCAGCCTCACTTCTCCTCCAGAGCCATCTGAATCCAGTGACCAGATATTCATCAGGATGACTGGAGATGACCCAGGATGAGGCAATTGGGGTTAAGTGACTTGCCCAAGGTCACACAGCTAGTGAGTGTCAAGTGTCTGAGGTGAGATTTGAACTCAGGTCCTCCTGACTCCTGCACTGGTGCCCTATCCACTGCACTTAGCTGCCCTTTCAAAATAGAGAGCATTATGAGATATAAAATGGACAATTTTGATAATATTAAATTATAATGGATTAGGATTAGAATCAAGTTCACCCTATGCCTTCTCTCTCTCTCTCCTTACACAGACACACACACACACACACACACACACACGTATATATATATATAAATATACATACACACTCATATATACACATATACTTATACATATATAATATATACATATATATCTTCCCTCTAACTACCCTAATACTGAAAAAGATTTCATGAGTTACAAATATCATCTTTCCATGTAGGAATGTAAATAGTTCAATGTTAAAGGCTTCTCTTTCCTGTTAGGCTTCTCCTTTATGGCTCTTTCCTGTTTACTTTTTCATGTTTCTCTTGATTCTTGTAGTTGAAAGTCAAATTTTCTATTCAGCTCTGGTCTTTTAAACAAGAATGCTTGAAAGTCCTCTGTTTCATTGAAATTCCATTTTTTCTCCTGAAGTGCTATACTTAGTTTTACTGAGGTGATTCTTGGTTTTAATCCTATCTCCTTTGACCTCTGGAATATCATATTCTAAACTCTTTGATCCCTTAGAGTAGAAGCTGATAAATCCTGTATTATCTTGATTGTGTTTCCACAATACTTGAATTATTTCTTTTTAGCTGCTTGTAATATTTTCACCTTGACCTGGAAATACTGGAATTTAACTACAATATTCCTAGGAGTTTTTTGGGAGGGATCTCTTTCACGAGGTATTTAGTGGATTCTTTCCATGTCTATTTTACCCTCTGGTTCTAGAATATCAGGGCAGTTTTTTTCTTGAAAGATGATATCTAGACTCCTTTTCTTTCATGGTTTTCAGGTAGCCCGATAATTTTTAAATTATCTCTCCTGGATCTATTTTCCAAGTCAGTTGTTTTTTCAATGAGATATTTCACATTGTCTTTTTAAAAAATTCTTTTGGTTTTGTTTTATAATTTCTTGACTTCTCATAAAGTCATTAGCTTCCATTTGCTCAATTTTAATTTTTAAGGCATTTTTCTTCAGTGAGTTTTTGGACTTCCTTTTCCATCTGGCCAGTTCTGCTTTTCAAGGCATTCTTCTTCTCACTGGGTTTTTGTACCTCTTTTGTCATTTATGTTAGTCTATTTTTAAAGTTCTTATTTTCTTCAGCATTTTTCTGGGTCTCATTTAGCAAGCTGTTGACTCATTTATCATGATTTTCTTGCATCGTTCTTGTTTCTCTTCCCAATTTTTCCTCTACTTCTCTTACTTGATTTTCAAAATTTTTTTGAGCTCTTCCATGGCCTGAGACCATTTCATATTTTTCCTGGAGGCTGTGGATGTAGGAGCTTGACCTTGCTATTGTCCTCTGGTTGTATGCTTTTATCTTCCTAGTTGTAAGAAAATACCTTTTCACCAAGAAAGTAACCTTCTATAGCCTTATTTTTTCCTCTTTTTGGTCTTTTCCCCATCCAATTACTTGACTTTTGAGTTCTTTGTTAAGTGGAGGGTATACTGCCCCAAGATTCAGGGGTCTGTGCAGCTGTTTTCAGAGATATCTCTAGGTAACTGTAAATTCTCAGATCCTCCAAAGTATGATCAAAGGAGAGGTGTTTTCTCCTCTCCTGGCCTGAACTGTGGTTTGTGAGCAACCATAAGAACTCTTTTCTGCCCAGGAAGTGTGAGTAGGATTCCCTCTCCACAGCTGCCACCAGCTCTGCCACACCAGCACTCCTCCTCTCCCCAGGACCACCACCCAGGATGGTGATCCAGATCAGCTGCTCAATTCCCCTCCCCTCTGTAGGCTGAGAGTTACACCCTGGGGCTAGGGCTGGAGCTGGACCAAGTTTCTCTCTCACCTAGGTGAGAGAGCTTTCCCACTGACCTTTGAAGTTGTCTTTAGCATTTGTAGGTTGAGAAATCTGAAAACCAGTACTACTGCCAGTGATTCAGCACTCTGAGGCCTGCTCCAGACCTGTCTGTGCTAATGCAGCCTATATAGGGCTTCACTTCACTCCACTCCAATCCTGGTGCAATAGACCCTTCCTGTCAGCCTTCCAGACTGTCTTGGGCTGAAAATCTGTTCCACTCTGCCATTTTGTGGCTTCTGCTGCTTTACAATTTGTTTAGTCATTTTTACAGGCATTTTGAGGGGTTTTAGGGGAGAGTTCAGGCAGGTCCCTGCTTCTACTCAACCATCTTCTTGATCTTTTTTTCTAACAAGGTAATAATATAACCATACACAAACAGCAGATTTGGAAATGAATCCTACATTGGCAATCAGCTGTTTCTTATCTATTAAGATAAAGTCAATTTCATTTTTTTTGTGTGATGCTATTTCATGTTCAGCATGTCCAATAACTTCCCACTTATTTTTTTTTTTGGAGAAAAAAATGATTTGTGATTAGACAAGTGGGAAGCTCCTGTGTGGTCTACAAACTTTTGGCTTCTTTCATTTACTGATCTTGCACCATGTTTTCTTCCCCTATGCCCATCTTTGCATTAAAGTCATCAGGTATTAAAGTATGTGTTGATTTAATCTGGAGAGTCTGCTAATCCCTATCCAGAAAGCATTTATTAAGTGCTTACTATATACAAGGCATCATTCTAGGTTTTGGAAATACAATGAAAAATAGTTCCTGTCATCAAATGACTTCATTAACTTGGGTTTACCAAATTCTTCTGGAATTTTTCCACCTCTTCATCTTTTGTCATAGATATTGGCACACAACGTCTGGTATTTTCATGGTAGAAGTTTTACTTATGTTATCATGAACACTATAATTTGAGATTGCTTGTCCTACTGTAATATAAAGTAGCTGCTTTTGGACACATGATGAAAATATCTCTGCCAACTCCTCTATAACTAAAATGTGATTCCTGAGGGCCTTATGACTTTTGGGTTTACAGATATTGTGAAAATTGTGCATGATCCTGCCTAACATATCAAGATTTGGGACTTAGTTTAGGGGAGTTTTGAAACTTAATAATCTAGTCATAATGAAATCACAGTCAACTCCTACGTTAGCAGTAACAGCCCCAAACTCAAAGGATTTAGAGCTGGAAATTCTCTAGTAGTCCAATCCCCTTATCTTATAGATAATAAAACTAAAGCCTGTAGAAGTTAAATGAGACACCAAGGTCACACAGACAGTAAATGGTAAAACTGGAATAGGAAATCAGTCAATTTTATTCCTGATTCAGTATTCTCACACAGTCTTCTCACCATGCTTTGAAAGCAGTGATGGAGGCAGGCAGAAAGGAAAGCTTCCCACTTCTATTTGCTTAATCCCAGTTTTCTGCTCAAAAAAAGATACTATTCACATATATGTATACTTCTGTTTCAGTATCTGCATCTAAATAGATGAGGATAGATCTGGATATCTCTATAATGACACCAGTGGAATCATAGGTTCAATCTCTATCCTTCCCATAGATTCTCCATCGAAATTACACCTCTGACTCCCTACTGTTCTTTTACTATCATTGATTGGATACCATACAAATCAATACAGAAAAAAGTATATATATATATATATATATACGTATGTATGTGTGTGTGTATGTGTGTGTATGTATAACATGTGAGTATATCTATACCTAAAGTTTCATATATGTGTGTGTGTGTCTAAAATGGATAGCACAAATTAATACAGCAAAAATGTATCTCTCTCTGTCTCTGTGTTCAGTCCCTAGCTTATCTTCCCCATTGAGGTTACATCTTTGTCTCCCCGCTGCTCTTTTAATATCATTAAATGGATAATATATAAGTCAATTTGACAAAAAGTATATATGTACATATGAGTATAATCTAAAGATAAAGATCTATTAAAAGAATAACATACAAGTCAATATAGCAAAAAAAAGTGTGTATATAACACAAATATCCTTCTATATCTATAGATGTATATATGTATGTATGTATGTATCTTTAGTTCCTATTCCCTCTTCCCATAGAGTCTCTATTTAGCTTACTCTTTTGTCTCTCCCTGCTGTTCTTTTAATGTCATTAAATGGATAATATACAAATCAATATTGCAAAAAAGTGTACATAAGTGCATACATATAGTGTGTCTATGTATACTGATACATAAATGTCTATAGATGTATATAGATAGCTCTGTATGTACCTATGTGGTCAACATACACACCTGTGTTTAAAAATATACACAGACAGATCTCTGTAGACTAATATCAATGTGTATCTATTTATCTATCTATTTATATATATATATGTATAGAGAGGGTGGGGAGAGGGAGAGGGAGAGAGAGAGAGAGAGAGAGAGAGAGAGAGAGAGAGAGAGACGTACAGATAGCTTTCTATATAGATCTATAGATAGATGCCTATACAACACAACACACATACACATATGGATTTGAATATTATCCATTTAATGCTATTAAAAGAACAGTGAGGAAACAAAGGAATAATCTCAACGGGGAATTTATGGAAAGAGGGGATAGGGACTGAACTTGTTATTTCACTGGTGTAAGGAACACTCGCGCAAAGACAGCACCTTGTTTGCCACTTAGCCTTAGAGAGTTACCCCTGAGCACTGAGCAGAGGATTAGCTAGCTCCATCGATCGCACAGCCGGGCTGTTTCACAGGCAGGACTTTAAGCTCACCTCTACCTGGTTCGAAGCGGGGCTCTCTGACCCAGCCCCCTGCCTCTCGGCGTGGGGGAAACATCCACAGAAATAACGGGACCAAAGAAAACGTAGCTGGATGGGCTGCGTGGGCAGAGGGCATGTATCGCGGATCCAGTTGCGGACCCTTCCTAGGACCGCCACAATCAGAGGGGCCGCAGAGCCCAGGCTGGCCTAGCTTCAAAAAAACAAGCTCTAGACACAAAGAGGAGGCTTCGGTCCTTTTAGCCCCCAGGGGAGCATTTCACTCCAAGCTCCGCCCTGCCTACGAGGGGGGCGCGCAGGTCCCCTCCTAGGGGTCCTCCTCCTCCAGCCGGGCTCGGGCTCTGTGCTCCGTCCTCCCAGCCAGCAGGTGCCCCCAGACCCCCGACTTCGCCTCGTCCGCCCGCCTCGCTGCTTCCTGTTGCCTGGATCCGGGCCTAAACGCTCGGGCTCGGAGGGGCCCGCAGCATCCATAGCGGCGGCGGCGGCAGCGGCAGCAGCATCCTTATTGCTTTTCCGGCCAGCTCGGCTGCAGCCTGCAGGTACTCGCGTGGCGCGAATCCTCGGCCCCACTCCCCATTCCCCCGCACCCCAGAACGCCCAGGGTTGCGGTCGGTGGAAGAGGGAGGCAGAGGTAGCCCCGTCCCCCGCTCCCATCCCCCTGGCAGATCCTGAGCCCCCGCCCTCTCCCCCTGCCGCAGCTCCCATTCTGCCCCCATTCCTTTCAAGCTTCTTCGAGAACCCCCCACACCCTGGCTCTGACCCTTGCTCCTAAAATTCTGCATCCTCCGCCCTCCCGTATCCTGAGCCTTGCACTCTGCATTTGTCCACCCTTCACTCTCCGACCTTCATGTGCTGCATCCTGCATTTGATGGACACGTCATAGTAACTAACACTGATCGAGTGCTAGGAGGTTTGCCGAGCACTTCGTACATACATATGGTCCTCACAAGGACTGGTGCTATTTTCATCCTCATTTTATGGATAGGGAAAACAGATGCCAAGAGAGGTTGAGTGATTTACCTGATGTCACCCAGACAAACGTCTAAGGCAGGAATTCCTAACTTTAAATCCAGCACCCTATCTCTTCACCACCTAGCCAGAGCACTCTGCACCTCCATCCTTGAATTCTGAGCCTTATTCCTGTCATCCTGCCCAACCCCTCCTTGAAGTGCTGGTTGTTGGCCTACATTGCAACCGTCAAAAGGGTAAGTCAGTAGCAGATCCAGCTCCCCTTGGTCTTCCCCAATGGAAAGTGCCAGTCATAGAGTCCTGGGGGGGTGTGATGAGGGGTTGACTTGGATCCCTTAGAACTCTTGAACTTAAAAGCAGGTCAGAGTGTTAAAAGAGATTCTTGGTACTTTCAGTGATTGACTTTAGGCTTAGAAGAAAGTATATATGTATTGGGATGGGGTGGGGGGGGAATGTTTCTAGACAGACAGCTCTAAACTTTGAACCTCCACACTCCCCTCCCAAATTTGACTGTAGGTGAGCATCACTCATTGATAAATCACTCTTTAGTTGGCTATCCATTTATTTATTTAGGCTTAGTATTTGCAAGTGGGTTAGTGTGTACATGCTGTCAGGGAATTAGGATCCCAAAGAAGAAAATGGCTCTATAAATACCAAGTATTATGAGCGCGTCTAAAGAAGTTGATCCGCCTTGCACTAGATATTGACCTTTAGGAGGAAGGATGGGTGGGTGCCTGCTTTCTTTTCATTACAGGTGTCCTGAAACAGTTTTTTCATTCAATTTTCTGAAAATTGACTGTTTTCTTACAGAATTTATCCAGAAGTGTAGAATGTTAGAACTATAATGGACCTTTGAGATGGGTTCATACCGTTTAGAGCTAAAAGGCACTTTTGATGTCGTCTAATTCAACCCCCTCATTTATAGGTACGGAAACCCAGAGAGGTTAATCATATAGTCCAACTCCCTAATTTTCCAGATGAGGATGATCACAACTTTAGGCAAGTCTTTAACCTTTCTGGGTCTGTTTCCTCAGGTGAAAAATCAAGGAGTTCACCCATATGATTAACCTCACTGGGCCTCAGTTTCCTTATCTATAAAATGAGAGGGTTTGAACTAGATGACTTCAAAGGTTTCTTACAGCTTTAAATCCTACCTAAACCTTTGGTGGCAGAGTAGAACTCACATGTCCTGGCTCTCTCTATAAGTATTGTAGACACCAAATCACATCTCCTTGAATGAAATCTGAATGATGAAAGTATGATAAGACGTGGTCAGGTTGAAGTCCTTATTTGAATATATTTTGTTGAGTAGTTTATGAGTTGAGGGGGGAAAATCCTGCTGTACTGTAATCTATTGGTTCATAGGTACTGTTCCACTTGTCAGAATGGAAATAACAAACTTAACAATGGTACAAAAAATTCCTGTTGAGATGAGGGGGAGATATGAGATGTTTTGGGCCTTGTTTGTACTTATAGGGGAGCACTTCATGAATGTTAATAATAACGAAGTCATTTGCATAGTTTCACCTTGAATGGCAAATTCATCCAGCTACAGTTTTTTCAATCCCAACTGGGGCAAATTTCTAAGTGAAACTTTCTGTCTTTGTTTAATATTTCCAAAAATGACTTTTAAAGTTATTTCCATAGGAAAAAATTTCCTTCCTTCCTTTTATTTTCTCTTTTCTCTCCTTTTAATGAAGGTTTGGATAGAATTCTAAATTGATTACAACTCTGGCTGAATTGTTACTTTTTTCGTTATAGAACATCTGTGAAATCATTAATCTAATTTGATTTAAGGTTGTCTATACATTTTTATTTTTATTCCAAAGCTCTGATAAAAGCATGTGACTTAAAACCTAACCTTGGAAATCTAACCTTGGATGTGTGTGGTATCAGATTAAAATTGTCAGGTCCCACATGATGCCCCTCAGTGACAAGAAACAATAGCAATTCCTTTTTGAAAACATGTTTTGTTGATAATCTTTAACTAAACAAACAAACAAAACTGCATAGTGATATTCTTTCTCCCCTTTCTACCCCAAACCTTCTGTAACAAGCCAGTAACACACTTTGGCCACATGTGAAAACCCTCATTTAATCAACCGATTCTTTAGTCAGCAAGCATTTCTTAAACACCTAATATCAAATCCAACCTCAGACACTTACTGGCTGTGTGACCCTGGGCAACTCACTTAAACTCTGTTGGCCTCAGCTTCCTTATCTATAAAATGAGCTGGGGAAGGAAATGGCAAAACACTCCAGTATCTTGCCAAGAAAACCCCAAATGGGGTCACAAAGAGTCGGACAGGACTGAAAAATGACTAAACAATGATAACAAAGGAAGCATTTCCATACAATCCAAGCCATCTGAAAGTGGGATGTGCAACTTTGTGGAATGATGAATTACACTATCACAAGTGGTTTATAGGATTTAGAGCTAGAAGAGGCTTAGAAAGCATCACCAAAAAAAGAACCAAACAGAATGGGGCCAGGCATTGTGCTGAGTATATAGGAGATACAAAGACAAAAACAATGCTAGCTTTTAAGGAACCTATAGTCCATTGGAGAGATAACAAGTAAATGTAGAAATATATGGAGAATAAAGAAAAAATATATGAAGGAATTAAATAGTCTGCAGAAAAATGGAGGCCTGTCACTCATGTCACAATTGTTCAAAGTCCTGTGATTGCAACTCTTCTAGTTTCTCCCAGGGAAAAGATTTTACTGTTGTATTTGAAATGCAAACTCATTCTCTTCATGCGTATGTTATTAGAGCTGCCCTGCCATAGAGGAACTAATACAGAGAGACAAGTGACTTTCCAGAGAGCTGAAGAAGGTCTTCACAGTCTTAGAACATAAAAGCATGGTAGGCACTGTAGGTACACAGTCTAGCTCCTGAGGACCTTTCTGCAGCTTGCCTTTTTAGAGCATGCTAGCTTGAGGTAAGATGGGGTCAGGAGGAATGTTACCTAAATTTAAATAGAAAATTTGTGGCCACACAGGTTAGGAAGAAGAGTCAGGGTGAGGACAAATTTTTTATGTGCATGTGGGTTTGTGGTTTCATAGCACTCTGCATTGGAGATAAAGATGCATATATATTAAAACCATGACTTGCCATTTTAGGGGGAGTCCCTCTTGATGTGTCTTTTTTTTGGTTTCTCAGTGACAGGATGGGAGCTGCTTTGTGTCTGCAGGTTCTGTGCAGCCTGTGTGGCTGGCTATCACTCTACCTCTCCTTCTGCCGCTTGAATAAGCATCGGAGCTATGAATGGAGCTGCAGACTGGTTACCTTTACCCATGGAGTCCTTTCCATAGGTCTCTCTGCTTATATTGGATTTATTGATGGTCCCTGGCCTTTTACTCACCCAGGTGGGTTTTAGGAAATTTTCCTTTGGATTTATAGGTTTGGGGGATGCCTTCGAAGAAAGGGAATTTTCTTTAGAATTGGTACAGCATTGAAGGATGATTCCCCTTAGGGTAACTATTGAAACAGTCATCCATCCTTTATACTGTTTACTTTTATTGCTTTCTCTGTCCATGTACTTAGACAGAGATTCCAGTTTCCTAATACCTCAGCCCTGAGTAGGCTCTGGGGAATCTGTATCATGCTGTTTAGATACCTTTCACTGAGTAGCCCACCAGAGCAAAGGTTGGCTAGAGTAGAATGCACAGAAGCTTCCTTCTCCTCATTTGTTAGCATTTCTCAACCATTGATTCTGTAAAGTTCTGTATTGAACTCCTGAGTTTATTTCCCAATTTTCATTACAAGAAGAAAGCAACCTTCAAACTTTCTTTCATAATACAAATATTCATGTGTACTGAGTATGCTAGTTCTGTAAGCCCTTTTTCACAGGTGTGCTGGTGTGTGTGTGTGTGTTCAGTTGTTTTTCAGTTGTGCCTGCCTCTCCGTGACCCCATTTTGGGTTTTCTTGGCAAAGACACTGGAGTATTTCCTTCTCCAGCTCATTTTTCCAGCTGAGGAAACTGAGGATTAAGTGACTTGCCCAGGGTCACAGAGCTAAGAAGGGTTTGAGGTCAGATTTAAATTTAGGAAGATGAGTCTTCCTGACTAGGCCCAGCACACCATCCACTGTGCCATCTAGCTGCCCAGGGACACTGGTAACATGCTGCAATGACTGTAATCTACTCAGAGCATAGGGACAGGGCTACTATATATCTACTATTAAAATGTTAGAATGAGAAATGAATTTGATGTCCAGAGAAGAATGTAATGAGAATATGAGGGACAATTCATCTTTGATTGAGGAATGCAGTTATGAGATTTTAATGTAAGTGACCAAGTGCCTTGAATTGGTTTTACATGATTTCTTAACGAGGATATCTTTTATAGACTCCTTTGGTTCTAAAAGCTTACATTTTTACAGTGCTGAAAAATTTGCAAAATGCCTTCAATACAATAAAGTTCTATTATTATCCTCATTTTGCAGATGAGGAAACTGAGGGTCAGAGAGATTAATTGATTTTCTCAATGTTACACAGTTAGTATCTGAGGAAGGACTTGAACCCAGGTCTTCCTGTTTCCAAATCCAGAGTTCTGTCGCCTACATCAGGTGTCTTGGTTCAGCTGGGTGATAGCACTGGATTTCTGGGCAAGGTAACATGGTCTGTCGCTGAATTTCATCCTTTTCTCATTTATTTCAGGATTACCCAACACTCCTCTTCAAGTACATGTTTTGTGTCTCACCCTTGGCTACTTCATCTTTGATCTTGCCTGGTGTGCCTACTTCCAGACAGAGGGAGCTCTGATGTTGGCTCACCACACACTGAGTATCTTGGGCATCATCATGGCCCTTGTTCTTGGGGAGTCAGGCACTGAGGTCAATGCTGTTCTCTTTGGCAGTGAGATCACTAACCCATTGTTACAGATGCGATGGTTCCTCCGGGAGACAGGACACTACCACAGCTTCACAGGGGACGTGGTAGACTTTCTCTTTGTGGCTCTGTTCACAGGAGTGAGGATTGGGGTGGGGGCGTGGCTTCTTTTCTGTGAAATGGCCTCACCTAAGCCCAAGTGGTTTGTGAAGGCAGGTGGAGTGGCCATGTATGCTGTGTCTTGGTGTTTCATGTTCAGCATTTGGCGCTTTGCCTGGAAGAAGAGCGTCAAGAAATACCATGCCTGGCGTAGCAGACGAAATGAGGACCGAGAATTGAAAAAGAATGGACATCTCAAAGTGCATTAATTAGGGCTTGCACCTTGCTATGAATGGGGATAGGGATCTCACCCTCTTGAAAGAGTAGGCTTGGGAATCATGTTGAGGGCCTGTCTGTTGTGGAATGGATGATCACAGCAAACTTAGGAGAGACTTTTGTTTAAAGGGCTTAATTCATTCAGGGAATGTATTCAGTTCAAGAGCACAAATATAATATCAGTATTGAGTACTGACTTTTGCACTGGCACACTTGAAGCAACTGAGGCTGCACTGCAAGAAGTCTGAGGGCTTGAGTCAAGGCAGAACTGTGTGGAAAACCCTGTTGGGATCCCTGTTTATTGACTGAAGGGCCTCATGTCTGGGCAGCGTGGAAGGCAAGTGAAGTGAATTGTTACTGTGAGAAGAGTGACTCCTTCCATCCTATTTATTACCTAATGTAATTATATTCCTCACCTAGGCTATGCCACTATCATTAGAGGGAATTTGGTGGAAGAGTCATTGGCATTTTCAGTAATGGATTATGGAGACCAAATTTATTCTCCGCCTTAAAAACAAATAATCCTTGCAGATCTGAGGAGCATAGGGGAAGGAACACACACTTGCAGTCTCAGCTAGACCAATTCTACAACTAGAGGGCTTCAGGTTCTTCTTGGTAAGCTGCAGAGCAGAAAAATTTATAGGGTCCTGTTGTACAGGTTCTGTTATACCAGGAAAACTGTATTCCACTTCTCAGGGGCTTTTAGTACATTAATCTCCTGCGCTTGAGAGGCTGTGGCTAGATTCCATGGGGATTTACTATGTGGATTCCACAGGGCTTGAGATGGCAGTTCAGGTTTCAGCTCAGCCGTAAGCACTGCAAACGACAACCAAAGACTAGTAAATTGTTGTACTGGCCCCAGGGCAGTGAGGCTACATTTTTCTTCTCTCTCTTCTACTACTTTCTGTCTCTTCCTAATACCTTTACTCCTCTAGCTCTTAAAAATATGCCACTGGACGTGAGTATTCATATCATATAATCAATCCTAAAAGAATAAAAGAACTCATACGGATCAAGCCTGGCCCTGCCAGCAAACAGAGAAAGGGGTTATCACAACTTCCTGGTTTCTGTGTTCAGCACTGCCACTAACTTGGCCAGTGATATAGACACTGAATCCTTGTGGTCTGCTGGGAAAAGTGCCAGATCTCCATGTAGAAGACCCGACTTCAGATTCCAGCTCTGTCATGTACCTACCCTGTGACTTTGGGCAAGTCACTTAAGGTCTCTAGGGTTCAGATTCCTTATCCATAAAATGAGGGAGGGGTTTAGATTAGGTGATCTCTTGAGACTGATTCCAGCTCTACATCCTCTAGGACCAGTGAAGATCTTGCTGCAGTTTGCCCCTCTGTAAGCATGGTAACATCTATCTCACAGACGGTGTTGTGAGGTATTTTGGATGTCTGTGACAAACCATATTTACAAAAGGCGGAAGTGGCATTTATTTATTTGGATAGGTCCATGGCTGGTTAGTTCAGATGATTAGAGTACAATGCAATTGAAACTTAGGTCAAAGGCAATTTCCATATAGATTAAGGAAGTTCATTCTGTCCCACATCCAGAAACTACCCTGACTTCATCCAGTTGGTACAAAAAGGCATTCCTTTGGCGACAGGAGTTTTTAGGCATAGGAATCACCACATCTTGGGAAAACAACACAATTCATCTTTTCTATTATTGGCAGGTCCATAGCATTGTCCTTGTATGAGAAGCATAGGACATTACTCTTATTTGGTTTGGGAAGCATTTCTTGCTGGGCATTGAATCTTCTAACACCCATCATCTCCATCTGCTTGTATGTCCATGGAAAGCTAGTGAGTTACACTTCAACAACATCTGGGTATCTAAGGAATGCTGATTTCAGTGAAAGATTATGGTGAGGAGTGTGTCTTGGCACATGGACTCCAAAGAAAACTGGCCTTTGGATTTTGGCACAGTGAAATCTCTGCACTAGCCAAGTGAATGCTCCTGATATTATAGCACATTCCTTTCCCCTTTCCCCTTCCCCTTGACAAGTGGATGGGGGAATCTTGCTATTTGTGGGTAATTTCATGAGAAAGAAGCTCTTACTGGTTTGTGGAATGATGAGTTAACTCCTACGCAGCTGGCAGTGGGAAGGGATTCCTCATAACAACTCTCCTGTGTGTTATGATTGGTACTTGTGTAGCAACCTCCCCAAGAGAAAATTTGAAATGAAGATGACTCAGCAGCTGAAGGAATAAGCTTGACTCTTCCATCACAGGTACAGAAAGGGCTAACTCACCACTAATACTGTGGAATGAAAATGAAGCACTAATTTACATTTGAATTACTATGTAATAATATTTTACCCATGAAGGATTTATATATAAGTATATATATATATATATATATATACATATATATTGTTTGTACTAAATTTTATAAAAATAAACAACTTTGTATTAATACTAAATCTGCATTTATGTCCTCATTTGCAGCTTTGTAGATTGGCTAAAAAAGTCTGGGGAGTCTACAGACATTTCAGTTTTTCAACTGGCTCCATCCACATTACACTTTAAAATAAATAACTTCCTTTTCCTGCCTATCCACTCAGCCATTACTTGTGTTCATTCTGTCTCCTATCTTTGGGTGGATTTGGGATGACATTGTGGGTACTTTTGCCAGTCACAAGTTGCAATTTCTCTGTCACTTATGAGAGAGCCTTTATGATTTGCTTTGGCTGATAAATTTATCACAGCAGCCAAGCTGATGTCGAGACTAAAACAGGTCGAGATGGTCCTTGAATTTCAAACCTATATAATGCCTCAGTGAGTCTATAATCAAAGGCTTTCCAGGTTGGCAGGACCTGTTAGAGCTTGCGCTTTACTGGCATAGGCTGCAAAATCCTGAGGGTCTTCTCAGTGCATCAAAGTGGAACTTTGGTGAAGTATTCCTTTTATCTTTTTAGTGTCCCAACATGGGATTTCATGCTTGGAGGGAAAGGGGAAGAATAATTCCTGGTATGGAAACCCCTTTTACTAGTTGAGATATGCAATTGAGCTATAAATTATGAACTGAGAAAGTTACCTAGACCCAGTGAAGTTATAGAATTTGCTGTTTTCACAGAATGAGTATGAATGTAGAAGTGGAATCAATGTCTTAAGGCTGCATAGGGAGACTTCTTACATCTCTTGGCAAAAATAACACAAAAGTTAGTTGCACAGAGTTAGAGTTCAATTCAACAAATACTAAGTGCTTAATGCCCACAAGGGACTGTGCTAGGTGCTGAGAGATACAAGTAAGCAGACAAGTGCAAAGTATGCAGTAATCTCAATAGGAAGAGACCTCTAACATCAGTGGGGGTTGGGGTGGGGCAGGAAAGGCCTGAAGTTAGAAGTAGCTCATGAACTATATACTCAAGGAAGATGGATGATCTATTGGAAAGGTGAGGGAGTGCATTCTAAACATGGCAAACCACTCATTTTATAACATGGAGTCAAGATTAAGGAATGCCATGAACAGAGAACAGTTAACAGGGCAGGGGAGGAAGACTGGGAAGGTAGGTGAGAGATAAATGGAGGATTTTAAATTCCAGGCTGAAAATTTTGTATTTTATCCTAGAGGGAACAGGAAGCCACTCAAGATTTTCTGAGTAGGGCAGTTTCATAATGAGATTTGTTTTAGGAACACATTTTTTTTTTTTTGGATAGTCTGATAGCTATGTGGAAGATGCCTTGGAGAAGAGATGAGAATAGAAACTACAAGTCCAATGAAGGGGTTAGTGCAGTAATCTATGTGACATGTGATGAGGTCCTCACCTATAAAGCTCTCCCATATATATGAAAACCTACAGAAAAAAAATAGGAAAGAGAGGAAGTACTTATATATTTTTTTGTCTTCAGCTTGATTTTCTTTAAGCCTGGAAGCACTATCTTTTAGGCTCACCTAGGTAGAGCTAGGTTAGGTCAAGGGTTAAGCAAGCAAGGTTAAGGTGGAAGGTTGATTCCCTTAGGCAGAGATCACTTACTTGCACATGTTGCTCAGCCACAGCCTGTACCCCAAGCACTTAGCCAACTGAGTGGAATATTTGCACTGTTGGTCACAAGAGAAGCCAGCTGAGAATGTTATAGAGCTCAGTGCAAAAGCACCACTACCACTGAAAGAATAGCCCAAACACATGTCCTATTGATGTCAGGTCTTCAGTGTCATTTTCCAATGTGAAAATCAGTTTATTTCTTCTGGGCCTGGAATATGTCAGGGATATAACTTTATTTGGTTCTAAAATCATTCTTTTAATCAAGTTTCATTTTTACCTTGTCATTTATTTTTTTAAAAACCAAGTTTTAGACAATGTAGTGCAGCAGAAAGAGTGCTGCATAGGAAGTCAGAGGATCTGTATTTGAATCCTGGCACTGTCTCTCACCACCTTGGGCAATTCCCTTGATTTCTTTGGTTGCTCTTTCCTTGTCTCTAAAATGAAGAGGTTGGACTAAATAATCTTTATTTTTCTTTCCACTTGTAAATTCATGATCTTAAGTGGAGCTATCTCTTTACCTTTTAAACTTTTCAGGGGAGATGAGATGGCTGTTTTCAAGTATTTGAAAGGAGGAATGTGGAAGACATTAGCCTCCTTCTGTTTGGCCCAAGAGGAAAGAACCAGTAACAATGGGTGGAAATTGCAAAGAGTCAAATTTAGGTTTGATGTAAGAAAAAAAACTCAAAACAACAAACAACTTCCTAACAATCATAGCTATCCAAAAGTGGAATGGCCTCTCTCAGGAAGTAGGGGGGTTTCCTTTCATTGGAGATTTTCAAGCAAGGGCTGGGTAATCTCTTGTGGAGGGTATTATAGGGGGGATTCTTTTCCACATGACTACAGAGGTCCCTTCCAAATGAATTCTGTGATTCCATAAACTATAGGTAGCTCCAAAAACAGCCTTTACTATTCTATAGAGAATGGGGGAGGAAAGGTTGACTTTGTGGCACTTCAGTGAATAATTCCCATCTGAAATAATTTCATAATCGCTACATACCATTTCCCACTGAAGCAAAAAGCAACTGGAAAGCACTAGCCTGGGAGTCAGGAGAGCTGACTTTTAGTCTTTTTTCTGCCACTAATTCTTTGTGTGACTTTAGATAACTCACTTCATCTTTAACAACTCTTTGTTTCCCTACTTGTGAAATGAAGGGGCTAGGCTATCTCTAAGTGTTCTTCCGGTTCTAACAATATGATTTTTATTCTTTGGTCATAGATGAATGTCTAAGTTTAGAATTATGTCCAAAACAATTTCCCCAGAAAGACTGTATAGAAAAAAGGGTCTTTAAGATCCCAAAGGGAAGAGGGGAACCCATCTTTACAGTGCACCATTTGATGAATCACTGGAATGAATACATGTCTAACAAAAGGATTATGTCAAAGGAAGACACAGCTAGTCCATCATTGTGAAAGTCTGCATGATTATACAGAATACATCTGTTGAGTTTGTGGCCCAGATTTGGATCTTGACCAAGGCTTATTGAAATGGCTCGATCTCTAGCTGTTTAACAATTTTTGTTTTTTTAAATTGCAGTTTTGCTTGGACAGTTCTTAGGATGGAATTGTGTCATACTAGGATACTCCAGCAGGTGGCAATATATCCTGCTGACATCATTAGGACTGAAGTGACCTGTATCACTAAATCTGTTTCTTTCTAAAAATAAACATTACAAAATTAGCTGGCTCTTTACTGATCTCAGAAATCACGCAGCTAGAGTCATCTTAGGACTCTGTTTTAATTTTTCCCCCCTGTGTTATGTCACCCTTAGCTCAAGCACAAAGAACACTCAGGGTTATGATCCTTCTTGCTGAATGACTTTCACAGAAAGCAATGTTAAAATGAAATTATTTTAACGAAAATTATTAAATTCTGATAAATTTCAATTTTCACCAAACAGCTGAAATCATTAAACCACCAAGACTCTGAAAATGAAACAATGAACAGGGTTATTCAGAGTAGGTTAAGTATCTCAAATTGGGCAGCAATTTATTAAGTCCTTACTATGTGTAGAATCTTGTATTGAAGGAGATCTAGTTTAGACAAGATTGTACCTGTCCTTGTGGGGCTTATAACCTAGAAGGGGAATATGCCATATAGACATATAACTATAATAAAAATACATCTTAAATGGTTCAGTGGAAAGTGAGCTTCAGATCCCAGCTCTGATATTTAATACCTGTGTTACCTTGGGAAAGTCACCTTTCTTGTCTTTTCTTTTCCTCATCTCCAAAATGAGGGGATTGGAGTAGATGATCTCTGAAATCCCTTCCAGACCTAAACCTATGATCTTCTGATAATGTGTATAGGGAAATGTCAACAAATACTCTAATGGGAAGGTGGGGGATGTCATTATTGCCCCAAGGATGGGTGGATAGGTGGAAGGAGAGGGATGGCATACGGGCATCTGTATGGGTAGGAATTCAAGGGTCAGGAGGGATTTCTAGCAAAAGGTACAGCGGAGGCATTTAATACCTGGATGTGAAGACTTGTAGAACATGGATATATTGGGCTCAGTTTCCTATACTGTTGACTTTTACATCATTTATAAGTAGATAATGGTGAAATATGTGGAAAAACCTCCAGAGATAATTTTTATATAGATTCCCTTTGATCAAAATACCAGAAAATGCCTTTTCTTTTCCTTCCACAAACAGCTATGAAGGCCTGCAGAGAAAACAGCACAGCCTGCTCTCTTCCGTGACTGCAAATAACACACCCTATTTTTCAAGGCAGAAACAGGCTAAAGGTAACATACCAAGAAATTGCAAAAGATACAGCTGGAAGGGACCTGAGAGATCAGAAAACAGACCGACAAGTGAAGTGACTTGCCCAAGGTTACAGAGCTATTACATCTGGACAGGACTGCTTTTTTCTTTACTAAGTAGCCCTCCACTGGTCCCCATTATCTCCAGTCTTTAGAGGTAGGGATCGGGGGCCCAAGTGCACCGCCCCGCACAGGTGAAGAAGCTGTTGTCCCAAGTCTCTTCTCAAACCCGCTAAGAGGCTTCCCTTGGAAGGCTCTCTCGGTGCCAGGTAGTGCCGGGTAGTGCCAGGGGGAGCCGGGGCATTGACAGCTGAAACTTTCCAGGGACGTTTCTTCCTTTTCCCCTTTCTTTCGTATTAACAACGGAGCCTTGCAAGGGAGGTCTTCCCTCCCCCCCACCCCCCATCTCTCTGTCGTGGCTCGGCTTTGACAGCCGAGCTTTGCTAAGCAGGTCTCGGTGTCTGTCTCGGTGTCTGTCTCGGTGTCTCTCACACACACACACGGATACGAGGACATAACTACACAAGCAGGGATCACGGCTCTTCAGGACATCTGTGTGAAAATGAGAGGCCAAGGAGAAACCCCATTCACCGGAGGGATCATAAAGTGGGACGAACCTTGTACTTTGCGTACCCCACCAGCCTACTCAACCCCCACTTTACAGAGGAGGCTAATAGAGGCACTGAGGGACCTAGTGACTGGCTCCAAGCGCCACGGCTGAGATTTAATCCTCTGATTCCAAGATCTAGTATGACATCAAGTCTTCCCCATAACCAGCTCCCCCGGGGCCGCGTCGTGCTCCGGGGCGTTGCCTCGCTACAAGGCGCAGAGCCCTCCCGGGGCCGGGCCGCCCGGCCGCAGCACTACTTTTCCCTTCCCTCTCCAGCACGCCGCCTGCGGGGGAGGCTCCCGGAGCCGGGACGAGCGCGCGGAGGAGGCGGCAGCGGCCGATGCGCCCTGGTGTGTGTGCGCCGCGCGGAGGAATCCTGAGTGAGGCGGCTTTCAGAAGTAAGAGAGGAGGCCGGAAAATAAGCAAAAGAGAGAGAAAAGTAGGGCGGGGGAGGAGAGCGAGTGTGGGAGAACGAGCCTAGGACTGGAGAGGACAGAACCGGAACCGGAACCCGTGCGCGCGGCTGGAATCGTCGCGACCCCCCCTCCCCCTGCGCGCCGCCTTACCTTGGGCGTCCGACGCATTCCCCGCTCCCCTCCCCCTCCGTCCCGAGCGCGCTCCCGAGATAGCCCCGCGGGACCCGGCGAACCGGCCCTGAGGGGAGTCCCAGCCGCCGCCGCTCCCCGCCGGCCGAGACGGGACAGGCCCCTCTCCCGGGAGGAGCCGCGGCGGAGAGCGGAAGAAGCCCGAGCCAGCTCCCAGGGGATGGGGAGCCGCGGCCCGCGGCGCTGAGAGACCTCGGCCCCCAGCTCCTCCTCCCCCCCTTCGGACTGACTCAGCGAGTGCCCGCGCCCCTGCCCCAGCCGCCGCCGGGACAGCCCTCCCCCCGGGCGGACGGGACGGGACGGGAGGGGACCCCGCCCCGGGGGACATGGAGGAGCCGAACCCTGCGGAGCTGAGCGAGCCCGGCGCGGGACGGCCCCACGAGCGGAGGCTGCAGCAGCAGCAGAGGCGGCGGCGGCAGCAGCAGCAGCAGCAGCGACGACGACTCACCCGCAGCCCCAGATAGAGCCGACTGGGCCCCAGCCCGGCCCCGGCCCCCGAGCTCGAGAGGAGGAGGAGCGGGGCGCCCGGCCGCTGCCCGAAGCCGGGGAGCCAGCCGCCTTCGCGGAGACTCGAGGCCGCCCCCTTTGCCCGACCTCACGATTCCCGGGCGGGCCTGGAGCGTGTCCCCCCCCCCCCCCCTCCGAGACTTTCTCCCGTTCTTCCCCCTCCCCCCGGCGGATGCCCTATGACTGGCCGGAGTTTGGAGTCGGACTTGTGCGTCCCTCTCGGAGCCGCGCCGGCTGGGGGTGGGGTGGGGACTGGGATGTGGTTGTAAAATGCAAGTTGGATAGAAAGACGACCTCTCGCCAAGGGCCCCAATGAGTGGCACACAGTCTACTATCACGGACAGGTTGGTATGAAACTCCTTTTACTGGTCAGCCTTTGGTAGTGAGCGACTTCCGCCAGCTCCATCACCCCGGAGCTTGACAGGCCCGGGGCAGAGTAGGGTTCGGATCTGTACAAGTACTCCCGAGCTGCAGCCGCCCCGTCACCCAACGCATCCCTGGGGAAGGGACACAGGATGCGCACCTCCAGGTTTCAAAATGAAGCTAAGCTCTTGAGAAACGTAGGTAAAATGAAGGTTTGGGTTGTTTTGGCACTCCTGAGAGTCTTTATCACAACCCCCGCCCCCTCCCAGAAGGTCACTTTGGGTGAAGGTCAGTGCCTCACATCTGTTGGATACCGGGGCAATATCACTCACCCAGTTGTGTGGGCAGTTTGATATTGGATTTTTCCTGAGGGAGAGCTACCTTGTGGCCCGTGTGATCTTCGTCCCTTTTAAAGGGAACTTGGGACCTTGGGACTAGTGAACTTTTTTGTTGTTCAGTCGTTTCAGTCGTGTCTGACTTTTCGTGACTCCATTTGGAGTTTTCTTGGCGAAGATGCAGGAGTGGTTTGCCATTTCCTTCTCCAGCTCACTTTATGAGGATGAGGAAACTGAGGCAAACGGGGTTAAGTGGCTTGGCCAGGGTCACACAGCTAGGAAGTGTCTGTCTGAGGCCACATTTGAACTTCGGAAAATGAGGCTTCCTGACTTCAGGCTCTGCACTCTGTGAAGATCTTGGTCTTTTTTAAAATGTTGGCTTGCCTAATTTTTAATTGTTATATAGTAACTCGGCGATGAATGGAACTCTGTATCTTGTTATAGTTGGGGTAAAGCATCTGGATGGCGATTTTTTTTAAAAAGCTTTTTGGTTGTTATATTTCCATATATGTTACATTTATGTGTTAGGTATAACATTCCATATATGTTATAGTTCCATAATTTCTGATTTTTATATTTCCCAGGAAAATGTAGTTTAAAAGAATATCATAAGCAGTAAAGGAATTATGTAGGGTTTGATGTGCTAGCTAATAAATGGATTTGTCTTTATTAGCACTTAGATTAGATGGATCATTTCTGATTTAATAAGTCAGCAAATACTTTTAGGTTAGGTACTCTGAACCCTTGAGTATTAAACTTTTAAATGTGATACAGTAACATTAAGCACATTCATTTCTACAGTGTTTTTACATATATCATTTTCATTATAACTGGATTCCTTTCACACACAACAAGGTTGCATATTTGTGGTCCATATGCTAACTTCATATTTTTCTTTTTGTGTTCTGGACTAAAATTACAGTTTTTCTTCCAGAAAAAACTCTTTAACACAACTTAAGAAAGTGGAGGGAGGAACTAAAATTGAAGTTTAATAAAAGAAACATCAGCTTTAGAAAAGCCTATTTGTTTTTAAAACTCCTTTGTTGTAAGGTAGAACAATAGGACTCTGGCAAAAAGTGTTTGAATTACTTTATAAGAGTTACACCCAATTGCTGGACTCATTTGTTGATTAAAAAAGGGCTGAATTCCATTATCATACCAAAACAGCTCCTCCAGAGACAGAAGTTGCACTTCCTCTTCCTGTTGATGCTTTCCACAGTGTCACATGCACACTCACCTAAAGCATTCTACTGACATTTAAAAACTCCACATATGCTCTTTTAAAGTGTATCATTTATTTTAAAAATGAGGTTTTGTTGTCTATGAAACATTTTTTCCTGTCTCCTTTGAGCAACCACCATGCTTATCTTGTAATGCCTGAATGTACTTTTATTCCCCTTTCTTTCAGGGTGTTTTGCTTCTGAGAATCACTTTCAGGGGTGAGTGGGTAATTGTTTTCCTGGCTCATTCATTTCTTGCCATTTTTGTTGAGCCATTAGACAGAAAAACACCATTAGAAACAAATGTGTTAGTGGTTTATTTCTTCCTGTTGCTGTTTAAGTCTGTAGAAATGGAGTTTAAGACCACCAACTCATGCCATACAAGAGTCACCAGTGATCTTTTTTGAGTGTTATTACTGGAAATTATATTTGCCTATTTTCAGTTTTGGACATATATTTTCTTTGTCATCTAGTTACAGTATGTGATTCTTGTGAGCATTAAACTAAATTTTAAGTCAGGGGAGGTGTAACTTTAAACCTCTCCATTTTGGTTGTTGATGGTAAAGTTTGTTTTGGGAGTGAATTTTTTCAGATAATTCACAGCACTAACTGATTTGCAGAGTGATATGACAAAAGTCTTTAGAGATACTCTAAGTTGCAGATGACAAAATGTAGGCAATTTAACCAGGCAGTAAGGATACTTGTTTCTTAGGTGTTCTTGTTATAATTTCTTTTCTGCATACTTTTGTTCACTACTTTGTATTGATTGCAGGTGTTGTAGTTTCCCTAATTATTAGCTAAGATCATAGTGTGAATAGTTGTTCTACTATAACTGTGCACAACTTTGACTTAATCTGACTTGTAGTACTGATTTGAATGTGTTGGGGATAAAATCTGGAAGTACTGGTTTAGTGTTGCTTCTTTGCCAAGGATCCTGAAAGTCCTCAGTAGGGAATACTTCCCAGCTTCCTCTAGGCACCACCCACTGTGGCCTTCTCCTTCCCACTATTCAACTCCAAACTAGTGTTGATGGTGTAGTTGATGTCTGACAGCTAAGTTTGCAGTGACTGGCAAACTGACAGTACTGGTGGACCTCGTTATGGTCTTTTCATGATTGAAGTACTATATGGGGTATGCTTTGTAGCGTGTGCAAAATCATCCAGGCCAGCTGTGTGTGAGTCCTTGTTCTTTCATTGTAGTGCTTCTGACTGTACAGTTTGTCTGTCCCTAGCTAAAATCAGACTGGCTGGCTTTGGGCGTTGCTGTTTTGCAGTTTGTGGCAGGCGACACATGGTTGAACGAGATAAGGGTTTTTATTCTTCTTAGTAGGAACGTGCTGGGACTAGGATCGAATTCAGCTAAGCTCATGCTCTGATTGGCCACTTTGGTTGCCCAGAACCTTGTTGTATCCTGTTATTACTTTGTGGTTACATTAACACGTTCTTCGTTCTTTCTTCCCTTTTTTCTCTCTTTAAAAACAAAAAAAGAACCCCAAACTCAAACTAAACTGAAACCTAAAAATGATGTTCTCTCAATCTGGACCATTTCTTTAAATGGCTACAACTTTTTCTATGTAGTTAATGTATTTAAGAAGAAATGTGAAAATAAACCCAACACATTTACAAATGAGAATTACCTAGTTTTTCAGTTTTCATGTGAGTACTAGCAATCTTCACATTGTCCATCTTCCATAATCTTCATTTGGAGAGTGGTAGAATCAACACATTATTGCCCTGGGGAGGTTTTTGATGACTGCTTTTCTGATCACTCAATTCTTAAATATTTAATTGTCTCGGTCTCTTTAGATAACTTTCTGCCATCCCTGAGAATGTAGAGATCCATGGTAAAAGGGATGTCTTTTGAATGCCAGAGAATTGAAAGCTCTTTCAGTAGAATAAGGGAAATAATTATGTCATGTGTGATTAAGCCAACTTTTTAAAAACTATCCACAATTTTTAATTGCACTGCAATTTTTTATATGAATCTTGAAATTTTGATATTTAGATCCTTTAGATGGTGTCTTTGGGAATAACACTTATAATCAATAACAAGTTATTTTCTGCAAAATATAATCAGTTTCCTGTGTGTGTGCTCTTATTTGGTGTTTTCCATATTCAGTGCTTTTTGATGCTTTCCTTCAAGAACATATTCAAATTATAAAAAATTTACAAATATTTGACTCTCTCATTGCTAATCCATATTTTTCAATATTTTTCTTGCTGTACTCACCTCTTCTTACCAAGTATCAGAGTGTATGTTGATTTAATGTGGAGGATCTTACTGAAGTCTGCATACAATTTCTCTGTCCCTTCACCTTCTGTTAACAGATGGTGGTGTTTAAATTGCTATTATTTTCATAGTGGTCATTTTGCAGATATTTTATCATGAACACTGCAATATGAGGTAACCAAATATGACCAGTGAACTGATGTTTCTTGTTATCTTTGGGTACAAGATAAAACAACTTCTGGTCAGCTCTTTAATTTATCTCTCTGAGGAAAACCTGTGAACCAGCCTTCCATTTTTCTTCTTGTTGGTTTTGTTTTTAATGAGAATGTGGAGATTGATAAAATCATAACATATTTAAAATAGCAACCAATTTATAAATGGTTTAAAAATTGTGTGATTCTTAATGTCCTTTGCCCCCTTTTCTACCACTGCAGAATTGGAAAGGGACCATACAGCACTGAGAGTGGTAAACTTAGTGGAGCAAAAGTGAGACATTTGGGTTCATCTCATAGATCAGTGTGTTCACTTGCACTTTTAGTCATAAAGTGTTTTTTCTTTCAAGAAAGCTAATGCTGTATAATGTATTTTTTAAAAAAAAGATTCAAAAGTGTTTCATCTATGTGCTACTTTAATTTTTGTCCTTTTATTGAAGGTAGTTGTTAAATGTTTTTCCCAAGGCCACTTAATGAGTCAGTTGAGAAGCCAAGGCCTCAGTTTTAATTGCAGTATGCTCAGCCCAAGTTTGTTTCATAGTTAATTGATTCTGCATTATTCTTTAAGTTAAAAAAAAAGTTACAAGGTAAAGGTCCATTGGTGTTGAGTTGATTGACCCCATATATTATAGGGCATTCTGATAGCTGTGCTACCTGGAACACTTTAAAGTGCTAAAATTGAGGATGTAATTTAGGTCATGGACTAGCAAACTTTATGGAAGCATTTTTTTTTTTTTAGCACATCTCAGAAACTAACATTGTACTTCAGTGTTGTTAGGAGAGGTTCTTTTATACCTGTAGAACAAGCAGAGGCCTTTTCTATTCTGATTTTTTTTCTAGTTAGATCATTGGCATGTATTTTCTTTTGTGATGTGGCCTTACTGCTATCCTACATCAGAGTTCCTAGAAAGACCAAGATTTTGAACCTTATCACTTTTAAGAATCCATCAATAGACATTGAATCAGCTCCTGTTAATGTACTAAGTGCTCAGAGTACAAAGATAAATGATAATGGTCCCTGTCTTCAAGAAGCTTATCAGGAAAGATAACATGTACATACATACATATATGTGTATGTGTATGTGTATATACTTAGGTCCAGATCTCTCATTTTACCAAGTAGAAACCCTCTTTTATGAGGAAGCTTCTACTACAATACAAAATGACAGTTTGAAAGAACTAATCATCTCAGCCTGAGAGGTCTAGTCATTGCCCTTAGTTCCAGTAGCCAGTGTGTGACAGAAGCAGGACTTGAACACTTCCTCGTATAGAGGACTGCTTTCTTTCTATCCAATGTGTCTTGATGCCTCTTTAGATATTGCACATATAAGATATATGCAAAATAACTAAAAGGAAATTTGGGATGGGGAGGAAATGTAAAAGGTTTTAGAACTGGACTAGTACTTAGGTGTCATCTGTTCCATTTTGATGTCAAGAGAGTTGAAGCAACTTGCCCAAGGTCACACAGTTTCCAGGAACAGAGCCAGGATTTAAAGCACAATCCTGACTCCAAATCCTGTATTATTTTCACTATATCACACTGCTTTTTCTGGGGTTATTTCCCTCAAATGGCAGGTTTAGGCTAGATGATCTATATCATCTTTTCAAACTGAAAACTTCAGATTCTTTTCTGTTTTATTCACTCATTCTATAAACATTTATTAAGTGCCAGGCACTATGCTAAGCATCGGGAATATAGAAGGTGGCAAAAGATAGTCCCAGCTCTTAAGGAGCTTCCAATCTAATGGGGGAAGCAGCCTGTAAACAAATACGTACAAAGCAATCTATATACAGGGTAAAAAGGAAATCATTAAAAGACAGAAACTACTGGAATTAAGAGGTGTTAGGGAAGGCTTCCTGTAGAAGGTGGGATTTTTAGTTGGGACTTAAAGAAAACCTGGGAGGTCAATAGTTGGGGTGGAAGAGGGAGAGTGTTCCAGCCAGAGAGATTGCCTGGAGCCAAGAAATGGGGTGTCTTGTTGGTGGAACTGGCAGGGCACAAGTGTCTTACTATATTTTGTAATTTGGTATATGCTGCTAGATGGTGGCTAGATGGGTTGGTGGGTAGAATGCTGGGCTTGGAGTCAGAAAGATCTGAGTTCAAATCCAGCTTTAAACACACACTAGTTGTATGACCCTGGGCAAGTCATTTAACCTCTGTTTGTCTTAATCCACTGGAGAAGGAAATGGTAAACCTCATGAACAGTATGGTTTATGGAGTCATCAAGAGTCGGACACAACTGACCAAGAACAACATGATACTCTAAGTTAAATGGATTTATAAAAATTAGGTGATATATTCATTACTTTAGAGGTGGCGCAAGCTAATGGTAGCTGAATTCACTCATCCTCATTAGTCCAACCATCTGATTTGTCTTTGCAGAGTGGCAGAATGAGTTATAATGGGTTTGTTTGGTCATGATATATTAATTATTTTATTTCATGACAAAGTTATGTGGCATATGCGTAGCTTTCTTCTAATTCCCATACTAGATTGTTATGTCCAGTCAAGAAACATTTATTGATGGCTATTATCTGCTAGGCTCCTTGTGTCTTTCATAGTGTCTGACATAGTTTATGTATAGTAGGTACCTAATATTTTTTTGAATTGAAGCATTCTCCACATGTATTTTGTTCTATTTCATATTTGAAGTCCTATATAAGTATTTATTTTAGGAGATACACAATTTTAGGATCATGACCAGTATTCTGGGAGTAGTATTTATGTGGGTGCATATACATTGTATACACACACACATACATATCTATGTTAGATATGTATATGTGCATATATCTGTATCTATATATCTTTTTTCTTCTTTATCCTCTATAGTAAGCTCAGAAATCTACTCTAGATGGATAATTCCCAAAAGGGATGATTTTTAGTGTCTTGTAAGGTCTAATTTTAAGTATCTCAAGGGGATGAAACTTCCATCACTTCCTGAGGAGACTCAACTACAATCTGATCTTTGAGTCAGGAAGTTTTTCCTGACACTTAGCCCAAACTTTACTTTTAAGTTTGTTCTGTTACTTATATTAAACTTTCTGCATCAGGCTAAATAGCTCCCTTCCCCTTTTGTATTGACACATATCTAAGGGATGTAAGTAATAATCATCCGTTTTATTTGTCCTTTGTTTTGCCATACTTGCTGTGTTTGAATCCTTCCAGCTTCTTAGTATGTTAATAATATTGCCTAAACTACCCTCCCCCCCACAATATTCCATGTTTTATCTGGCTGAATTCTAGAGCAGATTCCCAATTCTGATTTTATAACAGTGCTGTTAATAGCTAGCATTTAGATAATGCTTTATAGTTTTCAGAGTACTTTACATAGTTTAATTCATTTGATCCTCAAAATAACCCTGTGAGGAAGGTGTTATTATTATTTCCACTTTACAGATGAGGAAATTGAGACTGAGAGAGCTTAAACGATTTGCCCAGTGTCACATAACATTACAAATAAGTGTCTGAAGTCACATTTGAATTCAGGTCATCCTGACTCCACTACGCTACCTTGTTACTTAATTATAGCAGTTATTTAAGTCTTTTTTTAAAAACTGAAAACTAATTTTAATCCCCTTAAGAATGATTGATCATGTTATTTTTTAGTTCTGCAAGCATTATCTTCACCTCACTACTCTGCGTTTTTTAGACAGGTGAAGAAAATTAGTCTTAGAGTGGTTGTGTCTTGCTAGTAAGTGTAGGGGCTGTGAGGACAGGGGTGGGCTGTGGACCGGATTGGGACAGGATCCAAGTTCCTGTCTATCCCTTTAGACCCAGCTCAAATACTAGTTTATGCCTGCAACTTTCCCTTATATTACTTACCATTTAGACGTGCATTATTTTGTAACTTTTAAGTATAATTTAGCTATAATATGCACCATCGCTGTTTGTGTCTTATTCTAATGCTACACTTTAAGATTCATGAGGGCAGGAGACTATCTAAACTTTGTATCCCATGAGTCGGTATTTAGTATGTGTTTGACCTTCATTTGACACTCTTTCTCAGTCATTAATGAAAAACGAAGAAGCATTATGTGAATGTGAACTATTTTTTTATTACTGATACTTTGTATTCATTTTTGGTTGCTGAATGAAAAGGAGCTACTTGATAAGTGATTGCTACTATATCTTAATGCTGATAAATAATCCTGTACTATTTATTTATTACTATTTTAAAATAATAAATCTAAATTGAGATAAACATTTTGTTTTCTGGTTTCAGTATTTGCCTGCCATGAAAATACTGCTTCAGTTGGTCAGGGCCTTATTTCCTTATAAAGGACATAATAAGGCCTTCACCAACGTATAAGAAAAGACTAACTCTTGACATTACAGTGATTGTAGGATTACTTAAATCATAGCAACATGTTGCTCCTCTGTATTTTATCACTGAGATTTGATTTCCTTTATAACTACTTAGACTTTGGGGGCTTCAAAATCTAGAAATTTTGTTTTTCTATAATTGTATTGAATATTTTATTTGATCCTTGAAATAGGTTTGTTAGAGTTTTTAGCTTTAGGAGAACCCATGAAGTTGAATAGCTTTAGAGTCATATTTAGTTTGTCTGATCCTATGGTAATAGTATTTCAGGGTACAGAAACTAGTTACCTAACTTGTTTTTATCTTTTCCTAAGCTGTTCAAGTATCTGTCACTGACTTTTGGTAAAAGAGAGAAAATATACCAAGTTTACCTCATTGTATCAGCATGTACCAGTTCAGCTGACCAAGTTCAGATTCATACCAAAACAGGATCTTTTACCAATTTGAATGCTGAGTCCTGGTTTCTGAGATCATAGTCACATGACAGCCTGGGTGATTTCCCAGTGTTGAGAGACTGGAGAATCAACTGGCCAGTGAAAAATTAGTTTTCCTGTCTTGAGACTGTGAGTAACATGTCTTTGAGGGAATTGGAAGGATTTAAAAGAAATTAGGATACATTAATGCTTGAGACTAGTTAGCTTCCCAATTTCAGCGTATTTTTCTTTTGAAGTCTTAAGACTTATCATAGTCATTTAAGGACACAGTTTTAAGACAAAAATGCTAATGATTCCTCTCTGAATCTTGGTGTTTTGGGAGTCATTCTGGTGATCACATTTGAAACTTACTTCTAGGTTAGGGCTTTTAAGATCTTCCCTTAGATTGAGTAGTTGTTGAATTATATTTCGGAAAAATTAAAGATTTTTGCCAGAATTGAAAGAATTCAATTCAGCAAACATTTATTAATCACTTGTTATGTACAAGGCACCATTCTAGTAATGGGAATACAAAGATAAAACATAAAGTATTTCTTGCCCTCAGGTAGCTAACTTTATTCTGGATGGCACCACGTGTGTAGAGATAAGTGAATACAAGGTAATTTGAGGAGGGGTGAGCACTCTGACAACTAGAGGAGAATCAGGAAAGGCTCCCTTAGGAAGTAAAGTGGTTCCTGAGTTAGGCCTTGGGAAGCTAAAGAATATAAGAGATGGAGATGATGTACTGAGTGCATTCTAGGCGTTGGAGGCAGTCTGCAAACAAAGGCATGAAATTGGAGATGAAATGCTGAGTTCAGGGATCACTAAGTAGGCTGAGTAGATTAGAATGCAGAGTTTTCCATGGGGAGTAATGAGAACTAAATGTGAAAAAAAAAAAAGTTGGCTTTAAATACCAAGCTGAGAAGTTTATATTTTTATCTTAGAATATATAAAGATTCAGTGAAGATTCTTGAGTAGGGAAGCTAGATGATCCAACCTCAGTATTCTGCAGAATGTATTGGAAAAAGGAAAGATTGCAGAAGCAGGTAGTTTAATTAGGAGACTATTGATAGATTTCAGGTGAGAGATCATGAGAGCCCCAATAGGAGTGGTGAGAAATGAAGAGATACAAGTGATGGTTCAGAGGTAGATTTGTCATTGACATTTGGTTGGGTTTAGGTATAGTGGAGAGTGAAGAGGATTGCTTTGGGGTTGTGTACCAGGGTGACTGAAAGAATAGTGATTTAATGAAGTTAGTTTAATAACATGAAGGTGCTATGTATTTTGTGATATCTGAGAGGAATGTAGGGAGTTCGAGATCCTGAAATAACACCTAGAAAATCCTGTGAAGGTGCTCTTACAGATCTTCTCAGAGGCTTTAAATTGTTGATCAGACTGTGTTAGAGACATACGTTGATACATTGTGGTTTGTCATGTACAGTCTCTGTGGTT
Organism: Notamacropus eugenii; assembly: GCF_028372415.1. Lineage (NCBI taxonomy): Eukaryota > Metazoa > Chordata > Mammalia > Diprotodontia > Macropodidae > Notamacropus > Notamacropus eugenii. The sequence goes on along the minus strand of NC_092876.1, from coordinate 277,944,316 downwards.
TACTTGGAGGAAGTGGTTCCTGTGGGTGAAGGTCTGATCTTTTCAGAGATTGTTGGTGGTATATGCACTGTCAGCTTATTTCCTGTTTTATTGGCTCTTTGGGTGAGACCTACTCAAGGGAAGTGTTGCTGAAGGAACATTTAGATACTCTATAGTGAAAGGACAGATAATCATTTGTATAATATCCATCTTTTGGGTGATATGAAGATTAAATTAATGTAAGATGCTTTAAAATCCTTCAGTGAAAGATGGAGCCTTTTTTTTATATGTGATAGTAACATGCATATGTTATTATAGAGATACTGATCATTTCTAAGAAGAATTTTCATGTAGTTATATATTACTTCATTGTCCTCTTACTGTAAACATGGAGGTGGTCATTTCATCCCTAAGAGCAGCTGTCTTCTGGCCAGAAATTTTCCCCACCCACCCCCATTTACCTAATCTTTCTTTTTAATTTCTGCACTTTTTAAAATTTTATTCTAGATGGGCTCATTTTATGAAATGGGGGCCTTGTCTGTAGTAGAGTAGGCACTGGTTGAGACTTGTTCACTGGTTTTAACTGCCTAGAGCAAGGTTCTCTGCTCGTTTAACTGAAGTTCTACAAAAAGGCATATTGAGAATGCTTTCTTTTGCATTTACTAACAATTTTCAGAGCAAGTATTTTGCTGTTTGCTGATTCTACCTGATTGTAGGAATCTGAAAAATGAAGCTAACTTTTAAGTAAGCTTTTTTTCTTACTTATCATCTTTACTGTTGACCATGTATGGCTTTTTTTCAACCTTTTTGATTCTTATGTTTTGAGAGGTGGGGGTGGGAGAGAGCCTTTAAGTTGATCTTATAATTGTCAGATTTTTGGATGTACTTTTATCTTTGAAGAAGAGAGTAACTATTGATTATCTCTTTCTATGAAGGAGAGAGTAACTATTGATTATCTCTTTCTAGTAACTTGAAGTTATATTTCTTTTGACTGAAAAGGTGTCAGGTAGGAGAAGGAATTTAAGGTACTGTATTTTAGGACTTGATAGACAGAAACATGTTTTGATTTCATTTTGGTTTTTTTGAGGGGGAGGGGAATCTATTTGTTCCTCTCAGAATGGCTTCCTCCCTTTCCTCTAACATTCAAATACACTTTTGGGGGAAGGAGTGAAGCAGAAGCAGGTAATTAACTGTGGAAAAAATAACATTGCCACAGATTTGATTTTCCAGCGGTTTCCAGTTCTCAATGAGCCTCTGTGGAATGAAGCCAATTGAAAAGATTCCTAACTCTTCTCCTTAATGGCTCCATGACTGCAGGGAGCTCTCTGTCAATGATATTTATTTACTTTCAAGAAGAAAGTTAGAATACACTTTAAAAAAATCTCACATTCACCTATACTGTTTGCTTTGTAGAGAAGTGATTCTAGAAAAACTTCAGATATTTTAAAGATGATATAAACCATTGTGATAAAGATCCTTTAACATTTTGATTAACAAATCATCTAATTTTCAGCATTTTAAGGTAGTTGAGTTTAAGAACATTAAAAATTCCAATTCATTCCAAGATTTGATAGTTGTTAGTAGATTGTATGTTCATTACTACGCAATTTAGTCCCCCCAGTGGTGTTTCATACTATTTCAATACAAGCTCTACCATAATTTTGCTAAATCCCCACTGATATGAGGAGATGAAGATCATCTCTGTCCTCTGGTGTAGAGAAGAAAATTTTGAACCTCTAATACTCAAGCCAATTAAAAATAATAGCTGGGAAGACCCTGGGTGAACCTTCACAAAGGATGCGTACTGCCAATACTAGGTTACCCATGACTGACAAAGTTGTAGAGGGAGATGTATGCAGCCTTGACATTCATATCAAGCCCCAGTTGCATGGTTTAGTGGATAGAATGTTGAACTTAAGAGGTTCAGATTCCTCAGCTCTGAAGCTTATTAGCTGTGTGACCCTGGTAAGTTATTTAACCTAAGTTACTGTTTCCTTATCTGTTTTTTTTAAGGTTGCATAAGATAGCTTCTGGGGTACCTTATTGCTTTAAATCAGTGATCAGTTCCATATACACACCCTTGTGGCTGCCTCCAACATGGAGGCATCCATGTAGAGTAGCTCCTCTTTCTTCCTCCTAGGTGAAAAAACCCTGGATTTCTGTGACTAGGGAGTATTATTGTTATAAAGTCTCTGAAAGACATAATTGGCCCATTTTAAGATTTTATAATCTGAATTTTGGCTATCTAGGTGACTCTTCCATTCTTCCCTGGAACCAGTTAACCATCTTTTATGGGGTTTGTCTATAATTTTTGAGGCAATTAGAGTTAGATTAGAGAGTTCTATAGAGCTACCACTATTTCTCAAGGACAATTAGGTTCATCATTTAAAACATTTTTCAAACACTTATTTGGTATATAAGACCCTGTATATCAAACAGATTAAACAATATCCTTGTCCTTTATTTATAATTTGACAGATGACTGTGAAATAGAGGACATGCAGCCAATTAAAATATAAATTAATACTTATGACTTACTATAAATGTTTTATTTTAAATCCTATGAATGTAATGATTTTTGCTAGATGATATAGGACAGGAGGAGATTGTCATTAAATTTGTCTTTTTAACTGACCTCTCTTTTATTAGATTTAGAGATATTTACATTAAATCTACTTTCACTGACATCAAAGTAGCTTCAGTTTTCCTACTTTGTTTAGTTCAATTATATTATTCTATTTCAGAGTCTGAACAGGAAATTGGAAAATATCTCTAATAGAGTTTGCTTATAAATAAAATCAACAGTTTCTCTCCTTTTAAGTGAATTGTTATGACTTTGTTTGATGGTACTACACAGTTTCCTGAGCCCCTTGCTCCAGTTTTCTTTATAGGAATTTTGAATTCTCAAATTACCATTTATTCATTTTTTTTTCCTGTTTCATCAGAGGGAAAAAATCTTAATCCTCTGAGGTTTTCAGATTATAACTGCCTTTCATCAGGATAATAGTTTACTATATTTGTGCGGTGGAAGAATTGTGGCATTTAGATACTGCTTCTATGGTAGTATTGGGAGGTTTGTGGTTTCTAGTGATCGTACAAGTTTAGAAGATTTACGTGGCTGGAATTCTCTACACAGTGTCTGAAGGTAAATTGGGTGTGTAGTCAACAAAGTGTAAATGAGAAGCTTTGCACCGTGCAATCACAACTTAATGGAACTTAGGATACAACCATACCTCCAAAAATGGAAATTAAATTAAAAAGAATGTAGGGATGAAGCTGATTGTAATTATTGAATTGAATGTAGCATTCTAGCTATTTTTAAAAAAAGATTATTTTCCTTGCCAAAGTTAAACATTTGAAGTAATTTCTAAAGTGTAGTACAGTATCCATTGGGGGATAACTAAACACATTGTGCAAATGTAATGGAATATTTTTGGGTTGTAGGAAATAACAAATCGACAGTTTCAGAGGAAACTGGGAAAATCTCCGAAATAATGCAAAATGAAGTTAACTAGAACAATTGTAAAGAAAATTAACTTTGAAAGACTGAACTGTAGTGCAGTGATAAGCTACAGTGACAAAGGACCAAAAATGAAGCTTTTTATCTTCTTCTGCCTTAGATGTGATGGACTTAAAATTCAGAATGAAGCATACATTTTTGGATATGGTCAGTATAGGAATTTTTTTTTTGCTTGACTATGCATATTTGTTACAAATATTTTCTTTTTCCTTTTATTTTTAAAATTGTTCATTTGGGGAGGACAGTGGGAGGGGGGGAGAAATAATGAATGCTCATTAAAAAAAATAAAGGCTCGAATAAACTTCTTAGCCATGAAAGCACTTCTCTTTTTAAAAAAAGAATAATGCAGAGTAATTGAACGATCCTTAAATGTCCTTATGGATTATTTCTAGTGTAGAAAATAGCCAGCTTTTCCTAAATATGCTTTTGCATATATGATAAATGATTTAGCTATTTCATCCCTCTGCCCTGTGCTTTTTGCTCCCTACTCCCACTTTCCTCCCCCAAATGGGAGAGTCAAAACAAAGAGTGCACTATTTGCCATGAAGGAGAGTCAAAGTAGAGAGGCCAATTTGGAAGCTATTCCTTCTTTAAACTGATACCCCATTCTTGCTAATCTTCCTCCACCCACAATGGTCATGGGGAAAAGAGAACAAATACTAAAAGACCACTCAGAGCTTTCCACACCATACCAAAATGGCAAGTCTTCAAAGCACCATATAGCTGAAAGCAAGTATCCAAGCACCCATATGGTCACTAGAACCAGGAATTGCATCTCTGACCATGTTTCATGATAGGGTATGACCCCTGCCACACTTTGATAAATCTTGCATTACAGGTGCTAAAAATGCAGTCTTTGAAATCACTTATGTGAGATAATAGGACTTGGTAATCATTATGAATTATTAATGTACTCTCCTTGAGGGCAGGGTGAAATTTATTTTGTCTTTATAACAAGAGCCATGTATGGTACCTTGTAGGCATTTAGTGAATATTTATTGAATTAAATCTATCTTAAAGATAATTTTTTAAAATTTTAAGGTAGCTTAGTTGGTAACAATATTCCCTCTATCCTTTGCTCCTTTTTTTTTTAAAATTTTTAATTTGACCTATAGTAGGGTGTGGTGTGAGTTAAAGTTTAATTGCTCATTACCTTTGAACATGGGGGTTAAAACATTTTAGATTTCCATCTACTCAACTTTCAAAGAGTAGTTGCATTTTAAATTATTGTCTGCTATAATCTTGTCAAATGCTGCTTCACATGTGTACTCTTTGCAAATTTAGTTCATGATGATGATAAACCCTGATTTGTTTTCCTAGATTTCCATATTTCCTTTTATTTGTTGCTCAGATGACTAAAGAAAATTTTAGGTTCCTTATAGTTCTAAATATATGATCTTATGATCTGTGCAAAAGAACTAATATTAGTAATAAATGTGTTTGCAGGCCCAAATGAAACATTTAAAAAATGTGAACATAGAGTTTGACAATTCCTGACTACACCACTTTAGGAGGAAACAATTATTGAAGGATTTTTATTACGCTTTCCCCTCTCCCCCAAATTTAGTCAAATATACCTCCAAGATACACGTAAGTCCTCATGAACTGGTAGGGCAAAGAAAAATTATAAACAATAGAATATTTCATTTAATCAAAAAAGATGATGATAATGAGACAATACATCTACTTATGGAATTCAGTTAAAGCAATACTGAGAAGAAAAATTTGTATCTCAAAGCTTTCATCACTAAAAGAGAAAAAGAACAAATCAATGAATTAGGCATGCAGTTAAAAAAATATGAACAATATATCAAAAATCCCTAACTGAAATAACAGATTATATTCCAAAAATTAGGAGATTAATTGAAAGCAAAAAACCATTGAAATTCATAAATTAAACTAGGACCTTTTTTTCAAAAAGAAAAACTTGATTTTTAAAAAAGAGGAAAACCCAGCCGTTCATATCAAAAATGAGAAAGAACTTTGAAATTGAAGAAGGAATAAAGAACGTTATTAGAAACTTTTTTTTGCTAAGAAAACCGATAACTTAGAGGAAATATATAAATCCTTAGAAAAATGTAAAATACATAATTTAACAAAAAAAAAATAGACTATGTAAATAAGCCAAGATCAGAAAAAGGAATTTGAACCTTTTTTGCCTTCTCTCTCATCTCCAATTTATCCCGTTTATATCTTGTTTGGAAGTAGTTGTTTGCATGCTGTCTTCCCTGTTAGACTGCAGACTTATTAAGAACAGGACTGTTACAGTTTGCGACATGTAGCAGACATTTAATAAATGCTTGCTGATTTTTTGAAGCAGGAATTTGAATTAGAAATAATCTTGTTTTAACTGTGCTCATAAGTGAATAAAAAGATACCCTACATATGTGTCCCAAATCTTACTTCTACTTCCTTTCTCTTTATGCACCCTGTCACCTCCCTTGTTCAAGTCCATATCACCTCATCTGGATTATTGAAGAGTCTCCTAGCCTAGTCTTTCCCCACTCCAATTCATTCTCCACAGAGCTGCTAAAGTAATTTTCTTAGTTAAATCTGACCATGTCACTCTTCAACTCAGTAAATTTCAATAGCAGAACAAGAATAAACTCTCATTGGCCCTTAAAGCCTTTATAAGTAGATTTCTACCTCTTTCACCATTATTACATATTATTCTCCTTCGTACACCTTGTGGTCTAATCAGATTGACTTTTTTACTCCTAAGACAGAATGTTATATCTCCCATATCTGCTATTTGTACTAGTTGTTCCCTGTGCCTGGGATGTGCTCCCAGCTATGCTTCTTAGAATCCTTTGTTTCATTTGAACCTTAATTCAAGCACCACTTTTCTATGTAAAGCGTTTTCTGATCTCTACCAAGTTGCTAGTGTCTCCTTCCAATTTCTTATTTTGTAAATAATCATGTATAAAATATGTTTTTTCCCAAAAGAATATAAGCTTTTTTAGGGCAGGAACTGTTTAGTTTTTGTCATTATTCCTTAGCACAGAGAGTTCTAGCCTTATGTAATGATTGATATTGGGAAATCACAGCTCACTGAAGACTTGGGCTCTAATTCTAACTCCACTACTTAGGAGTTTTGTGAACATGAGCATGTCTCACAGTCATAGAAACTTATATTGGAAGGGCTTTAAGTGAGCAACTAACCCAGCCATTTCATTTTAAATATGAAGAAACAGAAGCTTAAAGAGTTTAAGTTAAGTGATTAACCCCAAATAACAGTGAGTTGGGATTAGAATCCAGGTCAGCCAAATCCTATTTATTCTTTTCACCACTAGTGTTCATTTAACCTCCCTGACCTTCAGTTTTTCTACACACCAAATACCTTATCTATCTCAGAGTTGTTATGGGGGGAATCAGATAAGAATGCATTGGAAACTTTTTACTTTAAGTTGAAATTCTAGCTATAAAGTGCAACATAAATACAAAGGGTTGTTATTGTATTATAACCAGCACACACTTGCATTTCTTTTATTACTGAAAATAACTAAATTTTCCATGGACTCTGCCTTTATTAACCTCCTGCTACAATATCCTTCTCCGCTTCAATTTTCTTTAACCCTCATGAGATTATAGGACATTCTTCAAAGTAGTCATATTAATAACAGTAACTTTTTAAGACTGTACAAGCAAAGGTCTCCTTTTACTAACAGTGTGAGGAGGCAATGTTAGCTAGAGTGGGTTATGGTAAATATTTATGCAAAATTTAGACCTTTAGCCCAACAAGGAGGATTCAAGCATGGGAAAAAAAACAACTTCCCAAAACACCACATAGCGGATGTGTGGTGCTTTCCCTAAGGAATAGAGATCTTTGCATCCTTAAGAATGTTTGGAAGGGCAATGCCTAAGTAATATGTCCTTTTAATCTTTCCCTCCTCCTCTTTTTGAAAAAAATAATTTTACCAGGGCAATATATCCTGTTCTCATCCTCTATAATGAATTCTCAAATGCTGCCTTGCTGCTATTAAAAAGTTTAACTATTGTGATAATTCTTCCAGCTCAAATCTGATGATCCTTTGATAGATTGAATGCCTGTTAATCAGCCCACTTAAGAGGTGCTCAAGGTGGAGCAAAGAACATCGCACGTTTACATGGTATTTAAAAGTTACAAGTCGTTTTGTTCACAGTAATGCAGAGAGGTAGCAAATGTAAATACTGCCATCTTCATTTTGCATCTGAAGAACCTGAAGCTTAGAAAGATTAAGAGACTAGTAACAAGAAAAAGAGAATTTTAGTAAACCGATCCAGGGGGTGGGGAATGAATAAGTTATAAATGAACACCTACAGGAGTAGTAGGGGTGGGCACAACCCTGGATAAAATAGAGATGAATTTACAAGTAAATCCTACCAAACATTCAGAGAATAATCAATTCCAAACGTAAACCATTTGCAAAAAAAAAAAAAAAGATTTGTTGTTACTCAGTTGTTTCAGTCATGTTCAACTCTTTGTGAGCTCATTTGGGGCTTTCTTGGCAAAGATGACTGGTTTGCCATTCCTTCTCCAGCTCATTTTACAAATGAAGAAACTGAGGCAAACAGGGTTCACTGACTTGCCCAGGGTCACACACCTGTTAAGTGTCCGAGTCCAGATTTTTGAACTCCAGAAAGATGAGTCTTCAAGACCACAGACCTAACACTCTATTCACTGTGGCACCTAGCTGCCTAAGCCAGGAAAAGATTGGCTTCTACCAAATTCCTGCCATGATACAAACATTATAATATTTGTTCTTTAGTTCTCTGTGCCACATTTTAGGAAAGATATATAGAGGAACCTGACTAGGGTGATTAAGTTTATTTAACTATGCCATCTTGGGATCAGTTGAAGAAACTGGGGATGGTTAGCTTTGTGTGTGGGGGAAAGCACGAACCCCCTTATTCAAATTGACTGCTCAGAGGCGTCTCAAGGTAAAAACAAAATCTCCTTTATTCGGTTCCCCGAGAAACCGGGCGGTCCTTTCACCAGTAAAGCTGGAGTAGGAAGGCGCCTTATAGAAGCAGAATGGCAATTTATATAGACTCTGACACGAAAATCCCCCTCCCACCACTGACCATTATTCTCATTGGCTGAGAAGCAAGGTCTTACATTCTAGGCGCGAAATCTAACCAATCCCTTTTGAAACCTGGTTCAAATTTCCTGCTCCAGGACATTACAAAGCCTGCGAAAATACATGTCATTATATTGAGGAGTTAGTGAGTCATATCCAATCATTGATCCTAATGCAATACATAGCCTTATATGGAAATCACCCGACTCTGGAGGAATGGAAACCTGGGCCCAAGGTCTCCTCTCCACTCCAGGAAGAAGACTCCACATTCCTGAGAAGTCTTCACTAAATCTGTTCCCATTCAGCTTGGAAAAGAGAATATTTAGAGGATAATAGCTTTCTTCAAGTTTTTGAAAGTCTAGTATGGAAGAGAGATTATATTTGTTCTGGGCAGAATAGTCTTGTGTTTATAGTTCAAAGATTCTGTTCAGCTCTGGTGTTTTCATCAGATGCTTTAAAATCTTCTATTACGTTAAAGATCTATTTTTTCTCTTTCAGAATATACTTAGCTTTGCAGAGTATGTTACTCTTGATTGTGAACCTCTTTTGCTTTTTAGAATATTATATTCCAAGGTCTCCTCTTACTGATTTTTAAAAAATTGTTTATTTTATTTTTTAAAAAACATTTTTATTCAGAGTTTTTAGTTCCAAATTCTGTTGCTTTGGATATTAATTTTTTTCCAGTGACATGTAAAGATGGTGTTCAACATTCAATAAGACTTTGAGTTGCAGATTTCGATGAAATTAAATTCAAAAGTTTCTGCACAAACAAAACCAATGCAACCAAGATTAAAAAGTTGGGAAACAATTTTTAAAACAAGTGTCTCTGATACAGGCCTCATTTCTCAAACATATGAAGAGCAGAATCAAATTTATAAGATTTGTAATTCCCCAGCTGAAAAATGGTCAAAGGATATGAACAGGAAATTTTCAGATGAAGAAATTAAAGCTATCTGTAGTCATATGAAAAAATGCTCTAAATCACTATTAGAGAAATGCAGATAAAAACAACTGAGGTAGCAGATTACACTTCTCAAATTGGCCAACATGACAAAATAAGAAAATGATAAATGTTGGAGAAAATTAGAACCTAATGCATTGGTGGTGGAGTTGTGAACAGAGATCCCAACCATTCTAGAGAGCAATTTGGAACTATGCCCAAAGGGTAACCATATTCTGCATACCCTTTGATCCAGCAATACCACTACTAGGTCTGTGTCCCAAAGAGATCATAAAAGGGGAAAGGCCCTACATGTACAAAAATATAGCAGTTCTTTTTGTAGTGGTAAAGAATGGGAAATTTGAGGGGATGACCATCAGTTGGAGAAAAGCTGAACAAATTGTGATATATGATATAATGGAATACTATTGTGCTATAAGAAATGATGAGTAGGCAGACTTCAGAAAAACCTGGAGAGACTTATATGAAATGATGCTGATTGTTTTCCTAATATTGAACCAGCCCAGTAGTCCTGGTATATCTCCCACCTATTCATAGTGTATGATACTGATGATAAATTGTTGTAATCTTTTTGCAAGTATTTTATTTAAAATTTTTGCCTCAATAGTCATTAGGGAAATTGTTCTATAGTTTTCTTTCTCTGTTTTTGCTCTTCCTAGTTTAGGTATCATCACCATATTTGTATTGTAAAAGGAATTCAATAGGATTCCTTCACCTGTTTTCCCGAAAGTTTATATAATATTAGAATTAATCGTTCTTTAAATGTTTTAGTAGAACTCACTTGTAAATCCATCTGGCCTTGGAGATTTTTTCTTACGAAGTTCATTAATGGTCTATTCAATTTCTTTTTCTAAAATGGGATTAGGTATTTTAGTTTCTCTCCTGTTAACCTGGGAAGTTTATGTTTTTGTAAATATTCATCCATTTCACTTAGATTGTCAGATTTATTGGCATACAGTTGGGCAAGATAGCTCTGAATTATTGCTTTAATTTTCTCTTCATTGGTAGTGAATTTACCCTTTTCATTTTTGATGCTGGTATTTTGACTTTTTTTTAAATTAAATTCCCAAGTTTATCTGTTTTTTTATAAAGCCAACTCTTAGTTGTATTTCTTAGTTCAGTGGTTTTCTTTCAATTTTTTTAACCTCTCGTTTGATTTTCAGAATCTATAATTTGGCACTTAATTGAGAATTTTAAATTTGTTCTTCTAGCTTTTTTAGTGGCACGCCCAATTCATTGATCTCCTTTTTCTCTTATTTTATTCATGTAAGCATTTAGAGAAAATTTCCCCTATGTACTGCTTTCGCTCCATTTCATAAATTTGGTATGTTGTCACATTATTGTTGTTCTCTTTGATGAAATTACTATTTCTATGATTTGTTTGTTGGCTGACTCATTCTTTAGGATTAGATTATTTAGTTTCCAATTAATTTTTAATCTATCCATGACCCTTTGTTACACATAATTTTTATTGCATCATGTTCTGAAAAGGATACATTTAATATTTCTGCCTTTCTGTGTTTGATTGCAGAATCAAAATGCCCATGGTCAGTTGTTTTATTTTTTTGATAGGTGCCATGTAGCACTGAGAAATAGGTATATTCCTTTATATCCCCATTCAGTTTTCACCCAAGATCTGTCATATCTAATTTTCCTAAAATTCGATTCACCTCCTTAATTTTTTTTTGTTTTGTGGTTAGATTTATCTAGTTCTGAGAGGCTGAAGTTGAGGTTCCCACTATTTAGTTTTGCTGTCTGTCTCTTTCTGTAACTTCTCCTCCAAGAACTTGGAAGCTTTACCAGTTGTTGCACATGTGTTTAGTGCTGATATCATTTCATTGACTTGGTACCTTTCAGCAAGATGTGGTTTCCTTCCTTACTTCTTTTAATTAGCTCTGTTTTTGTTTTTGTTTTGTCTGAGATCAGGTTTGCTACTACTGTTTTTTTGTTTCTTTTCACTTCAGCTGAGGCATAATATATTCTGCTCCAGCCTTTAACCTTTACTCTCTGTGTATCTCTCTGTTTCAAATGCGTTTTTTGTAAACAATATATTGTAGGATTCTGGTTTTTAATCTACTCTTCTCTCTGCCTGTTTTATGGGAGAGTTCATTCACATTGACAGTTATAATTACTAACTCTGTATTTCCCTCTATCTTATTTCTCCCTATTTATACTTTTCTCTCTCCTTGCACCCTGCTCTTCCTGACCAGTGTTTTGCTCTATCACCTCCCTCAATCTGTCCTCCCTTCTATCAGCCCCACTCCTTCCTTTTCTTTCCCATTTTTCCTCCTGCTTCCCTGTAGAGTAAGATAGATTTCTGTACCCAGCTGACTTTGTATGTTATTCCCTCTTTGGGCCAAATCCAGTGAGAGTAAGATTCAAGCAATGCATACCCCCTCCCTTCTTTCCCTTTTTGTAATAGGTCTTTTATTCCTCTTCATGTGATGTAACTTACCGTATTCTGCCTCCCTCTTTCCTCTTCTCCCTAGTATAATCTTTTTTTACCACTTATTTTTATGTCATTATATCAAAGCTAACTTATACCCATACCTTCTGTCTATGTATACTCCTAAATGCCCTAGTAAAGATACAGCTCTCAAGAATTACAAGTGTCATCTTCCCATATAGGGATGTAAACAGTTTAACCTTTTTGAATAATTTTTTTTTCCTGTTTACTTTCTTTTAATGCTTCTCTTGAGTTTTGTATTTAAAGATTGAATTTTCTGTTCAGCTCTGGTCTTTTCATCAGGAAAGTTTGAAAGTCCCCTATTTCATTGAATACCCATCTTTTCCTCTGAAAGATTATGCTTATTTTTGCTGGGTAATTAATTCTTGGTTGTAATTCAAATTCCTTTGCCTTCTGGAATATCATATTCCAAGTCCTTCAATCTTTTAATGTGGAACCTGTTAAGTCCTGTGTAATCCTGACTATGACTCCTTGATATTTGAATTATTTGTTTCTGACTGCTTGCACTTATTTTCTCCCTGACCTGATAATTCTGGAATTTGCCTACAGTATTCCTTGGAGTTTTCATTTTGTGTTCTCTTTCAGGAGGTGATTGGTGGATTCTTTTGATTAATGTTTTACCTTCTGATTCTAGGATATCAGGGCAGTTTTCATTGGTAATTTCTTGAAAGATGCTGTCCACGCTATTTTTTTTTTTTTTTTGGTTATGGTTTTCAGGTAGGCCAGTAATTCTTAAAATTATTTCTCTGGGATCTATTTTATTGGTCAGTTGTCTTACATTTTCTTCAGTTTTTCATTCTTTTGATTTTGTGATTGATCCTTGATGTCTCATATAGTCATTAGCTTCCATTTGTCCAATTCTAGTTTTTAGGGAATTATTTTCTTCAGTCATCTTTTGTACCTCCTTTTTCATTTGGCCAATTCTACTTTTTATGGAGTTTCTTCAGTGAATTTTTTTTTGGAAAATTGTATTTAAAGGAATTGTTTTCTTCAGTCAGTTTTTGTCCTTTTTTCCAAGCTTTTGACTCTCTTGCATAACTCTCATTTCTTTTCCCAGTTTTTCTTCTACCTCTCTTATTTGATTTTTAAAATCCTTTTTGATCTCTTTCAGGAAGACTTTTTGTGCTTAAGACCAATTCATATTCATCTTTGAGGCTTCACATCTAGGCAATTTGACATTGTTGTCCTCTTCCGAGTTTGTTTTGATCTTCCCTGTTGCCACAGTAGCTTTCTATGGTCAGGGTTCTTTCCTGGTTTTTGCTCATTTTTAGTCTATCTAATGACTTTTAAAGTTGAGCTCTCCTCCTGGGATACAGGGGGTATTGTCCCTAGCATTGTTTGGTGGGGACAAGGGGCCTAGTCCCTGGTTTTCTTGCCTGAGCCTCAGGTGATGGCAGTTTGTCCATTGAATTGGGGGGCCTGGCCTAGTCATGCCTATTGTGCTGGGGTTCTGAGACTGGCAGTTTACCTTCTGCAAACTGGGGCTGGTGGCCTCACAGCTGGCCTGCTGAGCCAGAACCAAGGGTCGTTGGTTGCTAATCTGGCTCTGGCAAAGACTCTCCCGCTGGCTTGCCTGGTTATCATCTGTACTAGGTTGTACTTCCCTTTTACTCAAGTGAGACAGACCTTTCCTGAAGTCCTTATAAGTTATCTTAAGCTAGAAAATTGTTTCACTCTGTCTTTTTATAGTTTCTGTCACTCCAGAATCTGTTTAGAGGCTTAATTTAACACTTCTTAGAGAAACTGGGGAGAGCTCAGGCAACTTTCTGGCTTTTCTCTGCCATCTTCAATCTGCTCTTGCTTATTTTTAATAGAAACTTCCTGGTCTTGTGTGATCCTGATTATGGCTCCTTGGAGCCTCAACTCTTTCTGGCTGCTTAGTGTTTTTTCTTTGCTATGGAAGCTCTGGGTTTTGGCTGACATCCCTGGAACTTTTCCCTTTGGGATTTCTTTTGGAAATAAAGTGACTTCTTTCTGTTGGCCTTCTGGTTCTGATAGATCTGAGCCATTTTCACGTAGGATTTCTTGTAATAAAGAGTCCAGGCTTTTGTTTTTTAAAATCATGATTTTTGAGTGGAATGTTATTTAATTCTCTCCTTGACTTGTTTTCTAGGTCATTAGTTTTGCATAGTGAACATTTTTAGTTTTGTTTTTCAATTTTTCTATTCTCCTCTTCTCTCCATCCCTCCCCTTTTCTAATTTTGAGGGAGTCTGTTACTTTGATAAGATTTAATCATTTATATTCTAAGCTGTTTATTCTCTTTTCTGTCCAGTCCTCCAGGGCTTTAGTTTCACTATCCCCCCCCCCACAACTGAACACTCCCCCCCCCCCACTCCATCCCCCACCTCATTCATGTAATTTTTGTGGGAAATCCATTTTTTCCTGAGTTATATAGTGTAGTATTGTTGAGTTTGTTCTTCTACTATTTGAGTTTCTCTGGATTTATAATAATTCTTTATAGTTTCAGTGTCTTCCTCTGTTTACTCATATCTTCATCTGTAGTTCCCAGACTGGGGCTTTGGGTAAGCATTATGCTTTTGATGGGAGGTGATTGACCCTTGTTGTTCTTGACTTGAGTTCTTGAACTGACATCTATCTCCTGAGATGTTTCTCAACTAAGAGAGATGATGGTTTAGTTTTATGGTGCTCCATGTTCAGGGCCTTCTTTGATGTCTCAGGATAGACTCCTGGAGACCTTCATATCCTTAGTGCTTGGCTGTTCCTGGTCACCTATGCAATGGATTTCTGACCACCCATGGCAGCCCTTTGTTATTGTTGCCCTGAAATAAGTAGCTTACCAGTGCTTGTAGGTGAGAGGTATTTGTTCTGTCTCTGGTCCCACTGGGAGGCTTCTTTCTTATTTGTCTACACTGATGTTGGCTTTTGTGGTGAGCCCCATTTGCTATTGTCCATGGGTTTCTGACTGACTTCTTGTTTACTCCTGGGGTAGAAGAAATTGCTTATTGTAGTGTCTCATTGGATTTGTTACCATTTTTTGATCAGATGCTATTTATAGGGTTTTTTTTTAGTTCTGAAAGTAGATGTGTGAGAACTATTTTGCCTAATTCTAATTAGGTGTATTGACTTATAGGTCTAACCCTCATTGGTTTTCCCAAACCTTTTGCTTCTTAGAAGGGTTGATAACCTCTGGCCAAGTGTTGTTTGCTTTGCTTGAATACTTAAGAGCATCTTTAAGATTCTCCTCAATGGACACCAGCTGTAAAACCTTTCCTGATCTCCAACTTAGTTTGTTAGACCTCTCTGCCTTAGATTATTTCATGATTATTTCATTTTAAAATGAACTGTGTATACGATTCTCCCAGTAGAACATAAGTTCGCTAGGGCAAACTGTTGTGGTTTTATCCTTGTGTACTAGTCCAATGCCTTGTAAATAACATTTTTTAAAAGTTTAATTTAATTAAATCTTTGGTCTGAAAAATGTAGAAATTCAATCAATCCCAAACATAACTCTTCTATGATGTCATCACCATTATCATTTCCTTCCCCTCCTTCATTCCTACCCCTTCTGTAAATCTTCCAAAGAGAATTTACCCAGTACACTAGAGCCTTTTCTAAAACCCAAAGCAGAACTCATTATCTTTTCTTCCACACTACCTTTTCTAAATTTACCCATTTCTATCCAGATCACCACCATCCTTATTGTTTCAAAGGTTTTCAACCTTGCATTATCATCAGTTCTTCTCTCTCTGCTCCACCTTGCCAGTCAGTTGCCAGAAGTTTTCAGCTCTTGCTCCACAATGTGTTTTGCATTTCACAGAATCACACGTTACTTGAAAGGAATGACCACTATAACATATGCGTTAAGTAGTTCTCCATCCTTAGCTTGCTAACATCTATGGAGGAGGAACACATTAGCAGACCATCCTGCTTTTGGACAAGTCAGATTCCTAGAAACTTTTACCTGACATCAAGCCTGAGTTTACTTCTTCACAATTACTCCTTTTTCTGACCATTGGGACCAAATAGAGCAATTCTGGTATCTCCTCTTTGTGACATTCCTTCAGATGTTTGAGTATAGCTGTCATAATCCTGAGTCTTTTCTCTTGAGTTAAACATCACCATTTTCTTCAGCTTTCTGTAGCATGAAACTCAAGGCTCTTCACCATCTTGGTTGCCTTTCTTGGGCGCTCTCTAACTTATCAGCATCCTTCTTAAACAGTTATTCCCAGAACTGACTGAATAAATTCCATCAAATTAGCCTGACAAGAATGGAGTAGAGTGGGACTGTCAACTCCTTATTCCTGATTGGGTGGCTGTAATGCCAGAGTAGGCACAGAGTCCTTGGGAGAAATGGAGTCAGAGCAGCACAGTGGTCACTTACTACTGAAGACTTGTTATGTTTATCACCAACACTGTCTTCCATTTATCTAAAAGCAACAAAACAAACATATACTTATGTGTATAGAGGTACCTATAAGGCAAAAATTGGCATTTAATAGACAATGTCATTGCACGGAGAAGAGACAGAAATGATGTGAGATGACAAAGGCAATGTGTGGCACAGAATACTGATCCAAATTAGTCATTCACATTCAATAAAAGCATTGGCCCCAAAGAAAGACTTAATATAAACAGATTAGAATGCTTCTCAGGGTGGGAACAGTTCATTGCTAATTTGGAGGGAAATCTGAGCCAACATGTGGTTGGCAACAGTGGAACAGAAAAGGAGTGGGTGGCTTTTAGAGATTTGGTGTACAGCTTTGCATTTACTCATCTGGGCCAGAATACTCACAAACATTGGATTTGGTTTAGTGAAAATGATGGGGAAATTCAGATGTTACTAAGGCAACTGTTCACATGGAGGTCAGAAGAAGAGTTAGTGGTCTCATGGTCTCTCTTTGGGATCAATTGTGATACGTAGGAGACACTGGCTCAGGACTGCCCAGCATGTCATGCCCATATTAAGGAAAATGCTGTTCTCTATGAGCAAAGCAGAATTGTCATAGTTCAAAAGAGATGTGTGATGTGAAAATTTAGAGACATCTCTATTCCAAATCCTCATATGTACTATTTGTGCCCAACCTGTGTTAGAGCCTTCTGGGAGTGTATTGGTTTGATCAGCCACAGTTGGACACACTGTATGTTGACCCTCATGTAGTGATGTTATTTCGGTTCTCTTCTACTACAAAGACAACAACCACCTGTCATAAAGTGACACATCAAATGTAGAGTCTAAATGTGTGGTCAGAATAAGTATTTGGGTTTATTTGGGACTTGAAAACTTTTTGGGATCTGTAAAAGTGGAGCATATGAAAATGAACCAAATTGCACCAGGCTGCTGAAATTAAAAAGAGAAAAGAATATTTTTTAAACTGAAAAGTAGGGGTTTGAGAGATCTAGTATAGAGAAAGAACTGCATGAGACTTGTATTGACAAAAGATCAGGAAGGAATTTGATGACTTACTTGAGGAAAATGTATATGACAAAGTAGTTGACCGCCATATGTGCAGAAAATAGGAATGAGACATATTGGGAAAGAAAATAAGGATTTGCATCTGAATTTAGATACTTAGAAACTGGGAGGTAGTGTTGTTTTTATTCATCCTTTGAAAACAATTGAATCAAAATCACTATGGTTGAAGGTGTTTAAAAATCTTGGTAAGTTGAAAAAGAGTATATTCATATAAGTGCCTAATTATTGATATTCGTTATTAATGATGATAATAATGTGTTGCTAGACTTCAAACTCATAGGAAAGATAGGGAAAATTGAACATAAGAATGGTATATCATTTTGAGGTAACTATAAATAGTATCAGTGTTATATATAGTATGAATTGGAAAAGACCCTCTTCTAGTTCAACCTATACCTGAATGAGAATCTGCAACTTATTGTAAGAGTGGCCATATTAGCCTTCATTAGAAGATCTTCAGTAAGGAGTAACCTATTACTTCAGGAATTACCTTTTCATTGTATTTTGTAACACATGGAAGGGGATATAAATGACTACATAGTATTTTGAAAGGATTTGTATACATTAGTAGTTAGAAGATTGTATTCCATTCCTTCCTCTGCTGCTTGCTAGCTATGTGAAGTTGGATAGGTTATTTAACCTCTCTGGTATTTCAGGTTTTTAGTGGATAAGTTGTTTAGCTTCTCCATGTCTCACATGATTTTTAAGATCATCTGTAAAATATTTTTATAGTACCTTAACCTTCATAAAAGACAAGTGTCTGGACTAGATAATCTCTTGAGAGGTTCCTTCCTTCTCTAATATTCATGATTATAAGACTGTTCAAAACCCAGGAATATTGTGTGTCATAGATAAAAAAGATCAGATCCTAGGAGACAAAGTACATAGAGGCTTTTGTAGGGAGGGGGAAAGATCATAGACATGTAATTTTAGAGCTGGAAATAACATTAGAATTTATCTAGGCCAGGGGTGGGGAACCTGTGGCCTCAAGGCCACATGTGGCCCGCCTAGGTCCTCAAGTGTGGCTCTTTGACTGAATCCAAACTTTGTAGAACAAATCCTCTTGATAAAAGGATTTGTTCTGTAAAACCTGGACTCTCAGTCCAAAGGTCATCACAGCCAATGACCACATGTTCCCTACCCCTGATCGACATCAACACCCTTCATCTTACAGTCAGTGAAATTGAGACATAGGGATTTTTGAGTGACTTTATAAAAGTTGCTCAGTAGCACAACAAGAATTAACACTCATCTCTCTTCACTGTTGGTTCAATGTTCTTAACTTTTTTTTTTAATGGAAATGTTAGCTATTTGAAGAAAAGAGTATAGACCCATGGTCAGGTTGGCTGAATTTGGAAATTAGCTGGGCCAAAAATGAATTCAAGGAACTCCTTGCAGTTGACATTTTTAGAACCATTTAGATCACCACTTGATCTTTATAATGAAAAAAGTGTATTCATTAATGAATAAAGAGAGACACCAAATAGGTTATTTTTCCTTACTCTTATTTGAATACTTCCACTCTTAAATTGTCTTTTAATGCAGACTTGTGACCTATATTAAATGGTGGTAGATGTGCAGGTATTTAGATGTAGTTGACAAACCAGATGTAGATAACATCAGGATCATCTGTATCAGCATTTCTGAAGGAACTTGGATGAAATTATGGAACTGGAAGCTTTATAAACATGTTCTAATTATAAAGTATTGATTTTTAGATGCATGCCAGGGCCTAGATACACACCATGAAAGTACTCACCTTAGAAAATTATATATGTGTGCATACGTATGTATATCCAGATATACATATTTATTTAATTCAGCCATTTTGCTTGCTTTTGTTTAAAACCATTTTGTAAGACTTGTTATGGTCTTTAGCATATTCTTCTTAATATCTTTAGTAGGGGCAAGTCTTTGACCTTTAAGTGCAGACTGGGTTTTTGGAAAGGAGTTATTCAGAGCTATGAATCAGATGCTAGTCAGTCAACAAACATTTATTAAGTGCTTACTTGGTGCTAATTGGTGCTAAAGCATTATAGATACAAAGAAAAGCAAAAAGACAGTGCCGTCCTCAGGGAACTAACATTTGAATGTGGTAGACAACATGCAAAAAGAATTATACATATAAGATATATAGACAAGGTTATATTCAGAGGAAAGGCACTGGGATAGGGGATGGAGGGAAGAATTCCTGCAGAAGGTTAATTTGAACTGAGTCTTGAAGGATGAGAAGGTAGCTCGAGGAGAATAAAGTGAGAAGATAAGAGCATTCCAGCCATGGGGAACAGCCAGAGCAAGAAGTCGGAATGTTGTGTACAGGGTACAGCAAGAAGTTAATGTCACTAGATCACAGCATGTATGAGGATGAGTAAAGTGTCAGAGGATTGAAAAGGCAGGAGAGGGCCTTTAAGGGCTTTGAATGCCATGTAGAGAATTTTATATTTGAATCTGATATGGAGCCAGTGAAATTGAATGAATGGGGAAGGGAATAATATGATCAGATCTGTACTTTAAGAAGATTAATTTGACAGGTAAGTGTAGGATGGTTTGGAGTGGGGAGAGACTTGATGTGGGGAGACCAACCAGAAGGCTGTTGCAGTAGTTTAAGCATGAAGTGATTATGACCTGCACCAGGGTGATGCACTAGTGGTGATTTCAGAGAAGACATAGGGGAGTAAATGAGAGCTATGAAGGTGGAAATGACAGAAATTGATGACTGAATTTAGAGGAATGAGAGTGAGGACTTGAGGATAATCTCAGGTTGTAAGTCTTAGTGATCAGGAGGGTGGTGGTGCTCTCCACTGTAATAGGTAAGTTTGGAAAGGGGAAGGTTTTGGGGGGAAAAGATGAGTTCAGTTTTGGGTATGTTGAGCTTAAGATGCCTAGGGGACATCTAGTTTGAGGTGTTTCATTGGTGAGTCTGCAGGTTAAGAGAGAGGTTAAGACTGGGTAAGTAGATCTGAGAATCCTCAGCATAGAGATTATAACTGAATCCATGGAAGCTGATGAAATCACTAATAGCATAGAAGGAAAAGAGAAGAAGGATCACTGGGAAACATATACTCTTAGTGTTCATGACCTGGACAAAGATCCAGCAAAAGAAAATGAGCAGTGGTTAAGTAGGAGAACCAGGGAAGAACAGCATAGTGAAAACCTATAGAGAAGAGGTTATCAGGGAGAAGAGGGTGATTGACAGTGACAGAAGTTTCAGAGAGGTAAAAAAAGGATGAGGATTGAAAAATAGGCTATTAGATTTGGCAAATAAGAGATCATTGGTAACTTTGGAGAGAGGAGTT
The DNA here is from genome assembly GCF_028372415.1 of Notamacropus eugenii. Lineage (NCBI taxonomy): Eukaryota > Metazoa > Chordata > Mammalia > Diprotodontia > Macropodidae > Notamacropus > Notamacropus eugenii. The sequence continues at coordinate 277,923,598 of NC_092876.1, read as the reverse complement.
TCAGTTGAATAGTGAAGTCAGAGGCCCAACCATACAGAGTTAAGAAAAGAGAGGACAACAAGTGGAGCCACTGTTTACAGATAGTCTCCTCAAGAAGTTTAGCCAGAAAAGGAAAGGGAGATATGGAACAATAACTAGTGGGAATGCTCAGTTTAAGTGGAAATTTTTTGAGGATGGAGGAAACATGGGCATATTTGTAGGCAGGAGGGAAGCAGCTGGAGATTGAAGATAAGAAGTGAGAAAGTTGGGATGATAATGGGAGCAGTCTGCTGAATATGACAGTTATACTGAACAGTGACTTCAGAGTAATAATATGATTTTCCTGAGTAATTCATAACGTAACTCTGAAGGCAATTTCAAAAAAGTTTTCGGTAGTGGCAACCTTGTTGGGAATAAGTTTATCGTTTCTTGAAGTTACAACTTTGAAAATGGTATTTATTTGTAGATCAGTTTTGCTGTGTTCTTTTAAAAAATTCAACTATCTGTTTTATAGTTATTTAAACTATTATTAAACCATTATTACAACCTCCTTTTGGGAGAAAAGATAATTCCAATAAAGGAATTCTAATTTAATTTAGAAGACTCCTCTGAGGAGACAAGTAAGAAGTGGATGGTATTGGGTGCATCCCAAATAGGTATTGAAGGGAGCTAGTGGATGCAGTTTATATCAACTTAAATAGGATCAAGAATTGGAAGGAACCTTAGAAGTAATCTATTTCAGCCTTATTTTATAGGTGAGAAAGCAGAGGCCTAGAGATATTAAGTTCTTTTCCCACAATCACACAGGTAGTAAGTGGCAGTCAGGATTTGAACTTGGAGCTTCGAACATAGAATCCATTGAGTTTTTTTTATGCCCAGAATTTTAGCAGTTACTTCTCCACAGCCATCTGGCCTCCAGTTCCGCCAAGTCAGCACTGGGGGCTGATTTTCAGATGAGCTGGATGGGCAGGGCCGCCATTCAGTGTGAGACAAAGACCAGCTTCCCCAGGGCCTCCACATAGGGTGGAGGCAAGACTCAGCTCTTCAGTGTCCCCAGGGGTTTTTACACTCCAACAACGGAGCTTCTGTAAGGGCTTCTGTGCAGGCTCTGTGGCCGCTGCCTGCTGCTGGAGCTATGGAAAGGCCCTTTTCCCTTCCTGGCCTGCTGATAAAACCCTGTCACTGACTTTGGTGCCTGTGGGCTGAGGGATCTGAGGACCCCCTACTGTGACTGGAGATTCCGCCCCCGAGGTGTCCACCTCCCGGAGTCTCGTCTTGTCGTGCTGCGTAACTCGGCCAAGGCTGGGCTAGGCCCTGCGCTCGGCTCTGTGTCTAGCGCAACTGATGTTTCCGTGGGCCTTTCAGGTCACTGTGGCCTGGAAATCTCCTCCACTTTGTTGTTCTCCACCTCTGCTGCTCCAAAATTTGTTGAGAGTCCCTCTCTGCAGGTATTTTATGGGCTGTGGGGAGGACCCTGTGTAAGTGTGTCTTTCTAGTCCGCCATCTTGGCTCCGCCCCCCATTGAGTTTTTTTGTTTGTTTTGTTTTTTACTATGTCATGCTGACTTCAAAGAATCTTTGAAGAGGCTGGCATCTCCTCAAAGAATATTTGAAAAATAAATTAAAACAAATTAAATTACTCCGATTCTGAATGGGAATGTTTACTAATGGGTAGGAAATTGACTTAGAGAAGGAAATAAAGAAATGGGAATAAATCAACATTTTTATGGATGGGTAAGTATAAAAAGTAGGATTCTTTCGGAACTGATCCTGAAGCCGGTCTTATCATTTTTATAGATGGTCTGAAAGAGAAAGGGAAGATACAATTTTGCAGCTAGTAAAAATTTAAGTACTAAGGCTTAAACTGTAGAAGACTGCATAAAATAGGCATAAAAATGGCAGATGAGCTTCAGATTGATTGGTTGGTTGGTTGCTGTCCTTCATTTTCAAAGAGGACCAAAGTAACATCACCATGATAAAGTGAAATTTCAGTGTGTCCGACTGTGGCTGATCAGAGCAATATGAGCTCAGAATGCTCTATCACAGGTTGAGCACAGATAGTCTGTGTGAATATTTGGGGGGGATATCCCATAGTTGCACATCCTGCTTTTACTTTGTGCTGAGATTCAGAGTCATTTATAGAATGATGGTTACCAACCTATCACAAGCCGTAAAAGGGAGCTGAAAGTCATTAATGGAAACATAGAATCTGAGGTGAGGAACCTCAGAATATTAGTTGTTATCTAGCAATAAACTCAATTTGGGAGAGTTGTCATACAAAGACCCCTTGAAGATTCCATACTCTTTGTGGAAATAGTCTTGCATATTTAAAATAACTTTGTAATTAGTTTCAAAGCTAATAAAGACCCAGCCTTAGTTCCAACTATGTAACTAACTGTAAGATCTTCATCTCTTCTGATTTTCTTGTTAATAATTAGGTCAGATATCCAGTTAGTAGTTATTATAAGGTATGATGTAAGATCTTTGTCTGACCCTAATTTCTGTCAGATTGCTTTTCAGTTTTACTAATAATTCTTGTCTAATGGGTAGTTCTTTCTCATGATTTTGTTCCTAGGGAAGCTTTGCCGTTTCATCTAAATAAAGTGAATGATAATAATAATAATAGCTAGCATTTATATAGTTCTTTAACATTTGCAAACCACTTTACAGATACCTCATTTAATCTTCACAATAACTCTGGGAGATAGGTGCTATTATTATTATTTGCCTTTTACAGATGAGGAAACAAGACAAACAGGTTTGAGTGACTTATTTAGACCAAGTGTCTGAGTAAGATTTTCATCTTAAGTCTTTCTGACTCTAAGTGTACCACTTTATGTAATGCATCATTTAGATGCCTGTATTTATCTTCTTTGTCCCTTCTGTCCCCTGTTTACTTGAGAATTCTCCCTATACTTATTATGAATGGAGCTCTATTTTCCTCCAATTCTTTTATTTTATGATTTAACCTATATATAGGTTAGTTTTTTGTTTTTTGTTTTTTTAGAATTTTGAGAGGCAGTGTTGTGTACTAGAGAGAGCACTTTTATCTGATTCAGAAAGATCTATATTCAAATCCCATCTCAGATACTTCGTAGCTGTATGACCCTGTGCAAGTCACTCATTTTCTCTATGCTAGAATTTACTTATTTTTAAATCAATGGAGTTGGACTTGGTCTCCATTGTCCTTTCTAGCTGTAAATCTATAATCCTGTGATTGTTGTGTTGTACAGAGTATGATGCTGGTTTAAACTTTTTTTTTTGCCAAATTGTTTTCTACCTTTTCTAGAAGTTTTTGTGTAGGTAGTCTTTCCCCAAGTATTTTACATTCTTGGGTTAATCTGACACTGGGCTATTGAGTTCAATTGTTCTTTATTTTTGCTTCTGTTGTTTAGTTCCTTAATGAATTTTTCTATTTTTAAAACCAGTATTAAATAGTTTTTTTTTGTTACAGATTTAAAGTATAGTTTGAAGTCTAGAAGTACTCCCATCATTGCTACTTTTTTCCCCATTTGTTCCTTGATATATATATATATATATATATATATATATATATATATATATATATATATATATATATATATATATATATAAATTTTTTTTCCAATAAATTTGGCTTTAAAAATTTTTGGTCTGACCCTATAAAATTACTCCTTGATAACTTGGTATGGCACTAACTCATTAAATTTACGTAGTATCATCATGTTAATTGTATTTATGTGGCCCAATTACAAGCACTGAATATCTAAATTGGCAAACATGGAATAGTTAGTGTTGGAAGAGCTGCATTAAGAGAAACTACTTTGTAGATTCAACTACAAATTAGTTCATCCTTTTTTTTTTTTTTTTGGTGGGGAAAACAGGAATCACAAAAAAAGTGTCTTACCTGTCCATGACCTCTGACCCACAGATCCCACTGCTACTTATATACCACAAAGAGGTACAGGATCAAAAAAGGGTCCTATGTAGGACAAAACATGTTAATAGAAGGATTTCTTGTCATAGTGAAACACTGGAAACAAAGGAATTGAATAAATTATGCTAAATGTAGTATAATACTGAGCTTTAAGTAATGATTATTACTAAGAATTCAGAGAAATGTGGAAAAACTTAATAAACTCATGTAAAGTATCAAGTCAACAGAAACAGGAAAACGATATATTCCTGTGACAAAATATAAATGAAAAGAAAAATAAAACAAAACGGGACACCTTTTATTCATAATGACTGGAGAAGAAATGAGAAAGTACCCCTTCCCATTTTTGTATGAGAAGACCAGGATTATGTATACACACACTGTATACACTGTCAGATTTGGTTTTTATATAGGTTGATTGAGTTTAACTTTTTTTCTCCTTTGTTATAAAGGAAGATACATTGGGTAGATGAGGTGGAAACTACTTAGGTAAAGACTAATGATACTTTTAAAAAAGAAAAGCTTTTAGAATTTCTAATATGTCAAACTCATGTGCTCTTATTTTGATAAGTTATTAAAAGTATCTGGTGCATATATATTTCAGTTGAATAAAATAACTTACATATATATTTTTTGGTTATTGTGTTTCTTTTGATGAAACCTGGCACAAGTATCCTCTAAATATCTGTGATTACAATACTTATTGATGGTTTCTCTTTCATTGATTTCACAAGTGCTTATTTTATGTTAATTTTGGTAAACATAACCTAGTACATAGGCATTTTTCTGATGCAGTTGTAAAATGAAAAAGCATCATAATCATTGCTTTTAACTGTATAGTTTCTTAAAATTTATCTGGGTTGTGAATGTTATTGTGTGTGTTATTATATGAGTTGTGAAGTGTTGTTAATCTTATTATCAAACATCAATTGTAAACAAAATTGTCTAAATTGAATCTTATTATCTGATGACTTGTCATAATTTAAATCAGTTTGCTTTTAATCACAGAACCTACTAACCCTAACTTACTTTACACAGATGTTCTCAATTTTACTAACTCTTACTATGACTTTTTACATAAAGATTCATCATTTTGTTTGATATAGCTCTGCTTTGTCCTTTTACCCACCAAACTTTTCTTTCAGAGTCAACACCTCCTCTCCCCATTATCACAACCAAAAAACGTTAAATTAACAGATTGGAGTTTTACCCTTCTCTTATATTTACCTGATGAAAATAAACTACCACTCAAAGAGTCCAAGCACAAAAAAAAAGACTTAATTCTTATACAGACTGGTTAATCAGTCTCTGAATTAGGAAAATGCCTGGAGTACTGAGAAGTTAAGTCACTTAATTAGAGTTACACTGTTCATATATGTCAGAGGCTAGTCTTGAACCCTAGATTCCCTGATTGAGGCTCGTTCTCTATCTAGTATTCCAGGAAACCTCTGTAAATTATAGAGCAGTTACAGATAGGCATTAATAGAGGGAATTTTCTTACTGTGAGTTAACCCTTACCAATAAAATCAAAGTTGCTGTCTTCCAAAAGTAACATTTAATTGTTCACTTGTTTCTTTTCTCATGTCACAAGTATTAGTAGATAAAATAGTTTTTTAAGTTTGTACAAGTGTGTTTTTGTAAATGTGTTTAAATTTCTCATGTTCATTTCTCATGTCACATGTTTTTCTCAAATTGAAAATAGTTACCATAGAAACTAATATTGAAAAATAATAAAGATTAATTTTACTTTTCAACTTATACTATATAGCAAACAACAAGGAATGAGTTGTTGCTGAACACTCCAGGAGTCTTGAGATTGACGTCAAGATACTAGTACAGCTGTGTAAGCAGCAGGAAGAGTATTTTTAATGTCCCCTGTTACATCTCCTCTTTGACCCTTCTATTCCTCCCCCTCTCTCCCTTAATTAAAAAAAAAAAACAGCCTTAATGGAAGTAGTACTCTGAAGCTATAATGATGGTACTTAAATTAGCTTGGAGGCTAATTACCCTTCCCCCTACATTTTCCCCCTTTCCTGCTCTTCAGTGTTCTCAATTAAATTCGGGACCTCTTTATTTGATTGAAATGCCTGGTCTGTTTTGTTGTCCTTGTTGTTGTTTATTATTCTTTAAGATAGGATGATTATTTAACATTTTGATACTAAAATGTCTCAGGCTTATATTTCAATTTGTAACTAAATTATACTTTTCTGGATTTAAAATTTTCTATATTTGAAAATGTAATCTGGGCTTAAAAAACTATTTTACCTACTAAGCCATTTCATTCTTGATTTTAGACCTCTGTTATGTCCCATTTGCTAAGGTAATTAGTTCACACACACACACTATTGTGACTATGTGACATTGTGACTATGTATGGAAAGGGTCTTTTGAAAACTTTGGGAGTGCCATTTGAATTTTTATTTTTGTAGTAATGGAAACACTTATATTTCCTTTATGAGGGAAAGTCAGTTAATGAGTGATTGTTGGTTCCCATAAACCTGGCATAATTTTGAGAAGTTTCCTGGTTGGTTGAAATTTGGGATTAGAAAATACAACAGTGAGTTTAATCCAGAGAGTAGGTGAATCTTATAGGATTGTCTTCTGCAGTAGAATATTTTTTTAAGATTTAAAAAAAATTATTGATGTCTTTCCAAAATTTTCCCTAGTCTTGCTCTCCCCCTCCAAGACAGCCACCCTCCATAACAAATAATACATTTAAAAAATAAAAAAGGTTAACAATTAGCAAAACTGATTATTACATCACAAAATTCTTCAAAGCATGTGTACTGTACCACACTTGGTAATAGAGGCGGACCTCCCACCTCTGTAAAGGGGTGAGATATCTTGTTAGGGCCTTGCTTGCTCTTTGTAATTTTGTAACTTACATTTTTTTTTAATTTTTCTTTGGTTCTTTCCATTTACATTGTTGCAGTCGTGTTTATTGGAGTCTCTCTTCATTCTGCATCAGTTCATGCATATTTTCCATGCTTCTTTGTATTCATAATAAATTTAAAAATTGTCATTTTTTACAGCATAGTAATATTTCATTACATTCATGTGCCACAAATTGTTTACCCATTCCCTAATCAATGTGATTATTCCCATCTTTTGTCATCTTTACCTGTTTTCAGGGTGTGAGGGTATAACTTCAGTTATTTTAATTTGCATTTCTCTTAAATATTAGTGATTTGGGGCATTGTTGTATGATTGTTACTAGGCAGCTAAGTGGCATAGTGAATAGTGCTGGACCTGGAGTCAGGAAGACCTGAGTTTAAATACAGCCTTAGACAGGATCAAATGAGATAAGATTTGTAAAGCTCTTTGTAGACTTTAGTTGTGGACTCTTCATGAATCCATTTGGGTTTTCTTAGCAAAGATATTGGAGGGATTTTCCATTTCTTTCTCCTGAGGAAATTCAGGCAGGCACGGTTAAGTGATTTACTCAGGGTCACACAGCTATTATCTGAGGCTGTATTTGAATTCAGGTCTTCTTGACTCTGATCTATCCACTGCACCAGTTAGCTTCGCCTAGCTGCAAACCTTGGAGTGCTATGTTAATATTGTTATTATCATTTTTATTCTTAATGAGAAGTTAATATTCCTTGACCATTTATCTATTGAGAGAAGGAATTTTGGTTTCATATCTCTTAATTTCTTATTTATCTTGGATACCAAACTCATATCAGAGAATTTGATACAAAGATTTGGAAGATACTTTTATATGGGGGCATGTGGTTCTTCCCTGGTTTCTTTTCAAGACTTATACCAAATCTTATCTTCTGTAGGAGGCCTTTCCCAAGTCACTGCAGCTGCTAGTTCCTTCCCTTCTAAGATTACTTTCCTTCTCCATATATATCTTGTGTATACCTAATTATTTTCTTGTCTCCCCAGTTAGAATCCTTAAAGATAGGGGCTGTTTCTGCCCCCCTTTTTTTCTTTTAATCCTCTGCCCTTTGACAGTGCACACACATACTAGCTCTTAATAAATGCTTATTGATTGACTTGATTACTTGAGCAGATATTTGGATGCACTCATTCTAGAGTATTATAACTGTTCCTGTGGGAAAATGAGTTAAGCTCACTGAGGTTTAAGGAAGACCCAGGACTGTATTCATTATAATACTTTGTCAATACCAGATGAAAATCTAGTGACAGTTATTATTGTTTTGGAGTTAGTAGCCTTGAATTTGAATCCTGACTTGAAGACTTACTAACATATAATATTGGACAAGTTTCTTAACTACTGTAAGACTTAATTTCCTCTTGTATAAAATGCAGTTAGTAATTTTTGTATTTTCTATCTCAGAGGATGTCTGCTCCCACCATCTCCTCCACCCATCTCATAAAGAGGTAATCCTTTTTTGCCAAGGCTAAAATCTTCTACATTCCTTCTTCATCACGTCTCATCCTATCTGCTCTTGACCATATCTACTCATTCATCCTTCCAGTGTTCTGGAGGCTGTCTTCTAGAGTCTTTTTGATATCACTTTTACATCATATTGTTATCATAGAGGCTCTTCCCCAGGCTGGCCACAGGTTGATGAATTTTTTCTCTATAGAAATCTCATAGCTTATCTTCTAAATTGTAAAGGGAGTTAGTGTCTACTTTGGTGGATGTTGTGTCTACCGATAAAATCACAATCCTTTTCTTTGTTGTATATTATTGGTTTTGTTGTCCATTTACATTTTTGTCACCGATCTATGGAAAGGAGATGGATGAGCGGAAAGTTTTAGAAACTACTTAGTTCACTATAGTGTAGATTTTGACTTCTTTCTCCAATGAAAAACTGCCCGGATGAAGGCAATACATTTTTCAAAGCCAGACACCTATGGTCAATACTGTGGGCCTCAGATTTTTTTTATTTGTAAAATAAATATGTTAAGATAAATTATTTCTAAGAGCCCTAATTTTCTTTGAGATTAATATCCTAAGCAACCACAAGTTGAGTAGTAAGGAGATTAGTAGATGCTTAATAAATACTTGAATCCCTCAGCTCAAATATCGCTTTATGTATACTCTCCAGGGACTAGTACCTTCCCTGATTTTTTCACCACCTGCACTCCTCCCTTAACTGTAGTTTATTTTGCATATATTTTGTGTGTACTTTTAGGTATGTGTATTGTCTTTCCTGAGACCATTGTAAGCTCCATGATAGTAAGGACTGTTTTATTTTTGTGTTTGTATTACTAATGCCTAGCTAGATACTAAGTTAAAGTAAAGTTACTGTTTTTCATTTGGAATAAATTTGCCAAGCCCAGAAACTAGAACTTTCATTGTTTTTTTTTGTCCCTAATACCAAATATAATGACTTGAACATGGTAGAAACTTACATGTTTATTGAATTGCAGTCTAGGAGCAAGTAGAAAGCTGGTGCTACCTTATTCTGTGGCTACTGGGTGAAGAAACTATGCCTAAAATACTCTTGAATTCTGTGTGTCTTCAAATTGGGAGATCATTTAATGTTTGGAATAGTAGTGATGTATTTGGGTTCTCAAGTGCTGTAGTAGCTAGGACATTTGACTTTGGGTCAAGATGACCTGGATTCAAATCTTTCCTTATCCACTTACTAGATGTGTGAACTTGGGCAAGTCCACTCTCTACCTCAGTTTCTCCATCTGTGAAATGAAGGAGTTGAATTAGATGGCCTTAGGTCCTATGATTCTCTGAAAGTAGTGTTTGGCTCAAATTTTTTGTTTTTATCAAAATTGTATAGTTTCTAGGAAATGGATTAAATGATTTCCTAGCCTGCCACTCTCATTCTGCAGCGGCACTGATGCTTGTTAGAGCACTAGACTTCATGTTGCCTTGGGCACAGTTAGAATCCAGGGAAGATTACAATAATCAAACTCAGAATAGCTTGAAGAAATTTCTTTCCTGCTAGCCTTGCTTACAAACCTAAATTCAGATCATTGGGGGTAAAAAATGCTTTCTTCTCCCTCAGTTTTTGAGTACCCTACCCTTAATTATCTGTGGATTTAACCAGTCAAGTGGGAAATCCGAAAATGCCTTTTAATAAATCATGCTCATTGGTTTATTATATTCTAAGAGGAAAAAAGAGTAAGGAACAACAAATTTTAAAGATGTCCTCAGGATCTTTTCACACCCTCCCACCTTTACCCCCTCCATTTTTGGTGAAGGAATATACCTGTTAAAAATCACGGCTGTTGAATTCTGAGGAAAGCTACAGGTATATATTTGTGGTGAGACATTTGTGTTGCTGTAGTTTGACCTTTTATACTTATATTCTTTATGTAATAATTATATAGCCTCTTGCTTTAAGAAATATCAAGTTAAATCCTGGCTTTCTTTACTGGTTGGTAGGTACAGGGTGGAGGGGGGTGATTTATAGATAGATGCTGTTCTCTGCTTGTCCTTTAGCAGCGCAGTATTGGACCTCAGATGATAATGGTAGATGATTGGTGGTGGAGGATAGGGGAAGAGGTGGAGTTTCTTATCATCTCTCATGTAGTCAGTAAAACCATCAGACAGATGCCTTTCCAGGAAAGTCACATGAAAACATGAAAGAAAAAGCCAGGGAATGGCCGGGGGAATGGTGCTGTGCAGAAAGGATTTCAGTCTGATCTACTCCATGGAAACAAGCCTTTTGAGGTTTCTCTTGTCAGCTGATTTGTCTTGTGATCCAGGTAATTTCTGATTGTCTTTGTTTCCAGTGTGGTATGTGAAATGTAGTGAAAGGGCAGAAAAATAGTTCCTGTGAGTAAGATGTTGCTATAATAGGAAGGAACATTAAAATGGACAGCCTTTCTTACATTATTCATTGTGATTTCTGAAATGTCTTGAGGTTTTTTGTTTTTTAAATTTAAAAGCCTAATTGAACCAAAGGAGAGAAACCTGTTATTTCTGAGTCTGCATCAATTTCTTATCTTGAGAACAAAGGTTTTCAACCTTCTGCATGGTGAAGATGTCTTATTCTAAAAGCATAGAAGGCAGCTTTTTCATCTTACCTGTTTTTAGAAATATATTTGCATAGTCTCTTGTGAATTCTGTGCTGGGCATTTTGAAATACAATCCAGTGAACTGAGATTTTATAAACCAAAATGTCAGAATGGTTGTATGAAATCTGTTTCCCTTTTATACCCTAGAGTCTGTTATTATAGGTAAGGGATTTGTGTGGGGGAAGGGAAATTTTTTTCCTATGTATACACTCAGTATATTTCAGCTTTGGCTTTTTGAATTGAAGCTAGATTAAAATAATCTATAATACTAAAGTAGAAATGAGAAAGAGAATTAAATAATACTTTGTTTAGCAGTACCAATCTAAACCTGGATTTTGTCGTTTGATTTTCAGTGTTATTTATCTTGTTGGTTATCAGTATGAAAAGACTGGCATGTTAATATGTGATGGCATTGTAAGTACATTGTACAATAAAAATTATTTGTAAAATGTAGAGATGGTGTGAAATTGAAAATGCTAAATTAGACCTTTCCTTCAAAGTATTTTTTTTTAAGAAAGGTAATGGTTTTGTGGTAGAAAAGAATGCATTTCCCTTTGGTACTTTATGGTATTGATGGTGCTTTGTGCTGAAAACTGTTCTTTTTAATGACTATAGATAGACCAGAAACATCTTGAAGCACAGTTTGGAGCTTCCATTTGTTTTGATTATTTCTGTTATTGTTGACAGAAAATATAAGAAATTTTAATCTTTTAACCTACTTTGATGACTAGTTTGCTTCTCCTAGTTTCTAATACTCCATGAGGAGTAATAATTATATTTCAACAAATTTATTGAATGTTATTTGGTAAACATTGTGTATGACTTAGAGTAATAAAATTAGAATAGAATTGTGTAACTTGAGAGCTAGAAGAAACCTTATAGATAATCTTATCCAACCTTTTTTTTTTTTTACAGATGAGGAAACTGAGGCTAAAGAGATTTAGGAATTTGACCAAGGTTAGTGGAGAAATTAGGATCAATAACCTTGGTCAATTGACTTCCTGGAAAATATAATGTTTCTCTTATAAATCAGCTCTTCTCTACCCTTTTGTTTTGTTTTTGTCAAGGAGTAATCATAAAGGATACTTGCTTTAACAGGATTACCCTCCAGTAGAAGAGAAATATGGACTCAATGATATTACTTCGAAAACAGATAAATGTGGAAAAATCAGTATTTTAACAAGGAAGTGAACAATCATTTAAGTGCCTACTATGTGCCAGGCACTAAGATATAAATATTATTCCATTTGATTCTTATATTTAGCAACTTATTATTTTAATAATACTCATGCTTAGGATATTGAGTGGATTCCCCTTGAGCTGCTTTTCTCTACCTCACAAGCCTGTGACATCATTCTCTATCATTTATTCTTTTATATCAACATCTGATTATGAAATAGCTGTTTAGCTAAGGCCAACCCCTCTACATTTACTCTTTTTTCCCTTTAATTTTTTTTTTTTTTGCTTCTTCTCAACTTCCTCCTCCAATTTAAAAAAAAAAAAAGAAAAGGAAAATTCTTAGAACAAATAATGCACAGTCAAACAAAATAAGTTCCTGTGTTGGTTATGTTCAAAAATCTATTTCTCATTCTGCATCTTGAATCCTTCACCTCTTTGACAGAAGGTGAGCAGCGTAGTTCATTCTAGTTGGATACTGTAATGCTCAAAATTTTTGCCTTTCAAAGTTATTGGCCTTTACAATGTTATTGTGTAAATTGTTTGTCTGCTTCTGCTTGCTTCAGTCTGCTTTAGTTCATACAAGTCTTTGCAGGTTTCTCTGAACCCTGTCCTGTTTGTTATTTCTTAAGGTACAAGAGTATTACATTATATTCATTATATGCTATAATTTGTTTAGCCAGTTACCAAGAGATAGGCACTCCTTAGTTTCCAATTCTTTGCTACTTCACAAAGAGCTATATTTTTGTACATATGGGTCCATTTCCTCATTCTTTGATTTTTCTGAGGTTTAGGTCTGATAGAGTTAATCACAAAGTCAAAGGATATGTACACTTGATAATGTTTTGGAATAGTTCCAAATTGTTCCACTAGTTCCAAATTGCTTTCCAGAGTGGAAATGGCTAGACCAATTCACAGTTGAGTCATGTCAAGTCAATCAGAATTTATTAAACATGTACCAGATATTGCTAAGTACTGGGAGTGCAAAGAAAGGCAAAAACAGTCCTTGCCTTTAAGGACTTCACATTCTAATGGAGACAACATGCAAAGAACTATGTGTATAAAAGATATATGCAGAGTAAATAAGAAGATATTGTAGAGTGAAGACTGTAGCACTTGGGAGTCTAGAGGAAACTAGGAAAGACTTTGAGTAGAAGGTGGGATTTGCATTGAGTCCTGAAGCCAGGAGGTAAAGGTGAGGAAGAAGAGCATTCCAGGTGAGGAAGAAGAGCATTCCAGACATGGAAGACAGCTTAGTCAAAAGGCAAGGAGTGAGGAGATGGAGGAGTAGCAAGGAGATCAGTGTCATTAGATCATTGAGTACCTGAATGATAGCAAAGTGGAAGGAGACTGAAAAGATATGAAAGGATCAGGTCAGGAAAGACTTTAAGAGCTAAACATAAGATTTTATATTTGATCCTGGAGGAAATAAGGAATCACTGGAGTTGATTGATTAGGGGGTGACATTATTGAATCTGCACTTTAGGAAAATTACTTTTATAACAGAGGATAAATTGGAGTGGAAAGAAAAAGTAGGGCTATCAAACAGAAAGTTACTGTAATAATATAAGCTTGAGGTCATTAGAATCTGTACCAGGGTGGTGGCTATATGAATAGAAAGAAAGGCACATATTCAAGAATTGTGATGAAAAATAACAAGACTTGACAACAGATTATATATGTGGAGTGTGTGTGAGAGGAATGTTGTGTAAGAAGTGAGTTTGCAAACCTGGATCAGTTGAGAGCTCTTGTATAGTAAAAGAAAAATTTGGAAGAAGTGAATTTTTTAGGGAAAGGTGATTTCAGTTTTGACCATGTTTGGTTTAAGATGTCTCTGGGTCATCTGTTTTGAGTTGTCTAAGAGACAGTTGGAAATGTGGACTGAGGGTCAAGAGAAGACGTTAAGACTAGATAAATAGATCTGATAATTATTTGTATAAAGTTGATAATTGAATCCATGGGAACTGTGAGATCACCAAGTTAAATTATATAGAGGAAGAAGAGAAGAGGGCCCAGGACAGAACATTGGGGGACACCCACAATTGCTGGGTATTACTTAAATGAAAACTCCAAAAAACAAAAAAAAGACTGAAAAATGCTCTGACAAGATAGGAGAACCAGGAGAGATATTGTCATGAGAACTTAGAGAAGATTGTGTCTAGAGGAAGGGAGGGTGGACAAGTGTCAAAGGGTTCAGAGAGGTCAAAAAGGATGAGGATTAAAAAACCATTAAATTTGGCAATGAAGAGATTACTGGTAACTCTGGTGAGAGCATTTTTTGTTGCATGATGAGATCAGAAGCCAGATTGCAGTTTAGAAGAGTGAGAGAGAAAGGGAAGTGGAGGCACCCGCTTGTACCAGGCTTTCTCCAAGAGTTTAGCTAAGAAGTGAATGAGAGTTGTAGGACAATAGCTAGCAGGGAAGAGTGGATCAAGTGAGATTTTTTGTTTTTTAATTTTGAAATAATGGAGGAGACATGGACATATTTGTAGGTAACTGAAGGGATAGTAGATAGGGACATATTGGAGATGAGAGAAGGTGTGAGTTATGATAGAGAGGACAATCTGCTGGAGAAAGTAGATGGAATAGGATCAAGGATGTATGTAGAAGACTTTGTCTTGGCAAGGAGAAGGACTGCAACTTTAAAGGAGATAGGGGTGAATGAGGAGGCAGTGGGTCTTTCAAACTGGATGTCCCATGGGCATCTTAAACCACACAGAGCCAAGATAGAACTCATTGTCTACTTCCCTCTCCCAAACTATCCCTCTTTTAAACTTAGCTGTTACCATCCAGGGCACCACACTGTCCTGCTAGTCAGTCAGTCAGTCAGTAAACACCTCCTGTATGACAAGCCCTGTACTGAACACTGTTATGTCATGCAAAAAAAAAAAAAAGACCAAAAAGGGTCTCTGCTATCAAGAAAACTCACAGTCTGTTAGGGGAGACAACATGCAAAAATATTTATGTACAGAGAAGATATATAGAGGATAATTTAATGCTAATCTCACAAAGAAGGTACTAAGTTTGAGGACAGGGAAAGACTTCTTACAGAAATTCGGATTTTAGCTGAGATTTGAAGGAAGCCAGGCAAGAAGGTGGAGTTGAGGAAGGGAGAGCAAGGAGAATGTTCCAGGAGTGGGGACAGGCAGTGAAAAGGCTCAGTTGAGAGACAGAATGTCTTGTGGAAAAAGCAACAAGGAATCAGTATCATTGGACTGAAGAAATTTGGGTGGGAGTCATGTATAAGAAGGCTAGAAAATTAGGAAGGGGCAAGTTATGAAGGGCCTTTGACCTTTAAAAGTCAAAAGTTAGGAGATGGAGGAATAACAAGAAGACCAGTCGTTGGATCATAGAGTACCTGAAGGGGGTAGTAAAGTTGAAGAAGCTGGGAAAGATACAAGGATTTTATATTTGGGATTATATATATTAATATGAAAATTTATGTTATGTTTTATATTTATATAATAGGGAGCCACTAAGTTTATTGAATAGGGTGGTAGAATAGTCAAGCCTGAATTTTAGAATGATCAGTTTTATAGCTCAGTGGAAAATGAATTGGAGTAGGGAGAGACTTGAAGCAGGGAGATCAACTAGCTGGCTATTGCAGTCCAAGTGTGAAATGAAAAGCACATTTGTCAGGGTAGTTGCATTGTCAGAGGAGAAAAGTGGGGCATTCTGAAGACATGATATGATGGTAGAGATGATAAGATTTGACAAATGATTGGATAAGGGGGGGTGGTGACACAGTGAGGAGTTGACTTAGCTAAGTTGTGAACTTATGGAACTTAGGGGAGATGGTGGTGCCCTTGACGGTTAAAGGGAGAGGGTTTTGGGGGGGAATATAACAGTTTGGGACTTGTTGAATTTGAGATATCTATATGATATCCAGTTTGAGATGCTCAATTGGCAGTTGGAGGTACAAGACTGTAGATCAGGGGAAGTAGGGCTAAATAAATAGATGTGAGAATTATTTGCATAGAAATGACAATTAAACTAATTTTATCAAATTATTTGTAACATTGCATTTAAATATTTTGAGTTCTAAATTTTCTCCTTCTAGCTCCTCCCTCACCACTGAGAAGGTAAGTAATATGATACCTATTATGCCTGTGAGGATATGCAAAACATCTCTATGTTAAACCATGTTGCAAAAAAAAAAGGTGAAAAAATAAAGTGAAACACATGATGTTTCAATCTGCAGTCAGAGTTCTTTAGTTCTCTCTCTGGAGGTGGATAACATTTTTCATCATGAATCTTTTTGAGTTGTCTTGGATTATTGTCCTGTTCCGAGTAAGTTTTAAACAGGATATTGTTGGTTCAAAGGTTTCCAAAGTGGGAGATACTGTCACCTGCGAGATGGGGGTGGTGGTGGTGGTGATGGGGTGGATGGGACTGGAATGATCTGCTGGGGGAGGAAATGTGGGGGAAGCACTGAATAAAAATAAGGGGACAATGGAAGCATAAGGAAAGAAGGTAAGAAAATTTTGAAAAACCATTCATACATATGCTATCTGTTGTATAGCAGAATTAAACTAGTGATTATGTTATTTTTCAAATAAACACACAAAATGCAAGTTATAGCTAATCAGTAGTAAAGTCCACTGACAGGTCTTAACAAGCAAGTGTTGGCAGGTGAGCATGCTGTGCATTGTTGAGAAGTCCAGCATGCATCAGCAGGAATATGGGCATGTAATGACTTGTTTACAGTACATTACTATACAGTTACATGATACAGTATTGCATTATCAAAATTTCTATGCTGGAAAAAATCCTACACACAATAAATTATTAATTTTAAGATGTCACTTTTTAAAAAATACTATATATTTTTGAAGTGATGCAAATTTAAAAGAAAATTAAAAGGTTAAAGTTTTCCAGGGGGTTGCTGACTAATTTTCTTTTTAAAGGGGGAGGTAGGGAACTTCTGGTAGAAGAATGTATTAATGGAAAAAGTACTGATTTGGGAGACAGGAGACCCAGAATTCTAGTCTGTTGTATGTAGCTATGTCTCTGGGCCCCAGTATCTTCTCTAAAATGAGGTGGTTGGACTGGATGGTATCTACTGCTGCTTCCAGTCTTAAGGGAAAGAATTATAGTGCAATGAACTAGACTTAGACTCAAAAGAACCTGGGTTTGTGTTCTAGTGCTGATGTTGACTTCCTTTATGACTTTTGTAAACTGAGTATAATACCTGTACTACCTGCCTCAGAGGAGGTACGGAAATGTTACATAAAAATGGACTATTATGAAGTGAAGTAAGCAGTTTCTAGTTTAGCCCTAGGCTTTCAGAATAAGGAAGGCCTAGAGTACTAATCCTACATTCTGTTAACTGTTGTTTCCGTTTTGCTGTTTTGAAACTTGAATTTCAGAGAAGGTAAATGATTTCTCCAAGGTAACACAAGTATCAAATTGCAGAGCCTAGTCTGATGCCAGCTCTTATAAACACCACTCAAGTATTGTCTGACTTCATTGTCACCAGTTACTTCATATTCCAAAGTCTAATTTTGGTTTCTAGCTTATTCTAGTCTCCATGGTTTCCTCCATTATATTTTTCTGTATTTATATGCTAAGTGGAATTACAGTTTGTTTGTTTTTTTTAAACTAAACAAACTTAGAAGTCAAAATAGTTCGATTTTCTTATTTTATAGATGTGAAGACAGGTCCAAAAAAGGGGAAAGTAACTTGTTAGAGCCATGTAGCAAAGCCAGAGTCAGGACTATAAGTCTGGTCTCATGCTATCCAGTCCAAGAAACTTTTTGTTACTCCACAGTTCCTCTCTTGTGCTTTTATTTTTGCTGGTTCATTTTTATTTTGGAAGAACCTTAATATATGCTTCTTACTGGTCAGTTATGACTATAAGGAAGTTATGTTTATAATGGACTAGACTTACATGCAGTTCTATAGGCAGGTAAAATATCTGATTTTTAACCTCAGTGTGTGTTAAGAGAATAAGAATGTAGCAATTGAAATATTCCCAAATTTCACTGACTTGATTTGGTTGAGTAAAATTGACAATCATTTTTCCTTTTAAGCTTACTTAACTTTTGATTTTATTTTGGCTATTTACTATTTAATGCAAGTGATTATTGGCAGAAGAAACAAACATTAATTCAATATTAATTAAGTACTGTTTAGGAGAACAGATTGGACTTAATAGTATCTCATTTTGAAAAAGAAAATAGTTGCTTTTTTAATAAAACACATAAAAATTGCTTTCCCTCAGTGCTTTATTCATTATGGAAATAGATACTACATTAAATTCTGTGTTAGTAATCCCAATGGCATTTCTTGTATTTAAGTTGCCAAGAGAAACACATTTTTCCCCCAGAACTTTCAATAGCTTTCCATATGACAACTGGTGGTTGACTGAATCCCATTATTTGCAATTTCAAAGATTCACAGAATTTGAGAGTTGGAAGGGGCCTTAATGAGCATCCAGTCTAACTCATGAACAAAGGAATGCTTACTAAGTACATTATAGTACTTGAGAAGGAGTTATATAACCTTTATTTGAAGACCTCAATTTCTTGCATAGAAGTAGTCTATTTCTCTGCTGGACAGCTCTGATTTTTAGAAAGTTTCCCCTGTGATCAAGCTTAAATTTTCCCCTTTGACACTTTTGCACGTTATTCTGGGTTCTGCTATCTGGGGCTAAACGGATCAAATCTAGGCTCTCATCCATGTAAAGCCCTTCGAATATATGAAGGAAGCTGATCCTTTTCTTTTATAGTTTAAAAATCTCTTTTTCATTCAACTAATCCTCATGTGTCATAGACTTAGAACCTAGGTAGTCATACCACTAGTGTCTGAATTTTGGGCTTCCTGATTCTAGGCTGCTACTATGTTCATTGTGTCACTTAGCATGCATTGCCAGAGCTAGCTCAGTGTTTGGGAGGCTGCAAAGGAAAGTTTGGGAGAGAAGAGGTGTTAGACTGACTACCAAACTGAAAGTCTACAGGGCCCTTGTGCTGACCTGATTGTTTTATGCCTGGGAAATCTGAACAGTATACCAGCCCCATGTCAGGAAACTGAATTGCTTCCATTTGAACTGTTTTAGGAAGAGTCTGAAGATCACCTAGCAGGATAAGATACCAGACATTGAGGTCTTTACTCGAACTAAACTGCCAAGCATTCACACTCTGCTTCAGAGAGCACAACTCCAGTGGGCTGGGCATGTTGTTAGAATGCAAAAGTATGCTTGCCAAAAAGACTCTTTTATGGAGAACAGGGCAAGCGTTCACATGGTGGTCAGAAAAAGTGACATAAGGACACTCTCAAGGTCTTGCTTAAGAACTTTAGAATTGATTGTGTGACATGGGAGACACTGGCACAAGACCACTCAGCATGGTGTGCCCACATCAGAGAAGGTGCTGTGCTGTATGAGCAAAGCAGAATTGAAACAGGTCAAAGGAAACACAGGATGCGCAAATTTAGAGTATCCACCTCAAATGTTCATACAGTCTATTTGTGCCCAACCTGTGACAGAACATTCCGAGTTAGTATTGATCTGATCAGTCACAGTTATAGACACATTGAAACTTGATTCTTAGCACAGTGATGTCATTTGAGAAGGAAGGACAACAACCAACTAGCTTCATTAGAGCCTCAAGGCAGTAAATTGTCATTCCCTTCAAAGAGACAGTGATAATGTAGATTTGTGTTTTAATCCATTTGCAAAAAATGAAGAAGAAATAGGGAGTACATGCTTGTTTACTGAGCAAATGACAAGTCCCTGGTTCTCCTGAGTGGGGAAGACAGGTCTGAGGAATTCCAGGACTAACTGGTAGGGGAATTCACTCTTCTGTCCTTAGTTATGTCAGTTCTATTCCAAGGTTTTCTTCAGTGTTGAGTGTATTATCTCCCCCACTTCAAGGAAGCCCTTACTGATTATATAAAAGCATTTTATCGTGTAAATCACAATGACATCTTAAGGGTATTTCCTCAAGATGTCTTCCATCCAAATGTTAAAATCACACAAGATTATTTGAATGCAGCTACATGTTCATAAAAAATCTTCTGAGTATAAAAAATAAGCAAGACATAAATCATGGGATGCATACTCACTAAAGTAAAATTGTACTGGTACTTTTACTCTGTTAGCCTTGTGTATAGAATATCCCAATTTTCTGTCTTGGAGCCAACTATCTAAGCCAATGAGGGGAGTGTATATATTGGCCCTTCGTCTCTTTAGATGAAGAGATATTAGATATGGAATGATGAGATCTGTTTAGACTTTGCTTTGAGAAAGCATGTTTCAGAGATTACAGAATTATTTGCTTTATTAGTCTTTTGACCTTGCAAATGTGTGTTCATCTCTTTTTTTCCCCAAAAGATAATATTGAACAACAGATTCTCTACTCTTCCAAGAGTATAATAACTGGAGTCCTGATGATGGGAGGATTTAAAATTTAGAAAAATGATGTTTAGTTACCTTAATGGTTATCTGTAAAATGCCACTTCCCCACCCCCATCCTTCTGAGACAGAATTTCTTCAGGGACTAAAGCTCTACAGGGTCCTCCTGGCTTTCCCAGCAGAACAGTACAAAGACCACATTGAGAATAGCTGCTGGGGAAGCCCTCTTTCCCCGCTCTGCCCTATAAATGCTGTTCTGTCTCCATGAAAAGCCCTGACATCAGCTCTTGGAAAAATCCAAACACTTGTGTCATGGAACAGAGCTCAAGCACTTGCCTGGGCAGGGACTAAATGGTTGAACTACAGTAGTATGTTTACTAAATGACTTCCCTTGCTCCCATGCCTTAGCCATGTGATGGTAAAAGATTTAATCTACTGTATCAGTTAAAGTCAGCTAACACTTAAGTGCCTATTGTATGCAGATCATTGAGGGTACCAAGATGAAAAAAAATACGGTTCTATTCTCAACTAATTTATTACTAATTATTAATGAAGGGATATTACATGTACACAACTTTATGAAGCAAGATATAGCAAAGGAGAATTCAAACAGAGGAAACAAAGAAAATTTTAGGATGTCAGTTTCACCCTCTAGGGCTCAGGGGGTTTCATGATAAAAGGTGACACCTGAACTGAGCTTTGAAGAATGAGGATTTCAACATGTAGAGATAGGAAAATGTAAAGGCATAGCAGTCAGTCTTTGAGATTGCATGTACGTCAGAAACTGGGAAAAACTAGTTTTCCAGCTTAGCTTTAAGGTATAGTTTGTGAAGAGGTGTAATAGAAAATGAGATTGGAAAGGGAGTGTGGAGTGTGAAGAGGCTTCATATGGCAATCTAAGAAGTTTATATTTTATCTGTGAGTGGCATGGAGCCACTGATGACTTTAACATTAACTAGTGTCATGAGAATAAAGATAATTTCTTAAGATTTTCCCCCCCATTCTCAACTCTCCTCTGCCCTCCCTCTTTCCCCTCAAAAACTTCATTCGCTTGTTTTTATAATATCCTTTAAACATATTTTATTTTTTTCCCAATTATATGGAAAAACAATTTTTTAACATTCTTTTAAAAAAAAATTGATTTCCAAAAATTCTCTCCCTCCCTCCCTCCCTGAGATGGTAAGCAATCTGATATAGGCAATCATGTAAAACATATTTCCGTATTAGTTATGTTGAAGAAGAAGACTTGGACCAAAAGAAAAAGAAAAGAAAAGAAAAGAAAAAGTGAAAAATAGTGGGTTTTTATCTATATTCAGACTCCATGAGTTCTTTCTCTGGAGGCAGATAGCCTTTTTCATCATGAGTCCTTTGGGACTGCCTTGAATCACAGTATTGCTGAGAATAGCCAAGTCATTCACAATTGTGCATTGTACAGTATTGCTGTTATTGTGTATAATGTTCTCCTGATTCTGTTCACTTCACTCTGCTTTAGTTCTTGTAAGTTTTTCCAGGTTTTTCTGACATCATCCTGCTTGTCATTCTAGCACAATTGTATTCCATTACAATCATACACTACAGCTTGTTTAGATATTCCCCAACTGATGGGCATCCCCTCTATTTCCAGTTCTTTGCTACCACAAAAAGAGCTGCAAAGTACAATACTCTTGTACTTATCCTTTTTTTTAAACCTCTTTGGGATCTAGTAGTGGTATATCTGGATCAAAGGATATGCAGTGTTTATTTCAAGGACAGAGAAAATCAGGTCATTAAACTTTCTGTGGTGCCTTACACAGTTGCTGAGTAAACATTTGCCAAAGATAATAGTTTTAATGTATAGACACATTTCAACTAAATGATAGATAGGTTCTTAACAAGTCCTTGTTGACGAGTCTTTGAAGGGTACTAATATGAAATAAGACTGAAAAGGTAGGTGGAGCTAGACAGTAGCGTTTTACTATATGTATTATAACTATATGTATTAAAACTAAAAGGAGAAAAAAGTATTTCTGAAGAAACTGGTTGATATATCACCCAAGTTCAACAGTATGTGCAGTGTCCCCAAACCATAGGCTTCCACCTCTACAAAGACAAGTAGGATGTACGTTTTCATATGTCTTCCTAGAGGCCAGGTTTGGTCATTATAATTTTTTTCTGGTCCTTTCCATGTACATTTTATAGTCATTGTATATTGTTTTCCTGGTTCTACTTTACTTCATATTTCACCTATTCATATAAGTCTTCCTAGGCTTCTCTGTGTTCTTCATAGTCATGGTCATAATTTCTTAATGATTCAATAATATTTCATTATCTCCTGTACCACAATTTATTTAGCTATTCCCCAATCAATAGATATCTACTTTGTTTCTGGTTTTTCCTACCACAAAAGGTGGTACTTTTGGTATTAAACCTCCTTGAGGCATATGTAGAATCTAGAGCAGTAAGCATAGACATTTTAGTAATTTAGCATAATTTCAAACTACTTTCCTGAATGGTTGGAATAATTCATAGCTTGGGAAGCCTGAGGAATTTTATCCTGGAGACAATAAGAGAGTGATGAGGTTTTTGAAAGGGAGTAGTAATCTGTAGTCTCCAATTCTTTTAGTGCCCTAGAATATAGTTTATCACACCCAAGTAACTTAAATTTAAATGCTCTATTACCATTTTTCCCACTTATTTAGGTTTAAATTCCCTTCTATATTTGTTTGCCTGTCCCAGTTCCTATTTTCTGAATCTTTAGTCTGACCACCACCACTGGAATGTACTTCTTCCTCTTTGAGTGTAATTTTAAATGCAACCATTTATGTAAAGCTTCTCTTGAAACGCACGCGCACGCACACACACACACACACACTGTTGCTCTAGGGTACTGTAAGCTCTTTGAAGGTTGAGACATTTTTGTTGTTTTAAAAATTTGTATCCCTAGTCAGATCTAAGTAAGTGGAAAAACATCAGTTGCTCGTGGCTATGCCAAGCCAATATAATAAAAATGACAATTCTAGCTAAATTAATTCACTTATTCAGTGCCATACCAAGCAGACTATCAGATAATTATTTTCTAGAGCTAGAAAAAAATAATATCAGAATTCATCTGGAAGAACAAAAGGTCCAGATTGTCAAGGGAACTAATGAAAAGAAATGCTAGGGGAGGTGACCTAGCCCTACCAGTACTCAAATTGTATTATATAGCAGCAACCATCAAAACTCCTTGGTACTGACTAAGAAACAGAGGGGTAGACCAGTGGAATAGGTTAGGTACTCAAGACACAGTAGTCAATGAATATAGCAATCTACTGTTTGACAAACCCAAGGACCCCAGCTTCTGGGAAAAGAACTCACTGTTTGACAAAAATTGCTGGGAAACTGGATAACAGTGTGGCAGAAACTGGGCATAAACCAATGCCTGACACCATACACAGGAATAAAGTTCAAATGGATACATGATCTGGGTATAAAGATTGATACTAGAAACAAATTAGGGGAGCAAGGAACAGTGTATTTGTCAGATTTATGGAGAATGGAGAAATTTTTGACTAAACAAGAGAGAAAGAACATTATGAAGTGCAGAGTGGGTAATTTTGATTACAATAAATTGAAAAGTTTTGCACAAACACACCTAATGCAACCAAGATTAGGAGGGAAGCAGAAAACAGATAATTTTTGTAACTGGTGTCTGTGATAAAGGCCTCATTTCTAAAATATGTAGAGAACTGAGTCAAATGTACAAGAATACAAGTCATTTCCCAATTGATAAATGGACAAAGGATATGAACAGGCAGTTTTCAGAGGAAGAAATTTAAGCTGATCCAACCATTCTGGAGAGCAATTTGGAACTCTGCCCAAAGGGCTACAAAAATGTGCACATCCTTTGACCCAGCAATATTGCTTCTGGGACTCTATCCCAAAGAGATCATAGAAATGGGAAAGGGCCCCACATGTACAAAAATACTTATAGCAGCTCTCTTTGTGGTGGCCAAAAACTGGAAATCAAGGGGATGCCCATCAGTTGGGTGATGACTGAACAAGTTGTGTTATATGAATGGAATGGAATACTATTGTGCTATAAGAAATGATGAACAGGAAGACTTCAGAGAGGCCTGGGAAGACTTATACAAACTGATGCTGAAAGGAGCAGAAGCAGGAGAACTTTGTACACGTCAACAACCACAGTGTGCGAGGAATTTTTCTGGTAGACTTAGTACTTCATTGCAATGCAAGGAGACTTAAAAAATTTCCAGTGGACTCTTGAGGCAAAACGCCTTCCACATCCAGAGAAAGAACTATGGAATTGGATTGCAGATTGAAGCAGACCATTTTTTTTTTTTTGGTATTATGTTTTTTTTTGATTTGTTTTATGGTCTCTCCCATTCATTTTAATTCTTCTATGCAGTATGACTGAGGTGAAGATATATTTAATAGGAACGTATGTGTAGAACCTATACAAGCTTATATGCTGTCTCAGGGAGAAAAGGGGTTTGGAGGGGGAGTGAGGGGAAAAATATCTAAGATATGTGGAAGTGATTGTAAAACGCTGAAGACAAATAAAATAATTTATTAAAGCAAAATTTGTATCCCTAGCCCTGAAGTACAGTGCCTTGTATGTAGAGACACAGTGATTTCATAGGGAACTTTTGGATGAGGAAACTTCTCTAAGCAGTGTAGGTTGGCACCTTCTCTGCAACATGGAATTTTAGAGAGTTACCTAGTACAGTGAGAAGTTAAGTGATTTTTCCAGGATCACACAGCCCTCTTACGCAGTAGGCGTTAATAAAGGGTAGGGGTTTTTATTGTGTAGGGCAAGTCAGGAATTTTATCACTTTCCCTGCTCTTCATGGATGAAGAACTTCAGTAGATGCCTTGTGATAGTTAAAGCCCTGCAATAAATGAATTTTTAAAACAAATTTTTTAATCACTTCCTATAACTAAACATTGGAATATAATGTTAAACCAAAGACAGTCTCTACCCTCAAGGGTTTTATTAATAACTTTTTTTTAAAGAATTAGTATTTTATTTTTCCCTGCTTACATGTAAACACAATTTTTAACATTCATTTTTGAAATTTTGAGGCCCTAATTCTCTCCCTCCCTCACCACCACCTTCATTAAGAAGAATTTGGTAAAGGTTATATGTGTATAGTCATCGAAAACATATTTCCATATTAGTCGTGTTGTAAAAGAAGACATAGACCCGCCCCCCTTCCCCCAAAAATTCCAAGACAAAGTAAACATTTCTTCGATCTGTATTCAGACTCTGTCAGTTCTTTCTCTGGGGATGGTTAGGGTTTTTTGTCATAAGCCCTTCAGAGCTGTCTTGGATCATTATATTGCTGATAATAGCTAAGTCGTTCACAGTTGACCATCTTAAAATGGTGTTGTTGCTGTGTATACAGTGTTGTCTTGATCCTACTTATCTCACTTTGCATCTGTTCAGGTAAGTCTTTCCAGGTGTTTCTGAGAGCTTCCTGCACATCATTTGTTTTAGAACAGTAGTATTCCATCAGAATCATATACCACAACTAATTCAGCCCTTTCCTAATTGATATGCATTCCCTCAATTTCCAGTTCTTTGCCATCAGAAAAGAGCTGCTGGAAATATTTTTGTACACATAGTTGTAATACTAATTTAAATGGGAAAGTATTTCCCATTCATCAATAGATTCATGTGACCTGCTTAAATCACATAGAAGCTTAAGTCACCTATAGTGGGAGGAGCTTGCTGAATGGGTGGAACAGGAAGGGTGGAGTAGAGCTGGGCTAGTCAGAACTGGGAAGGACACAGGCAAGCCAGACACAGCTAGGCTCCTTAGTGTTGGTTTGTTTGTGGGAAGGCCCCAGCAGGGGGCAATGACTTGGGAATGGCTTTGCTCCCTGCAGTGATAATGTGTATTGACTTCTTAGCTACTATGATTGATTTTGCTTTCTGGTTTTGGGATTTGGCTTTCTCATGTCTAAATAAATGTTTTTCTTCTGCCTTCTATATGGAGAGTCTGTATACTTTGCGACTGAGTACTACATGGGGCACATTCATAGTCACCACCAGTGCTGTGAACACTGTCCTGGTGATACCATAGATCCTTTTCCTTTTTGTTTTTTATCTCTTTTTGGATAGAGACCGATAATGTTGCTGGATCAAAGGATATGCATGATTTTATAGCTCTTTGTGCATAGCTCCAAATTGCTCTACATACTGGTTGAATCACTTCATGGCTCCAACAGTGCATTAATGTCTCAATTTTCCCACATTCCCCCCCTCCCTCCAACATTTGTAATTTTCCTTTTTGGTCTTATTAATCAATTCTGAAGGTGTGAGGTGTAGTACCTCAGAATTGTTTTAATTTGTATTTCATTAATCAATAGTGACCTAGTGCATTTTTTTATATGGATAACTTAGATTACTTCATCTAAAAACTGCCTGTTCGTATTCCTTGACCATTTATTATTTAGAGAATAGCTCTTATTTTTATAAATTTGACCCAGTTCACTATGTATTTGAGAAATGAGGTCTTTATCAGAGAAACTTAGGTCAAAAAATTTTCACAATTATGATTGCTAACTGTATTTCCCTCCATCCTATTTCCCCCTCTGTTTAGTCTATTATCTCTTTTCACACTGCCCCTCCTAAGTGTTTTGCTTCTGACTACCACCTCCCCCAGTCTGATCTCCCTTCTGTCATTCCCCTCCCATCCCCTCTGTTACTTTCCTGTGGGGTAAGGTTGATTCCTACACCCAATTCAGTATGTATGTTTTTCCTCCTGAGCCATTTCTTATGAGAGTGAGGTTCAAGTGTTCCCAGCACTTCCTCCACCCTTCTGTCCACTGTACAAGCCTTTTCTTGACTCTTTTATGTGAGATAATTTACCCCATTTTACCTCACCATTTTTTCACCCTTTAATTTTCTTTTTTTAGATATCATCTATCTTATTCAACTCACATGTGCCTTCTGTCTATATATATTCCTCCTAACTGCCCTAATAATGAGAAAGTTCTTATGAGTTACAAGTATCATCTTCCCCAATCTAAGAATGTAAAGAGTTTAACCTTATTAAACCCCTTATGATTTCCCTTTCCTGTTTACCTTTTTATGCTTCTCTTGAGTCTTGTATTTGAAAGTCAGGTTTTCTATTCAGCTCTGGTCTTTTCATCAGGATGCTTTTTCCCCTGAAGGATTCTGCTTAGTTTTGCTGAGATTGTATACAAAGGGGAGTGGTGGCCAGAGAGAGGAGGCACTTTGATCCAGAAAGTTAAGCCATTGTAAGTGGGGCTGTTGGAGAGTAGATTGACAACCCCATCCAGGAACATTGGCAGAGCGAAGCATGAATCATGATTCCAGAATGGGACATGGGGACCCCCAGGGCAGAAGTTCCTAGAAGCCATGGTTTCTATTATGTGCTGTTGAGATTGTCAAGTAGGCTTACTGATTTTGCAGTAAGAACTCTTCATCCAGTTTATCTAGTCCATCTGGTGACCTGTAGTTATACTCTTGACTATTTTCTACCATTTATCTTCCCCAGTTTTCCTGTGTGGTGAATTAGATCACTGAAGTCAGAGTCAAAAAGCCTTAGGTTTAAATTCTTCCTTAGATACTAAATGTTTGACTCTGGATAAGTTACCTAACTTCTCTGAGTCTCAGTTTATTCAACACAGTAATTAAGGGGTTGGATTTGTGGCTTCTAAGATTCTTTCTTGCTCTAAATCTATGGTGCTATGATTGTAAAGGGCTTTGAGTGCCAAGTAAAGGAGTTTGAGCTTTACTTAGAGACAGTAGGAAGCTACTTGAGATTTTTGAGCAGAGAATTATTTAACTATGTATAGGAAAGCTTATTTTGTCTTTGATACTAAACACAATTTAGAGAGAAGAGAGTCAAGGAAACCTGAAAGAGGTTGATGCTACCCTTCAAATAAAGGCCTTCATTAACACCTCTCTGGCCTAATGCAATGGAAATAGAGATACGTAACCAGAACCTGGATATTGTGGAATTGAAATGGACAGGATTTATTAGCTGATTAGATATAGGAAAAGAAAGGAGAGTCAAAGATAATGCCAAAGTTGTAAAAAAATGACACACGAGGTAAATGGTGCTGCCCTAACTAAAAAGGTAGCAAAATGGTAAGTTTCCTTTGGACGTGTTATATTTGAAACATTGATAGGATGTCCTGATGGAGATATATAAAAGCAACAGGAGATGTGGATCTGGAGCTCAAAAAAAAGGCCAGTAATAATAATGATTAATATTTACATACAATTTTAAGGTTTGCAAAGGGATATACACACACACATTCATACACCTGCGCATACGTGCACACAGTAATTTGGTTCCTACAGTAATCCTGTGAGGTTCATGATAGTATTGTATCCCTTTTGCAGATGAAGAAACTGAATCAGAGAGAAGTTGTGTCACAGACCAGAGATTGATGCTAGGGATAGTTAAAATCATTTGCTTACAAATAAAACCAGTTCAACCAAAATTAAAAGTAAATAGGAAAAAAATCTTTGTAGCAAGTTTTTCTGATATAGAATTCATTTTTAAGGTATATATAAGGAACTGATTCAAACTTTTAAGAATAAGAGCCATTTCCCCAATTGGTAAATGGTCAAAGACTATTAAGAGGGAGTTTTCAGAGGAAGAAATCCAATTTATCCAGCTATCAGCATATGAAAAAATGCACCAAATCGCTAATACATATTAGAGAAATGCAAAATAAAGCATCTCTGACGTACAACCTCATACCCATTTAATTGGCAAAATTGACAAGACAAAAAGGAAAATAATAACTGCTGGAGGGGTTGTGGGAAAACAAATATATTAATGCACTGTTGGTGGAATTGTGAACTGGTCCAGTCATTTTGGGAAACTATTTGGAAATATGCCCTGAAAACAACTAAACTCTGCATACCCTTTGACCCAGTGATCCCACTGCTAGGTCTATATTCCAAAGAGATCAAAGAAAGTACACCCATGTGTATAAAAATATTTATAGCAACATGTTTTGTGTGTAATGGCAAAGAATTGGAAACTGAGGGAGTGCCCTTCAGTTGGGGAATGACTGAGCAAGTTAGGGCATATGAAGGTGACAGAATAATATTGTGCTATAAAAAATGCTGAAAGGAATGGTTTCAGAGAAACCTGGGAACACATGTGAAGTGATATAAAATGAAGTGAGCAAAACCAGATAAACATTTTATACAGAACCAAAAATATTGTAAAGACAAACAACTTTGAAGGACATAGAAACTCTGATCAATACAATAAACAGCCAGAATTTCAGTGGACTCCTGATGAAGCATGCTGTCCACTTCCCAATAAAGAGGTGATAGACTCAAAGTACAGATTGAGACATGGTTTGGTTTGTGACATGGTCAATTCAGGAATTTGTTTTGCTTATGCATGTTTGTGACAGGTGAGAGGTGTGTGTGTGTGTGTGTGTGTGTGTGTGTGTGTGTACTTTCTCAAGAGGGAAGAGATATAATGGTTGTCACTTCTTTGAATATTTCTAGTGAGGAGAAAACTTCCTTCTGGGACATTTTTTCCATTTTTGGTTGGCCATCACTGTTAGATGTTTTCCACCTGCTGCATACAAACCTACCCTTCTACACAAAGCTACCCATCCATCACTTTTAATTCTCTCTGCCTTCTGGGGCAAAGTAGAATAAGTCTACTGACAATCAGTCATTGTCTTGATGATCCTTCAAATACTTGAAATCAGTTATCTTGTTCTCCCCAAGTCTACTCTTTTCCAGGTTAAACTGTTCTATTCTCAGTGAAGTCATATAATCTGGCACACTGACCTTCTCCCAAATTCTTAATATCTCTTCTCAAATAGGCTCCTACCCTGGCAATTCAGAGAAATCTTTTCTTTCCCCCATTGCTTCTTTTTTACACTTCCATTAACAAGTGTTTGGAACTTTTTCCTATTTCAAGTTCCCTATGTTACCTCTCTGCCCCCTCTTCTCCTACTTTACACCTTAAAACTTCTTTCCACTTAACTAGCCATGTGTGATTTGGGAAAGCAACTTTCTGAATTTCATTTTTCCTTGACATCTGAAATAGGAATGCTTGCTTTATTTATTTCAGAGGTAAAAGTTTGTGAGGATCAAATGAGCTATGTAAGGGCTATATAAAGTCAGTTGTTAATTGTCATCATTGTCATTCTTAGTATAGGCCTTCATTACCACTAACCTAGATCATTGCATCCCCCACACTTTCCCTTCAAATTAGTCCTTCAGATGAAACTTTAAGTAACTTTCTAGTGTTGACAAAAGTACATATTCTTTCAGCTGGTGTTCAAGGCCATGTATAATTTTTATGTCACTCTACTTCATCATTAATATACCCCTTTATATATTCTGCACTACATCTGAGGAACTACTTACTGCCTCCAATACATATTCCAAAATTTCCTATTTGTACTTTACCTCAAGACATTTACATGTGTAAAATGTGCTTCTTATCCTCTCTTCTTGGTGAGATCATGTTTAATCTTTAAAACTCAGCTCAAATGAGCCTTTTTGAAATCTTCCTTAATTCTTCATGGTGTTTCACCTCTCAGGTCTTTTTTTAATACACTTGAATTATGTTCATATGTGTTCCATATTCCTCTACTACTTTGTATGGGATGTTCAGGGAGGACTTGCACCTCTGGTATGAGGGCTACCCAGCCTTTTTCTTTTCTTTTTTTTTCTTGTGTATGTTTTTATTCTTTTAAAAAATTAATTATTTTTAGGTTTCAACATTCTCTTTCACAAGATTTTGAGTTCCAAATTTTCTCCCCATCTCTCCCCTCCACTCACCCCAAGACAACGTGCATTCTGATTACTATTTCCCCAAAATCTGCTCTCCCTTCTATCATACCCCTCCTTTCTCTTAGCCCCTTCCCCTCTATTTTCTTGTAGGGCAAGATAAATTTCTATACCCCATTGCCTCTATGTTTTATTTTCCAGTTGCATATAAAAACAGTTTTTAACATTTGTTTTTAAAACTTTGAGTTTCAACTACCCTCCCTTCCTCCATCCCGACTGAGAAGGCAAGCACTTCAATGTAGGTTATATATATGTGTAGTTTTGCAAAATACTTCCATAACAGTCATATTGTGAAAGACTATATTT
Source organism: Notamacropus eugenii (assembly GCF_028372415.1). Lineage (NCBI taxonomy): Eukaryota > Metazoa > Chordata > Mammalia > Diprotodontia > Macropodidae > Notamacropus > Notamacropus eugenii. The sequence continues at coordinate 277,892,117 of NC_092876.1, read as the reverse complement.
CCCTCCATCCTATCTTGCCTTCCATTTATTCTATTCTCTCTTTTGACCCTATCCTTCCTCAAAAGTGTTTACTTCTAATGATGCCCTCTTCCCATTTGCCCTCCCTTCTATCATTCTCCCCAACCTCCCTGCTTATCCCCCTCCCCCCTACTTTCCTGTAGTGTAAGATAGATTTTCATACTAAATTGAGTGTGCATGTTATTCCTTCCTTAAGCAAAATGCGATGAGAGTAAGGTTTACTCTTTGCCTCTACCTCTCCCTTCTTCCCCTTCACTGAAAAAGCTTTTTATTGCCTCTTTTATGTGAAATAGTTTGCCACATTCTGTTTCTCCCTTTTTCTTTCTCCCAATATATTTCTCTCTCACCTCTTAATTTTATTTTTTTAGATATCATCCCTTTATATCCAACTTACCCTGTGCCCTCTGTCTACATATATAATCCCTCCAATTCTCCTAATACTGAGAAAAATCTCAAGAGTTGCAAATATGATTTTTCCACATAGTAATGTAAACAGTTCAGCTTTAGTAAGTCCTTTATGATTTCTCTTTCCTGTTTTGTCATGCTTCCCTTGATTCTTGTGTTTGAAAGTCAAATTTTCTATTCAATCCTAGTTGTTTCAACAGGAATGCTTGAAAGACCTCTATTTCATTGAATGACAATTTTTTCCCCTGAAGTATTATGCTTAGTTTTGCTGGGTAGGTGATTCATGATTTTAATCCTCGATCCTTTGACCTCTGGAATATCATATTCAAAGCTTTTCAATCCCTTAATGTAGAAGCTGCTAGATCTTGTGCTATCCTGATTGTATTTCCACAATACGCAAATTGTTTCTTTCAGACTGCTTGAAATATTTTCTTCTTGACCCGGGAGCTCTGGAATTTGGCTACAATATTTCTAGGAGTTTTCCTTTGGGGATCTCTTTCAGTAGGTAATCGGTGGATTCTTTCAATATCTCTTTTACCCACTGGCTTCAGGGAAATTTTCCTTGATAATTTCTTGAAAGATGATGTCTAGGCTCTTTTTTGATCATGGCTTTCAGGTAGTCCAATAATTTTTAAATTGTCTCTCCTGGATCTGTTTTCAAGGTCAGTTGTTTCTTCCTATGAGATATTTCACATTATCTGCTATTTTTTCATTCCTTCAGCTTTGTTTTATAATTTCTTGATTTTTCATAAAGTCATTAGTTTTCATCTGCTCCATTCTAATCTTTAAGGAATTATTTTCTTCAGTGAGCTTTTGTACCTCCTTTTCCATCTGGTCGATTATGCTTTTCAGGGAATTTTTCTCTTCATTGGCTTTTTGGATCTCTTTTGCCATTTGGGTTACTCTATTTTTTAAAGTGTTATTTTCTTCAGCATTTTTTTGGGGGGTCTTCTTGAGCAAGTTGTTGACTCGCTTTTCATGATTTTCTTCCATCACTCTCATTGCTATTCTCAGTTTTTCCTCTACTTCTCTTACTTGATTTTCAAAATCCTTTTTGAGCTCTTCCATGGCCTGAGACCAGTTCATATTTTTCTTCAAGGTTTTAGATCGAGAAGCTTTGACTTCATTGTCTTCTGTTTGCATGCTTTGGTCTTCCTTGTCACCAAAGTAAGACTCTATAGTCTGATTCTTTTTCTGATTTTTGCTCATTTTCCCAGATATTTACTTGACTTTTGAGCTCTTTGTCGGGGGAGATCTCTGCTTCCATTGGGGTTGAGGAATGTATTGTCAGCCAATCAATCCCCCCACAATCTGTGGGTCTAGAGCTCCAGAAACAGTGGCTGCTGCTTCTGAGGCCAACACAGGCTTCTCCTCAGAGTACTCCTCCATCCCCTCTGCTGCCCTGGGGTTGGGGCCCTGACCACTCTACTCCCTTACCTTCCCTGACCTTCCAATTTATCCTCAGCGTTTTGGGGTCATGAACCCTGGAAACTGCCACAAGTGCCCAAGATTTAGTCCCCCAAGGCCTGCTCAGGTCCTGTCTGTGCCACGGTGGCCCATGCTGGACTGTGCTCTACTCCCAGCTTGGTGCGATAGACACTTCCCAACCACCTTCCACGCTGTTTTGTGCTGGAAATTTGCTTCACTCTGTCATTCTGTGGGTTCTGCAGCTGCAGAATTTGTTTAGTCATTTTTTTACAGGTATTTGACTGGGTTTATGGGGAGAGTGCTATAATGTCCTTGCTGTTACTCTGCCATCTTCTGCCCAGTCCTTTTCAAGGCTGCTCTTTCACCTTTGGTGTTCATCTTTAGTCTCTCATTTGTGCCATCAAGAAGCTGTATCATGCATAGTGGCCACACCCTGGTAAACCATCATGCAGATAGCTAAACTGAGTTGAGATAGCTGACAGACCTCAAACCCATCATTGAGTTAGAGCTTGTCTGCCCCAAGCATGTGAAAACCTCCCCTGGTAGAATGGGTGTATGAGAACAATTTATTCCAATAGCCATGAAGGTGGCTAAAATGGGCATGTACAGCACTTAGAGCTTGATTGGCCATCAAAAAAACCAACATCCACTGTATCTTGGGTCACTGCCAGTCTTCCTGACTTTTATCTTGGCACTGGACTTCGATGATTTAGGAAGAGACAGTGAGACTGATGACTTTGTGCAATACTGCCTCACTTAGATCCATTTCACTTACAAATCAAGACATCACCTGTCTTGAAAGGAAGGACAAACAACAAAAAACTACATTTTAATATCCTTAACAGAATGGTAGTGTTTTAGTTCATCCAAGTTAGTATACCTAGCACAGCATTCTCTAATTTGTAGATGCTTAATAAATGTTTATGGAATGAATTATGAATGACTGAGGGGAAATTGTGGAAAAGATCTTTTGTGTCTATATTTTATCCCACCCTGGGATAAAGATAATGTATCATTTTATACACTTCAAATTTCTCTTATTTTGTCCATTTAAAATGGTATGGGTTTTGCAATATTTGTATGTTGGGTTATTTTATATGTACAAATAGCTACCATTACTCTTCTAAGAAAGGGTGCAGCATCTTTTTCACTTAGAAATACCTGAAAAATTAACTACTGGTATTTGAGAGAGGAAGTATAGATATTGACCCTGAATCAGGAACTTGCTTTTGATAGATGACTACTTAAACTTTTTATGGCTGCTTTTCCAAGTTGCTCAGTACAGATGTTAGAAATTATTGTGCAAATAGATTCTAAAACCCATAAATAAAAGAGTTTCATGGCTGAAGTACTAAACGAGAGATCAGAAATGTAAGAAAACACAGTAAGTTCTCCACTCACCATTAATTACTTTCATATTCTAATGGAGAGCGTGCCAGGAAAACATACTTAGAACTTTGTAAAGGAGAGAGTGTGGTATTGTATACACAATTCTTTTACCTTCTCCACACTTTGATTTCTTCTGTGTTTGTGCTTTGTTTTTGTTGATGATTTGGGAGATAAAGTATTTAATTTTACCTGTATAGCTTTAGAAGTGGTTGAGGTGTTTGAAATTTTTGGCTGGGAATGGTGAAAGAGAGAGAGTTGAAAGGTAATTGCTTTTCATGACAGAACCAAAAAGTATTTCCTTCTGCAGCAAAGAATGAACACACGTATCTTAGGTGAATGGTATTTTTCATCATGAGTCCTTTGGAATTGTCTTGATCATAGTAACTAATCTTTCACAGTTGATTATTCCTGCAATATTTTTTAGTACTGTATACAATATTTTCCTGGTTCTGTTCCCTTCACTTTATATTAGCTCATATAAGTTTCTAGGTTTTTCTAAAACCATCTGGAAGAAGTTAGTCTCCACATAATTTGTGAATGTGGACATCCCCTTAATTTACAATCCTTTGTCACCACAAAAAGAGCTGATATAAATATTTTTGGACACATGTAACCCTGTTTGCTTCAGGTTCCTCACCTGTAAAATGAACTGGAGAAGGAAATGTCAAAAGCCACTCTCTCTTTGCCAAGCAAATCTCAAATGGGGTCATAAAGAGTCAGACATGACTGAAATAACTGAACAGCATAAAGTCCTTTTCATTTTTCTTGAATCTCCTTGGAATGTAGACCCAAAAGCTGTATTGCAGCATCAAAGGGTGAATTTTCCATTTTTTGAAGAAAAGAATACCTAGGACTGTTTAGGAATACCATGCTTCATACCAGTAATCCTAAAATAGAGGTAGATGAAACAAAGTATTAAATTCTCATGAAATGGAAAAAAAAACCTATTTTTATTTTGCAAAATCATATACAGCAGGTCTGGAAAATTATATAGTCTTATTAACTTTCATTAATGGAGAGAAAAAGTTCCACGGCTTATCATGCATAGATAGGGTTGTATTAAGTATATCCATGACCAGTTATTTAGTACCCTAGAGGGTAAACTATCCTTTTTCAAATGTTGGTAAGCTTTTTCCTTTGCTTTCTGAAATAATTCAGGTGCATAGAAGGTAGAGGTGACAAGACTGGAAATATTCTAGGTTACAGATTGAATATACGAAAGAGACAAAATCTTTAAAAATAATGAGGGAATATCAGCTACTTTAAATGGTTATAAGAGTAAAGCATTTTCCTCCAGTTCAGAAATAGCCAGTATCTAATAATTGTGTACTGGAGATTGTACTCTTAAAATTGTTTCTGATATCTTTCCCATTATTTTTATTTTCATTGCTGATGCTAGTTCAAGTTCTTATTATTTCTCCCTTGGACTTACAATTGGTTTCTCTGTTCCTTCCTTATATGACTATCAGAGTAATTATATTAATATATACCTGATCATAACCAGTGCTTAAAAAAATTAGTGACTCTCCACTAATTTTTGAATCAAATAATTTATAAGCAGAAAAGGTACAGGCACCTACTGAACAAAAAACAAATTCACCAGCTCCATCACAGTTTAGCTCTAATCCACCTTTTCAGCTGCATTTCCATGAAACTTTCCTTTACACATTCTTCTTTCCAGCCATACCAGGTTGTGATTGTTTACCTACCTTCTCCTCATCTTATTCTTACCTTTATATAAATAAATACAAGTCTTCCCAATGCTTGGAGTGACATTTACCCAGAATTTAGTAATACAAATCTGTAGTAGCACCATTCATTCAGCTTTGTGTCCAACATTTTTGCGTTTATTATTTTCAATTCTTGCTTTTCATCTCTCACCAAATCCTATCCATTCTACTGTTTGTTCATTCATTGATCAAACATCTGCTCAGACTCAAATTCTATCTCTTCTTGGAATTCTTACTGGAGATCTCCCCTTTCTCCCTTAGAATTCCCATGTCACTAGGCTATGTTTTCTGATCTAGGTCGGTTCTCAGGTCCCTGGTTTTTAAATTTTGATATTAGAACACGAGATACTTTTGGTCATTCAATAGCTAAAAAAAGATTTACTCTGATGTATCAGGTAGAAAATCAGAAAGGATTGTCTGATTACCATTTGAGTATATTCAGTTTAGTGAAGCTTCCATCATGATCTGCCAGTCATGCATCTGAGAGCCCCTCTTCCTGTATTTGGCTGCTTTCCACTCAGGCTATGAGGAAGTAGCACCAACAGTCTGAGGCACCAAGTATGGAGGAATGTCTCAATACCTTTTAAGGAGAAAACTAGTCTAACCTGCTTGAAGAGAGGGTTTAGGATTTTGCTCTTTCCATTGTGTAACTTCTGTGTTTTTTAGTTATCTGAGTTTGTGTGCTACCTGCTTTTACAGTTTTTAAAGCTTTGTGATGATATAAATTTAATCTGAATTTCTTTTTATCTCTAATGCATAGTACAGTGTCTGAAAAATATTTGTTGAATTGTTCTCCCATGTCTTTATTAAGTGCCTATTAAAAGATAAAAACAGTCCCTGCACTCAGAGCACTTACATTCTTAGTGAGGGTGGATTAGATACAACCTGTAAACGGGTAAGTAAATATATTTGACAAAATATAGTAGGGTTTAGGGAATGCTAATGACTAGCAGGATTAAGAAAGGTCCTCATGTAGGAAGTGGCATCTGAACTGAACTTTAAAGTGAGCCAGTGATTCTGAGAGACAGAGACAAGGAAAGAGCGCTTTCCAGACATGTGGGGATAAGCCTGACCAAAAGATAGAATACTTTGTAGCGAGAGTACTAAGTAAGCTAGTTGAGCTGGAACATAAAGTGCACAAACAGAACTAATATGAAGTAAATTTGAAGGTGAAGACTTGAACTAGATTGTGAATGACTTCAAATGGCCTGTGTTTATATTTTTACCATAGAGGGAATGAGAGAGCCCCTGAAACTTCTTGAGCAGGGGAGTAATGTGGCCAGATATGTACTTTAGGAATATCAACTTGCCAACAATGTGGAGGAAGAATTGGGTAGGACATGGACTTTAGAAGTAAGATAATCAATAAGAAAGCAAGAATGGTCATATGAATCAAAATAAGTAAACAAATTTGAGAGATGTTTTAGAAGTAGAATCGATAAGGCTTCATAACTGATGGGATAAAGCTGGCAGGGAGACAGGAGGAAGAATCAAGCATGACTTGAAGGTTGTTGAACCATTGTAACTAGAAATGTGATGGAGCCCCCTTGAGATGAGTGAAGAAGGAAAAAATGAAAATAGTCCATTTTGGAGGAGTTATAAGAAGAAAACTCTCTTTTAATACATATTGTTGATAAGACTTTGAATTGATCCCAGTTGTCTGGACAAGTTTTTTAATTATGTAAGAAAAATCACTAAAATGTTCATAACCTTTTGACTCAGTACTCCCACTACTGGGCATATATCCCTTAAAGGTCAAGGACAAGAAGAAAAGTCCCATGTATAACAAAATGTTTATATAATATTCTTTATGGTAACAAAAAAATACCTCTGGAAATGAAGTAGATGTCCATTAATTGAGGAATAGCTGAACAGATTGTGATATATGATAAATATGAAGAATTGAGTGGAACTTGGGAAGATCTGTATTAAACAGATATAGAGTAAAATATGAAGAATCCAAGGAACAACATTCATAATGATCACAATAAAATAATGGAGAACACTACTGATAAGGCATCAGAATGTAGATTAATTCAATGACCAGTCTTAACTCCAAAGGACTGAAGGTGAAAAATATTTCCCTTCTAGTAGAGAAGTAGATAGTGGATTGCAGGTGTGGAATGAGGCATGTGCTATTAGATATCATCTAACAGTTTTAGTTCATGTTGCTTAACCATTCCTTTTTGTTATAAATTTGAGTCTAAATGGTAGCATTTTTTAGTGAATCAGGAAGATTTTCTTTTTAAATAAAGAGAAGTAGTGTCATCAAAAGAAATAGTGAAGTTAGGGGGAGACATAGATAACCAATCAATAAACAAGTATTTATTAAGTACTTATAATGTGCCAGTCACTGGGGAATAAAAGAAAAAGCAAAGATATTCCCTGCCCTCAAGGTCCTTAGTTTTAAAAGAGGAGGCAAATTGAATGTAAATATACAAGAAACATAAAAGTACTACAAAGAGTGAATGGTACAATGGAATGAGCACTGACTCTGGAGTCTGAAGACATCAGTTTATACCCCAACTCTGACTCTGCATGTGTGACCCTAGGCAAGTCACTTAACCCCCCTGGGTCTTATCTGTAAAATGTATGGGTTGAACTATATGACTTCCAAGGTCCCATATCATCCTTTAATTAGTTCTGTTTGGGACATTTTGAATTCATGAAGATGCCACATAGAGATAGCCAGCAGGGGAAGATAGGGAAAGAACCAGGACAGAGTAATATCAGAAAAATCCTTGGAGCATCAAGGATGAAGAGGAATGGGAAAGGAGCCCAAAAGCTGCTGTGTCAGGCTGTGAAAAAGTCAAGAAGAATGAGGATTGAGAAAAGACTATTGGATTTAGTTATTAAGAGATCTCAGGATCCCTAGTTTCCACTAGGGTGGTGGGATGGGAAGCCATTTTTCAAGATGCCAAAAAATATATTGGAAATTAGGATGATAAGGCAATGAGTATATAGGGCTTTTCTCCCCTCTAGGACTTTGGCTGTATAAGAGAAGAGAAAGGTATAAGATTATAGCTTGATGGCTTAGTAGGGTCAAGTTATGATTTTTAAAGTATAGAGCTGCGCTACACATGTTTGTATGCAATAAGGAAGGAGTCATTGGATGCATAGAGATTGAAATCTTCCTCTTCCCTTGAGCCTAACTTAGGTACTACCACCTCTGTGTATGAGATTTTTCCTCTTCCCAAATCCTAATGGCAAAGGTTTTGTCTACATTTCATATCCCTTGTATCAGAAGGTATAGAAATGTGCTCCTTTAGGATAAGGATTGTTTTTATTTTTTTCACCCATTCCTCCATTCACTGTTACCCCCTAAAGTCATAGATTTAGAACTGGAACAGATGTTAAAGGTCATCTAGTTCAGTCCCCACATTTTTTAAGTGAGGAAATTGAGGCCCATAGAGGTTTAGTGACTTGGTCAGGGTTACACAAGTGTTAGGTTTTAGAAGCAGGATTCAGACCCAGATTTTCTTTCTACAAATTTAGTATTCTTTTTATCCAACTGTGCGAAGCGTAGGTAACTAATAAATATTTGAATTAAATTGAATTTGTTACTTTTGTAAAGAGTACCATAGAAATAACAAAATAGATACAGTTTGTAATTTATCATTGGCATCTGCAGAACATTATAAATGATATCTATTTTAGTGCTTTAATGAAAGTAGTAGTTGAATAAACTTTTGTTTATTTAAATGGAAAATTGGATCTTTTTGGTGAATCAACTTCTTATTCTGTACTAAAGAGAAATTTCAAAAGGATTTCTGGTTTCTTTGTATGTTAGTCTCTTGCATTGTTAAAATGGAAATAGCATCCTATCATCCAACTGCCAGAAATTTAAAGCTAATAACACCATGAAAAATTCTCCCATGAGTCATTCTGTCAGCTGTGGCTCCTGCCTTATACGCCTACTGAAATAACAAGGATGTTTTTATCACTACCTCAGCTCTATCCTCTTGCATAGTTTTGATCTATGGGGTAATTTGTTCATCAAAATATTATTGGTTACTTCATTGTAGCCAAATGTTCATATTTTGTTTACCAGTGCTGATATTTTAATTTCTAAAAATGCGTGCCATAGTTTCTATAATTCAGAACTCCTTCTTCACAGTGATGACCCACTAAAAATAGATTTTGAATGAGGGATAAAGCTATATATATTTATTTATTCTTTTTTTGTATCACTTCTTCTTATTTGCTTATTGGTTCTCTATACCCCAACTATGCAGAGGCTTAACCACCTTCATTTCTGTATTGGTTGAATTTAGATGTAGGGAATATTTACTGATAAATCGCTATACTTAAGAGCTCTTATATATTGCAGACAAATTGCCCTAAGTTTTGATTACTTAGGAATAAAAACTGAAATTTGACATATATATGTATATATATATATATATGTATATATATATATATATATACATACGTATATATATACATATATATATATATATATATCTGGTCCACAAAATACCCTAATCATTTTTGGCACATAACAGGAGATAAATCTTTTTTTTTTTTTTAAGTTTTATTTATTTATTTAGATTTTAAATTTTAAATAAATAGATTTATTTAGATTTCAACATTCATTTCCAGAAAATTTTGAATTCCAATTTTTCTCCCCATCTCTCCCCTCCCCAACCCCATAACACCTTGCATTCTGATTACCCCTTCCCTCAATGTGCCCTCCTTTCTATCACACTCCACCCTTCCCTTATCCCTGTCTTCTCTCTTTTCTTGTAGGGCAAGATAGATTTCTATACCCCATTACCTGTATTTCTTCTTTCCCAGTTATATGCAATAAAATTTCTCTACATTTGTTTCTAATACTCTGAATTCCAACTTCTCTCCCTTCCTCCCTTCCCACCTATCCCCACTGAGAAGGCAAGCAATTCAATACAGGCTATATATGTGCCCTTTTGCAAAAGACTTCCATAATACTCATGTTGTGTAAAACTAACTATATTTCCCTCCATCCTATCCAGTCTCCCATTTATTCTGTTCTCTCATTTGACCTTGTCCCTTCCCCAAAGTGCTTACTTCTAATTACTCCCTTCTCCCATTTGCCCTCCCTTCTGTCATCCCCCTCACCACACTTGTCCCCTTCTCCCCTACTTTCCTTAGTATAAGCTAGATTTTTATACCAAATTGAGTGAGCATGTTATTCCCTCCTTAAGCTATATGTGAAGAGAGTAAGCTTCACTTTTCCCCTCTCACCTCCTCCCTTTTCTCCTCCATTGAAAAAAGTTTTTTCTTATCTCTTTTATGAGTGATAATTTGCCCCATTCCATTTCTCCCTTTCTTCTCCCAATATGTTCCTCTTTCACCCCTTAATTTTATTTTTTTATAGATATCATCTCTTCTGATTCAACTCAACCTGTGCTCTTTGTCTATATGTGTGTGTATGTATGTGTGTATATAGGTATGTATATATGTATGTATATAATCCACCTACTCAAATACTGAGAAGAGTCTCAAGAGTTAAAAATATTATCTTTCCATGTAGAAATGCAAACAGTTCAACTTTAGAAAGTCCCTTATGATTTCTCTTTCCTGTTTACCTTTTCATGCTTCTCTTGATTCTTGTGTTTGAAAGGCAGATTTTCTCTTCAGTTCTGGTCTTTTCATCAAGAATGCTTGAAAGTCCTCTATGTCATTGAATGACTATTTTTTTCCCCTGAAGTATTATACTCAGTTTTGCTGGGTAGGTGATTCTTGATTTTAATCCCAGTTCCTTTGACTTCTGGAGTATCCTATTCCAAGCCCTTCAATGCATTAATGTAGAAGCCACCAGATCCTGTGTTATCCTGATTGTATTTCCACCATACTCGAATTGTTTCTTTCTAGTTGCTTGCAATATTTTCTCTTTCAGCTGGGAACTCTGAAATTTGGCCACAGTATTCCTAGGAGTTTCTCTTTTCATGTCTCTTTTGGGAGGTGGTCAGTGGATTCTTTCAATATTTATTTCAGTCTCTGGTTCTAGAATATCAGGGTAGTTTACCTTGATAATTTCATGAAAGATAACATCTTGGCTCTGTTTTTGATGATGGCTTTCAGGTAGTTTCATAATTTTTGAATTGTCTTTCCTGGATCTGTTTTCAAGGTCAGTTGTTTTTCCAATGAGATATTTCGCATTATCTTCTGTTTTTTCATTCTTTTGATTTTGTTTTGTAATTTCTTGGTTTCTCATAAAGTCATTAGCTTCCCTTAGCTCCACTCTCATTTTTGAAGAACTATTTTCTTCAGCGAGCTTTTGAACCTCCTTTTCCATTTGGCTAATTCTGCTTTTTAAAGTCTTCTTGTACTCATTGGCTTTTTGGACCTCTTTTTCCAATTGCGTTAGTCTATTTTTAAAGGTGTTATTTTCTTCAGCATTTTTTTTTTTTGGGTCTCCGTTAGCAAGCTGTTGACTCACTTTTCAAGCTCTTCCATGGCCTGAGTCCATTGCATATTCATTTTGGAGGTACTGGATGCAGAAGCCTTGTCTTTCTCTGACAGTATGCATTGTTCTTCCTCATCGAAAGGATGGAAGGAAATACTTGTTCACCAAGAAAGTAACCTTCTGTGGTCTTATTTTTTTTCCCTTTCTTGGGCATATTCCCAGTCAGTTACTTGACTTCTGAATCCTTTGTCAAGAGGAGGGTCCTAGGACTCCTCCTCACCCCAATATTGTGCTCAGGACTGAGGTTCAGATCAGCTGCTCAGTTCCCCCAGGGGCCTTAGGCAGGGGCCGGGCCACCGCCCAGGGCTGAGGTTCATATCAGCTGCTCAATTCCCCCAGGGGCTTTAGGCTAGGGCTTCACAAATAGTTGCTCACTATTGCCACAGCCACTACTACCACTGCCACCTGGGGCTAGTGCTGGGGGGGACCCTGCTCCCCTCTCGCCCAGTTGCAAAAGCCCTCTTACTGACCTTTGAAGCTTTCTTTGGCTCTTGTGGGTTGAGGGATCTGAGACCCTCCCTGCTGGGGATTCTGCCCCAGAGGCCTGTTCCAGTCCTGTCCCTCCTGGTGTCCCGTGGCCAGAGCTGGGCTCGCCTCCACTCAGCATTCTGTGGGATAGACTTTTCCTGTCAGTCTTCCAGGTTACCTTTGCCTGGAAATCTTTCACTCTGTTGTTCTATGGCTTCTGCTGCTCTAGAATTTGTTGAGAGTCATTTTTTACAGGTATTTTATGAGCTGTAGTGGAAGAGCTAGAGTATGTGTGTCTTTCTGCTCCGCCATCTTGGCTCTGCTCCAAGATAAGTTTTTTTAATAAACCATATTTTCTATCATGTAGCATGTGTGGTCAACTGAAATGCTGTGAGCTTTTAAAAATCTTAGGGGGTGAACTTCTGGTGCCAAGATGGCAAAGTGAGGAAGGACTGTCTCTCACCTCCACCTAGAATTTATCTGGGAATAGGGAAGTAGCTTACCAGCACAGGAGGAAAGGTCTGTCTCACTGGAGTGGGAGGGGTCCAAGGTCCGACAGCAGTAGCAACCAGCCTCACAACATGGAGCCTGCACTAAGGCTCCAAGCTTAGGGCAGTCTACCAGTGAGACCCCACTCTCCTGTAGACCAGTACTCCCCTTGACAAGAGAGTAGTTTGTGCAGCATAGCAGGTTCCCACCTTACTGGCACAAACCACCAGGAAGGCCTTGACCCCATTGCTGACAGGTAGTGAAACCCTGCCCTGAGGCTGGATAACAGCAAGACACCACCCCTAGGCCCTACCAACAGACAGCAATAAAATAACTCCTCCAGGGCCAGCTAGTAGAGAGGCCCTGTTTCCATCAGCAATCTAGCAGCACAGTCCCAACAAGATCCCTCCTTTAGGGCCAACCACCAGAAAGACACTGTTACCATAACAACCCAGCAGCAAAGTTCCCCATCCTTGGAGCAACCCAGCAACAAAGTTCCCCATCCTTGGAGCAGCAGCTAAATCCCTGAATTCAGGGGGCCAACAGGGAGTGTCCCCCTCACACCCCTACAAACCAGAAAGGAAGTCTATCCTCTAGTGAAAGTAAGCAGCTAAGCCCTGAAGTCCAATGAAAGCCAGCAATAAGACCCCAGAGCCCCAGCACAACAATCTTGGGACAGAGCAGGACCAGAGGCCAACTCTCACATAAAAACAGCAAGGTAAGAAGGATCTTGAAAAAAAAAAAAAAAAGGGGCAGAAGAAAATATGCAAAAAACAAAAAAAGAGCTTGACTATAGAAAGGTACTCTGGTGTTAAGGAGGATGGAGGCATAAAATTAGAAGAGGATAATAGTGTCAAAATGGCTACATGTGAAGCCTCAAAGATAAATGTAATTTGTTCTCAGACCCTAAAAGACTTCCTGGAAGAGCTTAAAAAGGATTTTTAAAAAGCAAATTACATAAGTAGAAGAAAAATAGGGAAAAGAAATGAGAGTAGTGCAAGAGAATCATGAAAAAAAGAGCCAGTTACATGGCAAAAAATATACAAAAATTTAACAAGGAAAATAACTCCCTAAAAATAGAATTGGCAATATGGAAAAGGGAGTACAAAAGGTCACTAAAGAAAATAATTCCTTAAAAATTAGAATTGTACAGGTATAACTAATGTAATGAGACAGCAAGATATGATAAAACAAAATTGAAAAAGAAAAAAAAGAAAATGTGAAATTTCTCATTGGAAAAACAACTGACTTAGAAAATATATCCAGGAGAGATAATATAAGAATTTTTGGACTATCTGCAAGTCATGATAAAAAGAAAATAAACCCTGGGCAACATCTTTCAAGAAATTATTGAAGAAAACTGCTCTGATATGTTAGAACCAGAGGGCAAACTTGAAATCGAAAGAATCGCCTGATCACCACTTGAAAGAGTTCCCCAAATGAAAATTCCCAGGAACATCCTAGCCAAATTCCAGGACTTTCAGATAAAGGATAAAGTATTGCAAGCAGCTAAAAAGAAACAATTCAGATACTTTGCAGCTATAGTCAGCATTACACAGGATTTGACAACTTCCACATTAAACAACCAGAGGTCTTAGGAATATGATATGCTGAAAGTCAAAGGAGTTGGAATTACAACCAAGAATCACCTACCCAACAAAACTGAATATAGTCTTTCAGAGGGAGAAAATGGACATTTAATTAAATAGGGGACTTTTAAGCATTTCTAATTAAAAGATGAGAGCTGAATAAAAAAATTTGACCTCCAATTGCAAAACTTACGGGAAACGTTAAAAATAAAAAAAGAAACAAGAAATAGAAAACATAAGAAATTCAATAAGGTTAAACTGTTTATATTTCTACATGGCAAGATGATATTTATAACTATTAACAGTTTTATTACTATAACAGCGATTAGAATGAGTATATGTAGACAGAGGGTGTGGATATAATGTTAATTTGATGGGCTGGTGCCCCAGAAAACAAAATAAAGAGGTAAAAAAGAAAATTGCACTGGAAGGAGGGGAGGGGGGAAGATTGAATGGGTATAATGTTAATGGAATGGGAAGATTTTTCCTGCTCATTAATAGGCCTATGTGACCTGCTTTGAGCTTGGGCCCAGCTGACTGCTGTGATGGAGCCTGAGTCACATGACATGGTTGGAGGAGCTTGCCAAATGGGGTGGAGCAGGAAGTGAGAGTGAGGCAGAGCAGCTAGCATGAGGGAGTGAGGGAGGAATTTTGCCTAGGGGATCTTATTTGTGAGGAGGCCTAATGAGGGAAGGCTTGGGGATGTTGGTGCTTCCTGGTTTGATGTGTATAAACTTCTTTGTTACCATGGTGGACTTGGCTTTCTGATATCTGAATAAATATTTTGGTTACATCTTTGAGGAAGAGAGTTATTTCTATTTTGCAAATTTGCCCTAGAAACACGCATATATATATCCATAGCATTACATTGGGGTAAATTTTCCCACATAAGAAAAGCATAAAAGAACTATTATAATGGAGGGGAAGAGGGTGGGGGGGAGTGATGGGCAAAGCTTAAACCTTACATCAAAATTGTCTCAAAGAGGAAATAACATGCAAACTCAGTTGGATATGGAAATCTGTCTTACCCTATAGGGAAGTAAAAAAGGGATGGGGATGATAAAAGAGGCAGATGGAACTGATAGAAGGGAGTGTATATGGGGGAAGGCAGTGATTAGAAGCAAAAACACTTGTGAAGAGGGAAAGGGGAGGTGTTAAGAGAAAGGGGGATAAACAAGTGAAACTAGCGTCGAGGGAAATACAGAATTAGTGCTGGATTCTGTGGATCAGTGTTCTTACAGAGTTCATAGTCCATTCTAATTAATCCATTAGTTAATGCATTAATACCTTTCTTCCATCAATGGTTTTTCTTAAGACCGTGGGTTAGTAAAGTGTTAGCTATTCCTACAGATAATTTTTTTTTTATTCCTTCAGAACAACTACAAAAGTTTTTTCTGTCAGTAGTATACTTACTAAATGATGTGGTAAATACAATTGATTACTGTATAGATTATTACTCCTCATGCTATCAGTTGTGCTTAAGCTTTAACTCCACAAAAGGCAAAAAAAAAAAAAAAAAGAAAAAATGTCTACCATGAAGAACATATTTTAACTGTATATTCTACCAAGAGACTACCTGTACAAAGGCATGACAGCAGGAAGTGAATATCTGACAGGTTAATCTAGTTTGGAAATGGAGCAGATTAAAGCTCCTCTGACCATCAGTTGTATGATTGGGTCTGTGAGCATTCTGAACCTAGGTGAGATAGGGAGATGCAGTCTTTAAAAAATAAAACGATCCACTTGATACATGTTGAATGAGTGAACAAATGAATGAATTTCCTTTACTGTTGAAGTGTCCTAAGAGGTGGAAAAATAAGAGGTGACAATGATGTGGCAAAAGTGAAGTCAGCAACTATTTAGTTAATTTCTTCCTGTGTGCCAGGTACTGTGGATACAGAGAGGTAAAAACAGCCTTCAAGGAGCCTATAGACTATGGAAAAGAAAACTTGCAAACATTAACTGTACAAAAAAGATAAAAGAGGGTATTTCAAAAGTCTAAAGGCAGCTAAAGTGGCACAGTGAATAGAGTGCTGTGTCTGGAGTCAGGAAGTATCTTCGTGAATTCAAATCGGACCTCAGGTCACTTAACCCCGTTTGCTTCAGTTTTCTCTTCTATAAAATGACCTGGAAAAGGAAATGACAAACTACTCCAGTATCTTTGCCAAGGAAACCCCAAATGGGGTCATGAAGAGTCGGACACGACTAAAAACAGCTGAACAACCAAAAGTCTCAGTGTAGTTTAGTTCCTTAATACCTTAAAACTACACTGAGACTTTTGGGATACCCTGTGTATAGAATAAATTGGAAATAATCTCAGAGGGAATGTAGTAGCTTTCAGTGGGACCAGGAAAGATTTCTTGCAAAAGCTGGGGTTTTAAATTAGTTCACTACATATCATTTTGTTGCTATCCATTTAATATTTATACAATACCTGGTGCATCCTTTCCTTCAAGGAATTTGGGAGTCAAAGACCTGAATTAGAATCTTGACTCCAGCCATTAACCAATTTTTGTGTGACTTTGAACAAATGACAACTCACATAGCCTGAGTTTTGTCTCCTGTAAAATAAAGGTGTTGATCTCTTACCTCAAAGATTCTTTCCACCTATCAGTCTTCTGATTTGATCTATGATTTTTTAATTCCATTTATCTCCTTTTTTCAGAGCAGGAGTACTTAATCTGGGGTCCATAAACTTGTTTTAAGAAATATTTTGATAAATGTGTTTCAGTTTAATTGCTTCCTTTCTAATACTAGGTCTTTTATGCATTTAAAGACAATATTCTGAGAAGAAGCCCATATAATTCACCAGCTTGTCAAAGGGGTCCATAATAAAAAAAAGTTTAACTTCTTATTTCAAAGAATGATCTTCAGACTGGAAATTGTAGAACAGAAGTAGTTAGTAAAGGTAGTATTTAAGCCAAAAAGTAGAATCACTTAATTACTCAAAATTCTTCTTACTAGGAATTTTACCTCATATATTGTTGAAATGATATTAGTAATCCCTGAGGAATTACCAGAATAAGGAGGGTTGCAAAAAAGATGATAGAAGGGCAAATGTTCCAGTTTAAAAAAAAAAAAAGATTAAGTAAATTTTGAAAACTTAGCTTTATCCCATTTTCTAAATTCTGAATTTAGAAATATTACCTAAGAAGAACCCTTTTTATATACACAGTAGGAAAAAAGGGGGAGGGATTGTATGTGAAACTTCAAATATTTATTATGTGAAGCCTGGTTTCTTGTTAAGCGTATAATAAAGTAAGTAAATAAAAATAATAAAAACAAAACATTTATGTATAGTCTAGTAAAACACATTCCCCCATTGACGGTGTTGGAGAATGAACATTTTACTCTTTAACTTGATTCACTCTTTAGTTATCAGAAAGTAGATACACTTTATCTTTGACCTTGAATAATTGTTGGTTATTGCATTAATGAGAGTTCTTTAGCTTTCCAAAGTTACTTGTTTTTGTTCCATTGTTGATAATATTTAAATTGTTCTTCTGGTTCTGTTCTTTTAACTCTGTATCGGTTTATACAAGTCTTTTCCTCTTTCTTTGAAACCCATTCTTTCCATCATTTTTTATAGTGCAGTAATATACTGTTAATATTCCAGTCCATTATAGTACCATTATAATACCAATAATATTTCAGTACATTAATTCATCACAATTTGTTTGACTAATCCCCACTAGATGGGTGCCCCCTTAGCTTTTCAGTTCTTTGATGTAATAAAAAAAGCTACCTTAAATATTTTTGTGCATATGAGTCTTTTTCCTTTTTCTTTGATCTCTTTGATCTGGGATTAAGCCTAGTAATGGCATATGCCTGAGTCAAAGGAATGAACAGTTTAGTGACTTTGGGAACATAGTTCCAAATTGCTTTCAGAGTGGCTCGACCAGTACATGGTGTATTAATGTACCTGTTTTCCTTAGCCCTTCCAACAATTTTCATTTATGTTTATTATCATTTTTGGCAATCTGATAGGTATGAGGTGAAACCGCAGAATTTTTAAAATTTGCATTTATCTAATAATTAGTGATTTGGAACCTTTTTACATATGATTATTGATTAGTCTAGATTTCTTTATCCTTTGACTACCTTTGTATTTGGAATTGTCTATTATTAAAAATTTGAATCAATTTTTTATATGTCTTGGATATGAGACCTTTATTAGAAAAAGGGTAATGTTAATTCCTTTGATATGTTTATATTAGATTGTTGATTTGACTACATAAAGCAAATGTTGAATGCTTGATATACCTGCAAATAACACATTTTTAATAACAGTGAATGTTTATGTACAAACCATTTGTTTTGGGGAATCCAGTACATATTTGTATATAGAGCTTGTCAAGAAAAAGCCACCCTCTGTCACCTGCGAATTGTCATCCATATTTCCTTATATCCACTCTGCGCCAGGTCATCAGAAACTGGAATAGATTACCTTATCAAAATGATTTTATTTGCTGCTGCTACTTCCCCTTTACCTTCCATTTTCTCTGCTCATTAGAGGTCACTTCTCAGTAGCCAGAAATCATACTTACTATATTTTTTTAACCTCTAGGTCACTGACATTGTATTTTAGGGGGAAAAAAACCCTTAAATTTTATTAAGCTCATCTAACATTGTGCCATTTATATACAATAATATACCCAAAAGTCAGCAAAAGGACAACTTTTTAAAATTGTGCCTAGCATATCTCAAGAACTCAATATGTATATGAATGGATGAATATAAAAGTACAATTAATAAATAGCTTGACCTTCCAGTGGTGGTGGGCCTTAACAGACCTATAATGCAGGTTTTCTATTTCAAAAGAATTTATTGCATTATCAAAAGGAAGTGCTGTGTTGTCATCTGTCAGCTGTGATGTAGTGAAGAGCACTGGATTTGGAGTTAAGACCTAGGTTCAAATCCTGCCCTTTTTTAAAAAAAAAATTCATAGTATTTTTTTTCAGTTACACATTAAGACAGTTTTCAACATTCATTTTTGAAAAATTTTGAGTTCTAAATTTTTCTCCCTTCCTCACTTTCCCTTTCCCTAAGACAGCAAGTAATCTGATGTAGGTTGTACATGTGCGATACCATAAAACATTTTTACATTAGACATGTTGTGAAAGAAGGAACAGAACAACAGAAAAAAAAGCAAAAAAAAAACCCCTTAAAATAAAATATTATGTGTCAATCTTTCAGACTCCATCAGTTCTTTCTCTGGATGTGTATAGCATTTTGAACCAAGCCTGCCTTCTTGATACAATTTCAACCTGGTCAGTGTATGCTTGTTTTGATATATTTCTGTAGTCTCCTTACCAATATTTTATTAAAATTCTTTGCATCAGTATTTTTTAGGGAAGTTGTTGTATAGTTTTGATCTCTGTTTTTGGTTTTCCTGGTTTAGGTATCATCATCATATTTGTATTTTAAAAGTAATTTGATAGGATGCCTTCATTGCCTGTTTTTTCAAATAATATATATAGTATTGCAATTAATTATTCTTTAAATGTTTGATAGAATTCATATGCGAATCCATCTGATCTTGGGGATTTTTTCTTAGGGAGCTCATTTGTGACTTGTTAAATTTCTTTTTCTTTTTTTGCATTTATTATTTAATTTTTCCCCAGTTACATGTACATTTTTAATAATTTTTAACATTTGTTTTTAAAACTTTGAGTTCCAAATTCTCTCCCTTTATCCAACCTCACTCTCCTCCCCTTTTGAGAAGGCAAGCAATTCCATATAGGTTATACCTGTGTAGTTCTGCAAAACATATCCATGAGAGTCATCTTGTGAAAGAAAACATAGAAAAAACTCAAGAAAAATAAAGTTTAAAAAAAGTATGCTTTAATGTGTATTCAGACATCATCACTTCTTTCTCTGCAGATGGATATGATTTTTCATCCTAAGTCCTTCAAAGTTGTCATGGTTGGTTATATTGCTGAATAACTAAGTCATTCACAAATGATCATTGTACAGTATTTCTGTTACTTCGTAACCAGTACTTTTCACTTTCCACCAAGCCATGAAAGTCTTTCCAGATTTTTCTGAGACCATCCTGCTCATCATTTCTTTCTGTCTTTCTACTATCTGTCTGTCTGTCTATCTCTTTCAATATTAATTTCCATAAAATTTTGAGTTCCAAATTTTCTCCCCATCTCTCCTCTCTGCCCACCCCAAGACAGCATGGATTCTGATTACCACTTCCCCAAGTCTGCCCTCCCTTCTATCATACCTTGCTCTTCTCCTATTCCCATCCTCGCTATTTTCTTGTAGGGCAAGATAGATTTTATACTCCATCATTGCCTGTATATCCTATTTTCCAGTTGCATGTAAAAACACTTTTTAACTTTCATTTTTAAAACTTTTGAGTTCCACCTTCTCTCCATTCCTCTTTCCCCACCCATCCCCACTGAGAAGGCCAGCAGTTTGATGTAAGTTATACATGTGTGGTGATAGAAAGCACTTCCATAACAGTCATCTTGTGAAAGACTAAATATATTTCCCCCCATCCTATCCAGACCCCCATTCAATCTGTTGTTTTTTTGACTCTGTCCTTCCTCAAAGGTGTTTACTTCTAATTACCCTGTCCTCCCATCATTCCCTCCCTACTAATTACCCCCTTCCCTTTACTTTCCTGTAGTGTAAGATAGATTTTCATACTAAATTAAGTGTGCATGTTATTCTCTCCTTAACCCAAATGCGATGTGATTGAAGTTCACAAAGTTTACTCTTTTCCTCTCACCTCCCCCTTCTTCACCTCCTTTGGAAAAGTTTTTTCTTTCCCCCTTTTATGTGAGAGAAAATTTGCCCCACTCTATTACTCCCTTTGTCCTTCTCCCAATATATTCTTCTCTCATCCTTTAATTTTATTTTTTAGATATCATCTCTTCATATTCAACTCACCCTGTGCCTTCCATCTACATGTATATAATCCCTCCAACTCCCCTAATACTGAGAAAAGTTTCAAGAGTTACAAATATTATCTTTCCATGAAGGAATGTAAACAATTCAACCTTAGTAAGTCTCTTATGATTTCTCTTTCCTGTTTACCCTTTCATACTTCTCTTGTGTTTGAAAGTCAGATTTTCTATTCAACTCTGGTCTTTTCATTAAGAATGCTTAAAAATCCTCTATTTCATTGAATGATCATTTTTTCTCCTGAGTATAGTACTCAGTTTTGCTGGGTAGGTGATTCTTGGTTTTAATCCTAGCTCCTTTAACCTCTGCAATATTGTAATCAAAGTCTTTCAGTCCCTTAATGCAGAAGCTGCTAGATCTTGTGTTATCCTGATTGTATTTTCACAATACTCAAATTGTTTCTTACTGACTGCTTGCAATATTTTCTCCTTGACTTGGGAGCTCTGGAATTTAACTATGGTATTCTTAGTTGCTTTCCCTTTCAGATCTAGTAGTTGATCAGTGGATTCTTTCAATATCTATTTTACCCTCTGGTTCTAGAAAATCAGGGCAGTTTTCCTTGAGAATTTCTTGAGAGATGATATCTAGGCTCTTTTTTTTTTTTTTTTTGATTATGGCTTTCCAGTAGTCCAGTAATTTTTAAATTGTCTTTTCTGGATCTTTTTTCAGGTCAGTTGTTTTTTCCAGTGAGATATTTCACATTGTCTTCTATTTTTTCCTTCTTTTTGGTTTGTTTTATAATTTCCTGGTTTCTCATAAAGTCATTAGCTTCCGTCTGCTCCATTCTAATTTTTAAAGAATTATTTTCTTCAGTTAGCTTTTGAATCTCTTTTTCAATACAGTCAATTCTGCTTTTTTTTTTTAATTTAACTTTTAACATTTATTTTCACAAAATTTTGGGTTACAAATTTTCTCCCCTTTTATCCCCTCCCCCCCCAAACCCAAGCATTCTAATTGCCCCTGTGACCAATCTGCTCTCTCTTCTATCCTCCCTCTCTGCCCTTGTCTCCGTCTTCTCTTTTGTCCTGTAGGGCCAGATAGCTTTCTTTACCCCTTAACCTGTATTTCTTATTTCCTAGTGGTAAGAACATTACAGTTGATCCTAACACTTTGAGTTCCAACTTCTTTAGCTCCCTCCCTCTCCACCCCTTCCCTTTGGAAGACAAGCAATTCAATATAGGCCAAATCTGTGTAGTTTTGCAAATGATTTCCATACTAGTTGTGTTGTATAGGACTAACTATATTTCCCTCCGTCCTATCCTGTCCCCCATTACTTCTATTCTCTTATGATCCTTTCCCTCCCCATGAGTGTCGACCTCGGATTGCATTCTCCTCCCCATGCCCTCCCCTCTATCCTTCCCCCCACCCTGCTTGTGCCCTTGTCCCCCACTCTCCCGTATTGTGAGATAGGTTTTCCTATCAAAATGAGTGTGCATTTTATTCTTTCCTTTAGTGGAATGTGATGAGAGTAGACCTCATGTTTTTCTCTCGCCTCCCCTCTTTATCCCGCCACTAATAAGTCTTTTGCTTGCCTCTTTTATGAGAGATAATTTGCCCCATTCAATTTCTCCCTTTCTCCTCCCAATATTTCTCTCTCACTGCTTGATTTCATTTTTTTTTTTAAGATATGATCCCATCCTCTTCAATTCACTCTGTGCACTCTGTCTCTATGTATGTGTGCGTGTGTGCATGTGTGTGTGTGTACTCCCAACCAGTACCCAGATACTGAAATGTTTCAAGAGTTACAAATATTGTCTTTCCATGTAGGAATGTAAACAGTTCAACTTTAGTAAGTCCCTTATGACTTCTCTTTGCTGTTCACCTTTTCATGGTTCTCTTCATTCTTGTGTTTGAAAGTCAAATTTTCTTTTCAGCTCTGGTCTTTTCATCAAGAAAATTTGAAAATCCTCTATTTCATTGAAAGACCATTTTTTCTCCTGAAGTATTATACTCAGTTTTGCTGGGTAGGTGATTCTTGGTTTTAGTCCTAGTTCCTTTAACTTCTGGAATATCCTATTCCATTCCCTTCGATCCCTTAATGTAGAGGGTGCTAGATCTTGTGTTATCCTGATTGTATTTCCACAATACTTGAATTGTTTCTTTCTAGCTGCTTGCAATATTTTCTCTTTCACCTGGGAATTCTGGAATTTGGCCACAATGTTCCTAGGAGTTTCTCTTTTTGGATCTCTTTCATGCTGTGGATTCCTTGAATATTTATTTTGCCCTCTGGTTCTAGAATCTCAGGGCAGTTTTCCTTGATAATTTCATGGACGATGATGTCTAGGCTCTTCTTTTGATCATGGTTTTCAGGTAGTCCCAGAATTTTTACATTGTCACTCCTGAATCTATTTTCCAGGTCAGTTGTTTTTCCAATAAGATATTTCACATTATCTTCCATTTTTCCAATCTTCTTGCTATGTTCTGTGATATCTGTCTTTCTCACAAAGTCCTTAGCGTCCATCTGTGCCATTCTAGTTTTGAAAGAACTATTTTCTTCAGTGAGCTTTTGAATCTCCTTTTCCATTTGGCTAATTCTGCTTTTGAAAGCATTCTTCTCCTCATTGGCTTTTTGAACCTCTTTTGCCAATTGAGTTAGGCTAGTTTTCAAGGTGTTAATTTCTTCAACATTTTTTTGGGTCTCCTTTAGCAGGGAGCTGATCTGCTTTTCATGCTTCTCTTTCATCCCTCTCATTTCTCTTCCCAGTTTTTCCTCCACCTCTCTAACTTGATTTTCAAAATTCTTTTTGAGCTCTTCCATGGCCTGAGCCCATTGGGTGGGCTGGGACACAGAATCCTTGATTTCTGTGTCTTTGCCTGATGGTAAGCATTGTTCTTCCTCATCAGAAAGGAAGGGAGGAAATGTCTGTTCTCCAAGAAAGTAGCCTTCAATAGTTTTATTTCTTTTCCCTTTTCTGGGCATTCTCCCCAGCCAGTGACTTGACCTCTGAATATTCTCCTCACACCCACCTCGCCTCCTGGTCCTCCCAGCCAGTGTTTGGGGACTGAGATTCAAATGCTGCTTCCAGCCTCAGGGCTTTGGGCGGGGGCAGGGCTGCTATTCAGTGTGAGAATTAAGTTCAGGTGGTCAGGTTGGGGCAGGGCCGCCTCTCAGGCTCAGTTCCCTCAGGGGGTTTATGTACAGACCTTCCATAATGGATCCAGGCTCCTGCCCGCTTGGGGAGCCCCTGTCTGCAGCCGCCTCTCAGCTTCTATCTCCCGGGGGGGCCCGAGCCATGGGGGCACCCCACTCCCCTCTCGACCCGCCAAAGAGACTCTCTCACCGACCCCCGTCACCTGTGGGTGGAGGGGCTTGTGCCGCCGCTGGAGATCCCGTCCTCGTAGCCCGCTCGGATCTTTTCCTCACGGTGTCACGGCCGCTGCAGGGCTACCCTCTGCTCCCAGTCCCGGCGCCCAGTCCGCAGCGCGAAGGACCCCCCCGTGAGAGGTTTGTAGGTCTCTCCGGAACAGAAATCTCCCTTACTCCAATATTCCGTGGCCTCTGGGTGCAGAATTCACCGTGAGTTGGTCCCCTCTAGCTGTTCTGTGGGTTGTGGGTTCAGAGCTATGTGTATGTGTGTCTTTCTACTCCGCCATCTTGGCTCCGCCCCCAATTCTGCTTTTTAAAGCATTCTTCTCATTGGCTTTTGGACCTCTTTGCTATTTGGTTTAGTCTTTTTTTAACGGTGATATTTTTTTCAGCCTTTTTTTGGGTCCCATTCAGCAAGCTGTTGACTCACTTTTCATGATTTTCTTACATTTGTCTTATTTCTCTTCCCAATTTTTCCTCTATCTCTCTTACTTGATTTTCAAAATCCTTTTTGAACTCTTCCATATCCTGAGACGATTGCATATTTTTTTTTTTTGGAGGTTTTAGAGGTTTAGAATCCTTGAATTTGATGTCTTCCACTGATGGTATGCTTTGTTCTTCCTCATCCTAAAGGATGGAAGAAAATACCTTTTGACCAAAAAAGTAACCTTCTACAGTCTTATTTTTTTTCCCATTTTGAGGCATTTTCTCTGCCAATTACTTGACTTTTGAGTCCTTTTTCTTAGTTTTTTTAAAATTAAACTATTTTGTTTCCAGTGTTCTACAATCACTTCCATATGTCTTAGATTTTTTTTTTCCCTCCGTCCCTTATCCTGAGATGGTATACAGTCTTATATAGGTCCTACACATACGTTCCTGTTAAATATATTTTCACCTTAGTCATATTGCATAGAAGAATTAAAATGAATGGGAGAGACCATAAAACAAATCAAAAAAAAACATAATACCAAAAAAAAAAAGGTCTGCTTTATTCTGCAATCCAATTCCATAGTTCTTTCTCTGGATGTGGAAGGCGTTTTGCCTCAAGAGTCCACTGGAAATTTTTTAAGTCTCCTTGCATTGCAATGAAGTACTAAGTCTACCAGAAAAATTCCTCGCACACTGTGATTGTTGACGTGTACAAAGTTCTCCTGCTTCTGCTCCTTTCAGCATCAGTTTGTATAAGTCTTCCCAGGCCTCTCTGAAGTCTTCCTGTTCATCATTTCTTATAGCACAATAGTATTCCATTCCATTCATATAACACAACTTGTTCAGTCATCACCCAACTGATGGGCATCCCCTTGATTTCCAGTTTTTGGCCACCACAAAGAGAGCTGCTATAAGTATTTTTGTACATGTGGGGCCCTTTCCCATTTCTATGATCTCTTTGGGATAGAGTCCCAGAAGCAATATTGCTGGGTCAAAGGATGTGCACATTTTTGTAGCCCTTTGGGCAGAGTTCCAAATTGCTCTCCAGAATGGTTGGATCAGCTTAAATTTCTTCCTCTGAAAACTGCCTGTTCATATCCTTTGTCCATTTATCAATTGGGAAATGACTTGTATTCTTGTACATTTGACTCAGTTCTCTACATATTTTAGAAATGAGGCCTTTATCACAGACACCAGTTACAAAAATTATCTGTTTTCTGCTTCCCTCCTAATCTTGGTTGCATTAGGTGTGTTTGTGCAAAACTTTTCAATTTATTGTAATCAAAATTACCCACTCTGCACTTCATAATGTTCTTTCTCTCTTGTTTAGTCAAAAATTTCTCCATTCTCCATAAATCTGACAAATACACTGTTCCTTGCTCCCCTAATTTGTTTCTAGTATCAATCTTTATACCCAGATCATGTATCCATTTGAACTTTATTCCTGTGTATGGTGTCAGGCATTGGTTTATGCCCAGTTTCTGCCACACTGTTATCCAGTTTCCCAGCAATTTTTGTCAAACAGTGAGTTCTTTTCCCAGAAGCTGGGGTCCTTGGGTTTGTCAAACAGTAGATTGCTATATTCATTGACTACTGTGTCTTGAGTACCTAACCTATTCCACTGGTCTACCCCTCTGTTTCTTAGTCAGTACCAAGGAGTTTTGATGGTTGCTGCTATATAATACAATTTGAGTACTGGTAGGGCTAGGTCACCTCCCCTAGCATTTCTTTTCATTAGTTCCCTTGATATTCTGGACCTTTTGTTCTTCCAGATGAATTTTGATATTATTTTTTCTAGCTCTAGAAAATAATTATCTGATAGTCTGCTTGGTATGGCACTGAATAAGTGAATTAATTTAGCTAGAATTGTCATTTTTATTATATTGGCTTGGCACAGCCACGAACAACTGATGTTTTTCCACTTAGATCTGACTTTATTTGTGCGAACGTGTTTTTTGAGTCCTTTTTCAGAAAGTGGAGGGTAAACTACCCTAGGCTTCAGAGGTTTTGTGTAGCTGTTCTCTGAGATATCTCTAGGGACCTATAAGTTCTCAGTTCTTCCAAGGTATCACAATCAAAGGAGAGGAGTTTTCTCCTTTCCTGTCCAGGATCTGCGAGTAGGATTCCCTCCCCACTGCCACCACCAGCTCCACCATGCCACCTCTCCTCCTCATCTCAGGACGCCCACTCAGGACTGAGACCCAGATTAGCTGCTTGATTCCCCTAGGATCTTTAGGCCAAGCGCTCCAAAAGTGCATGCTGCTGCAGTGACTACCATTTCCCTGGGGCTTGGGCCTGACCATGCTCCCCTCTTACCCAGGTGAAAGAGCTTTCTTGGTGACCTCTGAAGCTTTCTTTGTTGTTTGTGGGTTGAGAAATCTGGGAACTGTGGCAGCTGCCGTGACTCAGAGTTCTGAACCCTGCTCCAGTCCTTTGTGTGCTGTGCTCCACTTGGAGCCTGGCGTGGTAGATCTTTCCTGTCGGCCTTTTAGGCTGTCTTTGGGCTGGATATCTGTTTCACTCCTTCATTTTGTGGCTTCTGCTGCTGTGAAATTTGTTGAGAGTAATTTTTTACAGGTATTTTATGGGTTTTGCGGGGAGAGCTTCTACAGGTCTGTCCTTGTACTCTGCCACCTTGGTTCTGCCCCCTATGTCCCTCTTTCTTGCTCTTTATATTTTTTTTTAAATCATCCCGTCATGTTTATCTCATACTTGTATATTCCTTCTTCTAACTGTCCTAATAATGATAAAGTCCTTATGAATTAAAAATATCATCTTCCATGGTAGGAATGTATATACTTTAGCCTTGTTGAGTCCCATATGATTTCTCTTTCCTGTTTACCTTTTTATCCTTCTCTTGAATCTTATATTTGAAAGTCAGATTTTCTGTTTTCTGATCTTTTCTTCAGGAATTCTTGAAAGTCCTCTATTTCATTGAATATCTATTTTTTCCCATAATGATTTTACTCAGTTTTGCTAAGTAGGTGATTCTTAGTTGTAATCCATGCTCCTTTGCCTTCCAAAATATCACATTCCAGCTCCCACGTTAATATAGAAGCCAACAAATCTTATGTTATCCCGACTTTGGCTCCATATTATTTGTGTTGTTTTTTTCTCTCTGCTTGCAGTATTTTCTCCTTGACCTGGGGTCTCTGGAATTTGACTTTAATATTCCTGGAAGTTTTCATTTTGTGATCTCTTTGATTAGTGAATCCTTTACATTTCTATTTTATCCTCTGGTTCCACGATCTCAGGGCAGTTTTCCTTGAAAATATCTTGAAAGATGATATCTAGCCCTCCCCTCCCTTTTTTTTGGATCATGTCTTTCAGGTAGTCCAATAATTCTTAAAATTATCTCTCCTGTATTTATTTTCCTGCTTCATTGTTTCTCCAATGAGATATTTTGTATTTTCTTCTATTTTTTCATTCTTTTGGCTTTGTTTTGTTTTTTATTCATGTCTCAGAAAGTTATAACTCTACTTACCCAATTCTAATTTTTAAGAAATTATTTTCTTCATTGAGCTTTTGTACCACCTTTTAATTTGGTCAGTTTTATTTTTTAAGGCGCTCTTTCCTTCACTGAATTTGTGTACCTCTTTTTCCATTTGACCAATTCTGATTTTTAAGGAATTCTTCAGTGTATTTTTGTTATTCTTTTGCCATTTGGCTATTTCTTTTTTGTTAGGGTGTTATTTATTTATAGGGGGTTTTTTTGTACCTGTTTTAGCCAGCTGTTGACTTGGTTTTCATAATTTTCTTGCGTCACTGCCATTTCTTTTCCAGGTTTTACTCTACCTCTCTTGATTTTTGAAACCTCTTTGAGCTCTTCCAGGAATTTGTTTTGGATCTGTAACCAATTCACATTTTTCTGTGAGGCTTTGGATGTAGCGATTTTGACTTTGTTGTTTTCTTCTGTATTTGTATCTTGATCTTCCCTGCCGCCATAGTAACTTTCTAGGGTCAGGTTCTTTTGTTCTTCACTCATTTTTCCAGCCTGTATCTTGACTTACAACTTTTTGTTAAAGTTCAGCTTTCATTTGGGGTGAAGGAAACACAGACCTAAGCTCCAGACCTTTCTTGCTGATATTTTAAGAGCTAGTTCTGGGGGTCTGTAGTTTTTCAGTTTTTCCGAGGTGGTACAATCATAGGAGAAGTCTGGTCACTGTCCTTTTGGCCTGTCCTTTAGTCTGTGAGTTAACACAAGCAGTCTTCACTGCCCTGAATCTGTGATCAGGGTCCCTGCCCTAGTATGCTAATGCTTCTGGGACTGTGACCTCCAGCTGAGCATGTGCAGTGTGGTAGAGTCATGTGTCCAGTGCTAGCAAAGGGTTCCCTGCAGTCTTCTTCTGACTCATTTTCTGACCCCACTTATGGTTAAATAGAGAATATATATAAAGTACTTTTGCAAATCGTAAAGAGAGAGTGAGTGAGTGAGTGTGTGTGTGTGTGTGTGTGTGTGTGCGCACGCACAAAGATGTGTCTATATGTATGTGTATATATATGTATATGGATAGGTAAAATTTTAAATAAAAAAGAGGATAGTGCTTACTATTGTTATTATTCTACCCTAAACAGACTCGAACAGGGGTGGGGAACCTGTGGCCTTCTGGGTCCTCAAGTGCTGTCCTTTGAATCCAAGCAAGGCACTTTGACTGAATCTTAGTCCTTTGTTTGAATTACCCTAGGCAACTCTCTAAGGCCTCCCCTACAGTTGAGCTTCTCATCTGTATTGGTGGAGGTATTTTCCATCAGTGGAGTTCCCCTGTATCAATTAAAATATAGGTTTAGATGAAAACAAACTCCCAGCTTAGGCTGTTTGATGCAGTATTAGAAGAAGCTGTTTCACTGTTAACTTTTTTTTTTTTGTTTCAGGTTTCCCCTCAAAAAACCTATAAGGTAAGTTGTTCAGTACAGTAAACTTTTAAAAGTTTCTCAGTCATATGTTATAAGAGTTAGGCATATATTTTGAATTCATTTTAAAACATCACAGCTTGCATTTTTATTTAATTATATTAGGGTTAAAAAAGTGAATTGCAGAAAAGGATTCAGTTTTTTTTAAAACCTTCAAAATAACAGAATATTTAACAGTTGTAAAAGGTACCTAATGTTCCTTATTTTTACAAAATAGCATTGCTTTAATAATGTATTTTCAGTTGATTTTAAAATACTGGTCATTTTCTGGATAAACCGGTGTTAAGTGGTATTTAGGGTTGTAGCCTATGAGCATACTTCATTTTGCAGTCTTTCTAACTATTTTAAGAAATTAACTAGTTTGGAGGTGATAGTAAAGTTTATTGCCAGTTCAGAATTTTTTAGCATGTATGTGAGTGCAGGTGGCCTTATTTTAAGAAATATGTTCTGGCATGCTGGTATATCACAAAAATCTTGATTAACTTTAAAATTTTTTTTTCAGATGTTCTTTTTTAAAAATTATTTTATTTATTTTTTTAATGTTCTACAATCACTACTATAAAACTTAGATTTTTACCCCCCCACACTTACCCCCCACAACCCCTCTTCCTGCCCAAGACAGCATACAATTCAGTATGAGATCTACATATACTTTCCTATTGAATATGTTTTCACTATAGTCATGCTATGTAGACGAACTAAAATAAATGGAAGAAATCATATAACAAATCAAAACATAATACATACACACCCACACCCACACCCACACCCACACCCACACCCACACACACACCCACACACACACACACACACACACACAAACACACAAACATGATCTGCTACATTCTGCGAATGAATTCCATAGTTCTTTCTCTGAGTGTGGAAGGCATTTTGCTTCAGAAAACCATTGGGAATTTTTTTTTTTTTAAGTTCTTGCTTTATTACGAAGTTCCAAGTCTACCAGAAAAAAACTCTCGCACATTGTGGTCGTTGCTGTGCTCAGAGTTCTCCTGGTTCTGCTCCTTTCGCTCAGCATCAGATCATATAAGTCCTTCCAGGCCTCCCTGAAGTCTTCTTGTTCATCATTTCTTATGGCGCAGTAGTACTCCATTACATTCATATACCATAATTTATTTAGCCATTCCCCAATTGATGGGCATCCCTTTGATTTCGAGTTTTGGGCAAAGAGTACTGCTATAAATATTTTTGTACATGTGGGACCCTTTCCCATTTTTATGATCTCTTGGGGATAACTTTTAAATATTTAAGGAATTTTAACTTTACACAAAATTTAAATTTAAATTCAGATATGTAATATATACATGTAAAATACATCCAGGGATAAAAGAACTAGTTCTCCTTTTCTTCAATACTTTTACTTCAACAATTATTCTCTTATTTTAACATAATTGTTTAAAAAATTATTTAATGCTTCACAGACAATAAAATAGCTTTTATTTTCCATCTAGAATAAACTGGGCAAAGAATAATTTAGTGCCAGTATTGGTTCTTCTAATGATTAAATAACCATTATATATTATTACTTGATCAGGATTTTGACCAGACTATACTTTAAAATAAATAATACTTCTAGTTCCATCAAGACTTACAGTGGTTAGCTGAGGTTTCTTTGGCCTGAGCTTTAGATAAGCTTTCATTATTTTAGACAAGCTGATATTACCTTGGCCCTCTGACTGGCTATCTGTCTTTTAGAATAGGTGGACAAGACTGCAGTGGTAATAGAGAATTTGACCCTGGCTATTAATATGTGTAGGTTTTATAATCTCAGAGTTTGGCACAGGTAGAGTCCTAGAGTAGGTGCTTAATTGATGCTTATTGAATAGAGAAATTAATAACAATTCATACATAGAAAAAACTTTTACAATTTATAAAGTACTTTTTAGCTAGCACTGCTGCATAGACATTGCAAATGTTTTTATCCCCATTTTACAGTTGAAGAAAATGAGGGTTACGAGAGACTAAGTGATTTGCCTATAGTAGCATGACTGTTATCAGAGATGGAGTTTGAACCTATGTCTTCCACTCTTAAATCCAGTGTTTTGTTTTTGTTTTTAAAATTTGCTCCAGCTGCGTCTCCTAAATACCTGCATTCCTGTCTGTCAAGTGAAAATAATAATGGTCAATCTTTTATGAACCTACGAAAATTTTTGAACAAACCTTTGTGTAGATACAGATGTGAACTCTAAAGAGTAAATAGTATTTCAAATGTTTACAAATATATTTAATTACTGAAGAAATATATTATATATTACATGTTGGAGAGACTAAAGCTTTAAGCCACTTGAGAATAGAGGAAGAAAAAAAGTAGGACAGACAAATTAGTGTAGGGCAAAAGAGAATTGCTTTCTTCTTCCTTGTTCCTACTTTAAAACTCACCTTTTAGGCTTTTGCAAAGTTTGTATCCTAGTGATTCAGAAATTGACATTAAGTTATTTTATATGTGTATATATCTATCCATCTAACCATTTATTTGCTTATTTACTTAGCTGTTTATTATCTATTTTAAATTTAGGCATGCAAGTATTTTGACCCGAGAGTCTCCGACAGACAAGAAGCAGAAAGTTGAACGCAGTACATCACATGACTTTGACCCCACAGGTAACAACCATCATCTTCATTTTAAGAGTAGATAGCATAGAAGAGTTTGACATAAAGCCGCTTAAGTAACTCCTGGCATTCAGGAAATTAGTAGACATGTAATGACTTCTAGCAGTGGAATTAAACCTTTGTTTTAAAAGAACACAGATAGGCTTTGTTTCTCACCACAGTCTATTTATATAGAATTTAGTAACTATTTTTTCCCCACAGTAACAATATAAGTAGGTGTTGTGTTTCTTGTCATAGGTTCAGCATAAAAACAACATATATGGGCCCAAAATATATCATGAATGCAAAGATATGTAATTTTTCAAAATATGGTGCTGGATTAATTAGCATTTGGGGTGAAATCGAAATAAATAATTGATCTAATTTTTGAAAAGCAAGGGTATAGTGGGTACTTTTCCTTGTTTCTATTGTGGTAAGTTTTAAAGGTGTCCTATATACACAGAAATATTTAACATTAAATCTTAGTAATTTTGAGTGTCTTCTTGAAACATTCATTATGCATGTCAGTTTTTGAGTAGGAATGCATTTGACTTTTATGTAAATAGTGTTTCTTGAACCTCTTGTTTCTGGTCATTCGGAATCTGCTTTCAACAGGTAAATTTACTGTTTAATACACTTACACCTACCTGTATACACACCTTTAGAGCCTCCCTTCCTTCTTTTTAACTCCCACTACACATAAATCCATTTAAGCATTTAGTTTATAAAACTGTCTGATTCTTTTATGACCTTTGAGATGTGTGTATGTGTGTGTGTGTGTGTGTGTGTGTGTGTGTGTGTGCACGCGTGCATGTAAGTGTGCCCCCCATGGTATAATATTCAGTTGTGTATTTATGGGATTGTGAGAGAAGATCAGTCAAAGAAAGGATGTTGCTTGTCCAGGACATGTGAGTAGAAACCTGTTTTTAAAGGAAAGTAAACAGAGTTCATGTTTCAATGTAAGAATGGCTCACAGCAACTTTTCTTTTTTTAAATAAGCTACTGTTCCCTTTTTTAGGGAATAAAGTGTTTAATGTGAGCTTGTAGCTAACAAATCTTATCCAACAAAGGAATGCTAATCTATGAGAAGTTAATAACAATTTCTATAGTTCCCTACCTTTTTGGATAGAAAAAATAGAAATATTTGTTGTGGTCAATTTAGGAGATTTGGATGGAAGGAGTATATAATGTGTTACTAAGCTGAATCTCAGTTTGAGAGAGAACATTCCCTGTTTTCTCATATAATTTTAAGATCATGGGACCCAGTGACTTTTCCTTTAGTCACAGTAGTTACTGTTTAGGGACCACAAGTTTCTACCTCACTCCAAAAAAAAAAAAAAAAAAGAGTACTGATGGTTTTGTTAAATTGATTTGTTGGTGTATTGCTGATCTGTTGAATTCTTCTTTCCAAAGACAGATTTAGGGAAGTTATGTTCATTGGTCTACATTAAGGATATTATCCTGTTTAGTATCTGTGCCTTTATAATCATCAGAGCTCTATTCTAAAGAATTTCTCTATCCATGTGTCATTGTATGAATAAATGTGTTTTTAATTGTCTTTTCCATGGTAAATCTTTAGAATGTGTTGTTCATGGCTTGTTCTAAATGCTGTCACTAGTGGTGTTCATACCTTGTTTGTGTTTTGCACGATTTAACCTGATCATGATTCATTCTTTTTTCATAAAGTTTTTTCTCCTTACGTCAGTCTCCATATTTTCTATATCTTTCTCCTTTTCTCCCGCTTTTGTGCAGACAGCTCCTCCAAGAAGACAAAGTCTAGTTCAGAGGAGAGTAGATCGGAGACGTATGGTAAGCTAATGCAGCACCTTCAGCCTTGTACTTTTCAGCCTGTTTTGTGCCATTTTGTTTTTGTGCACCTGCAGCCTCTTTCTTTTGTCTGCCCTGCATGGCAAGGGAGAGGGAGTCTGGGGCTTTCCTGTGGCAGTGATTTGGCAGCTTGTAGTTACTAGCAACTAACAGCCTAGGTGCAGGAATAGGCTGTGTTCTCCACATTCTCTTGTCTTCTTGTTTCTGAGAGAAAGTGCAGTGTATCCACTTTGTGGCTTCCCACATGATGCAGACAGGTTTTGTTTCCATTTTATACTCTGTCCCGTCGCTATGACAAGCTGCTTTAGTCTGGAATAGTAATCCTGAAGTGGTTCAGATTTCACATTGCATCAGCTACTCTTTTCCTTTCTTGATCTTGAAAACTGTCTCTGTGCAATGACAGAGGCTTCCTTAGCAATCTTCTTCCTTTTCTTGGCTAAATAATTTGTTGTTACACTTCATAAAAATTTCTCCTCATTAAAAAATTTCAAAACGGTACCTTTTAAAGATACTTATCTGTAGAAGAAGCTAGTTTAGTCCAGGGGAGTCTCTTACCTTGGTGGGTGGTTCATTTCCCCAGTTACCTTTAATCTGTGTCCAATCTTCCAAAGATAGTCCAAGGTATGTGATGTGCAAATTTGAAAGCTGAGAGAAGTATCTTCCCATCTCCTAATATCTGATGGTTATG
This sequence comes from Notamacropus eugenii, assembly GCF_028372415.1. Taxonomy (NCBI): domain Eukaryota; kingdom Metazoa; phylum Chordata; class Mammalia; order Diprotodontia; family Macropodidae; genus Notamacropus; species Notamacropus eugenii. Next base: position 277,857,466 of record NC_092876.1, on the reverse strand, counting down.
TGTTTCAGGAATTATAGGTAATTGAAAGACAAATTCACATCAAATTTATTTAAATAGTTTGGAAACTGAGCTGGTAAATTATCCCCTTTCAGAAAGATTTCACACTTATTCTAAGGTTAGGACAGTGATAGATAGTAAAAAGGGAAATCTGACCGATTCTGATTGAAAATTAAAATCTGCCACATGGCAGCTTCTCTGGTTCTATCCATTTTCTGACCTGTTATATACAAGTGGGAAAATCAAGGAAATTTTGTATATATTTATAATATCAGTCACACATGTACATGTATAGGCATTTTACACTTTTTATCTGCTGTACACGTAGTATTAAACTTGATTCATACTTGTAAGACCTCAGAATTTAGTTAAAATTATGAAGGAATCCATATTAGTAAATTATTCATGCCAGGGCCCTTTCTCCCCTTTTACTTATTTAAAAGAGCCTTATGTGTATTCCCTTTCAAGAACTGGCTTTGTATATGTTGTTTAATAGAAAATGTGTGCCATGTTTGGGGGAATATTCTTTTTCCTCCTGCTGGTTAGTGTCCTGGTTTTTTATAGGCGTGTGTTTGACTTATTAAATTAGCTTTTCACTCCAACATTTTGCTTCCACAAATAATTTAGAATTTAATTTCTTTGCAGACTTTCTTTATAATCTTAATCATTTCCTTCCAGTGGCTTTGACTTTTAATTTCTTTAGGTCCGTGCCATGTGAAGAGATACTTGCTATTTGCTTTGGACAAGGCTTAACAATTTAAGATCTATGACAAGAAATATTTTGTTAATATTTTTCTTACCAGTAATGAGGATTTTAACGCTGGTTCAGACATGCCATTGTCTGTGTAGTAATAGAAACATTTTAAGTGGTCATGGGGAACTAAGGTGTGGCTTTTTCTGCGTCTTTGTGTTCTTGAAATAAAGCATTATAAGTGAGCCCAGATTATCAAAAGCACTTAGAGGGACTGGAGGGAGAGATAGAGTTCCTGGACCATGTCCTAGGTCTAGATGCTACAGTTAGTTTACATTGGATAATGCAAATGTTTCAAAACTACCAAAGTTTATTACTTAAATGAGAAGACTGTTTCGTGGCCATTTGAAGATAGTTTGCCAGACAATTGCATTAAAAGGAATCTCTTAGAAAGTCATTCATTCAACAAGTGCCCCCCTACTCCTGTACTACTGGTTCTATGCTGGGCATTGAAGACACAGGCAAAGTGATTTAGCTCTTGTTCCCAAGGATTTTACTTTCTAGGGGAAAACCAACATGTAAGCGTAATGATTACAAAATTATGCACAGTCACTACAAGATAATTTTAGGGGTATCAGGAAAGGCCTTATTAAGAGATGTGGTTCCTGAGTGAAGCTTTTAAAGGAAACTAGAGATTCTTAAAGGTGGAAATGAAAAGAGGAGTTTTTGGAATGGGGGATAACCTGTGTAAAGGAACACAGGTGGGATATGGGAGGAACAGTTAGGAGATCAGTTTGACTGGACCAAACGTTGTGTGACAGATAGTAATATATAAGAAGCCTGGAAAGGTAAGCTGGAGCCACATTTTGAAATTAAGTAAACTTAGACTAGAATTTGAATGAGTAGTATCTATTTATGAAATTTAGCTTTATATAGGCATCTTGAAATGTCAGTTTTTTAGATTTTTCTTTTGAGGTTATGCTTACCTTTCTTATCTGGGAGTGAATTTTGAAAACCAGATATTCATTATACTCTCCAACTATTAATTTACAAGTTCTTTTTTTTTAAACTGAGTTTGCCACTTCTAAAGCCAATTTGTGAGAAAGACAGTGGTTTGAGGTTCTTTCACTTAGTTAATTTCTAATAGAAACTGGTTTCTTTTTTTGGTCATAAAAATGCATTTCCCAGTTACTGTTCAGTGTAACTGGCAAATTTTTATTCTCTTTCTTCTCACTTCCCTTTGCCTTTGGGGATATATTTAGAAGGAAAAAACCAAATGTTTTCTTATCTCTAGTTCCAACTATATGTTTCTACTATCTTTACATTCTCTCTCTTACTTCTAAGACTTAATTATTCTCTCTACATAGAATACTTTAGAACCAAGCACAGTTTGTGGGACAGAGTAGATATTTAATACATGTAGATTTGTTGAATTGCTCTCTGGAAAGGATCTGACTGGGATTCAAGTTTTGCTGAACTACACCAGTTTCTTGAGGAATAGTTCCTTCTTGAAAACCAATCCACTTGTTTTGCCCTTGACCCCTAAGGCTTCCTCTCTTAGTAATTTCTAAACATCACTCCTGGTCTAAGACCTTCTTGCCTTTAGATCTGCAGGGCTTTCTAGGTTTCAAGTTCTGTTGTATTTGATCCCTAATACCTTTCCCCTTTCTTCTGTGAACTGGGTATCTGATTTTAGTACCTACTGTGTCTTTTCCTTTCTAGATCAGAGTTATCTAGGATTTAATCAAAGATATATTGTGTAAGAAAAGAGAGTATGAATTAAAAAGTATCTATATAAACAAATTAGAGGTTTATATGAAAAAAAATTTCTACGTTGTATAATTCTATGATGCCTAAATTTGTTAGTTAATACTTAATTGAAGCTTCCCTAGACTTAGATTGATCCACATATTCCTCTTTAGGTTGGAAGCCTGTGCCATGATATTTGATTGCCCTTTAGCCCTCAAAACACAACAGCATCATATGTACCTCAGAAAACCCCCTTCCAGTTTAGAATTCATCTACCTGGGCATCCTGCACCAAGCTCATTCTGTCTGTTTTGCTATCTCAAATTTGTTCAGGAAGCCTTATTAGTGGCAGAATGTTGGTGATCCTCCCACATTCCTATGTAATCATTTAACAAACTAGAAACTCTCCCTCCTCTGTCCAGAAAGGGGATATTTTATTCCATTGGAAATAAACATATCTATTATATACCATTAAAGTATTTCCTCATCACCCTGAAAACAATGATTTAACATAATGCCAGGTTCCCCAAAGTTTCTTCCATCACATTCTCAAAGCCACATCTCTAGCATTTCTGTCTTTCTCATGCTCTAGTCTATTATTTTCAGCTAGGGAAATAACATACTCACTTTCCTTTGCTTTGATCAGGTTCTATTTTTAGTATTCTATTATGGGTCTATTTCAGAAAGGAGAGAAATCAAGAAGACACCCAAGATGGTTAAGAGCCTTGAGAACATGACTTGGATGATTGATTAGAGAAAATAGGAATTTTAAGCCTTTAGAATACATTACTCCTCTTCACTTACTCTAAACCAGGGATGGGGAACCTGAGGCCACATGTGGTGCTCTAGGTCCTCAGGTGTGTTCCTTTGACTGAATCCCAATTTCGCAGGACAAATCCCTTTAGTAAAAGGATTTGTTTTGTAAAACTTGAACTTAGAATCTAAACCCTAATCAGACTGCTTTATTTGCTGTTCTCAAGTCATCACATTATATCCTTGTCTGTGCCTCTTTATAGCCTGTCCTATTACTCCTAGAATGTTCTCTCTCCTCTCTTCTACCACTTGGAATATTAGCTCCCTTTAGGCTCTGCTCAAATACTGTCTCCTTCAAAGGGCCTTTGCTCAATCCTCTATTTGTTAGTGCCCCCCCCCCCATAACTTTATATTTATTCTGTATAGATATTGTGTTTACTTATTTGAACTTACTATACAGTAGGATATCAGCTTCCTAAGAAGAGTGATAATCTTCTTTTTGACTTCATATTTCTGCACCCAACATCATTGTAGGCACAATGTAGGCATTTAATAAATGCTTTTTGTTTGCTTGATTCATGCATCTCCTATTTATGTATCTATTAGTTTATTTAACCCCCACAGTAGAATGTAAACTACCTGAGGATAGAAATTGTTTTGCTTTTGTCTTTGTATTCCTGTATCTAGCACAGTACCAGGGATATAGTAGTTACTTAATAAATGTTAGATTACTTGATTTGAACTGCCCTCTCCAGTTTTAGGCTTTCATCATCTGTTGAACTTTTGCAAACTTGTATCCCTGCTTTTTGATTCTTCTTCAGTCTAAACTGCTTCTAGGTTATTTTCCTGTATCACATTCCTGATCATATAATTTCCTTCTTTAAAACATTGAGTGTTTTATCATGACTACCACATGACTTCCAAATAATCTGGTATTGAAGGTTCTTCATAATTTGGCCCCAGCCTAACTTTCTAGCCTTGTACACAACCCAAATATAGCCTGCTTTTTCATATCTGCCTAGAATGGCTTTTCTTTCCATCTCTTCCTTCTGAATCCTGCCTATACTTTGTGTTCAGGTGAAACACTGCCTTCTCCATGAAGTTTTCCCTGACTCTCCTTCAGAAATGAAACCGTCTGCCTCTGAACTCTTATAAAACATTTTGCTTGTACTTATTACAGATCACTTTGTATTTTGGTTGTGCACAAATAACGTGATAGGTTCTGCTGCTCACACTTAACCTTGGTTTCCTCATTTATAAAATGATGATAATAATACTTGCATAGAATGATGATGGGAAATTGACCGTTAACTGTAAATAAGAGCTATTATTGCATGTGTTCCCCTCCATTAAGATCTAAAGATCGTTGAAGCCAGGAGCAGTTTTAATCGTCTTTTTATTATCCATACTTCCTTGTATGTAGGTGATACTCGTGTTTATTTTCATTGATTTGAAGCAATAACTCTTGGGATTGGGTGAAATGTTTGGTAAGAAGACATGATAGAAGTAAAAAATGGAACCTTAATTTAACTTAAATTGAACTTGTCCAGTCCTTTTTCTTATTTTTCTCTGAGTTATTTCTGATTATATTCAATCAGGAACAAAAATATAATCAGCATATTTGGGACATTAGACCCTTAAAATTGGCAGCATTATAACATAGTTAACCAAGAGGTTTCTTAATCAAAGGATTATCTGAGGTCTTACTCGTAAAACATGTATATCTGGCAGCAGAGTTTTAAAATGAGCTGTTTTTATGGAGTAGCACATGGTCTTTCCCCACACCCTTCCCTCAAGCTTAATTCTTTAGACATGAGGCTTAGAGAAGTTTGATCATGTAATGAAATCAGAGTTGAGGAAAGACTAAGACACACTTTCACCAAAATACATGCTTTATGGGAGGTTTAGCATGTGTTCTTTTACCTCCTGTTTAATCATTCTCCATTTTCACTCTATTTTACTACCTTGCACTCTACACTTTGCCTCTTTACCAGAAGTACAGTGTAGTGAAATTGAATAGCTTTCTAGTCTATTCCAGAGGGGAGAATCTTTCTTTCCTCCCACCTTCCTCCCAAGATCTCAATAATATACCCCAGATCACTAGTTCACTAGTAAGGGAGAAACATCTCATTTAAAAAAAAAAGACATTTTAATCATTTTAAAGAAAAAGGATGGTTTTTTCCTTTGTTTTTTTTTACTTGTTATCAGGAGATAGGGAGTCACTGGAAATTGAGATAAATCTCGTCTTGATAAACATTTGATCTAACAGTTTTTCAAGAAAATTTTAAAATTTTTGCCTCAGGATTATTTTATATCATTGTTGATAATGAAATAAAATCAGTGTTTAGGATTTTCCCAGTGAAATATGGTGACCCTGGAAGGATTAAGTATCGCAGACTTCATTGAGAAGTTGAAGATGGACACAAAGGTTGCCTCATTGCTTAGTCACCTGGTAACCAGGAGGATGTACCTGGCACCCTTAATAGTAATAATAGGAAATTTAGGAAAAGGAGAGGTTTTGGAGGAAAAAGAAAATGAGCTCAGTTTTTGACGTGTTGAGTTTAAAATGTCTACAGGACAACCAGTTCTAGATGTCTAATAGGCAGATGATTTGAGACCAGTGGTTAGAAAAGAGGTTGGATAAGGGCAATAAGTAGATTTAAGAACCATCTGCATAGAAGATAATAATTGAATCATGGGAACTGATGAGATCCCCAAGTGCAGTAGTATAAAAGGAGAAGAGAAGACCCGAGACAGAGCCTTATGAGATACCCATAGTTTGATAGGTATGACCTGGATGAAGATTCAACAACTGAGACATAATTAGTCAAACTAGTAAGAGAAACAGGAGAACAATATCACAAAAACCTTGAGAAATGAGAATATTCAGGAGAGCAAGGTGATCAGCTGTGTCAAGCTACAGAGAAATGAAAAACAGTGAGAAGTGAGAAAAGCCCATTAGATTTGGAGGAATCAGTTTCAATTGAACAATACAATCAGAAGTTGGATTGTAGAGTTATTGGAATGAGATGAAAGGAAGTAGAGGCACCAAGTATAGATTTCAAAGAGTTTTTCAAAGAGTTTAGCTGAGCAGGGGATGAGAAATATAGGCTGATAGAAGAGAAATTTGAGTGTGATTGTAAATAGAAGGGAAGCAGTCAGTAAATACAAAGAGATTGAAGATTAGTGTTAAGAGGAAGAGAGGGGAAGGTAGAGAGGTTCTTCTGGAGGAGATAGGATGAAATCACTGAGAAGGAGTGAACTGCAACCCATCCAAGGTTGGGGTTTGTTAGGGCATTATATGTAATAGGACAAGGGGCAAAGAACTCATTTGTTAGAGGATAATGTGTAGTTGAATTTATTCACCAAGGGGCGAAAATAGGGAAGGGAGAAGAATGTATCTATTGCAGGAGTTATAGATGGCCTGGGAATAGAGGTCAAATAAATGAAAGTCTTGTAAAAATAAGAGAGATCAGTATTTTTTCCTTACGTGAGCCTTTTTCTCAAGAAGAAACTATGGAAAATTTAAAGCTCTAACAATTTCCCAATTGAAATTCAGTTTGTTATTTTCATCTCAGCTTATTGTCTGTGTGCAGGATTTTTCCTAGTTAGACTCTACTGATGGACCAGTTCTATGGGCTTTCCTTCTAGCTGCATGCCATAGTCTGGTCAGTAGGGAATTCTATATCCAGTTGATTTTTCCAGTATAGATAGTTAAACTGAATCCTTTTGAGTTTATGGGTCTCATTTAGGAAATTCTATAGTATTCCAGGTCTTAATGCAGTTGGTACTATGTCATCCAAAAATGGGAATGTCTGGAGGACTTCACTGTCTATAAGGAATTCCTATTCCACTTCAACTCATAGAACCACAGGCTTGACAGGAGCTTAAAGAGACCATCTAGTCCAACCTATACCTGAACAAGAATCTTCTCAACATACCTGATAAGTGGTCATTTAGTTTACATAGAGACATTTAATGAAGGAAAATCTACTGTTTCTTGAGGCAGTCCATTCCACTTTTGGACAGTTCTAATTATTAGGAAGGTTTTTTTTCTTTATTCTGAGCCTAAATTTGCCTTTTTGAGACTTCTACCCATTCTTTTTAGTTTTACCCTCTGGCGTCAAGCAGAAAATGTCAAATCCCTTTTCCAGCTGATAATCCTTTAGATCCTGAAGGCAGCTATTACACATTTCTCATATTATCTTCCTCAAATTCCCCAAATCTAGGATCCTTCTCTTAATATCTTTATAGAGCATGATTCAAAACCCTTCAACATTTGAATTACCCTTCTTTAGATACTCTCTAATTTCATATTATGTGATGTCCATAGCCAAATGAATGCCACAGAAGTATACTGATCAGTGATATATATTATGATTCTCAGCTCCCTGGACCCTTTTGTCTATCCTAATGTAGTATAACTCTCTCTCTTGGTTGCCACATTATACTGTTGAATTATAATGTTTTTAGAGTTAGTTAAAACCCTTCCAACTTTTTCAGACCAATAATAAGTCTTCCTCATGTTAAACTTGTGAAATTTTTGAACCAATTGTAGGAACTTATTTTAACCTTTTCATTTCAGCTTATTAGACTTAACTCAGTCTTCTAACCTCTTATGATCTTTTTGAATCCTGATTCCGTTATCCAGTATGTTAGCTATCCCTCTTAACTTTGTGTCCTTTGCAGATTTCAGAAACATTCTATCTATGTCTTTATTCAAGTCTTTTACAAAAAAAGCTAAAACATTATTGGACTTATGACAAATTCCTGTGGTATATCACTGAAGACCTCCTTCTAAGTTGTCATGGAATCTTAACTACCAGCTGCCTTGGACAGCCTCTGACAGTGACAGACACTTTTGGCAAACATAAGTCATGCTATGCTGCATTATGTATCTCTTGATATTAAGTGTCTTGATATTAAGATTAAGGTCAAGGTTTCTGTTTCTTCTTTATATTACTTTTAGACATGAGGTAATTGATTTATTTACTTTGGTCTTAGTAACAACTTATTTACCTTTTTCCTATGTGTTGGGAGTGTGTGCGTGTGTGTGTGTGTGTGTGTGTGTGTGTGTGTATGTGTTTATGTGTGTACAGGCGAGTGTATGATTTTCAGAAATACCCCTGACACCTCTATTTTGTTAAATGCCTATATTTCTACATTGATGAGTAGACTCAGACTTGTAAGCTATGTCATTTTGGGTTGCAATTTTAACTCCTTTGCTTTTTGGACTAGTACAAGGTGTTCCAAAAATCTTAGAGCAATTAACTTAAAGCTGAACCAAGACTTTTGGAATACCTTGTATTATTCCACTCCACTTTATGGTTTTAAGTGGTTTGTAAGATAATCTTGTATTTCTTGACTGCCCTTTCCTTTGCATTTGAAGGTCTTTTTGAGTAAGAGACAAATGCTTTATCGCTACCATACTGCCTCTTAGTTAGGTACATAAGTTGGTAAAAACTTGTTGAAATCAAATGAAAATGATAATTGACTGATTTGACTTGAATTGATGCACTGGATTAGGAAACAAATGACCTTAATTCTGATTCACATTCTACCACTTATTAACTGGGTAGCCTAGGACCCATAAATTAATCCTTGTGTGTCTCAGTTTCCATGTCTCTGGAATAAGTAAGCTAAATTAGATGATCTCATCAATTCCTTCCAGTTCTAAGATCCTGAATTTTTAGAAAGATTCCAAAGAAAACTTATACATCTTAGGACACAGGAATTGAGATATGAGAGAGATAGGGTTAACAAAAAAAATTGTTATTATCTGTTATAAAGTGAAGAAATAAATAACAGTAATAGCTTGTAGTTTATATAGCCCAACATGAAAATAGCAAGTTGCTTTTGATGGAAGAGGAGAAATTTTATACATTTTGAATGTTAAAAAATATAAGATTTCTGAGTCTATGCGATGTATTTTCAGTTGTATGAATGTGTTTTTGGGTAGTGTAAGATAAAACAATAATTTAATCAGAAAAAAGGTATAAATCTAACATATATTTGGTATTTGGGACTTTATATACTTATTATCCTGCTTGATGTAATTTAAGTTCCTTGAGGGCAAGAACTATTTAACTTCTATTTTTTTATCCCGAGTACCTAACCCATTTCCTGGCATGTAGCAGGTACTTCATATTTGTTAATTGATGAGATCCTTATTAAATTTGAATCCCATAAATTCAGAAATTGCTCTCACTTAGCAAAAAATGTTTTAAATGCTTAAAATATACCTTCTCTACTAGTCTTAGCAATTCTTGAATGGTAAAATGTAGCTCAATGATTACAGGATGGGACTACTAGTGAAATAATAAAAAGAAGATGGAGTTGAATTAGGGAAAGGAGAGGTTTAAAGCAATCAAAAATAGTCTTGATGTCTAAGCTTAGACACACTAGGGCCCTAAAACTATTGTTAGGAACATTGAATAAAAATGTATATTCATCTTAATGTTAATATAAAAATTATTTTCATCAAAATCTTATGTGATTTGAGGTTTGCAAAATACATTTCATTTAACTCTTTTGGATAGTATTCACATGTTATAGATAAAGAAAGTAGGATTAATAATGTTACTTGCCTGAGGCCATATAGCTAGTTATCAGAGCCAGAGTTCAAGCCTAAACTTCCAGTTCCAGATCTGAAACTTTTCTCACTGCTTCACAGTTCCATTTTTCTTTAATTTTTTCCTCTTATTTTTTCATCCTATTTAATACTTTATTATACATGAATTTATTTTGAATTTTTTGTTCCCTAATTTGATTTACTGGCACTTATCCTGTCTTTATCTTTGTATATACTAAATCATTAGAGCTGAAAGGGACCTTAGGGATAATTTTGCCCCAATTCCCTCATTTTATAGACATGGACATTGAGATCTAAAGGTGGGGTTAGATAATATGACAATGACTTTACCAATATCACATAGTGAAATAGTGGTAAAAACTCAAGTTTCCTAATTTGTAATCCAATGCCTTTCTAGTACACTGCAAACTTAGAGTCAGTGTTTGCTATCTTTGTTTTGGTTTTAGGTTAATTGAACTTGAAATATTTCTCTTTTGAGATTTAGAAAGTTTTAATGTGGAAATAGATAATTACAGCCCCCTCTCCCTTCTCCCTGCCATGTATTCCATTTTGGTGAGGTTCTTATACAGATAAAGGGTCAAAGAGGGTACATGATGATAAGTAAATATGATTGCTTTACTCATTTTTGGCAGACTCATGACTCTAGTTCCTGTGTGTTATTTAGGTGTGGGCTCTTAGTCCAATTTCCCGTCTGTAGCCAAGGGTTGTCTTTATATGTCACTCATTGTCAGCTTTCCTTTGTAGCTTAACGTACCTAAACAGTCTCCCAAGATTCAGATAAGTCTTGAGTGAATGAGGGTGAATGTGGTTCAGTCTTGGCTTTTGTTCTCTTTCTTTTTCTACTATTATCCCTGTTTACCTTCTTGAATGTAAAATGGAGGCTGGGTCTTTCACATAGTCTTATCTCTCTGTACTATTACCCTTCCCCCCATCTCATTTATATGAGTGTATGTGTGTGCATATGCATACATATATGTACACATTCATACAAGTACTTTATTTCAAAATTGAATTTCCCTCTAAAAATGACTTCCTCTCCCTGGGGTTTGGTTTCCTCATCAGAAAATGAAGGCGTTAGATTCAGTTTTCTCAGTGGTCCTCTTAAGCTCTAGATCTATGATCTTAGTATCTTTTTTTTTCAGGACAGGAAGAGTTTAATAATTCATCTATCCTAAAATGCTTGGTTTTATCATTAAAAATCACTTAAAAGTTATAAGAATGTAGGCTAAAAGCTATTGGTATATTTTGCCTATAAGACTGGCATTCTTAATACCTATTTCAGTCAGGTTTCCTAATTCTTATAATCAATTCTACTCTAACACTGTGTTGAGAAATGACTATAGTCTGGGTGTGATCTTACTGATTTTCCCTTGTTTGTTTTGGTTCCTAGATCTCTATTTTTTTTCCCCTGTCTACATAGATTTCATTTGTTACTTTGTAATTCTTCTAAGATGTGGTTTGTTACTGATATTTAATAACCATTTCTGTATTTTTCTTTTTTCTTATGTCTTCCTTTCCTCATCCCATATTTTGTGTAGGTCTTGTTCAGCGCTGTGTGATTATTCAGAAGGATGACAATGGATTTGGGCTGACCGTCAGTGGAGACAATCCAGTCTTCGTACAGTCTGTTAAAGAAGGCAAGCAGTTCTTTATGAACATGTTGGCAATAGTGTTTTGTTTCTTAGGAAGTAAAGGGGTAAGAGTAGAAAAGGTAGATTCATGCCTCACATTTCATTTTTTTTTTCTTTTTTGAGATAGAGACTAGCTTAAATTCATCACAGGCTAATTATCTCAATGTTTGTTTAGTGTTTTTACAAGAAGTAAGAAATGTTTGTTTCACTGTTTAAAAAAAGTATGTATGTATGTATACACATAAATTCATACTTCTGTTTGTATCTATACATGTATATCTATCTGAATATCTCATATCTCACATTAGACCTGTGATTTAGTTATTATAGGCAGCTTTTAATGAGAAAACTCTCTGCGCCAGGACAAATTAGCACCCATTCTGCAACTTTTGGTTGTTTGGGAAAATGAGAGGATAAGTAACTTGTTGGTATTAATAGTTAGGAGCCTGATATGTGTGAGAGACTGGACTTAAACTTAAGTCTTCCTGGCACTAAGATCTGCTTTCTATCCACTGGGCCACTGTGTGTGTGTGTGTCTGTGTGTGTGTGTGTCTGTGTGTGTGAATATTATGGTACAATGACCATAATACAGTGTGCTGCTTTAAAACTGGATTCCTGATATTTTATTCTTTTGTGACACTAGTGGATTATTTTTTTACAAAGACATCTTGAATAAAGCACAGACTCAAGAATAATTAAGACCATATTCTCATTGAAATTAATGAAATGAATTCAATAACCAAATCCTTCTTTAGATGGAGCAGCCATGCGGGCTGGAGTACAAACAGGTGATCGAATCATCAAGGTAAACGATGACTTTTTTTTTTGGTTAGCATTTTGCTGAATGATATTGATGTACTTCTTGACTAATGCTTTTTAAAATAGCAACCTAGTTGCATATCATGCATACATTATTAATAAAAACAGATTGATTTCTTGTATTTGAGTTCAGTTCCATGAACATTTGTTAAGTTTTTACTATGAATAAGACGTTGTGCTAGGAGCTAGTAAAAAAAAAAAAAGATTAAATGTTTTGAGTTCATATGACCTTGTAGGGATTTGTTGATATTCTATTTAACAAGCTATGAGAAAACACTTAAGTTTTATAGTCTTTGAGTAACATGTAAATTCAGAATGCTTGAAAATGAACTTGTTGGAATGTTTATAGGTTAGGCTTTTGGGGGGAAATGTATTATTTTTCTGAAAATATTATTTACTTTATCTTTTTATTTGCTTATTATACACCTTGACTGTCAAGTTTGTTCACATGGAAAAACAAAAATGTCTCATATTTGCAAGTACTCTTCACTCTGAAGGATTTGAAAGTTGATTGTGTAATGTCTTCTCATTTGAATAGAATTTAATGTGCTTCACAGCAAGAGACTATATCTTACACTCAGATTCATAATAATGTTGAGTGCACATTAGTTGCTAATATTAATGATGTTGAAGGAAAATGGGGTCAAATATATAAAAATCTCTTCCTATCTCCATTGTATTATGAATATTTTGTATTGTGCATGCAAGTTTGTAGATGAATATTTATATCCTGTACACCATTATAATGAATCAGATATACCCACTTTTCTTTTATAGGTAAATGGAACTCTAGTGACTCATTCAAACCATTTGGAAGTGGTGAAGCTTATCAAATGTAAGTAAATGTTTATGACAGTCTTAATTTGATATTTCTTGAAACATTTAAGGAATGTCTGTGTCTGAGCAAAACAACTAACTTGCTGGTAGTTTTTTATACTGTGGGCGCAATATATAGAGTTCTTCATGATGTACTAGTTGACATAGTATTGGAAATGTATCTGAAAGAAATGCAGTATGCTTTAGAGAATTTCTTGGGAATGGAGAAAGGGGAAATGAAAGGAAATGGAAGATTATATTGAATGATAAACTAAGCCAGAAGGGATCTGAAAGATCATCTGGTCTAGACACTTTTTTGCTCAAATGAATGTCTAAGCCATATAGATCTAGGAATCATCAGTATAGAGATAACATCAGTGGAAGCTGATGAGGTTACAAGGAGAGTATAGGACGGGGTTCTTAACCTGGGGCTCTGGATTCCCAAAGAGTCTGTGGATAGATTTTAGGGATTCTTTTAATATTCTGATAACTCTATTTCAACATAATTGACTTCCTTTGTAATTTTATGTGCATATTTTGTTTATTTATAAACATCATCTTACAAAGGGATCCATTATGGTCACCAAACTGCCAAAAAGTTAACCCCAGGTATAGAGGAAGAAGAGAAGGGCCTTGGGAGAACCTAGGGGAACATTTACAGTTAGGGGGCATGATATTTGGATAATGAATGAGCACAAGATATGAATGTAAGAGGAGACCAGCAGAAGAGAGTAATTTCATGAAAATTCATGAGTGGAAAAAGTATCCAGGAGGGAGAGGATGGTCAGTAGTATTGTATACATAAGTCATAAAGGATTAGGACTGAGAAAACAGTTAAGACATCTTTGGGGCAGCTAGGTGGTATAGTGGATAGAGTGCTGAATCTGGAGTCAGATTCATCTTTGTGAGTTCAAATCTGACTTCAGACCCTTAACTATGTGACACTCTGAGCAAGTGACTTAATCCTGTTTGTGATTTAACCCTGTTTGCCTCAGTTTCCTCTTCTGCAAAGTAAACTGAAGAAGGAAATGGCAAGCCACTTTAGTATCTCTGCCAAGAAAACTTCAAATGAGGTCATGGAGAGTTGAACATGACTGAAAAACAGCAGATCATTGATAGTTTCAGAGGCAGCGCTTTTAGTTGCATGATTAGCTTAAAAGCCAAGTTGAAAAGAGTGAGTGAGGGGAGAGGAAGTAGAGGCAGCAAATATAGACAACTTTTTAAATAATTTTGACTGAGAAAAGGAAGAGAGATATGGGACAGTAGTTTGAGGAAGTGATAGGTTATAGTGAAGATTATTTTTAGGAAAGGGAAGATTTGGAAATGTTTGAAGACAGTAGGAAATGAACTAGTTGATAGGAAGAGGTTGAAGAATCAAGAAGCGGAAGGTGTGATTGAGGATGCGGTTTTCTGGAGAAGACAAGAGATGTGATCAAGTGTGCATTTAAAAGAGTTGGCTTAGCAAGGAGAAGGGCTATACCTTGTCAGAGGTGGGGGAAAGGAAGTGATTCCTTTGAGGTAAAGAGAATGGCAAAAGAGGAAGCTTAAGTTGAGTGGCCTCCACTAAAGTAAGCTACAAGGTTCTCACCTAAAGGAGGGAGTGAGTTATTGGGGAGCTGCATGAAGGAAAAGAAAACTTAGAATAGCTTCTGTGAGAAGTGAGATAGGAATTCAAGTAGCACTAGCTTGTTTCAATGAGAGCCCTTTGAGGTTGGAGAACAGAGATCACAATGTGACCAGTTAGCAGAGTTGTAAGATTTCCTCCAGGTTCATTTAACATCTTGTGAGTAGGAACAGCAAAGGATGGTGGGAGTGATTCCAGGCTGACGTTTTAAAGAGTGATGACAGGACAAAGGAGCCTGGAGATTCAAGAGAAGAGCACAGTGTAGAGTTGAAATGACCAACTATTTGGATGAGTTTGGAGAGTGAGACAAGTAAAGAAAGATCAAGGTCAGTGGCTTCTAAGTATTGAGGAGTAGGAAGAATGGAGGTCTTCAGTGACGCTGCAGAATAGATGTGGTGTGGGGAGCATGAAAAGAGGTAGAATGATAGGAGGTTTGGTCAGATAGTTTAATGTCAGTTTCTAATTTGGGAGGTGAAATACTTGCAAGTAATGGCAATCTAGTGTGTGACCATCTATATGTAATTGAGATGAAGTGAAGAAATAGTTCATGAGATTTAAGGAAATTGAAGAAATGGAAGGTCAGAGATTTTGAGGAAGTATTTACTTAAGTATTAAAAGTCCTCTAGTATAAGGGAAGGAGTTAAAGAGTAGAGGAAGGTGGAGAGACAAGTGCTGAATTCCTTCAGAAATGAGGAAGAATGAACTAGAAGCCATTATTTTACAACTGCCATAATTCTGACTGGGTGAAAAATTTTAATTATGGTGACTTTGAAAGAGGAAAGTTTACTGAGTGAAAGAGGCAGAGGGAGAGTCTAGAAGAGGTAAAGAGGAACAAAAAGTTATTTCAAGTCCTGTCTTCTCCCATCTCTCCTACCCTGGACCAAAGTTAGGGGCTAGGGTAGGAATGAGAGAAGATACAGCCTCTGCTGGGGAAAATAGCCTTGGAGCTATTATTGCTATATGAGAGAGGGCTTTGTGAGGTCTAATTGATAGGTAAAGCATAAAGAAGTAGTCCAGAGTAAAAGGGAGTTCATTTGCTATGGAACAGGAATTCCAGAATGCACCATGAAAGGGGTGTGTTAGATTAGGTGGGGACAAGCATGGAGTTTGGTTGAAGAGGATGAGGATAAAAGAACATGAAGAGGGAACTGGGGACAGTTTTCTCCTAATTGAGAAACAGGAGAGGCCATATGAGTAATAGTGGCTGTCAGATGGGGAGAGAAGCTCACAGTCTCCAAGGGGGTGTTGTATAGAGATCTGGGGCAGCCTGGGAGGCTGGAAGAGTAGAGGGGCCAATTTTTAGGGGTGAGTGGAAGGAGTTTGCGGGGGTCTCAGGGCTGGCAGAAAGTGCTAGTTAGTAGTCAAGCCTGGATCTTGCTTTAGCCCAAGTCTACCACGTGACCCTGCTTTCCTCTTGTGTGACTGGTGGAGGGGAATGGAGCATGGCATTGGTGGGAAATAGGCCCCACCAGAAAATCAGAATTACTTCCAATTTAATCTCATTTTCTCTTAATAGTACACATGGATAACACTAGTCAGCATCTGGCATGAGACTAGATAGCTTGTTAGGTGCTTCCCAGTTCTAGATCCCTATGATTTTTTGAATCTTAACTTATATAATATGTCCTTTGTATATTAAAGGCAGTAGTTCAGTCATAGAATCATAGACTGTTAAATCTGAAAGTGTCCTTAGTCTGATGGCCCTTGTTTTATAGGTGAGAAAATTGAGACAAAGAGAGTTGAAATCAATTGTCTTAAGCCAGTGGTGTCAAACTCAAATAGAAAATTGTTAGCCATATATTGACTTAGAAACCACAAATTAACATCTGTATTGGACTTTTGCATTTATTTTGTTAAACATTTCTGAATTACATTTCAATATGGTTCCCATACTTGGACTTTTCAGACTGAGTTTGACACCCTGATCTAAGATAACAATTAGCAGAGCTAGTATTAGGTTTCCTGGCTTCTAGATCTGTACTCTTTGCACTACAAAACACTCCTACTGAGTACCTTCATAATTTAAAGTCAAACAAGCCTAATTCCTTTCATTTCTTTTTCTCACAGTACCTATTTTCTATCCCTTTTATCACTTTTCTCCTGATCTTCTTTGCATCATTTTATAAACATATTAACCAAAACTAAACAGTACCACTTTTTTTCATAGTAGATCTTTAGGTAGTGCCTCTCTTAAGTTAAAGCATCATCTTTCCAAAAGCCATCTGAAAATGAAGACTTGAGCAGAAGTGGTCTCTGAGCAACAAAATATGTGCCATAAAGTAGCTTATGCATTTTGATTATAGCAGAGCTCATCACTCAGGTCCTACTTGCTTTGACATAATTCTAGCAGAATAGATTGTTTTCCAGCTCTTAGCAAATCAAAGGCATTATATTAGAAAGTTAGGAGGAGAAAGGGATAGGAAAGGGTTAGGAATCCCCTCTTCAGAGAAGAGCTTTAGGTACTCATACTTGTTGTATATAACTTAATCCTGTCAAAATTGCAAACAAACAGTTTGGCACACTGAGAGGAGTAAGTAGTGACAGGTAGAGCCTAACGAGGAGCAAAGATATAAAACTATAGATAAAGGCAGAAATGAGGAGAACCCTGTACAAAGCTACGGAGGTGGGAAATGGAATGTAGGATGTACTGGACGACAGCTGGTTTGGATATGCTCCCAGGTACATGAAGGAGAATAATGTACAATAAGATTGGACAGAAAGGTGGGAACCAGATTGTGAGGGCCTTTGAAAACCAAACAAAACAAATTGTCTTGTGTCTTGGAAGTGAGAAGGAGCCAATGAAACTTTTTGAGCAGGGAAGTGACGTATCAGATACTGAATCATGAAGAAAAGTTTAAATAATGTACACAAGAAGAAAACAAGTTTAGAATATTTTAGAAATATTCCCATGAAAATAGCAATTTAAAAAATTACAATTTAATAACTGTTGATTAAGGTACATTATACATTTATGTGAAAATACTACATTCCCCAGAAATGCCAGATAAATGAGTCATTGATTTATTTAGCTGACTCATTCAGATCATATCTTTTCTCCCAAGATCTTTTTCTGCTCTGCTTATGCTTAGCCAGTATTTTCCCATCCTTTATTTTCTTTCTGGTCTTAAGTATACTGCCTTGTATTTCTCTGTTGTGTTTCTTACCAGTTTTGTGAGACCATTTCCCCAGTTTTTAAAAATCATTTAAAATTGGATTACTGTCTTCCAGAATTTTAGCAACCCTACCTAATTTGGTATTTGATATGTGGTTTCATCTCTGTGGGTGCTCTCTCCGCTGGTGCTGACCACTCTCTACATATTCATGTCTTTTTCAGTGTGATTCTTTTCATGTCTTTCCATAAATTCTTGATAAAGAATCAGTCCATAAATTAGGGTAGACAGAAGCCTGTATTGTGTTTTTAATATTTCATGGATACCAGTACAACACTTGCATTACTACTTATTTATGTGTTGCTACAAGACTGACTACCTCCTTTCTCAGTTAATATATGTCTTAGCAGATATCTTTATATCACTTTTTGTACATGCCTTTGTTGGTGATACACTCTTTACTCCTTAAAACCAACATATGTCTTCCCATTGATCTTTGATTCACCTTAAAATTCTATCCCCCTGAAATTTCACAAGTAACAGCATTTAATGTCACTGATGGTATGTTGATGTTAACTAGATGTATTTGACAAGAGGGAGCTACTTGGGATCATTGGAATTATTTATGCTATTCAGCTTTTCCAGATGTGGTTTGGCCCATTTGCTTCCTCCTTTTCATTTTTGGACCTAGTTCACTGACCAACTACATGAATGTGTGTGTACGTGTGTGTGTAAGTACCTAGGCATGTATTTGTATGGCGTGTAATTACACACACCAACATACTAAAAAAAAAAATAGACTTTCTGTCTAAAAATAAGGCATAAACTGAAAATGTGCATTCTTCATCTGCTTGTTTTTTCCTGCATGGAATGTTTAGCTAATCTCATGAGGGTCTGTGGATCTCATTCTGGAGGCTCTAAATAATGATCCATGGCTTGATATAATTAACACAATTTGTGAATGGGCCTCCACGTGGCACAGTGCGTAGGGTGCTGGGCTCAGAGTCAGGAAGACCTGAGTTCAAATTCACCCTCAGGTACTTACTAGCTTTGTGATCTTGGGCAAATCACTTAACTCTGCTTCAGTTTTCTCATGTGTAAAATGACCTGGAGAAGGAAATGGCAAACCACTTTAGTATCTTTGTCAAGAAAATCCCAAATGGGGTCATGAAGAGTCAGACACAACTGAACAACAAATAACATCCGTGAAAAGCAGTATCTGGAGAATCTGTTATATAGAGAGATACTCTTGCATTTGGCCTTTATATAGGACATCCTTTATGACATTAGCAGCAAGCATTCATTCATTCATTCATTCATTCACTCATTCACTTATTTATCTATTTATTTATCTCTTTTATTTATGTATTTATTTTTAGTTTTCAACATTCATTTCCACAAGATTTTGAGTTCCAAATTTTTTCCCCGTCTCTCCCCTCCTCCCACCCCAAGACACTGTACATTCTGATTACCCCTTCCCCCAGTCTGCCCTCCCTTCTATCACATCCCTCCCTTCCCTTATCCCCATCTTCTCTCTTTTCTTATAGGGCAAGATAGATTTCTATACTCCATTACCTGTATTTCTTATTTCCCAGTTGTATACAAAAAAACAATTTTCAACATTCATTCCTAAAACTTTGAGTTCCAGCTTCTCTCTTTTCTTCCCTCCCCACCCATCCCTACTGAGAAGATAAGCCATTCAATATAGGCTATGCATGTGTAGTTATGCAAAAGACTTTCATAATAGTCATGTTTTGGTAGACTAACTATATTTCCCTCCATCCTATCCTGCCCCCCCCCCCCATTTATTGTATTCTTTCTTTTGATCTTGTCCCTCCCCAAAAGTGTTTACTTCTAATTACTCCCTCTTCCCATTTGGCCTCCTTTCTATCATCCCCCACACCCCATTTCTCCCTTACTTTCCGGTAATATAAGATATAAGATATATAAGATAGATTTTCATACCAAATTGAATGTGCATGTTATTCAGTCCTTGAGACAAATGTGATGAGAGTAAGCTTAACTTTTTCCCTCTAACCTCTCCTTTTTTCCCCTCCATTGAAAAAGCTTTTTCTTGCCTCTTTTATGAGAGATAATTTGCCCCATTCCATTTCTCCCTTTTTCCTCTCAATATATTCCTCTCTCATCCCTTAATTTTATTGTTTTAGATATCATCCTTTCTATTCAAGTCATCCTGTGCCCTCTGTCTATATGTATATATTTCCTCCATCTACCCAGATACTGAGAAAAGTCTCAAGAGTCACAAATACTATGTTTCCATGTAGGACTGTAAGCAGTTCAACTTAGTAAGTCCCTTATGATTTCTCTTTTCTGTTTACCTTTTCATGCTTCTCTTGATTCTTGTGTTTGAAAGTCAGATTTTCTATTCAGCTCTGGTCTTTTCAACAAAAATACTTGCAAGTCCTCTATTTCATTGAATGACCATTTTTTCCCCCTGAAGTATTATACTCAGTTTTGCTGGGTAGATGATTCTTGGTTTTAATCCTAGTTCCTTTGACTTCTGGAATATCATATTGCAAGCCCTTGATCCCTTAATGTAGAAGCTGCTAGATTTTGTGTTATCCTGATTGTATTTCCACAATACTCAAACTGTTTCTTTCTGGCTGCTTGCAGTATTTTCTCTTTGACCTGGAAACTCTGGAATTTGGCTATAATATTCCCAGGAGTTTTTCTTTTGGGATCTCTTTCAGTAGGTGATTGGTGGATTTTTCAATATTTATTTTATCCTCTGGTTCTAGAATAGCAGGGCAGTTTTCCTTCATAAGTTCATGAAAGGTGATGTCTAGGCTCTTTTTTTTGATCATGGCTTTCAGGTAACCCCATAATTTTTAAATTCTCTCCTGGATCTATTTTCCAGGTCAGTTGTTTTTCCAATGAGAAATTCACATTGTCTTCAATTTTTTCATTCTTTTGATTTTGTTTTGTAATTTCTTGGTTTCTCATAAAGTCATTAGCTTCCATCTACTCCATTCTAATTTTATTTTCTTCAGTGAACTTTTGAACCTCCTTTTCCATCTGGCTAATTCTGCTTTTTAAGGCATTCTTCTCCTCATTGGCTTTTTGGACCTCTTTTGCCAGTTGGGTTAGTCTATTTTTAAAGGTGTTCTTTTCTTCAGCATTTTTGGGGATCTCCTTTAGCAAGCTGCTGACTCAGCTTTTCATGATTTTCTTGCATTTCTCTCATTTCTCTTCCTAAGTTTTCTTCCACCTCTCTTACTTGATTTTCAAAATCCTTTTTGAGCTCTTCCATGGCCTGAGACCATTGCATATTTATTTTGGAAGTTTTGGATACAGAAGCCTTGACTTTTATGTCTTCCTCTAGAAGAAAATGCTTGTTCACCAAGAAAGTAGCCTTCTATAGTTTTATTTTTTTTTCCTTTTTTGGGCATTTTCCCAGTCTGTTACTTGACTTTTGAGTCCTTTGGCAGGTGGAGGGTATACTCCAAGTACCTGTAAGTTCTCAGTTCCTCCAAAGTGGCACAGTCAAGGGCCTGCGCTCTGCTCTGGGAGCAACCACAAGCTTTTCTGCCCCAAATCTAAGAATAGAATTCCCTCTCCACAACTGCCTCCACCAGCTCCACCACACCAATGCTCCTCCTCACCCCAGGACCACCACTCAGGGTTGAGATCCAGATCACCTGCTTGATTCCCCCAGTGTTTTTAGGCCAAGGGCTCCTAAAATGGATGCCATGCTGCAGCAACCGTGGTCACCCTGGGGCCTCTGGGGCCAGACCATGTTCCCTTCTTACCCAGGTGAAAGCGCTTTCTCACTGACCTTTAAAGCTGCCTTTGGCGTTTGTGGGTTGAGTAATCTGGGAACCGCAGCTACTGCCTGGGATTCTGTGCCAAGGCCTGCTCCAGTTCTGTCTGTGCTGGAATGCACTGCCAAGGCTGCGCTGCACTCTGAGCCTGATGCAATAGACCTTTCCTGTTGGCCTTCCAGGCTGTCTTGGGCTGGAAATCTCTTTCATTCTGTCATTTTGTGGCCTGCTGCCTTAGAATTTGTTTAGGGTCATTTTTTACAGGTATTTTTATGGGCTTGGGGGGAGAGTTAGAGTAGCTGTGTCTTTCTAACTCTGCCATCTTGCCTCCGCCCTGGTAACAAATATTTATTGGTATACGTATTCATATGTTAAGCATTATTTGATATTGATAAACAGGATCATTAAAGATTATCTTTGTGTCTCATTTATCAAGGAATCAATGTATTATCTGTTGTATGCATAAGAGACATTCTTTTACAGGAAAGCTTTATACTGAATTTTATTCTACTAAGACACATGCTTTTTGGCAATCAGATCTTGTATTCTGTATACCTTTCAGTCATTTGAGAAACAGTGTTGATAATGAAAAGAGTTTTGGCATTGGAATTAGGAGAAACCTTAGTTCAAATACCACCCATGACATTTAATAGTGTGACCATGGATAAATTCCTTAACCTCTGTGAGCCTGAAGCTCTAAAATTCAAGAAGGAATTTAGAAACATTGTGGTTGTAGAAATAGTATTTTCTTTGGAGTCAGAGGAAATAGATTTGAATCCTTACTCAGCTTTTTAGTACCTGTATGACCTTGGCCAAGCCATTGAATCTCTTTGGTTCTCAGTTTCCTCCTCTGTAAAATGGCAGGGTTATGCCAGATTAGTTGGAAAGGTCTTTTCCAGCGCTCTTTCCCACTTTTCAAAGTTAATAGTTGAAGATGTAATTGCAAAGACAATTGTTTTTTCTTCTGGAACTGATTTGGAACTGATTTGATCATACCTTTAGCCAGTTAATCTGATTGTCTACACAGTTGATTCTTAAATGACTTTTATACTGGTAGCCAGTCACTCTCACTGGCTAGTTATAAGATATAAGTTCTACGGTAAGTACTAAGAAATAGCTGACTTCATTTTTTTTGGCAATATTTTTAAAGTATCATAGATCTAGACCTAGAAAGGCCCTCAGAGTTTGTCTAATCCAACCTCCTTTTTGTCAGTGAGGAAACTGAAGCCCAGAGAGTTTAGTCGAATCACCCAAAATCCCATAGTTAATGTCAAAAATACGATTTGAACACAAGTTCTCTGCCTCCATAGTCAGTGTTCTTTCTACCATCTCAGCTGCCTCCCTCCTTTAGCATTTACTCTATCTACCTCTCTGTGAAGTACACATTTGTGATACATAGTTCTGAGGTTTCTAATTAACATACAAACCTTTAGTCTTTTTCATTTCTTAATCGGAAACCATATTTTTTCTGTGTTTTATGCTCTGCCCACATTGACGTTAAATTCCCAGGGTATGAAGATATATATTAACTTGGTTTGCAGGATCAGGTCAAGTTTTCTTTATTTTTTTTTTTGGAGGAGTACTGATTTTTTTAACATTTTTATTACGCAGTGAAGAATATAACAATATCTGAATTATACTTTAAAGATTCGCAGGTTGACAGATCCTACATTACAGTCCAACTAAGGAAAAAAACACAGTTCAGACATAGTAGACTTAAAAAAACTCAATGAGTATGCTGACAAAAGCATGATGCCCAGGTCCTGCCCCGCAGTGTTAGTCTACCATTAACTTGTGGTACATGTCTGAATTCAGGTCAGATTTTCTTTAGAATTTTCTCTTCCCCCACAGTGAATGTTGACACAAGTTGAGAATGGTTTCATTACTGGATCTTTTGCTAAACTCATTAGTAGTTCTCTAGAGAAAGATGACAAGTATCCCATGAAATATTTCTTGTTGCCTTTAGGTATATAATGAAACTAACCCTATCAGTTCTTAATCCTCTGATGAGAATCTATAAACCATCTTCCCATGTAGCTGCAACATCTTTGGTCTTTTGGCTTCATTTTTTATGATGTCAATGTGAATGTGGTTCAATTTTTGTATCCGTAACATCTACCACAGTGTCTAGTACTTAGTAGGTTCTTAATAAATGTCTATGATTGATTGATTAGATGAGGATCTGACACTTAAAATACCAACAATTAATATAATATTAGTAGAAGGTAAAAAAAAAACCAGATAAATGATCCTTGGTGTCCTCTGTTCCCTTTTCTCACTCTGATATCTTCATTGTAGAAACAGAAAGGGACAGCACAAGATTGAGAACTATTTTGTATTGATACCTGCTTTGTGGGTTTCCATGGGTAAATAATTTTTCAGCTTCTTGTCATCCTCCCAGTTAAAGGCCCTTTTATACTTAGCTAGGATGGTCCCCAGCACACAGTCCTTTTTTGGGACTGTAATCAAAGTCTCTTTAGCTTGGTTGAACTTTCTCAAACTTGTGCTGATGACATACCTTTGAAGAATCCAGGAAAGCTTCTGCAACAAAAGACACCAGAATAATTCTTGTGAAGTCTGAAGTTTTGATGGCTTACTCTTTGAACAGAGACAATAATACGTTTGCAACTCCCTAACTCTTCCGTGTGTGATTTTTAATCTCTTGATTTCAGCTGGTCTCAGAGTTTAGTTTATTGACCAGAACTTATTGTTACTCTCTAAGAGTTAACAGATCACAGAGCCCCACTTTTAAAGATGATTAATAGATGATAATGTCTTCTGCTGTAGCAAGTCCTTTCAGACCTTAGAAATAAAGATTTTCATTTTTCATTTGCCTGTATGTATGAAGAAGTGCGGTAAAATGGAGCCCTAGACTGGGAGGCAAGAGATTTGGGTCTTAATGTCTGCTTTGCCACTATGTAATTGTGTGATATTGGGTAATTTACTTTATGTAGCTCTGCTTCTTTAGTGTTCTTTCTAGAAAATGAGAGATTTAGACTAGATGATTTAAGAAGTTCCTTTTAGCTCTTAATTATTTGATTGTAAACTTTATGTGATTATCAAAAATTTCATATCAATATTATTTTCTTTTTTTTCTCCTCTTTTTTCCTACTCCTGTTTTCCCCTGATTTCCTTCTTAGCGGGTTCCTATGTAGCTCTCACTGTTCAGGGACGCCCTCCTGGGTCGCCCCAGATTCCATTAGCTGATTCTGAAGTGGAGCAAA
The DNA here is from genome assembly GCF_028372415.1 of Notamacropus eugenii. NCBI lineage: Eukaryota > Metazoa > Chordata > Mammalia > Diprotodontia > Macropodidae > Notamacropus > Notamacropus eugenii. The sequence continues at coordinate 277,832,679 of NC_092876.1, read as the reverse complement.
CAGCCTTTGGACATATGTCTCCCATCATGACATCCCCCCATTCACCTGGAACATCTGGAAATATGGAGAGAATCACCAGCCCAGTGCTGATGGGGGTAAGAATTGGGAAAAGGCTTGGAAAGAGACTAGCCACATAATATCTGATGTTTTAGTAGGTTTAGGTTGAAGTAGAGAGCTTATATGTGAATTAAAACTTTGAAGTTTAGAAAACTACCATAAATTTAACCTTTTTGATAGTTCAGGAAATGAGAAATCAGTGGGATAACAAATGATCGAAATGCATCAGCCAAATTTCAGTAAGGGAAACTTTTACATTATTTGCCTATGCAGCTTCCTTTCTCTAATCAGTGCTATTAATGCCTAATATTTCTAAGAACTAAATATAGTATAAGATGTGGAAAGTCAGAAATCCCCTTCTGATCATTCAGCTTTAAAAAGTGAAACAGCTATGGTTCTATGCAAATGGGAATCCCTAGAACAGCCCAGAATAGAGGAATTTCTGTTATTATTAATAAATTGAACAGAGGCGCAGAGTTTTCTGTCTTTTAAAATTCATTTTTTGCCTTGACTTTTTCTTCTTTTGTTTCTTGTTTTTTCAGGAAGAAAACAATGTTGTTCACAACCAGAAAGTAGAGATTCTGAGGAAGATGCTACAGAAAGAGCAGGAACGGCTACAGGTACTAAATTAGAAATGGGACTAGGGAAGAGGTCAGGAAAGATTGTAAAGAAAGTTGAAAGCTGAAATGTCTCAGGCCCAGTCAGTAGGACGTTAATAATGTTAGCTGGAACACTCATAAGAGCAGTAAGTAGATTTTGCTGTGCTGTTCTAGGCTTTGTTGATTAATGAATATTTTTTTTATAATTTATCAGTTGTTGCAAGAAGATTACAGTCGCACACCTGCTCAGCGATTGCTTAAGGAGATCCAGGAGGCCAAGAAACACATCCCTCAGTTGCAGGAGCAGTTATCCAAAGCAACAGGCTCTACTCAGGTAATTGCACTATTTGAATGCTCTTCGATCTTTCAGGTTTTCCTTCAAGAAATATTTCAAAGGAGCTGACAAATGACTCTAAAGAAAGTCATACATTCCTGTGAACTTATCTTCTTGCAGGAAGGACTGTGGGAAATTACCAAAATGTTGATGAACTAGGTCTCTGATTGAACTCTGAAGTGTTTTGAATTTCCCAATTATGTGCCTTTTAAAAAAATAATAATTTTCAAAGAAGTTAACTGAGTTTTATCTTATTTGATATACTACTAAGGGATATTAAGGTATGCCACTGTATGGTTCAGTGTGTCCCCTCAAAACGAGATGATTACATCTTCTGTGGTTTTAAAGTTGATATTGTTGGTAGAAGTGATAGAGATGATGTCTTACTAGAAAAATGGCCAAGCATTTGTGGTGGCAAATATTTTTTAGCTGGTTCTGTAGTATTCAAATCTAAACATTAATAAAAATAGTCAACATTTATATAGCCCTTGTGGTATACCATGAATTTGGTTTTCACAACAGCTCCAAGAGATAGATGCCATTATTATCCCTGTTTTAGAGGTGGGAAACTGAATCAGACAGGAGATAAGTGACTTGCCCAAGGTCGCATAGCTAAATCTTTGTCTGAGGCCAGAATTAAGTCCTTCCTGGCTCAAGGCCTAATACTCTTTCTGCTGAACCACTTTTCTGCCTTTTCCCAGTCTCCCATCTTAAGCAAAATGCTGTACATAATATTTACATGAAGTTAGAGGGAAAAAGCCATCCATATACCTACATTGGCTCATTTGTGATTGTTGTCATTTAACTCCTCAATGATGCTTTAATTACACACTGAACACCTCTATGTAGACATCTCTGTCAGAGAGGTGAGATAGATCATATTTGGTTTATTTGTGATGGTTGTCATTTAACTCCTCAATGATGCTTTAATTACACACTGAACATTTCGGAGAGGTGAGATAGATTATATACTCTAACACCATTATTTTACAGTTAAATAAACTGAGGCTTAAAGGAGCTGTTACTTGCCCAAGGTCAAACAGCTCGTTGATAAAGATTTAGGTCATCTGATAGTGTGATTAACCTGGATTCCCTAAATCATAGAAATTCCAATTAGAACCTTTGTCCAACTCCCTTATTTTATGTACAGGGAGACTGAGATCTTGAGATGTTAAATGACATGCCCAAGTTTACACAGGTAATAAGTAGTTGATCCAGGATTAAAACCCAAGTTTACTGGTTCCAGACCCATTACTCTTTCCACTGTTCCCCAAAGCCCTGAGAATTTTGTCTCAATCCTATTGATAGCATTTTATTTTCCTGTAATTTGTAGGTAATGGACAACACACTTAGTGCTTACATATCTATAGAGAAATGTCGTCTCTGCCCTTTGTAGTTGTTTGTTTATAGAATGGTATCTAAAAGTTTATGACTCAGTGAAACTATGAAGGAGGAAAGAGAAGCTAATAAGCATTTTTTAATTCCTTCTCTGTCCCAGACACTGTGTTAAGCACTTCACAAATATTATCTCATTTGAAATTGGGGAGTTGATTAACTACAAGCTACAGTGTAGTCATTTAAATCCCAAGGGACAAAAACTAATGGATGAGAAAAGTAAATCACACAGTATTTTCGCAGATTTATAGACCATTGTGTCTCTGTTGCATTTGTAGCTTCAACTTGCAGTCACTTTAACTGAAATATTTTGCCCTTTTTCATAGATATATTGTTTCAAAACCACAGTAGTTATTAACAAATTTTTTTGTTTTAAAATTTGCCATTGTTTCATGTGTATTTATGTGCACAATAACAACTACAGCAAACACTGGTTGAGTGCTCACTGTTTTTGGAACTTTACCTTCTGGTCTGTAAATATGACTCTTTACTTTTGACTGATCCCTGTTACTTTTGATTGGCACTGTGCCATTGTCTTCTCATTAATGATTTTTTTAAACACATAAATGCATATACATACATATATTTTACTGTTTTAGGATGGATCTGTAGTTATATCCAGCAAGACTTCTGGTGACTCCCTTCTACTTAGTGAAGTAGAAGCAGACAGTGGTGATGGATTGGGCAGAATTGATTATAGCAGTGGAGATGGTTCTCGACCCAATAGTGACATTGCAGATGTAAGTATTAAATATTTCAAACTTTAATCATTATTCTTCCCTACATCTGCTTTTTTGTTTTGATTTTTAAAATTTGTCTTTAGTTATTTCATTGGTAGTGTCATAGTAGATGCTTAGGATTTTAGATCTGAAAAGGGATTTAGATATCACCCAGTCCAACACCCTTGTCTTATAAGCGAAGAAAGCGATGCCCATAAAAGCTAAGTGACTTGCCCAAGATTATCAGAAAACTTTAGTTTCAGAGACAGAGGATATGGATTTCCCCCTGACCTCTGAAAGTGAACTTCAGTAAGGCATTTTACCTTTATGGGCCTGCATCAGTTCATCATCTGTAAAATGTAAGTATTAAACTACATGACTGCTAAGTTCCCTTCCATCTCTACATCTGTAATCCTATGACTCCAGGTTTCCTGAATCTAAGCTTAGTCCTTTTTTATACACTTATCTTATTATTTATGCAATTCTTTCTTGCTTATCAACATCACCGTTATCTTCTAACAGAGTGACCATATGAGCAAAATTCTTAAATGCAATATTGTATTGTGACTTTCAGTTTTGCAGCTCACTTTTTTTCCATGTATACCCAAAGACTAATGCTGTTTCTTTCGGTGGGATGGAATTTCCCAATAACCATCTTGTTACGGCATAGAGAGTCAATAATGCCATTGCTTTCTTACTGAACCAGGAGGTCATTTGCTGATATCTCATAAATGCATGTTAATATTCCATTTGTGGTCAGTGACTCAGTCCTGAATCATAGGGCAGATTGCCACTGCTGAGAGGAAAAGTCCCAGTCTTACTAGATATATTTAAGTTATTAGGTTGTGATTATCAATAGATATTTCTTCATTAATCTCTCTGTTGTCAACTACACATGAATATTTGCCAGATTATTAAAAAGAAGCTAGAAGTTGAATCTTAAATCTCTTCTATCAGTATATTACTAAGAAGATTCTGTTAAAGTTTTGCAAACTCATTGGATTGGTCAAAACTACATTCTGTTTAAGGAATAGATGGAAGTAATAGATTAACCAGTCATTCAGTCCATCCTTTGAGGACATTGCAAGTTTGACAGGTGAATAGAATACAGATAAATTGCCACAATAGTGATAATCACTGTGTGTGTGTGTGTGTGTGTGTGTGTGTGTGTGTACACACATATACACATTTACCTGTTTAGAACTGGAAGCAGCCTTAGAAGCCATCTAGTCCAACCCCCATATTTTGCAAATGAGAAAAGTGAGGTTAAAAGATTAAATGACTTTCCTAGGGTGAGAAACAGGTACTTAAGTATTAAAGGTAAAATTTGAATTTGGATCTTCTGGACTCCAAAGTACAACATTCTACTTAATTCTTTGCAGTTTTTGAAGCATTTCATACTTGTTACTTCCTGTTCAATGGGAAAGAAGAAAGATCTATGTTCTTTTGTGTGATTCACAATTAACTTTTTATTTCTTCATCTTCTTTCTCGTGGAAGCTAGTGGATAGAGCACTGGGCTGGGAATCAGGAAGATTCATCTTCCCAAGTTCAAATCTGCCCTCAGACGCTATTTGTGTGACCCTGGGCAAGTCACTTAACCCTGTGTGCCCTGGTTTCCTCATCTGAAAAATGACCTGGAGAAGGAAATGACAAGTTACTCCAATATCTTTGCCAAGAAAGCCCCAAATGGGGTCATGTAGGATAAGACTGAAAAGACCACCACAGCATTCTTTCTATTGTCAAGTAGTCCAGCTACATAACCTCCTACTTCATACCCCCATCTCCAAACAAACAAAAAATCAAAATGCTTTCTCTCCCTAAGTGAATGCACACACACACACACACACACACACACACACACACACACACACACCACAAGATCTTGTATGTATGGAGAAGATAGGGAATGAAGCTGTGTGAATGACTGTGTAGAACACTTTTCATGTACTGATTCATTTTGCCTTAAGCAATTGTGTTTTTGAATTGTATAAAATTAAAGCTAGAAAGGATATTGGGGATCTTGTAGCATCCTCCTGTTATTTTATACATGAGGAAATTGAGACTTAAAGAGATTAAGTGACTTATCCATAGTTATAGATCTCTGTGGTGGAAAATACTGGACTAAAACTGAACCTGCAAATTTTCCAACTAGCTTCATCATTTCTCTACATATTACTGCTATATTGCCATACTCGTAATGATTCAGTTGTGAAAATAATGTGATTTTATTTCATGGTTTCATTAAAATGAGATTTCACTAAGACTGAAACATTCCTAATGATATTTGACCTATAATTTCATTGTTATACTTTTTTTCCCTAAAAAGGCCATTAGGATAAAGTTAGGTATTGATAGATGATCTTTAAAAAAAATAGCTTTTAATAATTAGTAGGCCTATAATATTAATCATCTTTAAGAGACTCATCAATAAATAGTTTTTTTTCTTTTCACATAACTTTTTTCCATCCAAAAGCTCTGATTTAGATCTTGGGCCAGAAATCATTAAGTATAAAATTAGAGGTGTTTTAGGAAGCTTTATTAAGAATCATCCAAGTCTTTCGAATACTACACAAATGAAATTTGAGCGTTTTTTTTGAAAAATGTTGATAAGACTCTTGAATAGGTAACCTTTAAACTTCAGTGTGATATTTAAATTTGACCAAGAGGTTAATTTTATACTCTATTGTATAGAAGATGAATGCTTTCTCTGTATTGAAATTTAATTGTTATTTTAGTTTGTAAAATGAATGAACTGCAAAATGCTTTCATTGCTACTAAAGTCTCCTGATGCTCTCCCAGATTGTCTTGCTGTTGCCACATCCTTATTTTTCTCATGTTCTACAACTTTAGTCCTCCTCACGTCCATGTGCATATTGATTGCTTCAGCACATTTTTTGCCATTTGCTTTTCTTTATAGTTATTCAGTAGTTATGAAGCAGGTACAAGATTTACTTTGGTTATGATTTGAGGGTTTTTTTTCCTGATTCCTTTTTGATGAATCTACTGAAACTCAATAGTTTTTAATTTTTTTTTTTTTGGGGGTAGAGTCCCAGAGGTGGCTTAAAGGAAAGGATTTATCTAGAAGAAAGCCCCGAGAAAAGTGAGATGATACCAGATAATGTGAGTATGTAGCCCATGCTACATTGGTGCTTTCTGTTAATGTTTTCTATGCTTAAGTAAAATAAACTCTGAGATTTATGTAAAACATACAAATGAAGATTTCTAAATATTTTGATTATTTTTAAAGTTAGATTTGATTACTTTTTTGAAATAGTTATATCCAAGAATAGTGTGTAAAAATGTTAACTAGCAATATGAGGATTATCCTTCTAATTAGCAGTAAAATCAAGGAAGTTAGGTAGCCAAAACTGCATACTAATTTCTGTTCTTTCAACTGAATTTCTTTTGAAATATTAGAGGCTAAAGGTTAAAACACGTAGTCAAAACAGCAACTGATGCATTAGGAGGGGTCAGTGCATACCATGACAGTAAACATAAAGGAATAACAAATCATATCAACCTCTCAGTTATCCGTATGTAAATCCACTTCTATAGCTTCAGTTATAATCTCTGTAGATGACACCCAGATTTGTGTCTTTGGTCCTGACCTCTCTTCACTACTCTAGTCCTATATGTTTTCTGCTCTATATTTTGACTGGCTTATATTATTAGTACCTGAAAGTCATAATATATGAAACTGAAATCATTACCCATTCACCCACCCAGCACCCCACACACAACTAGAAGCATTTCTTTTCCTGACTTCCATCAATGATGACATCATTTCCTTAGTCACTTAGACTCATGATCTTTTTTACTTCTCTCCCATCAGATCAGTAACCAATTCCTGTTACTTTGTCTTTAACATCTGTGCTTTTTTTTTACCCTTCTCGCTGCAGAGCACCCCAATAAAGACTCTTATCACCTCACTTTCATTCTGAGATATAACTTTATATACCCTTTTCTATACCCCTCTCTCCCAAAGAAAAAAACCTGCTACTCTAGAGTATAAGTTCTTTGAGGAAAGAAAATAGACCTTAATCATTTGTATTTCTCCCAATTGAAAATGAAAATGGAAACTGCAGAATACAAATGTAAACTTAAGGTAGTTAGTGCATGTGAATTCACTTTATATTACATTGTTATTTCCACAAACAGCATATGAAAATCATGGTTTAACGAATACTTGAAAAAATAAATTGTCTTTCTAAATTATCATTTTGAAATTTTACTTTCCATGTTATATTGCTACTGCCTCATTTCAAACTCTTACCACTTTTAACCTGAATAATTATAATAACCTCCCAAAGTCTTCATGCCAACAAACTCTTTCTTTTCTCTAATCTATCTTTTAAAAATTTATTTTAGAAAAAATGCTAAAACTTAAATGCATAATAGAAAAAGAAACATTATAAACTTAAATGTTAAGCTTAAATGTAAAATAAGAAAAAAAGTCATGTGCACAGCAGACAGTAGGAGAGGATTCAGAATATGTAGCAATAACTTTCCATTTCCAGAAAGTCTGTATATTCAATACTGCACATTATGTTGAAAGCTGTCCATCTTTTCTTTGCTTCCTTGTAGGTTTTCTTTTGTTCTCTGCTGTACACTTTTTACTTTGTTCCTTTTACCCCTCTTCCTTCCCACTCTATCTTTTGCTGGAAGAATTGTCCTCAGGCACATGTATGACAGTACAACTTTCTGTTCAAAGACTTTCAAGCATTTCCCATTGCTTATACTATAAAATAAAAGTATTTTTAGCCTAATGTTATCTTAACTGACCTCCTACTGCAAAACTATAATCTACTTTCCCAATTTTATTTCACATTATTCCACTTCATGTACTTTATATTTTTAAATATGTTGTCTTCTACCTCCACACAGGCTGTCCCTCCCTTGTCTATAATGTGCCCCTTCCTCATATCTGCCAGAATATTTCATCTTCCACGACACATGGAATTAATGTTATTATTAATGCCCTTAACCTAATTAGTAGATGCTTAATAAATGCTGCATCAAGCCATTTTGTTTTTCTACTCAGAAATGTTTAATGTTTCCCTATTCCCGGTAAAATAGCCTCAGTTTTAACATTTGAGAGTCCCACTAAGTTTGTCTTCATTATATATTCCCATCTTCTATTCGTGATACAGTGGGAAGAGCTGTGAATTTGGCATCAGAGGATCTAGGTTTGAATTCACCCCTGCCATCTAACTAACTTTGTAGCCTTGGTTAAGTTACCTCATTCCTCTATTTCCTCATCTATAAAAGGTAACTTAAATGGAACTGCAGATAATACTATAGAGAAATCTCTAAATCTACAATCCTATGAGCCTACCTTCTTGATCCTTCTTGACATTCCTCAAATTTACCTTGAGCCTCCCCTCTTCCACATTTTTGAATATGTTCCTTCCCCACTCTCACCTCCCTCCCCTTGTTTTTGCCTGTGGCAAGTCTACGTTTATTAAATTCATGTTATGTACCAAGCACTGGGAGACATAGGCAAAAAAAATTGGTCCTTGCCTTAAGGAGCTTATGTTCTAATAAGGAAGAAAACATAACATAACTATGTATGCGCCACACACATATATGTGCTTAAAAATATGTATATATACATACATACACACTGTAAATGGGGGATAATCTCAGAGGAAAGATACTAGGAATGGAGATGCTGGGAGAGGGAGGGGAAAGAAGAGATCTCATGTAAAAAAATGGAATTTGAGCCAAGTCTTGTAGGAAGCTGGGAGGTAGAAATGAGGAAGGACAGTATATGAGGCATGAGGAAAAGGCAGTGAATTGGGAAGTGATATATGTGGAACCAGGCCCATGTGGATGGATTGTTGAATATATGGAGTGGGGAGTAAAGTGTAAGAAGACTGAAAAGGTAAGAAGGGGCCAGTTTGTGAAGTATTTTAAAAGCCCAAAATAGAGTCAAACATACTTGATCCACTAAAAATGATTGAATAGAGGATGACAAAGTCAGTCTTGTTCTTTAGGAAGTCATTTTGACAGCGGAGTGGAGGATAGGTTTGATTTGGGAGAGACTTGAGGTAGGGAGCTTCATGCACTGAAGCAGGCCATTGCAGTAGTCTGTGCAGAAAACATTGAGAACCTTCACCAGGGTGGTAGCTATATAAGTGGAGTGAAGGAGGCATAATTAAGATGTTGTGTAGACAGAAACAACAAGATTTGGCCACAACTTGACTATGTGGAGGGAGTAAGAGTCAAAGATCATACAAAGGTTGCAGACCTGGGTCACTGGGAGAATGGTAATACTAAGTTGTGAGTGGTAAGGAAATTTGAAAGACTGGAGAGATTTTGGTGAAAGATAATAATTTCTGTTTTGAACATATCAAATTTAAGTTGTCTGTTTGAGATGTCTCAGAGGCATTTGGTAATGTGAGACTGGAGCTTAGGGCTAGATCTGCCTAGAGATCCTAATTGGGGAGATGAGAGCAGCAAGTGAAACAGTATAGAAGAAGAAGAGAAGAGGGCCCAGAGTGGAACCTTGGGAGATAGCCACAGTTACTGGTTGTAACTTTTATAAAAATACAGTGGAGGAGACTGACAAGGTATGAGCAGAAAAGTAGCAGAACCACCAAGAGAAAGCAGTGTTGCAAAACTCCTGAAAAGGAGAGAATATTCAGGAAAAGTGGGTGATTGATAGTGTCAAAGCTTTCAGAATGGTTAAGAAGGTTGAGCATTAAAAAAAAAAAACTCTTAGATTTGGTAGTTAAGAGATCAGCATAATATTGTTGACTCCCACATCATATGTTGACTCACTGATCTTTGTAACCCATTACAAACTCATTTGTCTTTTTCATATAAATAGCCTTCTAACTATGTCACCTTCCCCTCCCTCCTTCTAATATCATACTTGGGTGTTTTTTTTTTAAATCTGAGTGCAAAACTTTTATTTTTATTCTGTTTTTTTTTAAATTATGAGTCCTTTCTCTAGGTTGTCAATCTTTTTGGTTTTCTTGCACTTTTGAATTTTCAGTTCTCATTGTTTATACTACTCATGGTATTTGCCTTATATTGATAGTAATTTAAATACTCTGATGGATCTGTGATACTGATTTGGGAGTTCCCTCCCGTAATATATATTACAACCCAGTCATTGTTCTTCCATAAGGCCTTCATCACTTAATTCTGTTTTGCATGGGTACCAGTGAAATAGTCAATCAATAAATCAGAAATCACTATGTGCCAGGCACTGTGCTAAGCACTTAGGAATACAAAAAAAAAGGCAGGGAGGAGGAGGACAGCAAAAGATAGTTCCTGCCCTCTAAGAGCTTACACTGCAGTGGGGGAGACAACATGCAAACAAATACAAAGCAAGGCCTATGTTGGATAAATAGGAAATAATTAACAGAAAATATTAAAATTAAGAGAGATCAAAGAAGGCTTCCAGTAAAAGGCTTCCAGGCATGAGAGATAGAGAGAACTGGAGCAGAGAGACAGGGTGGAATAGCCTGGAGACCAGTGTCCCTGGATCAGAGATTATGTGCTGATGAATAAGATGTAAGAAGACTGGAAAGGTGAGAGGGGGCTAGGTTATGAAAGATCTTTGAATGCTAAATAGAGTCTTTTGTATTTGCTCCTGGAGGCAATAGGGAGACACTGGAGTTTATTGAGTAGGAGAAATGATATGATCAGATCTGCACTTTAGGAAAATCACTGGGGTGGAGAGAGACTTGAGGCAGGCAGACACACCAGCAGCCTATTACAGTAGTCTAGGTGTGAGGTGATGAGGGTGCAGCATCAGAGGAGAGAAGAGGGCATATTGGAGCAATGTTGCAAAGGTAAAATCAACAGGCTTAGCTAGGAGAGATAGTGAGGAATCCACAATGTCTCCTGGGTTGAGAGACTGGAAGGATAGTGTTTCCCTTTGTTGTTGTTTGTCCTTTGTTCTTAAAGAGGACCATGACAACAAGAAGGTGATACCATAAAGTGCAAGTGAATTGGATTTAAGAGAGGGAGAGCTGTGCAAAGTCACCAGACTCACTTTCTCCTACCCAGTCATTTGGGTCCAGTAGCATGATATAGATCAGGACTACTAGAGAAGGACCTAGATGCAGGGAGAGACTTTGGTCTTTTTAAGGGAAGATAGGAGTTCCTTTTTGAAGTGGGGAGTTTAAGATGTCTCTGGACATCCGTTGAAAGGCATTTGGAGATGTGAGATTGGAAGTCAGGAGAGCGATTGAGGCAGGGAAGGTAGATTTTAGAATCATCAGCATAGAAATGGTAATTAAAATACATGGGAGTTGATGCGATTACCAGGTGAAGTAATGTAGAGGGAGAAGGGAAGATGTCCCAGGTTCTGTGGTTAGAGAGTGTGCTCTGGAGGAGGATCCAGCAAAGGAGAAAGAGGAGTAGTTAGGTAGGAGAAAAATCAGGAGAGTGGTATTCCAAAAACCTAGAGAGAAGAGAATATCAAAGGGGAGAGATCAATGGTGTCAAAAGACTGCAGAGAAGTCAAGGAAAGTGAGGATTGTGAAAAGGCCATGGGATTTGTCAACTAAGAAAGAGATCAGTAGGAACTTTGGAGAGGGCACTCAGGCTTTCCAACATTCTGCTTCTTATTGTAATTATATATATTATCTCTTCCTTTGAGTTTGCCAGTTCTTTGGAAATTGAGGCTGTATTTTTTTTTTAAATCTTCGTGTGCTTTACAACACCTTTAAAAAGTACCTTTCACAGAAAAGATGCTTAGTAAATATTTGAATGAATTGGGTGCTTTTTTGTATAGCATATTTTTATTCCAGAAATGTGAGATACTTTTTCAAGTAATATATCTGAAGGCAAGGTCGTCTAAATGTGTTACGTTTGGCAAGATGTAATTAAGCAAGTAATTAATGCTGCAAAAGTTATACAGAAGCAAAATTAATGTGACATTGAGGTAAATATAAATAGTTCAACCTTTGTGAGCTTCAGCCTCTTGACATATAAAAAAAGATTAGATGATCTGAGCTCTTTCCATGTTTTAGATTCTATAATTCTACATTATTTGATAATTTGGATTATTTTTGCTACTGCTTGCCTCTCCTGCAGCGTCACATTGTTTGAAAATGTTTTCCAGGAAAAAAAAGAAAATATTTTCCAGTTCATAGTTAAAATCTTCCTTTAAACTGTTCTTCCCACTTAGGTAAATTTAACAGCTCCCATTATTCATTCTTTTGCATGTAGCCAGTATATCACAGTTGTGTTATGAGGAGTATTTACAAACTGACTATGTGGTAGTTCTTTCGTGGTGGATGATGCTGTTTAATTTTAGTAGGGTTCAGAAAACACCTAGAAGAAGCTAGATCCAAACATCTTAAGTAGAACCAGGTTTGTTTTTTTTTAAGCTACATATATGTTTAGAGTGTACTATTATTTTAAAAATCTTCTTGAACTAGATTTAACATCTTGTTTCCTGAAACAACTAATCATTTTTAATAGCAACCAGTGCTTAGGTGTACTGATGGTGTTACATATTGGTGAAATAAGAGCTTATTGTCACTCTTTGACTTTTGTCTGGTATACATCAACCATGTTTTCTTTACTGCATTGAAGTCTCCATGAGAGTCTATAACTAAGAGTCGATTTCAGACCACAGGTGGGAAATAAATTATGTTTATTTTCCATGGAAAAAAGGTATAATTGTCATAATAAATCTCAATATATATCAGTCAGATTCATTCACAACTTCTCACTTTTAATTTGAAAAAAGAATTTTAGAAATTGCAATTTACAGTATAATTCAACATAGTACACATTTATGTGCCACTTATGTGCTAAGTGCCGGGAGTAACAAACGGAAAGAAGGATAGTCCCTACCCTCAAGGAGTTTACAATCTAATAAAGAAAGACAACACTAAAAAGGAAACTGAATATTGGAAGGGGGAAAGTGGTGTGGATACGCAGAGGGAGGGAAGAGTGTGATGTTCTTTGTATTCCAAACCTAAGCGAGCTGGTAATACAAAGTGGAGAATTAACCTGGAAAGTTCAGATCCCAGCCCCTATAAAGGAAAACTTTCAGAGGAGTTTAGTATTCTACCCTGCAGCTTTCCCATCAGAGGGAAGAGAGGAGCCTGAGGTAGTTGGGAATGCATTTAAAAGAGATTCCAAGTGTTATTAAACATGTCAGGACACAAGAATACTTCATTTATCTAAGTTTGATTAGTAATTGCTAAAAAATATTTTGGTGATCTCTGTTAAATACTTTGCTGATACTGAATTAGCCTCAAATGATTGGGTTCCCATAGAATTTATCATTTACCAATACTAGAACCTCAGTGATTCAGTTAATGAGGCAAATGATGATAGGAGACCTAGTTTTTGTAGCTCATGTCATACTTTGTCAGCTGAAGTGTATATTTGATTAAGTAAATATTGGCTAAATTTTCAACTGCTGAAGTAGCAACAACTCTAGATGAGAATCTCTTATCCTTCCTCCTTTCAAGTTATCTATGTCCTGAATATTAGATCCCTTACCCTACAGTCTGTACATCTAAAATGAGAGATCTATAAAAGGAAAAAAAAATGTAAGTACCCAGTGAACTTCATAATGTTAATTATTTTATTTAAGCCTCCTCTGATTACTTTAAAACAGCATTAAAGTATGGTAGAATTCATGGCTTAATCTAAAATGCAAAGGTAGAATTTGGTGTTTGGATAGTTTTTCAACCAAAATGGGATAAAAAAGAAGATAAAAGAGCAATTAATTAGCCATTTGATTGTTAAGACTTGCAGGTTTAGTACATTTGAAAGAATCAGAATATGATTTCAACACCTTTTATTACAATATAGCGGGGAGACATAATGGAAAGATGATGGAATTTGAGTTTCAGATAGCTGAGACCTAGCTCTTGCTATTAACAAGATCTGTGGACTTGAGAGAGCCCCTTAACCTCTCAGGACCTGTTTTCTTAACCATTTGATGAGATATTTGGACTAAGTCTTCTCTTCAGTTTTAAGTACTGTGACTTCCATAATGAATTCTATCCCATTGAAGAGAGAAAAGCTGCCTGAAGGCACTGTGAATGGATTATAAGAATGCAGAATCTTAGGTTCCATCTGAGCACTATGTCTTGAAAATAATAGGAGCACAATAAACATGTATCTTCCCCCTTCTTTCTCTTCTCCATTCCTGGCCCTACCCCTTCCTCCCATTTTTCTTCTACTCTCTTCCCTTTTCTGATAGTGTAAAATAACGAAGGTTTAGTAGCCAAGAGTGTAGTAAAACAAAGGCCTCTCTCTCCAAAGAAGGCTTCTAGAGGATTCTCTGGTAAACAGAAGAGAGTTAGGTCAGTCTTCCGGGTGATTCTGTCCCTAGCAAAGTAATCCACGTTTTGAAATATTTGAGGACTTTTATTTGAAAAAAATTCATTCTCAGGTTACCTAAGCTAAGTCTTTTAGTCCTGAGAATGACTTTTTCTCTTTCCAGATTCTCACTTAATTCTAGTGCCTTCTCTCTACTGATTATCTCTGTTTCTGTATGTAGTTTTTTCATTTTGTCTCCACTGTTAGATTATGAGCTCTTTGAGAGCAGGGACTGTTTTTTGCCTTTCTCTTTATCCCCAGCAATTAGCCTTGACACTTAGTAGGCTTTTAATAAATACTTATTGACTGAAATATTAACACATGGTTCTTTATATATTATTCTTTCCCAGGACACTCAATCAAACATTGGGAGTCCCTTAATTCGAACAGCACCTCAGATCATTGGAGCAGAGGATGATGACTTTGGCACTGAACATGAACAGGTGATGTTTTTCCTAAAGCAGGAATTATCAGTTTTTAAGAGATTGCCCCGTTAGTTAACAAAAACTAACCCTTTCCTGGGGCCATGAAACAGCAGTTGCCAGAATTTGATGCTAAATTTTCAAGCTGACAGTCTGTTGAGTAAATTACTATTTTTATCCTTAAACTTCTCCCTACTAGTAAAAGCTATTTTTTTATATTTAAATTTTTTTATATTTAATTTTTTTAAAATTTTTTATATTTAAATTTTATATTTAGAAACATCAGAGGTTAAAGCTGATATGACTTTGAGGCACTGAATGTATTCTATAATTATCCATTAGAATTTTTTTTCTTTTGAGTAGTCTTTAAAAAAATATGGGTAAACTCAAGCTTGTCCTTATCTTGCCTGTCCTCTTGTTACCTATTTCCTCACAGCTTAATCCCCCCAAATTTGAGTTGGTATAGGATAATTATCGTGATAGTGTTATGTTAATTATATGATGCATAGAATGAATAGCAAAGAAATTTAGTGATAGTTCTAATAAAAACATATAAGTTCACTCTTCATTCTCCTAGTAGCCGCCAAACTTTTTTGATCATGTACCCCATTAGCAATATGTTTTTTGAGTATACTCTTCCAAAATATTTGTATTTACATATTTGCTGTATATTTACTTATTTATAAATTACGTACAGGTAATCCTGTATTAGTAATTATATACATTCTGAAACTTACACAGAAATAAAAATTAAGAAGGAAAAGATGAAGAGAAATAATATCTGACCCTAGAATCAATAGAGAGCTACTGAAGTTTTAGTATATAGGGGAGGGCCACTGTCAGATCTGCACTTTGGGAAAACAGTTTGACAACTGCATGGAGGATGGATTGGAGAAAGGAGAAACTTGAGGCAGGGAGGCTAGTTAGGAAGCAGTTGCAATAGTTTAAGCGATGAGGGATTAATACTGCCATGGTGCCTATGTGAGTAGAGAGAAGGGGACAGATAAAAGAGATGTCATGAATGTAAAAGCAACGTAATTTAGTGACTGGTTAGCTGTGTGAGATAAGGAAAAGTGAAGCATCAGGCATAATGCTCTGTGTGTGTGTGTGTAAAACACATATGTATATATTTGTGTACATACATATATCTGGAAATAATCTGCATTGAGATGATTTAAACTCAGGGGAACTGATGAAGTCTCTAAGTGAGAGAGTATACAAAATGAAGAGAGGAGAGCCATAGTTAGTGCCTTTCGGCACACCCGAAGTTTTGGAATGTGATATAGATGATAGTATAGTAAAGGAGTCTGAGAAAGAGCATTCAGACTGGAAAAGAACCAAGAAAAAGAAATGTCATCATAACCCAAAGAGGAGAGAATAAGTAAACACGTGTCAGATACCACAGAGAAGTTAAGAAGACTGAGGAAAAAAGACTATCAGATATGGCAATTAGATTTCCTGGTAATTTTGATGAGTGCAGTTTCTATAGAACTGAGGAGTCAAGAATAATGAGGCAGTTGAGAAACTAGTAATACCCTTGACAGACATAGGGAAGTTCTCAAGAGGTTGAGATTTGGGGGAAAAGTAATGTAATTGCAACCCCTCCATGCCTGCTCAGCCTGTACCACTCAATCTTTTTCACTGAAAAATGAGAAGTGCTGGTAGGGGCATATTCATAGGCCATTGCCTAAGATGTGGGGCTGAGGGTAAGGAACAAGAAATTTTGCCTGTGAAGCTCTTGGGAATGGTTTAGATTATAATGTATTTGAGAAGTTCTTGCCAAAGTTGGCTAATAGTGGGAGCAGGTAGAGTTGGGGTCAATATTGAAGGAGGAGCAAGGTAAATGTGCTGGAGACAAGCCACCTACAAACCTGTGGAAGGTGAGCTACAGCTCATCTTCCCACTGTCAAACCAGTCACATACCTTATGGTCAAATAGTGGCCCCCTCTTTGGTAATCTCTGCTCCAGTTTACTCTTATTTGGCATCTCAAACTCAACATGCCCTGAATAGAATTCATTGTCTTTTCCCCAAAATCCACCTTTTTTCTGAGCTTTGTCATTTCTATTGAGAACATCATCATTCTGCCACTTGTTCATGTTTTCAGTTTCATCCTAATCTCAATGCCTCAATCTCCCTTTATCCACATATATACCTAGTTGGTTGCCTGGTCTGACTGTTTCTGTCTCCACAATATCTTTTGAATATATCCTTTTCTTTCTACACAAATGACCACCTTTTCGGTTCAAACCCCCAACACCTCTCTTGTTGTTGTTACCCTGTTGATTGGTCTCTTCTCTTCTTCAACCTATTCTGGATACAGCTTCCAAAGGGATTTTCCAAAATACAGATTAGATCCATGACACTGTCCTACTCAATAAACTCTGTCTTCCTCTTACCTCAAATAAGAACTATGCCATTAAAAAAAGCCCTTCTCAACTTGGCTCTACCCTACCTTTCCAATATTACTGTGTATCATCCCTCTTTATGCATTTTGGCATATAGCCAGACTATCCTTCTTGCTGTTTCTCATAGAAGACATTCCATCTTCTGCCTCAGTGCCTGTGCACAGACTGTCTTTCATACCAGAATACCTTCTCTCCTCACCTTTACCTCTTCAAATCCTTAGTTTTCTTCAAATCTTAGTAGAGATGTCATATTTTATGTGTGAGGCCTTTCATGAATTCCCTAGTGACTAGTGTCTTTCTCTCCCCTTCCATTACCTTGTATTTATTTAATATTTATTTTGAATATAATTATATAGGTATATATTATCTTCCCATAGTAGGATGTAAACTTTCAAAGGCAGGGATGATTTCACTTCCGTCTTTGTATCACTACTGCATCATCATCATCATCATACCATCACTAGCATTTATGCTTTAAAATTTACAGAACACTTTACAAATACTATCTCATTTTATTCTCAAAAACCAAAACAAAACCATTGGAAGTAGGTGCTATTACTATCTTCATTTTACAGATGAAGAATCAGAGACAGAGAATAAGTAGTTCTCTAGGATCACACAGCTATTGAGTATGTGAGACTGACTTGGAATTTAGGTCTTTCTGATTCCAGGTCCAGTGCTCTTTTCATTGCATCACTTTAATAAGTGGTTATTTGAACTGATTGTCCAAAAGCTGAAGAAATCCATTGCTGAGTTAAAAGGCTTTTTACAATAACTTTGTTGTTCAGTCATTTTTCAGTTGTGTCCAGCTCTTTGTGACTCCTTTTGGGGGATTTGCTTGGCAAAGATCATAGAGTGGTTTGCTATTTCTTTCTTCAGCTCATTTTACAGATGAGGAAACTGAGTCAAACAGGGTTAAGTGACTTGTCCAGGGTCACATAGGTAAGAAGAGTCTGAGGCCAGGACACTCAGAAAGGTGAGTTTTCCTGACTCCATGCCCAGCACTCTTACCTAATTTGTAGGATGGCTATTACTTAGTACAGGAAGAAGTACCATATTTTCACTTTGAGTAAAATGAGTTTTTGCAATTTTTGACTCCCTACATTGTTGAAGCCAAACTCTCTAATCTAGTTCATTCCTTTACCTTCCAAGATGATTCTGTTCACCTTGAAATGCTGACTGATCTTCAGAGAGACTCTAGAGTTTACTTAGCTTGTGAATTCTTGTAATTACTCTTAACAGTCTTATATTTTGTGTTCCTTCTACCCAGTTAAAAAACACAAAGTCACATGTGACCAGGTGGGTCAGTTGTGGCTTTCCTCATACAATACTCTGTGCGGAGACACCCCCAACCCCCACTCTAATGTAATAAATCTCTCAATGTATCTATTCCTCTTCACAGATTAATGGACAATGCAGCTGCTTCCAAAGTATTGAACTGCTGAGATCCCGCCCTGCTCACCTAGCTGTTTTCTTACACCATGTGGTTTCACAGTTCGACCCTGCGACATTGGTGAAAAATCATTGTTTGACGTATTATTCTTATTTACAAGTAAACTTTAGTCCTTTCAAAGCTTAAAGTTCGGATGTTCACATTTATACAACAGTTAGAAGGTGGGGTGGGGTGGGGTGGGGAATGGAGGAATGGGGAAGAATTCTCACCCATGAAGTTCAGACTTTTCCTGTTTACCTGGCATAGCAGGACCTAAAGATAAATAAAATCACCATCAAGCTCAGAGTAATGTTCTTGGCAACTTGGTAATAATTTTTTTTCTTAAAATAACTTATCAGGTCTTCTGACTGTTCTTTTAGGAAATGAACAGATTGAATTTATGATGACCCCTCACTTTCTTTCTCTTTGTTGTTTCATCTACTGCAGCTCTGTTATCTTTATTCAGACTTGTACAAACAGACCAATTCCAAGGAAACTCGACGCATCTTCCTTGAGTTTCACCAATTCTTCCTGGACCGAGCTGCAGTGAGTTGCCAATTTAATGTTTTCATCTTTAAGTTAATGTCCACCAAGGATATAGTAAGCACTTACCGTATGCTTAATTGGATTAGGTGCTGTGTGAGATAAAAAGAGAAGTAAACAAAGTCCTTGTCTTCAAAAAATTTACAATCTAGTAGGAGTTGATACACACACGCGCGCGCGCACACACGCACAGAGTATGATATAAATTAGGATGTGATGTGTGCCTAAAAGAAGTACAAAAATGAAGAAACATCAGTTAGGGAATGCCCCATTTCATTTTGGAGAATATGTTGCTAAGTTTGCGTGTAGTTAGGTGTTTGTTGAATTAAAACATATATAAATATACACAATTGTGTGTTTTGGAGTGTGTATTCATATGTTTATGTATGTATATATGTACACATAGTCTTTGCAATACTTGCCTGCTTGCATTGTAAGTGAGGTGTCAACAGTTTTTCACATAATAAATATTTTTTAAAATTACAAGAGTTATGAAAAAATGTCACACGTAATGAGTTAGTGGATTTTTCTCATAACAAAATATTAACATTTTAAATTATTTTAGGGCTACATGTTAGGCAATAGCAATTAGCAAATTTAGTAAGGCCTTGTATATATTGCTATCAAAACTACTCATTTTTCTTAAGTAGAATATCTTTTTTTTCCTTAAAATTGTTAACACTGAGTTGTATTCAGATTTCTCAAGTATATTTGTATTTTGTTCTAGCAACTCAGGATAAGTCACCAATGCTGGCTTAAAATTTTTTTTTAAAATAGGTTTTTATTGATGTCTTCTGTTTTTTAATGTCATCATGCTTATCTCTAGTAAACCCTCCCCCTTCTGTCTCCCAGAAAGCCATCTCACATATCATATAATATTACTATTGGGTCTTAAGCTAATATTATTGTCCTTCATGTTATGAATTTAGTATAACCCAGTGGTCTTACCTGAGTTAGATAATGCTAACTTATAAATAAATGGGGATTTAAAATAAACATGCATTTAAACACTTTAAGAAATGGTGATTTGTTATATTGTCTAATTCAGTCAAATAAAAGCTTTGAAACTCCTTATTTAAGAAATTGCATATTATATTTCTTGCTGAAATATTAGAAGTGTCTTATTATGTTCTGCACCCTTTTGTTGAATTATTAGAACCACAGCCTGCAAACCTGTGACTCACTACTGTCTTAGAACCATAGACCTTTTTAGAAGGTTTTTAACTGAAGTAATTATTATATATAAATCAAATGTTTTCTAGGTCCTTGAACATCCTTGGAGGGAGAATACCAAATAAAGTATAGCTAAAAGCACTTGTTGTAGAACTCATTTATTATTTTAATTCAATAAGGCATAATTGCAGAAAGTTAAGCAGAGGTCGTGAAACTCTAAAAATACATTTCTATCCAGTATTTCCTCAAGTGAAAGGTGCTATGAACTTAACATAGCAAAATGACTAGGATTATATTCTATACAGTGTTCACTGTGTTTATCTGATTTTGTACCTCCATTTATGAGTCTCATATGAGGTTTTAAAAAAAATATGATGATATATGCTTCATTACTTCAAACTCAACATGATTACCTCCCTGTGAGTACTTTTGCTGATCAAAGCATATTGCTCTCCTTTATGGAATGTCTTCTTGATTAGCTGTCGTCAGAAATATTCCTCACCTAGTAGCCAACCTTCTGGCAATCAACTGTCTAAACTTAATCTTACTCTTAGTTTGCCATCTGAACCAACGCCAAAAGCCTTTTCTGCTGCACAGGAATCACCAGGACTTGAATATTGCTGGCATAGTCTTTGAGAACTCAAGTGCATCTCTACATGCTGATGATAACTGAGAGGGCCTTGATAATATATAAATTGTATTAATTTCCCCATATTGCTTCAAGTCAGTGATTGATTGTACCTTGTACCACCTGTGAACTTACTTGAAATTTACTTCATTTTTTTCACTTCAGAAATTTACTTTGGAATAATCAATTAGATTACTCAGTAAACATTTTTCAAGTGTTTATTCTGTGCTAGGCATTGGGCTAACTTCTGGGGATATAAATACGATAAAGAAAGATTGTCTGTGCTGTCAAAGATCTTACAATCTATTGGAGGAAGGCAGTACACAAAATGAAACTGAAAAGCAAGAGGGTGGGAAATGGGGTAGAATGGGAGTGATGGAGTCCAAAAGGGCACAAGTAGGAGGAAAACGAAGAGGTAGCTGGCTTGGGAGCGCTGTTTAAATGGTGGCTTTGGGAGAAACTCTTTGCTCTACTCTCCAGCCCTTAAATTAGTGAGGTGTAGAGAGTACTGCGGGTATCAGTGAGGTGTGAGTTGGTGCATTCTTAGAGAATGATGAAATTTCTGGTGATTAGAATTGGATAGGATGCAAAATTTTTGTAATGTAGTAAAATTATTTGTCTCCTTTCTTTTGAAGCATGAGCTTTGTGAACTTAGATAGCAAAATGGCTAGGAGGACACACTAACCAAACATATAATGTTTGTTGTAAGTACCTAGAAAACATCTCTAAGTCAAAACCCACAAAGTGAGTTTTTTCCTGAAGGAAACCATTTGATGGGTCAAATATAAAAAATATTTAAGATATAACATATTTGAATTAGTAGCAACGTAGTCTAATCTCATCAGTGAGGATACTCCCGGTGGTTCAGACAGACTTTCCACTGGTGGAAGACATCCCACACCTCATCCTTTTGTCCATGGCAGCCCACATGTGCTCTATAGACAGCCCTCCCAGGGTGCTAGGCTCTTTTTCTTGGTATTTTAACAGTATGTGGATAACAGTGTTAGAAATTGAGCTATTCTTCTATTATGCTTCAGTGTTGAGAAGAAACGCTATGCGATAAGCATAGACCAGTGTGTATGTTTATAATTCAGTTCATATTGACCAAGTGTCATATGTGCCATGCGAAGCACTAAGAAGTATGTAGAAACTAGACTATATCATTGATATGTGTGTGTATGTATGTGAAGACACACATACACACACATTTTTTGAAAGATACACAGTGCTGTTTCTTAGCTTTTTTTTTCTCCCCCCCCTCCCCCCCCCCCTTTTTTTTTAAAGCACTTGAAGGTTTCTGTTCCAGAAGAAATATCTCAAGACCTGGGTAAGTAAGTCTATTTATGGTACCACAGGTTTCAAAGGATAATTCATATAGAGCAACTAGGTGATACAGTAGATAGAGCACTGGGTCTGGAGTCAACAAGACCTGATTTAAAATCTGTCCTCAGACACTTACTAGCTTTGTGACCCTGGATAAATTATTTAACCTTTGTCCCTCAGTTTTCTCATCTGTAAATTGAAGAAAATAATAGCTTCTACTCCCAGGATTGTTGTGAGGATCAAATTAGGTATTTGTAAAGTGCTTTGCAAATCTCAGATTATATAGAAAAACTATTGTTATGGTTGTTGTTTTTGAGAGATTTCCAAGTAATCTCTTTAACAAGGTCCAATGGATTTATTTAACTTGAAGGAACGATATAATAGCTAGTCACCAGGTTTGTTTCAGAGGTTCAGACCCAGAGCTGAAAAGCTATGAGGTAAAGATAAAGTTTTTAATAAATAATTTTAGTTGTACTTAACATAAGAGGGAGTATTGATCTTTTTGTCACATGATGTATATTGACTCATAGATAATGCAAATAATTCCTTTCTTATTTTCCTTTAGAAAAAAGAAGGCCAGAACTTATACCTGAAGATCTGCACCGACATTACGTCCAAACTATGCAAGACAAAGTCTATCCTGAAGTTCAGAAGCACTTGGAAGACTTCAGGTCTGTGTGTCGGCAGATTGTAATTAGTTTTATCATTAGAGACTATTTTAGGTAGAGGTAGCCTTTAAAATGCCTGCACCCTGGCTTTAGGGGCATGTCTGTGAATGGAGTAGAACTGACCTACGTGGTCCATTCTTTCCGGTACTTGCCGTAACAGATCTCTTTGTTTTGTCTGTGAGAAATGTATCCCTTTGGGGGCATAAAATCTGTATTCTGATGTGTGTTTGTCTTCAGAGTTTCTTCCCCCAGCATCTGAGGTGATATTAGTTTAGAACATGCAACTAAATGGCATTTTCCCCAGAACTAGAAACGGTTAGCTAGAGGGGACATACAGTCCAAACATCCCCAAAGGGAGGTACTTCTTTTCTATTGTCCTTAGCATTCGTCTCATTCTCTTCAGGCAGAAACGTAGTATGGGGCTAACCTTAGCTGAAAGTGAACTGACCAAACTTGATGCAGAGCGAGACCGTGACCGAGTAACCCTGGAGAAAGAACGGGCGTGTGCAGAGCAGATCATTACCAAAATTGAAGAAGTATTGTAAGTTATAGAGTATTAATGAAATAGAACTTTCTTTTATCACATTATAAGAAAGACTACATTGAAAGAATCAGCATAAGAAGGAAAAACGTGTGTGTGTTTTTGTATACGTATGTATGTATGTGTATATATATACACACACACATGCACACATAACTATACATGTATGTATATATATGTGTGTGTGTATATATGTGTGTGTACACATATATATGAGAAATGTTTTGAGAATTTTTGTTGAATGAATAAAACTATTTCCCCCAAATCAAATATGTATTATTTATTGTGGTTTAAATTTCATAGGTTACCTAGAATAAAGCATATATTGTTAATGAAAGAAAGGTGAAAATGTTTTAACTCCACTGTGGATTAACCTGCCTCTGACACCAGATTCTTTGTACTAAAAATTTAGTACTATGGCTTTGGCATCTACTGTCTTGAGTTTTAAGTATCAATGTTAATTGGTAAAAAGATACCTTATTAAATTTTAATTTATTGTTTCCAAACTGCTTCTTATCTGTAGGATGACAGCTCAAGCTGTTGAAGAAGACAAAAGGTAACATATTCATTTTCTTGCATTTTCAATGAAGTAGTAAGAAAAATACTCCCCAGTCCTAATTTGTGATTTATTCTTTGTGATTTGTAAGTAATGTAACAGTCTCCCTCTAGTGGCATACATTTACAAAGAGACTTCTAGTCTTCATGAATGGAATTTTTTTTCTCTTTGTAGCTAGAGATTATAGTTTATGTTTCTCTTGTTGCCTTAGGCATCTTGCCCTTAGGTTTATAAAGGTCACTGATGACTTTCTCCTGTTCATCTTTCCTTATCAAAGGTAACAGTTGAGTTAACTTTTTCTCTTCTAGTTCAACAATGCAGTATGTTATCCTCATGTACATGAAGCATTTGGGAGTCAGAGTAAAAGAACCTCGGAATTTGGAGCATAAGCGAGGTCGCATAGGGTTTCTGCCAAAAATCAAGGTAATAAGTGGTGTAAAAGGGGGATTCTGCACTTTCGTGCAGATTCATACCTTTTATTTGTGTTGGTTTCATTTTCCTCTTTGTGTGTTTATATTGTATAAATTGATATCCTCTACCCCTCCAAGATTTTTTCATTGACTGTATGTTATTCGGTAAGAATATTCTGTAGTAAATTTGATCTTCTGTTTCCTTATCTTAATTTCTCAAGTTTATGTTTGTCCATTCAGTTCATCCTTCCCCTGCCCTACTTTTTTCATTTTTCCTAAAATTTAATGTGTTATCAAGCCTCCTTCTGTCTTCTGAAACCATCCTGTAAGATATTTCTGTTTTATGTCATATTTTACCTTTGATGCTAATGTATCATTGTATTTGATCCTTAATGCATGGATTACTTTTCTATTTCTCTAGCCTCTAGATTCAGAGCCTGTTTTTAATGATATTCTGCACTATTGTTTGTGTATTGTTATTGTACTCTTGAAAGCTATAGAAGTGGTTTGATTTAAATTGTTGGCCCTCTAGACAGAAATTGACTCAGATCACAGTATGAGTAAATATCATGGATTTAAGTAGACATCATCTCTTAGACAGTAAAGACTTTGTGTGCTCACCAAGACCAGGTGCATGTTTTATTTTGTTTTTCACTGGTGGAACATGTTCTTTTCTTTTTAAAATTATTTCTAATTTACAACATTCACTTCCACAAGCTTTTGAGTTCCAAATTTTCTCTTCCTCCCCCCTCTCCAAAATGGCATGCAATATATATTCACATTAAACATATTTTCAGAACATATTTTTTTCTACCCAGTAATGTTGTCTTTTGTATGGAAGAGACAGCATAGAAGAAGTAGGAAGGGACATTGGATTTGGAGTTAGGAGACGTAGATTCCAATCCTGTCTCTCTGTGACCTAGGGGAAGGCAGTTAACCTCAGTGGACTGCACATTCAATCTTTTCATCTGTGAAAGAAAGTTTAATGAAATAATCTCAAGTTGCTTTCTAACTCTACATTTCTATGTTTCTAACATATTACTAACCTTCCATCAGTAGGGCTTGTACTTAGAGTTATCTATCTAATAGTGTTGATAGGTTGATTGAATTCATGTTGCCAGTTTTCTTGCCTAGTGCTCTTGAGATCAGTAGCATGTATTTGGAAGATAACTTTGGATGAAATAAATGACCTCCCATTTACAGTCTTATATGTACTTAGTTGTTTGCATGTTGTCTCCACGACTAGATTGTGAGCTCATTGAAGGTGAGGACCATGTTTTTACTTTTCTTTTTTTCCTAGCATTTTAGCATAGTGTATTGCACACAGTAAGCTCTTAATAGTAAGTCTTTTTGACTGCCTGTTACTTAAAAAGGCATTTATCAATAAATACTTAGTATGTGTTAGATACTGCTAAAGAACTGAAATTTCAAATACAAAAGAGATAGTCCCCACCATCAAGGAGCCTTATATTCTAGTATATAGATACAGCATGTGAAACAAAACAAATCTGTTAAATCAAAAGATCAGTCCTATGATGTGACCTCATTAGTACCATTGTAATCAACTCATTTAATCCTCAGTGGGTCTTTCTACATTACTCCCATGGTATATTTAAATATTTGACTCTTAAGTATAAGTGAACAGTAAGTTAATGTATGCATACTTTTATAGTCAATTTTTATCCAGCTTTTGAGAATATGTTTTTATTTTCAAGGAACAAGAGAAAACCGATAATAAAAAATGTCCTATATTAATTCTTTGATTGTTTGTTGACTATAGCAAAGTATAAAGAAAGATAGGGAAGGTGAAGAAAAAGTGAAGAGAAGAGGATTCCCAAGCATTTTAGGACCCCCAAGGAGGCCAAGCCGTCATGACAACAGTGCAAGTATGTTGGTTTTGAAAATACTCCATTCTCCACTGTTTGCTGCTTAGATGATGTTCATTTCATTAGGATGAATTATTAGAGAGGAGTTAAAAGTGAGACCAATCCAAATAACATATAGAGGTAAATAGTACCCACTTGCGACATTTTTGTATAGAGATTTCCATCCCTTCTTGGGGCTTCAGATAATGTGTGATTTTTCACTCATTTTCACTTTTATTGAGGAAATACTTCTTTGAACTAGCAATAATCAGAATTTCACTTAGTGACCTCCCAGCTTTCTAATTAGTTTCTATCTGTTCAGTTGGCAGAGCCATGGAACTACAAAAGCAGCGCCATCCCAAGCACTTATCCACACCCTCATCAGTGAGTCCTGAACCTCAGGACTCTGCCAAGTTGCGCCAGAGTGGAATCTCCAGCGATGTAGCAGACACCATGTATGTGCCAGCTAATCCCATGTCTTCTTTGACTTCAGGGATTAGTGCCTCCCAAGAGGGAGGGAAAGAGAATGAAATAGGTAAGTTGATGCTATAGAGAAACATGTTTAAGAGTCTTGGTTGTTAAGAAACCTTTTCTGTCAGATTATAGTAGTCAAGAATTAATCCCACCTCATAATTACTTAATTTGAGTCTTTTGTTATTTGTCAGAAAGTGATAACTTTTGACTTGTTCAGATTTGGACTATTCACAAACCTTAGAAATCATTTCCCAAATTATTCAGGGTAGAATTTAATATCTTAGATATTTCTTGGCCCCAACCCTTCATATGTTTTTGAAGATTAGATTGGATTCCTTTTAAAGGAATATGTGATTGATAAAAGTGTTGCATTTGGTTAGTACAAATGCCATTTAAGTCCTTGATCTCTCTTTTCAGGGTCAAAACAGATTGGAGAAACACCAACTTCTGGAGATTCTACAGATGGTACACCACGAACTCCCAATACAGTCTTTGATTTCCCAGCTCCACCATTAGACCAGTTGCAGGAGGAGGAAGGTGAAGTAGAAAGGTAATGCTGTACAACCAGTCAGTGAGAATTTGAGGCATTGTTTAATTGCTTAGGAACAATGTGATTTTTTTTTTTTATCTGTAAATGTACTAATACAGCTTGATGAATATCTATTCTTCCTGACAAGTAGCCATTTGGAAATTGTCTTCCAAACTGGACTGATACTGAAACTCTAAGAAAAGATAATGTTAAATTTTTATAATATTTAGAAAAAATTGCTTATTTCATTTATTTAGCCTGTACTTTAACTGAATGTATGAGATCTCTTTTCCTGTCATTTTTTTTGTTATGAACTTGGTGAGCATCACCACATGTTGAGCATTTCATTATTCAGAGACTAGAAAATGAAGACTACATATGAAATTGTGAATTTCCAATACATAGATTTTTTTGAAGTCTACATTAAATTTAGCATAATGGTAACAAAACTGCCCTGCTTGTCTGTCTCCTCCTGAACTTCTTTATGCTTTTTTCTGTGTATTTCTTTAGTTTTGCATTGATATCCTTTTTTCTTATATTCCCCTCACCTCTCCCCTCCCCTGCCTTCTCCTCTCCTCTCTTTTTTTCATCATTAACATTACCTAGCAACATTTCTTCCTCCACGTGAAGCCTTTTCTAGTAACACTAAAGTACATTCAAGAAAAGCAATGTCATACATTCACCATGTCTGAAAATATGTAGCTCATTCTGCACCTTTAGTCCATTATTTCTCAACCAAAAAGGTGGGGAAGTATGCTTCATCTTATTTATTGGTCTTGTATTATATAGCTGTTATCAGAAGTTGAATGGTTATTTTCCTTTACATTGTAGTCCTTGTATAACTGGTTCTACTTGTTCTGCTCACTTCACTGGGTATCAATCCACTATTTTTTCCTTTTTTTTTCATTGTTTAGGTTACCTGAACATGGAACACCAAAGTCTTTTCGAAAGTGAGTACTTATTTTAAATAGCTTTCAGCAAAGACATGTTATTAAGATGGATATATTTTAATATCAATAATTGCCACTGTTTTTTAAACCCATTTTGTGTCACTGTTTACTTATTAGATCTTACATAAGTTTGATTTTCTCTTTTCTAGGCTTGATAGTATAGCTTTTGGGGAAAGTCAGAGTGAAGATGAACAATTTGAAAATGATTTAGAAACAGATCCACCAAATTGGCAGCAGCTTGTTAGCAGAGAGGTGCTACTAGGACTAAAACCTTGTGAGATCAAACGGCAAGAAGTGATCAATGGTAAGTGTAATCACTTTTCTCCTTGACTTATCATGTTCTATAGGAATAAGGCAGACTCTTCAGCCTTGTACTCTATGTATTCTCTAGCCTCATAAAATGTTAGACAAGATGACCCCTTAAATTATCACCCATCTCTAAATCTTTGATTGTTATTAATCTAAAATCAAAAGGCAGCCTTCAGAATACAGAGACTTGGAGATCTTATAAAGTTGGAAGTAACCTCAGGTGATCATCTGGTTTACTCCTTTGATTTTACTCATGTAAAGTATCATTATCCCCGTTTTTATAGATGAAGCAGCTGAGACCTTGGGAGGGACTTAATTAGGGACACATTGCTATTAAGAATATGTGTTGGAGGTCTCCTATGTCATTATACAGTACTTTTCCCCCTAGACTATGTATTTGTGGCAAGTGTATAACAGACTCTCCATTACCTTTAGAGCATAACTAGAAAAAGCCAGACTTTCTACCTCAAGTGGAAAAGGCTGCTGTTATAACCATAACAACAGCAATAATAGCAGTGACTAATATTTACATAGTGCCTTTTGTGTTCTAGGCGCTGTACTAAGTGCTTTATAAATATTAGCTCATTTTATCCCTACAACGATCCTGGGAGATAGGTCCTAGTGTTGTCATTACTTTACAGATGAGGAAACTGAGTCAGACAGCATAAGTAACTTGCCCAGGGTCACACAGTGTCTAAAGTTAGTGTCGAAGTTTAGATTTTAACACAGTCTTCCTAACTCTAGGATTGTGTGCTATCCACTGTACCACCTGCCTGCCCATTTATTACATTATAGAATATGCAGACAGAAAAGTATGATGAGCAAATATTATCACTTCTGAATAGAACTCAGTTTAAAGACATAACCCACATCTACTGTCATTAAAGTTTTACTCCAGTTTTATTATTGTATAGTTGAAGTGACTTGGGATGTTTAAAGGCGTCAATGCCAGCTAACATATTCCAGCATATCCTACTAATCTGGAAAGCCCCTGAATATGGATGTGATGATGGACAAGGTCTGTTGTCTAAAGACAAGCATAGCTGAATCTAGAGAAGACATCTTACTGTGTGGTTTATGTTATGTCAGAGCAATTAATGAAAACTGTTTACTTAAGTATGGAGAGATGCTCACCTAATGCGATAAAATCATAAGTCTTCTAACTTTAGTATAGTCTTTTAATCATAATAATTATGGAACTTAAGTTTGATGGCAAACCCTATAAATTTATGGTGCTAAAGTTTTGATAAAGCAGTAGTATTCTGTTAAAAAGTTAATTATGGTCTCAGTGATTATTATTGACTTAAAAGTTCACAAGTTTAGAATAGTGCTGTACAAATGATGAATGCTTCCTCCTTGTCAGTAGGAGAAGCCTTATGGTTAACGGAAGAGAGATCTGGCCTCAAAGCCAGGAAAACCTGACTTTAAGTCTCACCTCCCTAGGCTCGGATCATGTATGTGGGATTCTGGATGAATAACTTAACCCCTTGTGCTCTGGGCAATTCTCTAAGATTACAAGTTGCAGAAAAGGTGCCAATTTCACTTTGTGGAGTTAATTTGCTCATCTAAGAGTTGCCCAAGACAGTGAAATCACAGGTCCGGTTTCTCTCTCTAATTGTCAGTTCTCAAGTACCTTATTATTTTTTGTTGTTGTTCAGTCACTTTTCTGTTGTGTCCAACCCTTGGTGACCTCATTTGGAATTTTCTTGGAAGTGGTTTACCGTTTCTTTCTCCAACTTATTTTACAGATGAGGAAACTGAGGTAAATAGGGTTAAGTGAACTCCCAGGGCTGCACAGCTAGTAAGTGTCTGAGGCCATATTTGAACTCAGGAAGATGAGTCTTCTGACTTTAGTCCTGGTGCTGTATCCATTGTGTACCACCTAGCTGCCCTTACCTTACTTGATTCTTATAAAAGATATTTCTTTCATATGTATGATTCCATTTGATTCTTACAGCAACTCTTTCAGGGTTAGTAGGGATGGTATTGTAATTTCCATCTTTATGTTATAGATTATAGTATAATTATTGATTATTTTAAAATTTGCCAAATGTTTTCATTATCCAGTTTGATATAACATCAGGAAATGGTCTCAGAAAGGTGAAGTCCCATACCCAATGTTACATGACTATAAATGATAGAGTCTGATTAAAGTATTTCTTCCATCATTCTAGTTGCAGATGGAGAGATTGAGGCTCAGAGAGGTTAAGTGACTTCCCCGTAGTCACCTATATCACTTGAAACAAAGGGAACAGTCAACTCAGGTCTTTTGACATCTGGCCTGTGACATCAGATAGGTGTTTACCTGAGCCAGTGTGAATAAACAGCTGAAACACTTTTGTAGAGTTAAGCTCTTGAGTACAGAGGTTATAATAATACATTCTCTCTAAAGTGAATTATGTATTCTGCAACTCCATCCTTCCTGAGCTCTGGCTGCTGCTTGATAGAGACCTTGCTTGGCATTATAGGACATTTTCTTGACTGAAATCACCCATTCTTTTCTGTGCAGAGTTGTTTTACACTGAGCGAGCTCATGTCCGTACACTGAAGGTTCTAGACCAGGTGTTTTACCAGCGAGTGTCCCGAGAGGGGATTCTGTCGTCGTCAGAACTGAGAAGAATCTTCTCCAACCTGGAAGAGATTCTTCAGCTTCACAGTAAGAAAGACTAACACTGAGCTTGATCGTTGGAGCCACATGATTCAGGATGTGAAACATAGGAAGATTATACCTGAAAAGAAGCAAGAGCAGATCTATAAAGAGAAACCTTTTGATTTGAACAGTGTGTGCCCTTTTGGTTAAATTCCTATCTGTTAACGTAGCAGTTTCTAGGAAGAGTATTTTGCTTTGGAACTTATACCTAACCCTATATTCCTTAAGTGCTTATTGATGACTAGGTTTATTAACTTAATGTGCAGATTCTGTTTTAAAAAAGGAGAAGGTACTCTGAAAATCCAAGGTGAATCTATCTTCAGCCCTCCTATCTATTCTCCTCCTCTGTGTCCTTTAGTGATCCATCTTATTCTAATGACTTCAGTGAATAACCTCTATGCAAATCACTCCCAAGTTTATATTTTTCTCTTGAATCTTATATTTCAACCTGTAAACAGAATACTTCCACTTGTGTATCCTATTTATTCTACAAACCAACATATATATATAGAGCTAAACTTAGTTTATTTTCCCAAAATATGTTTCTGTTATCTTTGTCAGTGGCACCACTATCCAGCTGTGTTCAGAAGCTTGGTTTTGACTTGACTTTGACTTTTCACCCTTCTCAACCATTTAGCCAGTCGTCAAGTTCTTTCAGTTCACACTCTTCAGTCTGTTCTTCCTGTTGCCACTCTCATACAGGCCCTTATTATCTACCGTTATCCTCCTGGGTGTATCATCCCTTTTCATTCTGTCCTTTCTACTGCTGCCATACTAATCTTACTTATTTGAAAGCCATGTCAGTTTTCTGCTCAAAATGTTTCATAAGTTCTCCATTACCTTTTTACAAAGTTAAATTTTAACTTTAATAGAATGAAGTTAAAACTTCTTAGCCTGGCCCTCCCTAAACTGGCAACACTCTACTTTTCTATCATTACGTTTCACTACTCCCCTTTATATGTACTACATTGTAGCCAAACTGAACCTCCTCATCATTTTGTTTGCCCGTGTCATGCCAACCTATTTCTTTTCCTTTATTTATGCTGTTGCCCCTACATGAAATAATACTGTTTCTTCCCCCCCCCCTTCCCCCACCCACCTACCCCCAATCTATGAAATCCTAACCATTCTTTAAGACCCACCTCAGAAGACGTTCTCACGAAGATTTCCCCAATCTCCCACCTCTCCAACTCAATAATGACCTTTCCCCCCTTCACACCTCACATAGCACTTGATTTGTTCCTCTCTTATGCATTTGCCATATATTGTGTGTGTGTATGTGTGTGTGTGTATGTGTGTGTGTGTGTGTGTATTTCATTAACATTTCTTCTGCCTCCCCCAAATGTGCACACTGTTGTGTGCTCAGTGAGGGAAAATAACTTTTCTTATTTAATTGTTGTCTCTTCCAAATGTAGCTGAGCACATATTAGAACTTTAGTAAATATTTTTTGAAGATTAAATTTATGATTAAGTTGACAATTATTTTTTTCCTTTTGTTTTTTTAAGTTGGGTTGAATGAACAAATGAAAGCTGTTCGAAAAAGGAATGACACTTCTGTAATTGATGAGATTGGAGAAGATTTATTGATCTGGGTAAAGATTTTTACTTTGAATATTTCTAGAACCAATTGATGTGGTGTAAACCGTATGTAACTGATTAAGTTATAACCTTCCCTAAAATATGCAGACTGCCACACTTTATAAACCTGAACTCTGTTGGTTGTGTCACATTAAAGTGCTTAAACTGAAAGCTGTTTTTCATTTATTTAAAGATAAGAGTTTTTTGTCTTCTAATATTGTAAAATAGAATAGGTTGGCTAAAATTGTATAGCAGCTACACGAATCCAATTCCCTTAAAACTTATACATACCTAGATTATTTGTGTTGATCTGTTTGCACTATCCCATTAGTTGAAAAATGAAGATAATTTCACCATATTTAAAATGTAGGGAAGGAAGTAGCAATATCAGTTAACTGAGAAGCATTTATTAAGCATCTACTGTTTTCCAAGCTCTGTGCTAGGTGCCAAGTATAAAGTGACGGTGGGTAGGGATAGGGCATTCGTGTCACATCTGCTATGTGCCAGGCACTGTGCTAAATATTTTACAAATATTATTCCATTTGATCTTCACCAGCAACCCTGTGAGACAGCTGCTATTTTTATCCCCATTTTATAGTGAGGAGATTGAGGGAAATAGAGTTTAAATGACTTGCTCAGGGTTATACAGTTAGTAAGTGTCTGAGGCCAAATTTGAACTCAGGTTTTCCTGACTTCAGGCTTAGTTCACTGTCCACAGCACTACCAGCTACCTCAATAAGACAAATGGATAACGATCCCTTCCCTCAAATAGCATGTATTCTAACAAGGGAGACAAAATGCACCTATATAGGTTTATGCAAGACACATGTAAAGCCAAAACAAGTGGGAAGAAGAAGATGAGGGTCAAGAAAGGCTTCATGCAGAAGGTAGCCTTGAGTGAAGTCTAAAAGGAAACTATTGGAAGAGGGAAGAATTTGGGGGAAAGATAGTAAGATCAGGGGAGAGATGGCAGCACAATTTGTTCATCTGGAAGTCATCTTCATTGAGATAATATATACTCCATGTGAGCTGATGGAATTACCAAGAGAGAGTCTAGAGGGAAGAGAAGTCCAGTACAGAACTTTGGGAGAGAGCCATAGTTCAGGAACCTGATATGGATGAAGACCCAGTGAAGGATATCTGGAATACAAAGAGGATTAGTTAACAAAGGTGTAATGCCTAGGAAAATTAAAACTTTGTCACATTACATTCACACTTTTTCTTCTTCCCCAGAATAGCAGTGCATTTGGTATCCCATGCTAGTGAAGAACTAGCTTTTCTGTGCATTTTAGTTATGGTGTCATTGACAGAAAGGGGACTGTCAAGCAAGATCTTGGACAGGTCACTTAAACCACTCTGGACTTGAGTCTCCTTACCTTTAAGATGACAGAGTTAAATGGAGGTGATCCCTTTCAATTCTGATATTAATCTATGAATTTCTATAAATATTTCTTGATTGACAAATTGATTTTCTAACATTGAGATCTTAGACAATGAGAAAAGATAAGATTATTTTAGTAGAATGGAAAGAATATTATTTTCAAGGATGAAAGTTTCTCTCCTTCCCCCATGTAAATAAGTAGTTAATCTCCATCTATTATCACTTGAAAATACTCCCTCTGAAAAGGTACTTTGGTTGTTCATCCTGTTGCCATGTGCTGTGTTGTCTATTATCTGTTTCTCTATTGTTTTCCTTACATTCTTGGCACAGTTCAGTGGAGCAGGAGAAGAGAAGTTGAAACATGCAGCTGCCACCTTCTGTAGTAACCAGCCTTTTGCCCTGGAAATGATCAAGTCTCGTCAGAAAAAGGACTCTCGATTCCAGACTTTTGTGCAGGTGAGTTGAGTTGCTGAGTCAGCAGTAAGAGTTTAGTGCCAATCTTGGCTTTTAACAAAGCTAGGATAAACTAGGAGTATAATTAAGATTAAATCACTTACTAGAATTGTGTCTGGCATTGGCCTTATCAAGATTATTTCCAACCCTGGATTATCTCCATTAAATGATTTCTGGAGGGTAGAATATTAACATTGTGAAGTGGTCGATAATACTTTGATAAAAAGAATATTCAATATCGGGATGAAGACACCTGCCACAGATGTTCATCAGTGCTGTTGATGTGTGGTCAGGAGGTCGTTTGCTATTAGCGTACTAGGGTGAAAGCAGTAGAACAAAAGTCTGAAGACTCAAGAAAATACAATTATAGGTATATGCTTCAGGAAAGAGAGTGATGTAGATGCACTACATACTGTGCCCGTTTCAGTGAAAAAGCATCACTTCAGCCCACTCATTTTTCACAGGGCATGTCAGAAATCATAAAATATAGTTTGGTTTTGAAAAATGGCATGTATTTTTAAAATTTTTAATATGAAATTTATAGTGTCCCTAGAAGGCAGTGACTTCAGTTCCCTACAGATGATAACAGGTGTCTGGAATGTGGGAAGGAAACCATTGGTTTAATGATTTAGTGATGCTGTTCTTCCTGTATTTGATTAAAGATATAATAGATTTGTGAAATGTTGATGATAAATCTTGGCATTTTTTGCCTTAATTACTGAAATGTGGATATACACACATATACACACACATATAATAAACACATATGTATTATGAATAGGTAGATTGTACATGTTCATGTAATTATAATTTTAATATAAATAACAATGACAGTTTAATTTTGTAATATTTAATTTTAGGATGCTGAGAGTAATCCACTGTGCCGTCGACTGCAGCTAAAGGATATTATTCCTACTCAAATGCAGAGGCTCACTAAATATCCCCTTCTACTGGATAATATTGCTAAGTATACAGGTACAGTATTCCCATTTAAATAGAGAAAGTCATAAAATACTGCATCTTGTTAGTCTCACCTAACACCCACTTATCTGCAGACTTGTTTTCCTTCTGTTTTCCCTTACCAAACCGCATACCATGTCCTCTAATGCTTTGACACCCCACCCCCCCCAGGCCATTTCCACTAGCTATTTTCTCTTCTGTTCTCTCTGCTTTCTCTTACCAAGACCTACTTTTCATCCATACCATGATCTCTAATTCTTTGGCCCCTCAGTTCTCTCCCAAGCCATTTAAAGTACAGATCCCACAATGGTCCCCCTCCATCCCTCACCTACTCCTCTCGGTCATCTCTAATGATTCCCTGTCATTTACCTCAAGGATCAAATGCAAAAGGCTCTGTTGGTATTTAAAGCCATTCATAATCTATCTCCCTCCTATCTTTTCAGTCTTTTTACTCCTTACTCCCTGACACATAGTCTTTGATCCAGTGACACTGGCCTCTGGCTGTTCCTCATTCAAGGCACTCCATTTTTTGGTTCTCAATATTTACTCTGGCTGTCCTCCCTGCCCAGGTTGCTTTTCCTCAGCTTTGCCTCCTGGCTTCCTTCAGATACCACCTAAAATCCCATCTTTTACAGGAGTGGTATCAAAATCAAATAGAAACAATCCCTGTGGATTGCATGTTGACTTGGAAAACCACAAATTAACATTATGTGTAATATATTGTATTTTTATTTATTTTGTTAAACATTTTCCAATTACATTTTATTTTTGTCCTAGACCATTCAGAAGTTTTGCAGGTATTTGGGAGTGCTCTGAGTTGGACGCCTCTGTTCTTCAGGAAACCTTTTATCACCCCTCTTACTTCTAGTACCTTCCCTCGCTTAATTATTTCGTGTTCATCCTGTATATAGCTTGTTTGTACTTATTTGCTTGCTTGCTTTCTCCTACCTTTAGGTTTTAAGCTCTTTGAGGGCAGGGGACTGTCTTTTGCCTCTTTTTGTATCCCTAGCTCTTCAAATAGTGCCTGGCATATATAGTAGGCCCCTAATAAGTACTGACTGGTTGACCAAATGATATTGAGGATTGTCAATCAAGATATTACTTAATTTACTTTGTAACATCTTTAAAATGGCATTTTCTGGTATTGTGTGGTGCATACTACACTAGGATCAGGGGAGATATTGTCTTTGTTTATAAATTAGGTTGGGGAAGAGGAAGGTCCTGAGGAGACAGTTGATTAGATCATCATTTCCCAAACTATACATTAGACTGGGTAATATGTTTGAATTATCTGCTGAGGACCCTTCTAGGCAATTTCAAATACCTCAAGGGCAGAGGTTGAGCCTAGAGTGGAGAAAGCTAGGGGTAGAAAAAGAGAAAATTGCTGAAAAGAAGTTAGATTTTAAAAGCCTTTTAAGTCTGTTTTTAAGAAGTAACAGTCTTTTGTTAGTAAATGTTTAATGAATTGGTGGAAATTTGCCAAGCCCTGGTAATTGCAAAACATTGGACTAAATGTTCTTTTTAAGAGTCCTTCTAGGTTTAATTGCCTGTGTATGGCTCTTTGATTCTGTTCAGGCCTTACAGAGATCGTTGAAGTACCTACTGTATTACTGTAGTACTGACTTTCACGTAGTGAAAATTGAAGCAAAGTCATTTTGCTTCAGTCCTCCTTTAGGATCAGGTGCTTGTAGCTTTTTAAATAATTTAGTGCAACTAAGCTTTTGCTCATCTAATGTTATATCTCAAAATTTGAATATCCAAATAAGGAAATTGAAAATTATACTTCTTCCTTAAAACAAGAGCTTACTCCTTATTGTATAAATAGGATTTTGTCTTACTAAAAATGCCATTAAATGTTATGCTTTTACTATATTTGTACAATGTGACTGGATTATAACTGCCTGGGGAATTATAACCTTGATACTTTTTCGCTGAACTTTTTTTTTAATGATGTGGATTTTGTAGACCACTTTTTTTCTCTTTTTAAATCTGATTTCATATTCATTGACACATTCATTGAAATACTTTTTATGGAATTATTTGGATTCATAGTACTCTTCAAACAATTGTATCTTAAAATAAGTATGGTTCCTTATATATGGAGCTCTACACCCTGACTCTTTATTTTTTAAAATAGTGTTAGCAGAAGTCTTTTGTTGTGCTGTTTTTATAGCTTTACTGCCAAGCAAAATGTTTTCAAACCTGTATAGTAACTTGATTTTGACTGAAACTGTCATGATATTTTTGAACTTAAAAATTATTTTTCAACTGAACAGAAAAAAAGCATTGGAGAATTGATTTAATAGATAGAAATCTATTTCAATTCCATTGATGAAAAATTCCATTTTTCATCTTCTCTTCAAATTTCCACCTTTTTGCTTTTTTTCTATCTTGCCCAATTTCAGAACGGCCAACAGAAAGAGAAAAGGTGAAGAAAGCAGCAGATCACTGTCGTCAAATCCTAAATTATGTGAATCAAGCTGTCAAGGAGGCAGAGAATAAGCAGGTAAAGAGCAAAAAACACCTACCTGTAAAGGCATCAAGTGGAGGGAAAGGTAAAGTCTGGTAAAAAAAGAAACATATCCCTGAAATACGAGCTATTTTAGTTATTAGAAAATTAGAGCGAAAGACTTTGTTTCTGTAACTGATATACCAAGGTCATTGTACCCTGGTCTAGCAGCAGGTCACGGTCTTATTTGAGCATCACTTTCATCAAAGTAATAACTCTGGCTTCATGTTGTCTCATTCCAGCGTTTAGAAGATTATCAGCGCCGCCTTGATACATCTAACTTGAAGCTGTCAGAGTATCCGAATGTTGAAGAGCTCAGGGTGAGAGAGGTCTAACGGTCTTAATAGTTTTCATAGCGTTCAGTTTTACAGGGGAGTTAAGAGGTAACCAAGCTTTGTTGGAATTTACTACCATATATTGTGATGGTCGCTAATTCAGAGGAGTGTTTATATGGTACTCTCTACTCTTTTGCATATCAGAAAAAATTTCCAAGAAACTCAGGAATCCCAATTCTAATTGAGTTTTTTTTTAAAAAAAAAGTTGTCCCGTAGTTTTTGTGGGAGTGCTCTTTACTGAATGGCCTACTCAGATTATTGATTTGAACAAGATATTTTAATAGTCCTTCCTTAAGGTTCTTCTAAAGCACAGAAAAGCTCAACTTATATAATTGTAGTGTTAGATGATGGCTTGATCTAAACTAAATACTAATTCCTTCATGACTACTTTTGAGTATCCCTAAAGATATAATTTTATTAAAAATACTGCCCATACTATGTAGACAGTTTGGGTAGGTCTCTTGAATAGGTATTTAAAACCGACTTTATTCTGTGGTATAACTTTGTTCAGATAAGCATGTTTTAATGCATTTACCTTCTTTTTGTTGTCCTCATGCTCTTTCCTTTCGTGGCTAAATGGATGACAAAAAGAGGATTTTTATGCTAATAACTGGTAATATTTGAAGCCTCTTGGTCATCTAGGCTTTTTAGACTGAATATGAGCAATGCTCCTTATTGGGTGCAAGCATATATATTCAGGATCTGGTGAGTGGCTAATGATGAGAGTCAAGCTGAAAAAGTAGTTGAATTCATGGTAATAATAGAATCAAGAAAACATATCTTACAATTGCTTTTCTTAGGTATCTCAGTTTCTTTGTATCATTTTGTGTTAATTACTCCATCTCTGTATTTTATCCCCTGTTCAGAGAACTTAGGAAGAATAATGCCTGTTCTATATGAATAGTTCTAATTTAAATAATGAATATACTTGTTGCACTGATGATAGTAATGATGAAGGTACAAGTTTGGGCAAAATATTATCTCACTCTGAATTCCAGGAAGTCATTTGTGTTTGCTTTTTTCATTTTTGACAGAATTTGGATTTAACAAAGAGGAAGATGATTCATGAAGGGCCATTAGTATGGAAGGTGAATAGAGATAAGACTATTGGTAGGTTGGATGCCTTTTTTCATTTGTTTTCTACACTTTTTTCTGCTTAGGGAAAAGAGCTTGTGGAAATGGAATTGAGGGGAAGGTGAAATTCCTTTGAGGAGAAGAGGCTTGTTTTTCATGCTTTCAAGTAATGTCAAATTGTAGTGCTACCTTGAATGTGTTGTAAATGTGAAGATCTGTTTTGTGTTTTTTTTTCTTTTTTTCTTATTTGTTTTGGTTATTTTTGATGTATTATATAATGCTTACTATGTACCAGGCACTGTGTGCGAAGCTCGTAACTAATAGCTAACGTTTATGTAATATTTACCATGAATATCATTTTAGGGATATAGCAGTGGGCTTTGCTATGATCTGATTCTAGCTCTGCCTGAATACTACTATTTTAGAAAATATTTATGAGCATTTCATTTGTAAGCAAGAGAAGTTTGACGTAGTACTTGAAGTTCTGGACACAGAGTCAGGAAGCCTGTAACACTTAATGACTGACTATGGGCAAATCATTTAATCTTTCTCCTTCTTTCAAGTGGGGATAATAAAACCTGTACTACTGACTTTACTGGTTGTTTTGAGACTTAAATGAAATAGTAAATTAGAATGTGAGCTCCCCCATTAGATTGTGAGCTTCTTGAAGGCAGTAACTGTCATTTGCCTATTTTTGTGTCCCTAGTACCTAGCATAGCTGCTCATTGAATATTTATTAATTGACATTTATAAGGAAGCAAACTGATTATTGGGTCTCATACATCATCATATTGCTTTTTTCCCCCCAGGAAGTTGGGTATGAATGTGTGGTACCTTCTCTTTTGTAGATCTGTACACCTTGCTGCTGGAGGACATCCTTGTATTGTTACAAAAGCAGGATGATAGACTGGTGTTGAGGTGTCATAGTAAAATTCTAGCATCTTCAGCAGATAGCAAACACACATTCAGCCCTGTAATCAAATTGAATACTGTGTTGGTTCGACAAGTTGCAACAGGCAAGTACTTCCACTAGGTAAAAAAGCTACAATTTTATGATTCATTATAAAGTCACTTTAGAAATAGCATGTTGTCTAGTTAGGAAAAGGAACATCAAATTTTGCCCTTGGGTAAACCTGAAGAAACTTCATGAGCTTTGTTTCCTATTTATAAGGTGAAACAGTAATATACATACATATATATACACCATATATATGTATATGTATATACGTATATATATATATAATAAAAGACTTGAGATATGTAGATTCTCTGAGTTTTCTTAACATGTGTCATTATGTACATGAAAAGTGGTAAACTTTTTTTGCCTTAGGTAAAATAAATGAACACTTAAGAGTTTAGAATCATTGAAGTTGGAAAGTCACGTATGCAATGTGAAATGAATGCAATACTGTAATAATGTTTAATTCAATAATATCAGTACAATAATAACATTCCCTTGGGGTCCAAAACATTCTCTTTTCCAGATAACAAAGCATTATTCGTCATCTCTATGTCAGACAATGGAGCCCAAATTTATGAATTGGTGGCACAGACAGTTTCAGAAAAGGCAGTGTAAGTGACAGTCCCAATTATATTTTTCTACCTAACATTTTCTATTAGACTCAAAGCATAATGTTTCACAAATTTGATAAGTTTAATGTTTAAGTTAAAGTTTAATAAGATTTAGTTGGACTACAAAAACACCGACTAGAAACTGAATGTCTTACCCTCTGCAGTCTTGGGGGACGTTCATCCTCTTCTGGGGCAGAGATTGTTTTGTTTCGTTGTCCTTGTGTTCACCACACCCACTACAAGCTTATTAAATTTAATCTCTT
The DNA here is from genome assembly GCF_028372415.1 of Notamacropus eugenii. Taxonomy (NCBI): domain Eukaryota; kingdom Metazoa; phylum Chordata; class Mammalia; order Diprotodontia; family Macropodidae; genus Notamacropus; species Notamacropus eugenii. Next base: position 277,791,263 of record NC_092876.1, on the reverse strand, counting down.
GATAAATTTTCTTTTTAAAAAATTGTCCCAAGTTTCTGGTGAATCCTTTAAATAGATTACTACATTATTGTTAGTTTTCTTGTTGAGATATGACTCTGGCATTGTACTTTGTTGACATAAGAGATTGCTTCTTTGCGAATTTGAGAGTTACTTTCTTTTTTCAAGTTGGGTTGGATGTAGTTTTTCTCATTTCTTATTTTTTCTCTACTTTTCCCTCCTCCTCCTCTGGGCCACCCCCCCACCCCTACCTAAACCACTTGCTGGAACTTTCTGCAGCTGGCAGGATTTGATTGGCAGGATGGCCCTAACAGTAAAGGAACAGTCCACAAAGCCCATCTCGCTACCAGAGTCACCCCACTGCGAGTGAGTTTTTGCTTTGATTTTTGATTACCATGATTTTGTATTTTGTACATATTGGTGCAGTGATGTTAGGTACATGATGGTCATGAAAGATGTTTTTTATCTTTCTGTAGAGGGGAGCGTGATGAAGAAGAAGCTTCAAAGCTGAAGGAGGAATCACATGGTGTTTCTACCTCTAGTCTTCAAAGTCCAGGTGAACTTACTCCTATTAGCGCAAGGAAAAGTATGATCAATGTATCTTATTAAATTTTTAAGGAATCTTTGAGGAACTCTATGGTTCATAGATTTGGGCTCCTGATCTAACATTGCAGGATTGTCAGGATAGACTGTGCAGTTGAAATTCCATTTGAATTCTTCAGGTTGAGAATTATAATCTTTGCTAAGGATAGCTTTCTTTGCTTTTTGCTAAGTTTCTGTTTAAGATGCTCGAACATAAATTGTGTAGCGTTTCTTTTTTCATTTGAGGAACATGTGAAGGCATTACTTTGGTATTTGAAGCCCTACCGTTTATAAACATCACTCTTTTTATTCCATATTGAGCAGAAAAACACATGGGAGCAGAGACTCCTTTATTGTCAAAACCTCAGTCCCCTTCATCTATTACCTCTGGGAAATCAGAAATCAGTGATCTACTGACTGAAAGACAGTTGGAAAAGGAACAAGCAGAAGAGATGTCTAAAGAACCTGAAATGGACTATCAGAGTACCATCCCAGAGCCGCGTTTCCCTATCTCTGAGGAGCGGTGGGCATTGGACGCACTGAGGAACTGTAAGTGATTCAGTCAATCATTCATATACTTTGTGCACAGTATTGTACCATAAAAATAAGAGAAAATCCCTACTCTCTGAGATGTTAACAGTCTAGTTGAAATGCTAAGGTGCCATAGTATAATTGAAAGTACTGAATTCAGAGTTAGATCCTAGCTCTGCTCTTACTGCCTGGATGACCCTCGGCTTCATAGCTCCTCTGAGCCACACTTTCTTCATCTGCCAAATCAAAGTGTTAGGCTGAATCATCTCTAAAGTTCCTTCTAATGCTAAATCATGTAGTCTTATGTCAGTTTATACACACATGTATGTTGCATTGTGTATACACATGCATGTACATGCATGTGTGTACATGTGTACACACATATATGTATTATGACTTAAAAGCAAAACCTGGCAGTAAGAGACAGTATATATCAAGTATGTGATAAATGGTGGAGACAATTGACAACTAAAAAGTTTTGAGATTGCCATGGGATGAAGTGATAGGGGAGGTTATTATTGAATAATTAAAATTTGTGTAATGGCTTAAAAAATGGACAGGCATGGAGGCAGAAAAGCATGAGTCTTTAATTGGGAGATGATTCTGACCAAAGTAGCGGATCCATGCAAATAAGTATGGTAGATAAAATTGGAAAAATTAGGTTGAGGCCAGACCATAAATAGAGAGGAACAACAGAAGATGTTTGAGTAGGGAAATGATATCATACCAGTGGCATTTTAGGAAGATTAAACTGGTAGCAATGTGCAAGATGGATTTGAGCAGGTAAAGACCAGAAGTGGAGATACTAGTAGGTAAGATGAAGCAGCCTAACCATTGAACATGAGATACAAGGTCAGAAGCTTGAACTTGGATGGTAGCAGTGATGGAAATGAAGATTTTTAGCAGTATTATAAGGGAAAAATCCGTAGAACTTGGTGACTAGGTGAAGGCAAGGTAGAGGGGAGGAAGGGGGAGGAATCAAAAGATATCAGTGTTTTACCTTTGAATGATAGAAAGAATGACAGTAATGTTAATAGCATCAAGCAAAGGTAGAGGGAAGCTTGAGTTATATTTTAGACGTTGAGCTTCAGGTTGTGGGAACATATCCATGTGAAAATGTCTTCCAAGATTTTGGAGATGTGGGACTAGAGTATGTAGAAGAAAAAGGTCTGGAGGTTTTAAACTTGGGAATCATCCATGTAGGAGTAACAGCTGAAGCTTTGGGGGCAACTGGAATCTCTGAAGAAGAGTTTCAAGAGTGGAAGAGCAGGGTACTGAGAGTGGACCTTGGAGACAGTGAGAATTAGTACCTGGGAAGGGCCCAGAAAATTAACTCAGAACTTAGAATCTATTAATCATTTAAATCTCTGTTGAGCCTTTCCCTCTCACCTAATTTCTGAATAGTTACACACACCTGGTAACTTCCTCATTATAAAGATGACAGCAAAATACATTTTGCAGCTCAGAATTTACACTAATTTCTTTATTTAAAATAAACTAAGGAAAATGTCCTTTGTCATTGATAATGTAGTTTTACCAGAACTCATCAAAACTTATCCTTTGGCCGTATTTCTCAAATATAGGCCAAATTTATAAAAATGTGAACCATTCCCTGATTGGTAAGTGGCCAAAGAAGAAATCAAAGCTGTCAATATTTATATGAGAAAATGCTCTAAATCACTGTTGATTAGAGAAATGCAAATTAAAACAACTCTGAGGTACCACCTCATACCTATTAGATTGGCTAATGTCAGAAAAGGAAAATGACAAATGCTGGGGAGGATGTTGAAAAATTGGGATGCTAATGCACTGATAGTGGAGCTGTGAAGTGATCCAACCATTCTGGAGAAGAGGAACTATACCCAAAGGGCTATAAAACTGCATGCCCTTTGATCTAGCAATACTATTAGGTATTAGGTCTGTATCCCAAAGAGATCATAAAAAAGGGAAAAGGGACCTACATGTACAAAAATATTTATGGCAGCTCTTTTTGTGGCGGCCAAGAATGGACATTGAGAGGATGCACATCAACTAGGGAAGAGCTGAAAAAGCTGAGGATTATAATTGTGATGGAATACTGTTGTGCTCTAAGAAATGATGAGCAGGGAAATTTCAGAAAAACCTGGGAAGATTTAAATGAATTCATGCAAAGTGAAGTGAGAAGAACAAGGAGAACATTTTATATAGTAACAGCAATATTATATGAGGATCAACTATGAATAACTTAGCTGTTCTCAGCAATACGATGATCCAAGACAGTCTCAGAGGACTCGTGATGAAAAATGCTATCCACCTCCAGAGAGAGAGAATTAATGGACTCTGAGTACAGATGGAAACTTTTTTTTTTTACTTCTTTTTTGCACTTTATTTTTCATATGTGTATGTGTGTCTTTCTGTGTGTTTTCTTTTGCAACATGCCTGATATAGAAATTTTTAAAAATACGCCCAGTCAAACAAAACAAACTCTTGCATATGTTCAAAAAAAACCCAGAAAAATATTGTCCTTTGGTTAATTCTACTAACTGAATTACTAGAACCAAAGAAAATTGTGGAGCATTTTCATTTTTCTTCTTAACATCTGAGGAAGATCCTTAGGTTATTTTTTTAAGAGCAGAATAATAACTTGTGTATTTTGAGTTTGGATATGTTTAATGAGAAATTTTCTTTGGTGTCCTTTATTTAAAATATTCTTTGCACATTGCAGATTAGCATGAAGTGATGACTAGTGTTTTTTAGAAGTTCATTTCAATGTCAGAATCAAATATTTTCACTCCTGATATTAAGACAGTTTTGCTGGGTGTCTTTTAAATATATTTTTACGTGTAAAAATATTCTTGCCTTGACAAACCCAAACCCCAGATTACCCCCATCATTTGCCTTGTCTGCTACTGCTGACATACTTCTAAATGGAGTTGGAGGAAATCTGGCACCTAAGCAGACTATGTCCACTACAGATTTATGCTATCTAATTTCAATTGTTTCCTCACCTAAGCAAGATAATTGCTTTCCTCCTGCTTAATTGATTCTCTATCATTCTTTCCACAGAGGCTGTTCAAAACTTCTCTTCTCAAGCCTCCCACAGCACCCCTTTGTCAACTCTCTCAGCTGAGAACCTTGCCTCAGACTTGGCTAAGAGATCTTTTTTTAGTCTCTGAAATTAGATGATCCTTTTTTCCCAGCCAAAGCTAACCCCTCTACAAGTGACCTTGATCCCATCCCCTCTGGTCTTTTCCATCAAATTCATATTGTCTGTCTGTCTGTCCGTCTCTCTATCTCTATATCTATCTATCTCTCTCTCTCCCCACCTCCTTCTCCCCCTTCAATGCTCCTTTCCTGATAGTTACAATACATAAAAAAATCCCATCTAGAACCTAGCATCTTTTCGTCTCCTTCTATCTATATTTTGCCTCCCTTTCATAGCCATACTCCTAGAATAGAGGTATAGCTGTTGCCTCCACTTTCTCTCTTCTCCCATGCTTTTCAGCCTTTTGCAGTCTTGCTTTAAGCCCCAACTCTCAACCAAAACTTCTCTCTCTAAAATTTCCAGTGATCCTTATTTGCCAAAGCTGATAGCTTTTTCTCAATTCTTACCCTTCTTGACCTCCCTGGAATATTTGACATTTAACCACACTTCTGCATACTCTCTCTTCTCTGGATTTTCATGACACTTACCACTTTCTCTCAGTTCTTCTCCTACTTATCTCCTCAGTCCCCTTTTCTGATCCATCTCTGATATCATAACTCCTAACTGTGGGTGTATCCCAAGAATGTGTCCTCTCATTTATCAGCTTTCAAGGATGTAATTATTGTCTTGATGCAGATAACTCCCAAATCTGTCCAGCTCTCATCTTTTTCCTGAGCTGCTACTGTTCATCTCCATCTGGCTCTTGGATGTTTCAAACTGGATATACTGTGGGCAACTTAAACTTGGCATGTCTAAAACTGAAGTTTCTATTGAAAGCAACAACATCGAGATTTTCAACTTTAGTATTGTCACTGCCTTCTCACTCTCTCTTGCTCAGTATCAGTTGATTGGATGCTTTCAGCAGAAGGAATTAAGTCCAGAAGGGGGATGGTCTTTTGGGGGAGCTGGCTAATGGTTGTGAGAATGACTTATATGCACATGCACTGGTCTTTTCCTGAGGTATCCAGGTAACCTAGGAAGATATTAAATTTTAAGTCAAGACTTTAAAAAGCACTAAGGCTGACTCTATATTGTATTGCCAACTTTCTTACAATTGATGCGCTCAGATGCGATGGAAGAAAATAGATCATCAAGATGATCATCAACATGAGATCTTTGTAATATGCTTTCTACAGTTCATTTGGTTAATTAGAAAAATTTGGTTCTAACTAAAATTATTTGTTTGAGTTGTTACAGCCCTGTTATTGAGGCCTCAGCATTTTGAGACCCTGTACTGTTCTGCCAACAACCATCTGTTAATTGATTGCTGTGTGCTAGAGATTTGTCCAGGCACTGGGCATACTAAGACATAAGTGAAATGTTCACATCTTCAAGGAGCTTATATTCCATAAGGGAGTAAACATGGATACAGAGAAGTCTATGCAAAATAAATGGAATTTAATGGGGGGTGAGGGTGGGGAGGCACTGACAGCAGGGGCATTAGGAAAAAACTGAGAGAAAGAGGTCCCTGAACTGAACTTTGAAGGAAACTAGCAGAGGTAAGGAAGGAGTGCCCTGTATTCCAGGCATGGGAGGGTCAATCTGTAGAAAGAAACAAAACTGGAAAATGGAATGTCATGTGTGAGGAACAGAACAGCAAGAAGGTCAGTTTGGCTACACCAGAGCTCATGAAGAGGATTAATTTTAGGTTTGGAAAGATAAGGAGGAACCAGCAAGGGCTTTAAATAACAGGGAAGTTTTCCTTTGATCTTAGAAGAAATAAGGAGTCACCAGAGTTTATTGAGCAGAGCAGAGCAAGAGCCCGGTAAGACCTGTGCTTTAGGAACTCTAGACAATTACATATATATTATTATTATATTATAATATTATATTGCAATTATATATATATATATTTGAAAATCCTAATTTTCTCAGTATAACTAGAAAGTAGAGGAAATTAAATCACTAGTATCTAGGTAACTTGCCCAGGTCACATATCAGGTTCTTGAAAGTACCATAATGCAACTAGATGATATCTGCTGACTCTGAGACCAAACTTAAATGCATCATAGGTGCACTTGGCAATTTATTTCAGTGTTTTAAATGCTAAAACATATACAAAATGACCTTAGCGTTTGGCACTTGTGTTACTAGAAACTGATTTATTAGATGTTAACAAATGCTTATTGATTGATTTGCATTTAGAAATAGCTTGGCCACTCAACTGAATCCTGATTTTTAAAAAATATCCTTTTTTTTCCTTTCTCCTTCTAGTGGGTCTATTGAAGCAGTTGCTGGTACAGCAGCTAGGTTTGACGGAGAAGAGGACTCATGAAGATTGGCAGCATTTCCTCAGGTTTAGGACAGCCTCTCAGGGGGTACAGGTAGAAAGTCCAGGTGCAATCCAAAGTGTCCTAGACCACTCCGAAAATAATAAGACTGGCCAACCTGGTGAAGGACAGATGCCTCTCCAAATAAGAACTGGTGAAATTGCTGCATGTTACAGCCCAAGGACTTCAGTTGAATCCCCAGTTCCACAGGATTATATGGAACTGGCATCTCAAGATAGCAGGGCAAGTAATGTTTTAGTCATGGACCACATGATCATGACCCCAGAGCTGTCTAGCACAGAACTAGAAGGGGGTGCTGATGATAGCGGAGAGCACTTTTTTGATGCCCGTGAAGCCCATAGTGATGATAATCCTTCAGAAAGTGATGGGACAGAAAGAAAGGAAGAGGAAGCTCTTCAGTTACGGATCTCAGGCAAGTTCATTATGAACCAGTTCTGTCAGTTCTGATGGTAGTATGTTGTTCCTTCACCTGAAATGGAGGATATTATCTTGGTATACATGTACCAAGAAGGCTGGATTGAAAAGTATTGAATTATTTTCTTAATTTGTGTGGAATCTGTAGTATTTTTTAAAAATATATGATTTATTTATTTTTCAGTTCTTAACATTCACTTCCACAAGAATTTGAATTCAAAATTTTCTCTCTCTCTCTCCCCACTCCCCACCCCAGGACAGCATGTACCCCATTCACCCATTCCTCCAGTCCATCCTCCCTTCTATTACCCATCTGTCTTCCATCCCACTTCCCCTCTATTTTCTAGTAGGGCAAAATAGATTTCTGTACTCCATTACCTGTATAGCTTAATTTCCAGTTACATGCAAAAACAATTTTTAACATTCATTCTTAAAGCTTTGAGTTCCATATTATCTCCCTCCCTCCCTCCCCACCCTCATTGGGAAAACAAGCAATTCAATATAGGGCATACATGTGTAACAATGGAAAGCACTTCCATAATAGCTATGTTATAAAAGACTAACCACATTTCCCTCTGCCCTTCATTTATTCCGTTCTCTCCCTTGACCTGTCCTCCCACAATAGTGTTTGCTTCTAATTATCCCTTTCCCTAATTTGCTGTCCCTTCTATTATCTTCCCTCTCCTGTTCCCTTCCCCCTTGCCTTCCTGTAGGGAAAAATAGATTTCCATATCCAGTTGAGTGTGTATTATTCCTTCCTTAAGCCAAATCCCATGAGAGTGAGACTCAATTATTTCCTTTCATCTCTGCCCTCTTCCCTTCCATTATAAAAGCCCTTTCTTCACTCTTTTGTGTAAGATGATTTGCTACATTCTACCTCTCCCTTTCTCTTACTCCTAGTACATTCCATTCAACAATAAATTTTATTTTTTTTAGATATTCTCCCTTTATATTCAGCTTATCATGTGCCCTCTGTGTGTGTGTGTGCGTGTGTATATATACATATACCCATGTACATATATATAGCTATACATATATAATATACACATACATACCTACCCAGGTACATATATATATAACCATCTTCCAGGTGAAGAATCAGCCTATTAAGGAGGACTCTAGCAAGAATTTTGCCAGCGGTGTCTAAGAGAGAGAGATCCCCCTGTGATTGTCACAGGACAATCTATTCCCTTTACCCTTATAGAGGTGGACAATGGAGACATCCTTGACCTCCTGAGAGATAACCTTCTCTTGCCATATAACCTGGAAAATTTCAGTCAGCTTTTGTATGAACAATGGTCCCCCTACCTTGTAAATCTCAGCTGGAATAGAATCAGCACCAGGTGCTTTGCCACATGAAAGGAGCCTAATGGCCCTCAAAACCTCTTCTTCAGTTGGAGTTCAGCTCAGGAGGGGTTGACTTCAACCTGAGGTAAATGGTCAGTTGGCCTCAGCATTAATTGGTGATGGTCTGTTGAGAACACTATGGAAGTGTTCAGCCCATCTCTCTAGGATCATGTCCTTATTGCTAATCAATGTGGCTTCATCAGCACTGAGTAGTTGTGATGCACTATACATTTTTGGTCCATAAATAGCTTTCAGGGAATCATAAAAGCGCTTTGGATTGTTATCATCAGCATAAAACTCAATTTCATCTGCCTTTTTACTGAGCCAGGAATCCTGCATCTCTCTAAGCTTTGCTTGTACTTTGCTTTTGATGGAATTAAATGCTGCCTTCTTAGAGGTGGATGAACTATCCTGCTGGTAAATCCTGTAGAGTTCTTGTTTTTCATTTAGTAGCTTCTGAATTTCCCCATCATTTTCATCAAACCAGTCTTGGTGTTTGTGAGTGTTCTGACCTAAATGAGCAAATGTAGTACTGTACACCAGATCTCTGAAAGCTGCCCATTCCTTTTCTGTTCCACTATACTCTAACTACCCTAATACTGAAAAGGGTCTCATGAGTTACAAATAACATCTTTTCATATAGGAATGTAAACAGTTCAACTTTAATGAGTTCCTTAAGGCTGCTCTTTCTTGTTTACCTTTTCATGTTTCTCTTGATTCTTGTATTTGAAAGTCAAATTTTCTATTAAGCTTTAGTCTTTTCAACAAGAATGCTTAGAAGTCCTCTATTTCATTGAAATTTCATTTTTTCCCCTTAAGTATTATACTCAGTTTTGCTGGGTAGGTGATTCTTGGTTTTAATCCTTTCTCCTTTGACTTCTGGAATATCATCCCTTAGTGTGGAAGCTGCTAAATTAAATCCTGTGTTATCTTGATTATATTTCCACAGTACTTGAATTGTTTCTTTTTAACTGCTTATAATATTTTCTCTTTGACCCGAGAACTCTGGAATTTGACTACAATATTCCTAGGAGTTTTTCTTTTTGGATCTCTTTTAGGAGGTCATTGGTGGATTTTTCAATATTTATTTTACTCTCTGATTCTAGACTATCAGGGCAGTTTTCCTTGATAATTTTCATGAAAGATGATGTCTAGGCTCTGTTTTTTGATCATGGCTTTCAGGTAGTCCCATAATTTTTAAATTGTCTCTCCTGGATCTGTTTTCTAGGTCTGCTCTAAAGCATACTTTGTTCTTCCTCAACCGAAAGGATGGAAGAAAATACCTTTTCACCAAGAAAGTAACCTTCTATAGCCTTGTTTTTTTCTTTTTTGGGGCATTTTCTCAGCCAGTTACTTGACTTTTGAGTCCTTTGTCAAGTGGAGGGTATATTCTAGGTACTTGTAAGTTCTCAGTTCCTCCAAAGTGGTACAATTAAGGGAAAGGAGTTTACTCCTCTTGGCTGTGGCCTGCGCTGTTATCTGTGAGCAACCACAGACACTCTTTTCTGCCCAGGATCTGTGAGTAGGGTTCCTCTCCAGAGCCGGCACCAGCTCTACCACATCAGTGCTGCTCCTCACCACAGGACCGCCACTCAGGGCTGAGACCTAGATCAGCCACTTGATTCCCCCAGGGTCTTTAGACTGAGGGCTCCAAAAGTGGATGCTGCTGTGGCAGTGGCTACTGCCACGCTGGGACCAGGGCTGGGGCCTGACTGCGCTCCCCTCTTACTCAGATGAAAGAGCTTTCTCACTGACCTTTGAAACTATCTTTGGTGTTTGTGGGTTGAGAATTCTGGGAACCACAGCTGTTGCCTGTGATTCTGTGCCCTGAAGACTGCTCCAGTCCTGTCTGGGCTGTATCACGTGGCCAAGGCTAGGCTTTTCTCTGCTCTGAGCCTGGCCCTGTTGGCCTTATAGGCTGTCTTGGGCTGGAAATCTCTTTCACTGTGTCGTTTTGTGGCTTCTGCTGCTCTAGAATTTGTTTAGAGCCATTTTTTTACAGGTATTTTTTGTGCTGTGGGGGTAGAACTAGAGCAGGTCCATCCTTCTACTCTGCCATCTGAATCTGTAGTATGTTAAAATTCTAATTGTACCTCAGATTGTTACACGGCACTAGCCTCAGCATGGTTAAATATGGGTATTTGGTTGTTTATGTATTTCTTGCCCAGTATCTGCTCTCTGACTTGTCAGCTGTTGTTGGTGGTGGTAACTTGTTCTTCTGCTCCATCAACAGGAAATGTTCTGATCCTCGATGGCTTTGAAACTGTGCAGGAGAGCTCTACGGAGGAGGAAGTGGCTTCAGGCCTCCCATCTGTGGGTTGGGCTCACCAGCAGCAGCCTCTCCGTGATCCCCAATCTGATGGGGGAGTTTCTCCATTCATCCCTGATTTCCTAGTCCAGCAGCACTGGGGACCTGGGGAGGAGTCTGGCTTCAGTGCTCAGAGTCCCTCTTCCTCTTCAGACTCACACAGCCAAATCATGCAGTATATTCGGAAGATAGAGGCTGACCTTGAACACTTAAAGGTATCCACTGCTGCTTTTTTAAAGCCTATTTCAGCATCCCTAATGCTTGCTTCCAAGTGGCAAATGCTGCAGAAAGGAAGCAAAGAAAGAATGAAACACTGATGTCAGTAAACCTGGTAGAATCTGAATATGTGCATTCTCCTTGTCCATGGAGAGGACAAGTAGTGAGGCTTCTCAGGCTGTCAGATCACAAGGACGGGAAACATTTTTCTGTGTCTCTGTGTTTTCTTGTTGTATTTACAAGTTAACAGGTCTGAATGTATGTGATTTTCTTGGCTGATAATTTGAGAAAATTTGAGTAATATGCTAAGATAGGTGGTATCTGTATTATTATAAATCTAGATCAGGAAAAGCCATAACTTGCTGTTGCCTCTTGTTTGTTTTGTAACACGTGGTGGTGGTGGTAGTAGTTTTCTGAGTCTTATGGTAGGTGAAGAAAAGCTTTAATGGCTTTTAAACCGAGCCAAAAACCTTTTCCTTTGACAGTGCTAGCATCGAAGGAGAATTTTGAAAGTGAACAGAAGTTCACTTGGTGCTCTTAGATTTTAGAGGCCAACTTCATCAAAAGTTGAGAGATTCTTTCCTAGTAGTAAAGGGGCAGAGTATAAGAGGAATAAATAGACTGCCATTTTGCTAAATTGACCTCCTTATCCCGTATATTTTCTCATTGTCCTTTTTTTGTACTGTTTCTACAAGATAAGAGATTTTTGGTGTATTATGGTATTAGTAATGACTTGAAAACCCTTGTTTTTTAAGGAATTGGATTACATTTTAGTATCTGCCACCTTAGTCTGTGGTAGAGGGAGAGATGCTAAAGATTCTAGATGTATTACAGGTAGGTTGTACTTTTACCAGAATAAATAGCTATGGGAGGAAAAAGGGAAGAAGGTAGGACTGTTTCTAGCCTATTGTCAGTCATAACTTCTCTCACTTCTACATTTTGATTTCATTTGGATATATTTTCTTGGTTATTATGCAGTGTTACATAGTATTGCCCTGTGGTTGATGAAATGTCTGAAATTCATTTGTAAGGAGACTAATTCTGATGAACCTCATGTTATACAACATAAAACAGTTAATAAGGCAGCTTACCAAAAACCTTTGTGGGGATCTTATATGTTTGGTTTTCCTTTTTTGCATACTCAAATGGATCTGTGATTTCATTGATTCAGGAGTACCCTCTAACAATAATGCATATAATTACTCATTCATTCCTTCCTTTCCTATTTAACTTCTATCCATGTTCTCTCAAAATTTTTGGCACAGGGATTCAGCCCAGTGTGCTATAGGACATTCTTCTGACTTTGTAGGGGCACCAAGAATGACCTGGCTGTCCACCTGCCAACTCTTGTTCTTACTATCTCATTAACACATCTTTATTATGTATGTCTTCTAAATTATTCATAGCATTGGGTTGTAAGAGAAATGAAAGTCGTTCTTTTTCATAGGCAAAATTTCTAAACAAGATAATGTTCTTATTTGAAAGAACATAAGTGAAATATAAGTAAATACTAAAGCAGTTTTGTACTGTTATCGCATCAAAGTCTTTATTTCCCCTTAATCTTCCCTCCCCTCACCCCTGAAATCAGATGAAAATCATATGGGTTGTGTTTTGCAGAAGGTGGAGGAAAGTTACATGACTCTTTGCCAAAGGCTGGCTGGATCAGCCCTCACAGAGGAGCACTCAGGTATGTGAAAACCAGCATGTTCCCATGGGATCATAAGTTTTCTTCAGTTAGCGGCTCTAGTGTCATTACATTTCTCCTTACCTTTTTCAAGAGCCAGGGATTAGGAAAATAGTAAATTAGAAAATCATGAGTACAGTAGTGAAAGATTTACTAATGCTTCTCTGATTTCCTGGTGATAGAGAAAATGGGTCTCTTTTGTCTCTTATGGCATTTCTATGTTCTTTATGGGAACAAGTTTAAAAAAAAGGGGTTTCCCTATGATTTGGTGTAGATCTTTACCCAATGTAGATGTCATAATATGTTATTTAGCATATCTCCCTCAGGTTAATTGGCTCAGCAAAAACACATTACCAAGACAACATTTTTCCTGTAGCACAGGCCTGCACAACCTGTGTTTCATGGGCCACTTGCGGCCTGCCATTTTAGGGGGCCCACAAAAAATGTAGAGGAAAACACTGTCTACATTTTTTGCAAACTGCCTGAAATCCCAGCCCACGGACCACAGGTTGTGCAGGCCTGCTAGCAAGCTTCATTACATAATGATATGATTTAGTTATGTCTTATTGACTTTCTTTTGCAATGACATCAGAGTACATCTCTGCTTTCTGATAGAGGCCCTCAGAGCCATACCTATATGTATATGTGTGTTTGTGTGTGTGTGTGTGTGTATACCCACACACATATACTTATGTATGTTTGTATAGAAATATGCATGTTATTAAGAAATATCCTTGTTATTTAGTTCCTGGGAACCATTTCTCTTGACTCACTCTGTTCTCCTTATGTCTTGCTTTTTCCCAGATAAAAGTTAAAGCCACAGCTCTTACTGGTGGCTGAAGGTTGGATTCTGAGCCTCGGCCTTGTATCACCACATCCTGGCTCCACGGTGGACTGGGAGAAAGTGTGTGACAGAGGATCTTCCTGTGGACCATCTGAGTGCTAGCCATGTCCCCGTATGCTCAAAATGGGAATCATTTTTTCCCAGTATGGCAGCTGCACTTGTCTGTCAGTGAGGGAGTGTCCATTCTCTCATCTTCTTCCCCTCACTATTGGAAATTCATTTTGATTTCAGAACAAAAACCAAATGTACAGAGCTTTGGGTGTAGGATATAAAAAAAATGTATTTAGACATTTAAAAAAAAAGAAAAAAGAGAATCAGATGTATTTATTTGACTTCATTCCACATTTTGAAAGCACATTTTAATTTTAATTTTGCTTTTATGGTTTTGTTTTAATTGCATAGCAAGAGTTTTAGCCCTTTTTATTTAGTATGCCCAAGGATCAGCTGCTCCTGAAATCACAATTTAGGCCTGGGGGTTGGGGTGGTTTGAGGAAAGCTAGAGGGAACTAGGGTGTTTTGGTTTCACTGGACTGAATTTTAGCACTCCTTGCTAGCCCCTAGACTGCTTCTTGAAGGGCTCTTTCCCTATGGTTTTCATGTACAGAATGACTATATTTAAGAGGGGTCAGATAGAAGATGAGCTTCCTACCTGTGGAGCAAGCATCCATCTTCTGTAGCTAAAGGTCACCTCCCATGTCACAAAAATTCTTAATGCACTAAATAGCCAGGCACTTAAAAGTTGATTTATTCTCTTTCCTGCCCCCTTCCCAACTCACTTTTCTTTTCTTCTCTTCCATCAAATCATATCTGAGAAGGAAAAGAGAAGCCAAGTTTTATTTTCTTGACTGTAAAGTAGCCTAGATATTGTTTAATTTTTACAATTATACATAGGGCTTTGGCACTTGTATGAATTATCCCTGCAATTTGAGCAGAAAAAATAAACATGGAAATGCTTCAGAGAGAGGGAAATAGTGGGGCTGGGGGGTGGGGTGGGGAGCGGGGAGAATATGATGGAGAAAAGGGTAGAGAGACTGAAAAGCATATGTGTCAAACTGAATCACTACTGAGCTGAACCATGGCTTCATTAGCCACGGGTACTGCTGATTATAAGGCCAGTAAGTTTTTAGTACCTGGAGGTTTGACTCTGATTTTTGCACTGATTGTGCCAAAATGCTCTCTATTCGTATTGCAAAGAGAGTCAAGGCTGGAATGGAAAGAAGTGCAGTGGAGAAGACAGGACTGCCCACATCAGCTCTGTAAGCACTTCCTTTGGCTTTTACTGCTGTAGCCCATTCCATCCTGGGATCAAGGCTGACCTTGCACATTGAAACCTGCAGATCAATACCAGAACATACACTGAACTCTCCAGGCTAGTTCTGGATACTGTCTGCATTAGGGTTAATAGCAGCATTGGCAGTACCCTACGGAGATAGGGGTTTCACAACTGTCACTTGAAAACATCTTTAGTCACAGTCTTTGGACAATATTTTTTGTGCATCAGGTAAACAAGCTTTGGAGGTTTTTTGGGGGTTTTTTTCCCTTTGGTTTTGCCAGTTAAAAACATGTGCCAAATCTGCAAGATCCTGTTCCTTTACAAAGCATTCATTTCATCACATCTTTCAGTAGTGTCTTCCACTTTCTGTGAATGGTCAGTGTGTGATTTTTTACCCCCTTCTTAGCTTTCTCAAAGAAATCCGGTTTATCTCATCATAAATGGCAGGAATTCCCACCTAGTTTTCAAGTATCATGAAGCTACAACTTAACCAACTCATCTGACTGCATCAAGTTCCTTGCCTGTGTTTTGTCATCTAAGCTATGCTTTTTGGACATGGTCACAGTTACTCACTTGGGAATATGCCTGTGGACTGGAACTGCATCTCAGATTTATAAACAAAATGTAATTTAAACTAGAATGGGGTAAGGAGCTTTAAAAGCAGAACCCTAGTACACAGAACACCAGCCTGGAGCTTTCCCTAACCTACCAGGAGGAGCCTACAGAAAAGAAATAGCTCCATTATGTGCTGCTGGCAAGAATGCTGTGGTCACTGCCAACCCAAAGGGTTATCTGTACACCTGTATCCAACCATGTACCAATACCAGCCTGTCTGCATCAAAGCAGATGCTGTTCAGTGGGTATTAGAGAAGCATCCACTAGGACAGTTTAAATTTGGGATAAGAGCAGCATAGCACAACCATAAGTTTGCTCCACACTCCTACAGAGTAACCACTTAGCAGAACAACAACTGCAGGAGGTAGAAAAAGTGCGATGCTTTAAATTCTATCCTAGTTAATTCACTAAACTATCTTGAGCAATCTTAGTTATCCTGTCCTTCCTAATTTGAGCTTATTACTCTGCACAATGGAGATACAAAGTCTAGCTGGGGGGAAAAAAAGCACATCAAATGTCGTTCATGTGCTACCAAATAAGTTATTTCGTATCTCCAAAGCATAATCCAGAAAAGATCCCAGAGCTTCAAGTGCCGTTCCCATCTTAGAGCTGTCAGTTAAGAGAAAGAAAGTTTCCCTTTAAATCATTCTATCCACATCCTTATGTTACTTTAACATCCAGTTGAAAAGGTGAGGGAATCCCTTCTTAAACAAAACTGGTCGCTAGAAAGCTCTTTTTTTAGGGAGAGATAAAGAGAAGATGGGATCCTGTTTTTCTGGAAGGGAGAAGAAAAAGTGATCTATGGAAAACCAGTGAATGAGCTGTTTCAAGGATGTTGAAGGGACTTAGTAAAAAGTGTTCTGTCCTTGTATTTTAATGGCCTCCTTGACTGTTAAGTGGTGAAATACATTTAGAACATCTCATTTCCTTTTCAGAGAACAGAGAGAGTTAGTCAAGTTATATTGACAATCCCAGAGCACCATGATTTCAAATGGAGTTCCCTGCCCTAGAAGCCATATGCTTTGTGTACTCTAAAATCAGCTTATGTTCAGGACCAATTTGAGTTGAAATTAACTTCCAGATTTCCCATCTGAATCTTGGCTTTTAAGAGCTAAGGATCACATTCATTGTGGAATTCTACATGGGATCTTTTTTTCAGACATTGCTTTGTTTCTCTGATAAAATTAATTCTGTTTTTGTTCTATGTGTTTTTTGTAAACGCTTTGTTTTATAAGCTAATACAGAAGACAACAGCTATCACTTTAAAAATTTGTGTGAGACCTGCAAACCAATACCCTGCTGGTTGTCATTGCTTACTTCCTTTGTTCTTTGGTGTTGGTAGATTCAGCAGGTTGTATGGAGACTGAAAGGGGACTGATAGATACAGATTTCAAACTGGGATGTATATATCCTAAAATGCAGTGTTAATTTGGACTATTGAACTCAGAAGCCATTGTTGAAAACTAGGCAAAATTTAAGAAGACAAATTAATAGAAAAATTTATTTGAGTTTGTGTTTGTGCTTCTCACCTTCAGCAATGTTACATTTTTGTAAAATGCTCTTTAATTCCCACCCTCAATACCTTCCAAAATACACCCCTCCCTCAGGTGTTTTTTTCCTTTCTCCAAAGACTTTGTCATTTTCCTTTCTTTGATAACCTGTCTCCCTCCCCTGGTGATGGTGTTTTTGTTAATGAATTTGCTGAAGGAGTGTGCTTTCCACCCCTCTCCCCAAAATAAACAAATACCCTGTATTTCCAGGTGCAAACTGACAAGGAGGTGTACTGCAAAAATGGTCACTGTAATGTGCAAACGGTTGGTTATTATTTTTAATAAATCTTTGAATCTCTTCATACTAGAACATCTTATTTTCCTTGTACACCATACAATCATGTACTCTTTTAACAGAGATTACTTTAAAAAATCTGGAAGTATTCTTTAAAGAAAACTTTATTAATAATCCTGTATTTTTACTGATCATGTTTTGAAATGTCTGAAAGACTTTATTGTTCTAATTATCCAGATGTATGTTTGTAAAATAGCTCTTTTATGAACTAGATGATAAGGTTGTATGTTTCTGGAACAAAATATTGGTCATCTAAAAAGAACTTTGTTTTCTGGGATCTGGGAAAATAGAAAATGAGCATTCAAATATCATTAAATAAGTTTAAAGGAACCATTTTGGGTTTGTTTGTGTGGTGTTAGATTATCTATAGCTGCCTGTTCTGTAGGGGAAAGTGGTGAGTGAGTAAGGCAAGCATTAGTTAATGTTGGTAGAAATGACTTTCAGAAATCTTGCTTATCAAGGCCGAAAGATGTCCAAATACAGTTGAGTAATGCAAAAACTTTTATAAATATTGTTCATTCTAGGGCTCATGGACTCCAAGCATCTGGTGAAAGAAAGTTCTTTATAGCTCATGCAGAGACGTTTTTATTTAATATTGCCTTAAACTCAAAAGTTTTAATGTTGTTAGGGTAATTTCTATTACCAGATGCTGAGGCTTCCACAAGTGCCTCATTTCTCTTGTCCTGTAGATACCAATTTACCCCAGTGAAGTCTCAGACAGCTTTGTGGTTTGTTTTTTTTTTTCCTCTTCATGGAAATGAGGGCTTGCATAGTTTGTGTAAATGAGGACAGTCCTGTCTTTTGATTTTGCCATGGTGTTCTTATTTTCAGTCATCCAAAGGGAAACGTGACTACTGGTCCACATTAAAAGTTTAACATAAGAAGAATATGCTTAGTATTTTGTAGCACAAATTACTTAAGAATACACAGAAGTGCTTTAGTCCTTTCAACACTTTTGTATAAGTACCTTTTGTTATAAGTAGTACCTTTTGTATAAGTGATAAAATTTTAGTACTTTCCCTTTTGCATCCAGAAAACAATCTTCTGAAAAGAATGAAAATTCTTTGTCCATATTTATAAAGCATTTTTTTAACATTCTCATTTGAGTGTTACTATGGACAGACCTATAAGGTAGATAGTAAAAGTAATATTATCCTCATTGTCTAGATGAGGGAACTAAGGCCCAGAGAACTGATCCAGGTCCAGTGTTGTTGGCAGTATACCACTGATTCTTGCCCTCATCCTCTCTGAGACAAAGTATTGGTATTATACAAGACCTTTTCCCCCCATACTAGATAGTTAATTTAGAAAAGTAAAAGGTTATCTCTTTTCTGCTGTGCCATTTGATTTTCATTTGTTCATAGTGCCTGGATAATAAAATAGATGCCAGTTACAAATTCGCATCTATTAAGTACTACTATGTGCCAGGGACTATTTGAGGTGCTAAGAATACAGAGACAAAAATGAATGTCTCTGCCTTTGAGGGTCTTATGTTCATTCAGGGAGACTACATGTACTCAGTGAGTACATAAAAAATAAATACATGATAATTAGGAGTGGGGGGGCGTCACTAGCAGCTAGGAGGAACATGAAAGATTTCATGGAGAAGGTGACTTGGAAGGGAATTATTTCAGTTCAGTGACAAGCTCAGAAGCCAGATTGTAAAAGGTAGAAATAGCTAAAATGAGATTAAGTGGAGGTAGGGAGAGTAGGTAACATTTTTCTGGAGGTTTGGCACTCAAAGGGAAGAGAAAGATACATCAATGACATGAAAGTAAATAGGACTTTTTTTTTAGTGACCATGGAAATAGAACTTCATTAATATAGAGAACTCTTGAGTGAGGAAATTCCTTTCCCAATCTCCCAATGAAGATTAGAACCTTCTGTGGGCAACTAGGTGGTGAGGTGGATAAAGCACTGGACTTGCAATCAGGAAGACTCACCTTTATGAGTTCAGATCTGGCCTCAGACACTTAGTAGCTGTGTGACCTTGCTTGCTTCCATTTCCTCATATGTAAAATGGATTGGGGAAGGAAATGGCAAATCACTCAAGTATCTTTGCCAAGAAAACCTCAAATGGGGTGAGCCATTACTGAAATGACCAAACAACACCAACAGCCCCTGCTCTATAATTTATAGTCCAAGAGTACACTGGAGATAAATGACTTGTCCAGGATCACAGAGCCAGTGGAGATGGGACTTAAACCTTACTGAGGGATCAGCTTTATTTTTGCTCTGTCAGTGAAGCCATAAGTCAGGACAAGGGGGGAAAAATTCAGCTTTCTCATGAACCTCTGCTTGTTACATGTGAGTCTTGCTTGCTATTTGAAAACAAAAATGCTAAAGATTTAGACTAGGAATCAGGACTCCAGAGTTCTCTGCCACTAACTTGCAGTGTAACCTTCATTCAAGAAATTCTTTAAACTCTCTTGGCCTCCATCCTTCTATAAAATGAGAGTGTTGTATTAGATTGTCTTTAGGGTCTTTTTCCAGCTTGAAATCTTATGACTAGATGAACTCTGGCCTATCTAACTTGGATTCCATGATTTTTTGCCTTATTCTCAGCTGGTAGTAGTGGTGGATCATTTACCTGGCCATGCACTTCATCAATGACCTCATTTGCAAGGTTATTTAAGGTAATAAAGAATTCTATAATCCTTCTTTTCTTTACCCAAACACACTCAAATATCCCCCATCCTTAAAAACCTGTCCCTAACCCTACCTTCCCTCTAACTTTTCTCAAACTCCCTGTAAAAGTTGTCTACACTTGCCCTTGTCCTAGTTCTAATCTCTATTTTATGTATTTCAACCAAACAACCCACCAGAATTTAGAAAAGAAAAAAAAACCCTTTCCGTTCATTTACTAAAACAATTTTAAAGTAACTTAAATATTGGCCCTAAACTTAGTACTGCTGCTTTTGAGTGGAATTATAGTGAATGTGCTAGCAGCTCTTCCATAATCATGGGTAAATATGGTAGTTTTCATCTTGCTAAAAGCTCCATTTTATACTTAGTGCCCATAATACCACTTCTGAGGCTGCCTGAAAGTTAAAATAAGACTTATTTGGGCCCTAGAGAAGTATTAGCTTTTTACCAAAGCTCTCTTGGAACTGTGCTCTAGCCAGATATGGGAGTCAGAGTTCCTAGGGACAGCTTGAGAAATTAGATGCAGTGGAATAACACAAAGCAAATATGTAGTGAATATTTTATCTTTATGAAAGACCACTCCTCCTTACCCCTTTCTTACTTGTTGGTAGATCTCCTTTAGACCTTAATGGTTCTGAGTTATTGCTGATTGTAGATACCCTGCTCCAATAGTTCAAATTGCAACCCCTCTCAGCCTTCTCTTTCTGTGGAACTCTTATGCATGTCCTAGATCCCATTAATAAGGAAGAAATTATCTTACTTACTCCCCAAGCAGAGTTTATGAGAATTGGAAAATTGCCACTAATGAAGTTTTCAGGTAACTCCTTTTTCACATTTTTCCATTTTAATGGGGAATGTGTGAATGTGATGACATGTAGATGATGAAGTTGTACGCACATATACAATGGAAATTCTTTGCATGCTGTCCAATGTATTTACATCTATAAATATGTTGTGCAAGGAGGATTTGACCTCTATAGTCCTACCTGGAATAGAGGAGAGACCAGCCAGAGAATTTATAAAGATTAAGGAACAAAATACTTTGCTCAGCTTTTAGCCTTTCTCATTTCTAATCTAGCCCATTATGACTGATTTAACATTTAGTTTTGTTCCAAACCCTCAAATCCTCCTCTTCTCCTTTCAGTATCCCCCAACCCCCCCCCTCCCCTACTGAGTACATTCCCTTTTATGTAATATCTGTGGCAGCAGGTTAGTCTCTTAAAGTTAGAACTTGGCAGTTTTTAAAACACTGAGTCACACTTCACATACATCCCATATTCACTTCCTCCCTCCTCTTCCTTTATTGTACATAAAAGGCTGCCATAGCTATCACTGTCATAATGTACAAGTTGAGTTTTTTCTGTGGTTTGCTGAGGTGGTTTCATATTATGCTTTTGTAATCTGTTGTATGAATTTTGGTCATTTTGTCAGCCCAAAAAACCACCATAAATATTTTTGTAAATATGACTCCTTTGACCTCTTTGGGATAAACATAGTAGTGATATTGCTAGGCCAAAGAGTATGCATAGCTTAATGGTTTAGGTAGTATAGTTCCAATTTGCTTTCCAGACTGTCAGGACCAGTTCACAGCTCCACCTAGAGTGCATTAAAGTACTTATTTTCCCACAATCCTTCAAGCCTTTGTCATTTTCCTTTTTATGTCAACTTTACCAGTCTAGTGAGTTATAAAGGTAGTACCTGAGAGTTGTTTTAATTGTTAGTTCTCTTAATAATTTAGAACATTTTTATATGGCTATAGCTTGGCTTTTTCCCTCCAAAAACTTCCTGCTCATCATATTCTTTGATCATTTATCAGTTGGGAAATGGCTCTTGTTCTTATAAATTTGATTCAGTTCCCTCTATAGCTTAGAAAGAGACCTTTGTCAGAGAAACTTACTACAAAGGGTCCCTTCCACCCCAATTTCCAATATCATAAATTTTGGACACCTGTAGTAGAAAAGTTCTTTGAATAGTAGAATGGTATCACTCAGTCAAGTCTGTCCAGGGGTTAAATCTCTTTTTTTGGAGTAGCTTTTATTTGAAAGAACCCTTTAGTCCAGTGCTACTCGGGGTAAGAAGGTCAACAAATCAACATTTTTAGCTATTATTTCAGGGCCTCACTCCTTTTCCTAAGGAAGTTTATTGGTTCAAAAGAGAACTGCTTTGGCTGGGAGACTAAATGATGTCTCCATGATCTCCATGAATTCTGTTACGTGACCTTCTCTGTAAATGTAGATCTGCTTAACATTTATGAAGGATGGAGGAATAAAAAAAGTCATTCTGAGTGTCTGTAATGTGATCTTGTCAGCTGGTCGTATTATTCAGTGAGCAAATGCATCAGGAGAGAAGCTGGTCTAGCCAGCAAAAACAAATCCCAAACAACTGGAAAGCTTTCATGCAGCCCCTGTAAACACAATAGATCAACAAATACTAGAAGCACAAGAGGAAGAGAAAAGAAGACCTTTACTTGTGACTTGCCACGTGCTGAGGGGACCCAGAATGTCCCATGCCTTTATTGTTTTCTTTTTTCTTTGAAACCAGTAATCTTTAACTTAAGAAATGCTTTCTAATCCATCTGTGCATCCTTCATTTATTCTGAAGAAAGCCTCATCTGTGACAGTGGATTGGAGAGCATCCTATTCCTTCTGTATAGTTCACGGAGTTATAGTGAGGTTTATATTCTAATCAAAGAATGCTGGAAAGAGGCATGGGCCTACTTCAGACGTGAGTTAGGAACAGCATTTCTTCTCAACTCCCTTGAGCTCTCTTCATATTGCTGTTATCTGAGCTTCAGTTGAAGCTGGACATAACTAGGCAGATCTGAAACAGGCATTTTATTTTAGGCTAGGCCAACAACAATAGAGATTGGAGAGTTTTAGAAGACATGAAGCAACAGACAATGGAAAGGGGAGAGCAATAGTGGTTTAGAAGAAGAATACAGAGCATTAAGGTAAGATTGGCAGTATGATACACTGGGAACAGCCATGAGCTAGGAGTAAGAAGATGCCTAAGGGCATCTGTGCAGAATGGACCTACTGTAACTTTTAGTTTTCCCTAGATAATCAGACCAACCTTCAGCCTCAAATCTCATCTATTCATCTACCCAGGCCATCTCATAAGCTGCCACCCCCTACTTTCTATCTTCTCAGAACAAAATACTCTTCCTACTAACCTCTCTCTTATATGTATTGTCTTCTCTTATTTGAATGTACACTCCTTGAGAGCAGAGACTATCTTTTTAAAATATATATATATTTTTTAATATTTGTATCACTCACTCTCAGCACAGTGCCAGGTTCACAGTAAACACTTGATAAGTGTTTTTAAAAAAAGAAATTATCTGACTTTTATGAGCCTCAGTCTCTTATTCTTTAAAATAAGGATTACAATGTCACTTGCCTTACAGAGTTTAAATGAGAATCAAATGAGATAGTATGTGAAAGTGAAAACAATAAAACACTTTGTGATGGATAACAACATTAATAGTTAACCCAAAATAATCTCAGATTCTCATTTTCTTCTCCATTCTTTTTGCAACGGCCCTAATCGAGACAATCATGCCAAACTTGGGTCAACTTCCAAACTGGTCAACAGAGTATCGAAGTGTGATGAGGCAGTCACAAAAGCCGATGTATTAAGAGAGACATTATAGCTGGAACAAGGGGAGCAATTATACTACCATGAAGTCAGTCAGGCAAAACGTGAAATATTGTGTTCAATTCAAGGCACTACATTTTAGCAAGGACCTTAAGGAGTTAGGAGTCCAACCAGAGGAGAGCTACTAGAATGATGAGGGCACTGGAAGCTGTGACATATGGGATGGCTGGAAGAAAGAGGGAATGTTTAAAACCCAGAGAAAAGGAGGCTTAGAGAAGACATGATAGCTTTCTTTAAGCTTTGACCAATAGCCATGGAGAAGCAGGTTAGGTTCATTCTGCTTGACCCCAGAATGCTGAGTCAAGAACAGTGGGGATAAGGAACAGAGAAGTAGACTGAGAATTAAGGTAAGAAAAAACTTTGTAACAGAACTGGCTAGATATGGAGTGTTTGTCACCCAGCCCATTTAACTCACTGTATCTGCTATCATAATAGCTAGCATTAATATAACACTTTAAGATTTGCAAAGCATTTTCTGTATGTTGCTAATTTGATCCTCATAACCCTGTAAAGTAAAATGCTATTATCCTCATTTTATGATAAGGAAACTGATGTTAAGAAACTTAACTGATGTTAAGTGATTTTTCCAAGAGTCTTATAGTGATTAAGTGGCTTTAGTAGGATTCAAACTCAGGTCTGCCAGACTCCAAAGCCAATGTTCTATCTACTATATCACCTAACTTCTTTAGACACCAGACTGTCCCATCCAGCCTATTTATCTTCTCTATGGACTGGGGACATGGAGTCTGGAAGTCCCAAGTGTGGAGGTCCAGGTCTCATGTCCACTATGGAAGGTGCTGGTCCATGTGGAGAAGAAAAAATTACTTAGAATAAAAGGAAAATGTCTGTGCCCTTTCTGCTTCAGGAGATGGTGAGTTCATCGTGAGAAGCCTTTAGATATAGGATGGATATACTGCATTCATATGGGCACACATATGTTGATGTCTGAGTGGATCTGTGACTGATGTAATCCCTCCAACAATTCAAATTACAGTCCATGCTTCTTTTTTATATTTGTTGAAGTGAATTGAATTGTGCAACTCTTGTCCATGCCTTCCCATAAATCCTCCAAAGAGAGTTCGCTCAAAGACTTCAGAGTCTTCCTGTGTGTACCTCGAAAACCTATGGATACTAGTGGATCACATAGACTATCCATCAAATATTCCTACCTCACACTCAAAGGACTTGCCCATCTTTTCTAGCCATGCTTGTTTTTTGTTTCTATCTTTTAAATGAGAGATATCAAACACATTGCCCACAGGAATTATTTATGTATGGTTTAATGGCCTCTGTTTCTATTTGAGTTTGACACCATTCTTTTAGAAAACTTCTGCACAGTTCTGCATTTTCTCCCATTTGCATTGATACCATGCTACCATGGTCCTTACCATTGTTATTTGGGCATTTCTAATTCTTCAGAGACTATGCTATTCCATGATTCCCCACCTTATGACATAACTCAGAAAGATCAGGGTTAAAAAGAAAAGTTGATTCTTCATTTTAGGAAGAAGCTTGGGTCATTAAAAACACTATGTAATATATCAAATGTAGTCCATCTTCCTTTCCTATTCAGATTGTGCCCAGTTCATTGTCCATCTACAGTTTCTGTCCAGGACATATGTACTGCTAGACAAACTCTACGGGGTTGGGCTAAATGCTCTGTCCACTCAAATATGTATCATAGTCTAGAGATAGTAGGCCTTCTGCAATACATCTTAAGCTTTCTCATATATATGTGTATATATATATATGTATATATATATATATATATATATATATATATATATATATATATATATAGTTAGGCCAAACACTTCTGAGGGAGCCTCAGTTTCCTTATCTGTAAAATGAAGGAGTTAGGTTAGATGGCCTCTGATGACCTTTCCAACTCAAAATCTATGATCCTGTGATTGTAGATCTCAGAATGCAATTATTGCGTTATCCATAAACATGAGAACTTAGTGTGCTTCATCTGTCAGGAGTTACTCTTCCATTTGGACTACATACTGGGATTGTTCTGCCACAGTGGCAAACACTTTTGGTCTACTTTTGTTATACCTTGCTCAGTTTTTGTAAGCAGATGGTCTTGAAACAAAGTTCTCTGCTGGATCTGTGAAGGCATTTTTATGATCATAACATGGGGTCCTGGGGGACTTGTGAGAGAAAACCTTTAAGGACACTTTTTTCCCTCTAGTGTCAAATACTTCTTTATTGTTGTCAAATAATAAGCCCAGTGGGATTTTGTATTTTCTGCATCTTTTGGTCAATTTTACAACCGAAAATGTAGTCATCTCTAGGATATTGTTGGTGAAAGTCTGTTCCTTTTTCATACTTTCATCCATGATACTATTGGTATCCTATTCTTTTTCTCTATATCTTAAGAACCAGTTCCTCTATATGCTCAAAATACTTTTGCTTCTGCTTGAAGCTCTTCTTTATATATTTGGTCTGGTCTTTTGACTGTGATGTCAGAATAACCAAAAGTGGTACTTCCACTGTATTGAAGGAGAAGATAGTTGTGGATTTATTTTTTGTTTTTTGTTTTTTTTGTAATCTTCCTTTTTTTCCCTATCTGTAAAAATAGCTGGAAAAGGAAATGGCAAACCACTCCAGTATCTTTGCCAAGAAAACCCCAAATGAGGTAATGAAGAGTCAGCTATGACTGAAACGACAGAACAACAATAACATTTTTGCCTATTTGCTGTCCTGCTCCCAATTTTATTTTTGAATATTATCAGAATGATCACATTTGATTGTTCCTTGCTGTTTGCTATAAACTTATTTTCTTCCCCCCCCCCAAATTTATTAATTTACTTGTTTTCAGTTTTCAACGCTCACTTCCATAAGTTTTAAATTTTCTCCCCTTCTCTCCCCAATATGGCATGCAATCTTATATGTGTTCTACACATACATTCATATTAAACACATTTTCACATTAGTCATGTTGCATAGAAGAATTACAGTGAATGGGAGAAACCATGAGAAAAACAAAATATAACAAAAGAGAAAGTAGTCTGCTTCATTCTGTGTTCCGACTCTATGATTCTTTCCCTGAATGTGGATGGCATTTTGCATCATGAGTCCTTTGGAAATGTTTTAGGTCCTTGCATTGCTGAGAAGAGCTAAGTATATAAAAAATCAGTCCTCACACACTGTAGCTATTATGGTGTGTAATGTTCTCCTGGTTCCTGCTCACTTCACTCTGCATCTGTTCATCTAAGTCTTTCCAGATTTTTCTGGAGTTCATCTGTTTGTAATTTTTTATAGCACAATCGTATTCCATTACATTCATATACCACAACTTGTTCAGCCATTCCCCAGTTGATGGGCATCCCCTTGATTTCCAGTTCTTCATCATCACCAAAAAAACTGCTAGAAATATTTTTGTATATGTGGGTCCCTTTCCATTTTTATGATCTCTTTGGGATACAGCCCTAGAAGTGTTTTGGCTGGGTCAAGGGGTATGCACTATAAACTTATTTTCACCCCTATAGTTTCTAGTTGTTTCATGATGTGTTACCACTGCTCATAATCTTCCACCACCATCATCTGTAATATTTTCTAAACAAATGAGTTTATATTCTAAGCCAATGTTGCCTTTTGCTTCTATGTTTTTTTGAAAAAGATCATTGGATTATACCCTTATTTACAGTTGAGGAAACTGAAGCCCAGAGAAGTTAAGCAATTTCCCCAATGTCACTTACATAGTAGTTAACTGAACCAGGATTTAAATTAAGATCCTTTGACTCCAAATCCAGCACTTTTCCCACTGTCCCTATGCTGTCCAAGATCAGTTGCTTACTAGCTAAAGTAGTTTCTAGACTCTTGGTCTCCTTGTTGTGGTGAATGATTTAAACTATAGGAAATGGTCATCTATTTCAATGTCTATTCTTTTATCTATTTCAATTTAATAGGTCATATAAGAGTTTTAATTGCGTACCATATCTTCTCATTTTTATTCTTCAAATTTAATATTGTGATTTTTACTCTATTAGGTCCATGATCTGATTGTTCACAATTATAAGGAAATAAAATTGCTGAAGTAGATGGTAGAAATTATAAGCTTTTAACATCTAAATGGACAGGTATAAAGAGGTGTATCACTTAAAGATTTTCATTCCCAGTTAAGTCAACTTGCCATGGATTTCCCTTTTCATGGAAATGCAAAATATGCCTCTGTGTTTGCTGCTACTTTTGGGTCTCAGGAGCCTCTGGCAGGGTAAATGCTAGGATATGCACATCAAGATCTTGAATGAATGTAAAGCATTTATTAAGTGCTTACTGTGTGTCCAGCATTGAGTAACTACTGAGAATACAAAGACAAAAGAGAGACAAACCCTGTGCTCTGGCATCTTACATTCTTTTTTTTTTTTTTTTTTGAAGACAGAACCAAAACATTTATTCAGATACTAGAAAGCCAAATCCATCATAGTAACAAAAATCTATACACAATAACAATGCAGAGAACAACATCATCCCCAAGCCTTCCTCCTGCTAGGCTTTTCACAAACCAGCTCCATTAAAAAAAAAAAATCACAAGCATGCTCACTTAAACAAAATCACAAACAAGCTCTTTCAGTCATGCTAGCCAGCAAGCCTGCTTGCCTGCATCCTTCCTAGCTCCGACTAGACTCTTACCAATTTTCTCTCAGCTCTGCTGTAGGTCCTCCTCTTCCTGTTCCACCCATTCAGCAAATTCCTCCTACAACAGGCTGCATGTGACTCAGACTCATGTGACTCTGGCTTCCATGTGACCCATGCAGGTCACATGGGCCTATTAATGAATGGGAAAGATCTTCCCATTTCAATTGCCATTACACCTGGATGTTAAAGGGAAAAAAATCCCATGTGTGTGTGACCATGGGGTAAGGGGAGGTGCACCGTACTACCTACTTTTTAAAGTCTGCTATTTTAAAGATCTGAGAAAGTTGCTGTAGGCAGCAACTAGTTTCACAATTTCTTTGTTTGTTTATTTATTTATTTACTTTTAGTTTTCAATATTCATTTTCACAAAATTTTGAATTCTAAATTTTCTCCCTGTCTCTCCACTCCCCCCACCCCATAACGCCATGCATTCTGATTAACCCTTCCCTCAATATGCCCTCCCTTCTATCACACCCCTCCCTTCCCTTATCCCTTTCTCTCTTTCCTTGTAGGGCAAGATAAATTTCTATACTCCATTACCTATATTTCTTATTTCCCAGTTGTATGCAAAAATAATTCTCAACATTCATTCCTAATACTTTGAATTACAACTTCTCTCCTTTCCTCCGTCCCCACCCATCCCCACTGAGAAGGCAGGCATTTCAATATAGGCTGTGTAAGTGTAGTTTTGTAAAAGACTTCCATAATAGTCATGTTGTGTAAGACTAACTATATTTCCCTCCATCCTATCCTGCCCCTTGTTTATTCTGTTCTCTCTTTTGACCTTGTCCCTCCCCAAAATGTTTGCTTCTGATTACTCCCTTCTCTCATTTGCCCTCCCTTCTATCATCCCCCTCACCCCACTTGTGCCCTTCTCCCCTACTCTTCTTTAGTGCAAGATATACTTTCATGCCAAACTGAGCATGTCATTCCCTCAAGCCAAATGTGAAGAGAGTAAGCTTCCCTTTTTCCCTCTCACATCCTCCCTTTTCTCCTCCACAGAAGAAGTTTTTTCTTGCCTCCTTGATGTGTGATAATTTACCCCATTCCATTTCTCCCTTTCTCCTCCCAATATATTCCTCTCACCCCTCAAATTTATTTTATTTTTTTAGGTATCATCCCTTCTTATTCAAGTCACCCTCTGTTCTGTGTGTATGTGTGTGTGTGTGTGTGTTTGTAATCCCTCTAACTGCCCAAGTACTGAAAAAAGTCTCAAGAGTTACAAATATTGTCTTTCAATATAGGAATATAAACAGTTCAACTTTAGAAAGTCCCTTATGTTTTCTCTTTCCTGTTTATCTTTTCATGCTTCTCTTGATTCTTGTGTTTGAAAGTCAAATTTTCTATTCAGTTCTGGTCTTTTCATCAGGAATGCTTGAAAGTTCTCTATATCATTGAATAACCATTTTTTCCCCTGAAGTATTATACTCGGTTTTGCTGAGTAGATGATTCTTGGTTTTAATCCCTGTTCCTTTGACTTCTGGAATATCATAATCTAAGCCCTTGGATTCCTTAATGTAGAAGCTGCCAGTGTTATCCTGATTGTATTTCCACAATACTCAAACTGTTTTTTTCTGGCTGCTTACAATATTTTCTCCTTGACCTGGGAACTCTGGAATTTGGTTAGAATATTCCTAGGAGTTTCTCTTTTTGGATCTCTTTCAGGAGGTGATCTGTGGATTCTTTCAATATTTATTTTGCCCTCTGGTTCTAAAATATCAGGGAAATTTTCCTTGATAATTTCATGAAAGATGATGTCCAGGCTCTTTTTTAGATCATGGCTTTCAGGTAGTACTATAATTATTAAATTGTCTCCTGGATTTATTTTCCAGATCAGTTGTTTTTCCAATGAGATATTTCAAATTATCTTTTATTTTTTCATTCTTTTGGTTTTGTTTTGTAATTTCTTGGTTTCTCATAAAGTCACTAGCTTTCATCTGTTCCATTTTAAAGAACTATTTTCTTCAGTGAGCTTTTGAACCTCCTTTTTCATTTGGCTAATTCTGCTTTTTAAAGCATTCTTCTTATTGGCTTTTTGGACCTCTTTTGTCAATTGAGTTAGCCTATTTTTAAAGGTGTTATTTTCTTCAGCATTTTTTTGGGTCTCCTTTAGCAAACTGTTGACTCACTTTTCATGATTTTCTTACATTGCTTTCATTTCTCTTCTCAATTTTTCCTCCACCTCTCTTACTTGATTTTCAAAATTCTTTTTGAGCTCTTCCATGGCCTGAAATCATTGTATATTTATTTTGGAGGTTTTGAATATGGAAGCCTTGACTTCCTCTGATGTTATGCTTTGTGCTTCCTCATCAGAAAGGATGGAAAAAAATATCTGTTCATCAAGAAAGTAACCTTCTATAATAATTTTTTCTCCCTTTTTTGGACATTTTCTTAGTCAGTTACTTGACTTTTGAGACCTTTGTCGAGAGGAGGGTATATTCTGTAAGTTCTCAGTTCCTCCAAGGTGGTACAATCAAGGAAGAGGTGTTTACTCCTCTCCTGAACTGGTCTGGGAGCAACCAAAAACTTTTCTGCTCAGAATCTGCAATGGAATTCCCTCTCCAGAGCCTCTACCAGTGCTCCTCCTCACCCGTGGGTGGAGCTCAGGGCTGAGAATCAGATCAGTGGCTCAGTTCCCCCAAGGGTTTTAGGCAGAGGTCTCCCAGGGCTGCCACTCAGGGCTGAGATTAGATCATCCCTCAATTCCCCCAGGGGCTCTAGGTGGAGGGCTCCAAAAATGGCAGCTGCTGGAGCCCTCCCACTGACCTTTGAAGCTGTCTGTGACATTTGTGGGTTGAGAATCTGGGAACTGCTGCAGGTGGCACCCTGAATCCTGTTCTGGGTCCTGTCCCTGCTGCTCCACGCTGGTCTGGTCTGTGCTTGTTGTGTTGGTCTCGGGATCTTACATTCTAATGAGGAAGACAACATATTTTGGGATATTATATTACATATTACATAAAATAATGTATATTTTGTAATCCCAGCTATGGTGTTACAGCCTGGGAAGTCACAAAGATATTAGATTCAACAATAGGGTAGTACATTGGAATTCCCTTTCTAGAAACAGTCACTCCAGAGCAAGAGGTGAAATTTAGGTGGGGGAAATAAGTATGGGAAGATCTTTGTCCAATACTTAACAATAAGGAGGTGAAAGACCTCCATTTCCTGATACTCCTGTTGGCAAATAAATTCTGTAAGGCTCAGTTTCCAAAGGCAGAAATTACATTGGAAAGGTACATGAAATAATAGCCAAATTTGAACCTGAGGTTTCCTATACCTAAGTTCAGCATAAAAGCACTGGTTTTTGGACCTAGGTTCAAACTTCACATCTGATGCTTACTATCTGTGTGACTTGGGGTAAGGCATTTAACCTTTCTGGACCTCAGTTCCCTCAATTGTATAATGAAAGGGTTGAACTAAGAAGACTTTTGAGATCCTTTCTGTCTACAGGCCTAAGAGCTATGACTTCTAAGAACTATGATTTCTACTTCTCGCTTCAGTGTGTAGGGGTTGTGATGCTGCACAGTGCTGAGAAGTGGGAAGAAGACAATTTATTTGTGTTCAATCATCTAGAAGACTTGGCAACCTTTTACAAGCCATTTGTTACATCCTGTGTCCAACTTAATCCTTTTGGTGAGTGAAGATGTCTCGGTAATCTCTTCTATTGCTTCATAAAACACAGTAATAAAGCCAATAGTTGCCTCCCCCAATAACTTTGCACCAAGAGCATCTTCCCCTTTCCTCCACCAGCTGGGATTGCAGGACCCACAAATCTCCAGTTACTGTCCAGCAGAATAAAACACCCTAAATCTTTCCTCCTGGGTCTTTAACTGTTTTGTGCTTGTTTTCAGATGCTGTCTGTGTAAAATGTTTTTCCTCATCAATGTTTTAACCTCATTTTTGATATTTATTCAGCTCTGCTGAATACGTAGCATTAAACTGAGCTCCAAGGATGGGAGAGTAAATCCACATTTCTTTCTGCTCTCTGGAGGTTTCATAATATTTCCCATTATCTGAGGTTATTGTTATACTTAGGATATTAATGAGCATTTTCCCTGCTGGAGTTTTCATTGCTTCTTCCCTCCCATTCCTAAAAACACAGTTTTGAATTAACATAGGAACCAAGTTATATATTCTTGCTTCATTTCCTCTGATTCTTAATCCTTCTTTTCAGCTTCATACTATTATACATAATATGATTCTCCCATCTGTCCATTTCTTTTGTCCTTGACACTGATTATAAGATTAAACCCTCTGCTGTGTTGTTTTGCTTTCCTTGTAAATTATTTCCAGGCAAATGTGGTGTACCTTCTTTCTTCATATCTAAGGTATAATTAGCCTAGGGATAGTGTAGAGGGGAGGGAAAGGCCCATACTGACCCAGGTCAGTTAGTATGCACTGACTTTCCAGGATGTTAGACTGGTAAGCATACTGAACAGCATGTCACATGAGTTATGAACTGTCCTGTCCTGGAAGAGAGAAAATCACCTACTTACATGAAATCGGATAAATGACAACGTGTGTGTATGTGTGGGTGTGTGGGTGTGTGGGTGTGTGGGTGTTACTTTATGCTTAGCAAGACTCTTTAGAAGTGGTTGTCTGAAGGTCATCTTCTATTTTTATTATCTAACATTTATTAAATGTAAATGTTGTGTTAGGGGTCCTATGCCAAACATCTAGTAGATTTACAGACAGGAATACTTTTTGAATATAGTTTTAAGACTGGTGACTCAATGCTATGCATGTGTCAATATCTTAGAATTGTAGGACTTAGGCCTAGAAGGGGACCTCATCAACCATTTATTCTGACCCCCTTATTTTGTGGATGAGGATACTGGAGCCATAGAGGGAAAGAGGCTTGTTCTAGATCACACAGAGCATAAACTTACAGCTAGAAGAGATCTTCCAAGGCAGTGAGAGATCAGAACCAGGATTTATTTCTTTATCTTGAGGTGGTTATGAATTTCTTTCCCTGAATATCCTGGGACTTTCCAGAGAACTTGTAATGACCTTTGCTTTAGTACTTAGTAGCTAACATTTATATATGCCAAGCCATGTGCTAAGTACTTTATTATCTCATTTGATCCTCATGACAACTCTGCTAAGTAGAAGCTGCTATGATCCCCATTTTACAGTCGAGGAAACTGAGGCAAATACCCAGCATTACACAGAAGTAATCTAAACATGAATTTGAACTCGAATCTTTCAGCCTCACTCCAAGTCCTGTACTTGGCGGCGGGGGGAGGGGGAAGAACATGCAAATAGAGAGAGCTAGAATGACCAGAAAATAAATACCATTGAGTATAGCCTTTAACTACAAATGGATTCTACTAACATCTATGCATATCTCTCTATATAAACATGTATATTTATATGACCACTAGATCATTTTTTAAAATATATTTTTATTTAAATGTTTTTCAATTACATTAAAATTTTTTACATTCCTTTTTAAAAATTTTGAGTTCCAAATTCTCTCTCCCTCCTGCCCTTTGAGAAGATAGGCAATATGATGACAATTATACTTGTGAAGTCATGCATAACATATGCCCATATTAGCTATGTTGCAAAAGAACATATGCACACACACACAAACAAGAACAATAAAGTAAAAAAAGTATGCTTCAATCTGTACTCAGTTCATTAGTTCTCTCTCTTGAGGTGGAGAGCATTTTTCATCATGTGACTTCTAGATTCTTAAAGGATTCCAGCTCTTTTTATTTAACTTTGCTTTTGATTTTAGGATATTCCCTTATCATAGTTAGACTTATTATTAATATATACATTAATATTAATATATAGTAATACATCATTAATATTAATGCATTAATTATGCATGTGCAGGCAAACATGTTTTATATGTGTATACACATACATACATACATACATACCGCCTGGATGGAGCAGACCTTCTGGGAACAGTTAAGCCAAGGTCATAATGAGGTAATCCCAAGATGAGTGTAGGTCTGTGCCCTTCCTGCAGGACTGTGACCATGGGATTTCTTTATGACTTGTAAAACCCTGTCCTTAGCCTAAGGGGTGTGTGACTTGAAATCTCTGACACAACTAACACAGCCAGCCTCCAGCAGGCGCCACCCTTTCTCTAAGCCGGGGGGGGGGGGGGGGGGGGGGGGGGGGGTATGGGGGAGGAGTATCATTGGCCCTAGCTGACCACCTGGTGTGGGGGAAGGATGACCTCCATTTATATTTCTTGTGTTGCTTGGCTTCTTTGCTGGAAGCTTGCCTTCTCTACAGATAGGGCTCCTGTCTTTCTTTGCCTCAGGGCCCAGACTAACTGTCCTGGTGTTATTGTAGAGTTGTTTAGTCATGTCTATCTCTATGTGACCCCCTGGACTTTGTCCAGGAAATTTTCTTAGCAAAGATACTGGAGTGGTTTGCTGTTTTCTTCTCCAGTGCGTCCCCGTTCTACAGATGAGGGACAGAGGTAAACAAGGATTAGGTGACTCACTCAGGGTCAGACAGACAGTAAATATTTGTGGCTGGATTTGAACTCGGTCTTCCTGATTCCAGGACTAGAGCTCTATCCACTATCACCTCTTACTGCCCAGACCAACAGTCCTACCTTGGGTCAAATAAAAAAAAAAAGTGGGGGAGGGACTTGAGATTTTAAAAGGAATGAATATGGATTATAGTTAATGTCATGTACCACATAACTTTTTGTCACTTAATCACATCATACCTTGGTTTCTCTCTCTATAATGACCCAGGAGCAGCATGTTTGTCAAAACGTATAGTAATAACAGTGTAGAAAAGGTGTTAGGTATCGCCATTGTGTGGGAATAGGAAGTTGTTTACTGTGGCAACTCTGGCCATATTGTTGTTCACCATTGCTTACATAAGATTTATTCAGAAGGTACACTCCTCATACATTTTGACTTAATGAAATGATTTAGTTGCCATTGATGGTTGAGAAAATCAGCAATAGTAATGTTAAACTGAGGCAGCTGAGGAGAAGATTGGAGTTGGATGGTTAGATAATAATGATAATAATTGCTAGCATTAATATAGGGCTATAAGGTTTCCAAAGCACTTTACACAGGCTGTCTTATTTGATCCTCACAACAACCTTATGAGATAGGTGCAATTATGACCCCCATTTTATAGATGAGGAAACTGAGGCAAGCAGAAGTTAAGTGACTTGCCTAGGATCACATAGCTAGTAAGTAATAGGCAGGATTCAAACTCAGGTGGAGCCCTCTATCCACTTTCCCACCTAGTTGCTGCACAGGAAAACTCCTTTTCTCTCTACCTCAGTTTCCTACAAATGTGAAACATCTGACTTTACACAGCTCAGAGATAACGCTAGGGCAGCCTCTCTCATTTTATCTTGTGTTGACTCCAGATCTGTAGTCGGAGAACCTGGGACTCAGACCTTGTTCTACTTGTGTTGCCTTGGACAAGTCCCTTAAGCTATCTGTCCTTTGGTTTCCCCTGTAAAATGAGGGGATTAGACTTGATGATCCCTCATCCATCCTACCATCAAACCTAGGCCCTGTTTAACACAACCCAGTACAAAAACACTTGCTTCTGTCTCTGTAAATAATGAGCCTCCTCATTCATGCCCGTATTCCCAGGCTCTACCCCACTCCAGTTCTTCTTGTATGTATCGATACTTCCAAAGTTTGGGTCTGACCATGTCAAGGAACTGACTCCCCATTGACTCTAGGTTGAACTAGAAAGTCCTTTCATTGGCACTTAAGCCCTTCAAAATCTGGCCCCAGCCTGGGATTCTTTTTCATCATTTCCCTTTCTCACTTTACACTTCAGCCAAACTAAAATATTGGGTAGGCTCCATGCACAACACCATTCTGACTCATCTTTCTAAATTCAAATCCAGCCTCAGACACTTACTAGCTGTGTGACCCTGGACAAGTCACTTCACCCTGTTTGCCTCAATTTCCTCATCTGTAAAATGAGCTGGAAAAGGAAATGGTGAACCACTCCAGTATCTTTGCCATGAAAACCTTATATGGGATCACAGAGGGTCAGACACTCCTGAAAATGACTGAACAACTACAATACAGTAAGTGATCCAGATGTGGGAAAAGTAGAGAAGAGGGCCCAGCTAGTGGGATACCCTTTGAAAGAACACTGATTCTAGAGGAAGAGGAATGGATTCCAACTCTTGATCCCTGAGTGATCTTGGACAATTCTCTTTTTATTTTTTTCCAAATTTATTAATTTATTTGTTTTCAGTTTTCAACAATCACTTCCATAAGTTCCAAATTTTCTCCCCCTTTCTTCCCCCTCCTTCCTCAAGACTTCATGCAAATTTATATGGGCTCTACACATACATTTCTATTAAACACATTTTCACATTAGTCATGTTGCATAGAAGTATTAAAATGAGTGGGAGAAACCATGAGAAAAATCAAACATGACAAAAGAGAAAATAGTCTGCTTCATTCTGCATTCCAACTCCATAGTTCTTTCTCTGGATGTGGATGGCCTTTTGCATCTTGAGTCCTTTGGAAATGTGTTAGGTTTTTTCATTGATGTGAACTGCTAAGTCTATCAAAAACAGTCCACGCATACTGTGGCTGTTATTGTGTATAATGTTCTGGTTCTGCTCACTTCATTCAACATCAGTTCATAAAAGTCTTTCTAGGTTTTTCTGAAGTCTTCCTGTTTGTCATTTCTTATAACACAATAGTATTCCATTACATTCATATACCACAACTTGTTCAGCCATTCCCCAATTGATGGGCATCCCCTTGATTTCTAGTTCTTGGCTACCCCAAAAAGAGCTGCTAGAAATATTTTTGTACATGTGGGTCCTTTCCCCATTTTTATGATCTCTTTGGGATACAGCCCTAGAAGCAATATTGCTGGGTCAAAGGGTATGCACATTTTTATAACCCTTTGGGCATAGCTGATCTTGGGCAATTATTACAACCTTCCTCAGCCTCCTTAAGTGTAAGTGGAAGGGTTTGAAGTTAGTTGATTTCTAAGATCTTGCCCTACTCTAAATCATATGAGCCTAATTTTTGGCTAATTAAGCCAGCTAGAATGGAATCCCTCCCAGTACCAATACATTTCTATTAATCTGATACTAACATTTATGAAGCACTTTTAAGATTTACAAAGTTTTCCTCACAACCACCTTGTGAGGTTGCAATTGCAAGTATTTTCACCCCCATTTTACACACAAGGAAACTGAAACTCAGAGAGATTAAATTACTTCTTCTGCATCCTTAGAAGATCATGAGATTTTAGACTTGGAAGGACCCTTGGAGATCATTTGGCCTTACTCCTTTCATTTTACAGATGAGGAAACCGAGGCCCAGAGGTATAAACTGATCAGCCCACAGTCACACATGATACAGTACAAGATTTGAACCCCTGCCTCTCCCAACTCCAAGTTTGGTGGTGCTTTTTTGCTGCCCAGGCATAGCCTAGTATGATATGTAAATGTTGAAAGTAACCACACGCTCTTCAAGCTAGGGCAAGGAAGGAATTATTCCAGGTAAATAGGAAAGCATGCTGAATTTACTCCTTTGACTATTAGTATATTGCTGAGACCAAAACTACTAGGAAGACTGTTGGGAGTTAGTAAAGTATGCATTCTTGTTGAGAAAACTTTATTCAGAGTGCTAATTAAATGCTTCTCCGTAAATGCTTGTCGCTATTAAACATACACATGTGTATAATTTGGGTATCCCTTTTTGTAAAATGTCTGCTTAAAACAGACACATAGAGATCTACAGATATACAATATCCCCGAACCCTTTTATAATTCATGAGATGATTTTATGCCTGCTTTCAGCTAAGACAATATTCTGGACAAGTTGTAAATCTCTAAAAAAAAAAAGCAAAAAGAAAAAACCCCTAGGCTGACAGGAAAAAATGCCAGCTGGTTTTTGGTGCTCTTATGGAAACCATTGTACAACAAGAGACCCATTCATTCATTTGCTTAGTGTTTATTGGCACCTACTACCTGCCAGGTATCGTGCTAGCCATCAGGAATGGGAATATTAAAGTGAAAGAATGATTGTCCTCAATGATCTTCAGTCTATTGGAGGAAAGCATAGATAAGTTTAAATGGTAAGTTCAGGCATATATAAGTTTAGGCAACTAGAGGGGAAGAAAAGTGGGGTATTCAGGAAAAGTTTCATGTAGGAGGTGGTACTCGAACTAGCCCAGAGATAGCTAAGCCTGGAGTCAGGAAGATCTGAATTCAAATCCAGCCCCAGACATTGACTAGCCCTTTGACCCTGGGCAAGTCACTTAACTTCTGTCTGCCACAGTTTCCTCAGCTGTAAAATGGGGATAATAATACCACCTACCTCCTGAAGTTGTTAAGAGGATCATATGGTAGAGTCTTTTAGGCTCTACACAAATATTTACTCCATGTTTAACCCTTGATGGGAGCTAGAGATTTTAAGAGATAGTGTAATCTTATATTTTTGCTGATCAGTTCTTTTCAGTCCTGGCTGACTCTTCATAACTCATTTGGGATTTTCTTGCCAAAGATACTGGAATGGTTTGCCATTTCTCTCTCCAGCTCATTTTACCTATGAGGAAACTGAGGCAAACAGGGTTCAGTGACCTGCCCAAGATCACACAGCTAGCAAGTATGACAGGCTAGATTTGAACTCAGGAAGACGAGCACCTGACACTCTATCTACTGCAGTACCTAGCTGTCCTGGCTTAGGGCATAGCATATGTAAAGATACAGAGGGAGAGAGAACATTGTGTATGGGGATAAGCAAGTTTTCAGTTTGACTAAAAACAGAATGTATGAGTTGGAGTAATGTGAAATCACTCTGGAAAAGTATTTGGAGCCAGATTGTGAAGCTTTAAATGCCAAACAAAAGTGTCTATTTTACAATGGATGCAATAGGGAGCCAGTGAATCTTCATGAGCAAGGAAGAAAAATGATCAGATCTGGGCTTTAGGAATACAAATTTTGTATTTGTGAGGAAGATGGATTAGATAGGGTCATTGTGGTTAGAAAAAGGTGGTTTCATCACTGCCCGAGTGACCACCACAGCCTTCTGTTTTGTTAGATTTTCTTAATTCTTACTAAAATTGTAGTAGTGAAGTCGGGAAGGTGGGGGAAAGTCTCTGTTTCAGCTTCTGTTTCTATTAAAAAGAGGGTGATTCCTCTAACCATTTTTTAATCAAAATAATTTATGCAGGTAGATAGTGTGGCTTAGTTGAAAAAATGCAGTGTATTTGAAATGAGCTGATTTCAGTTCCAAGTTCCAGTTTTGTCATTTAATTACTAAGTGACCACAGGTACATCGCTCAGCCTGTTTCCTCTATCTGAAAGGCAGAGATCTGGATCATTATTTGTAATGATCCAGACTTAGTTGCAAGGTTCCAGTGAGATAGTGGATGCTGAACATAATTTGAAAAGTATAAAAAAAACTAGAGAAATAGAAGTTGTGAATATGCATATTTGTTACAAGGACTTTGGGGTTGTGGTTTTTTGTTTTTTCAATGGGGGAGTGGGCAGGAGGGTGAAGGAGAATAGAGAAGAAAGGAAGGAAAGAAGGAAGGAGAAATTAAAGAAGGAAAGAAAGAAAAATAGTCACTGAGTTATATATTTTCTTTAAGTGCAAAGAAAAGAATAGAAAGAAGGACAGAAAGGCAGACAGAAAGACAACACCAGCTTTGAAAGCTACAGATTGAATTTATATGCTTGAAAAGAAAACTAAACTGTATGTAATAGTTCTACATTTTCATGTACAATCCTTTTTTCCTGTTCCATAGGTGTGGAAATAGCCATTTTATTTGGTGTTTTTTAAGTTTAGGATTAACCAAAAAAGTGAAAAAGAGAAGTCTAACTTGGTGCTATTATGAAGGAAATGAAAACAATAATAACAAATTTAGAAATTGCCTTGGGGAATAGCCAAGTGACTTTACCAGACCGAATCTCTTGTCTCCTTTTCCAGGTCAAGACCTATTGGGGAATCCAATTGTAATTGCTATAGGGGAAAATTCATTTGAAGGATGGCAATAGGGCATAGGAAACAATCCTACTTCATGCAGGTGGGGAGAGGTGTGAAAGTGGCACCAGAAGAAGAATCTTAGGGCAATTGGACCCTCAGACTGAGGCTTGATGGCAATTTTCCCATCTGCTACTGGAGGACTAGGAAGCACGGTCTCAGGGCAAGTGCAGGCAGGATGCCCCCACAGGATGACTGCACATGGCAAAGCCTGTTTCCCCACCTTAGGCTGCTAAGTAAAACTGTAGGATTCAATCTAAGAATTCACTGCATGTTCCCCTCCCATCTTTCCTCTGGATATGGCGAGAAGTCGGGGCACCTGGATGGGATTGAGGACCCATCAGACAAAGTAACAGAAGTTGATATGAAGAAATAAGCTCTGTCCTGATCAACGAGGATCTGAATTTTCAATTTAATTCCACTATGACCATCACTCTATGCTCAGAATAATAAAGAGGAGATAAGAAAATGTTGGAGGAAGGAGTAGCAGAATAATAAAACTGTATTTTTCAAATGGGAGTGGGAAAGGGCTGGGATTCGTTCGAGTTAGATTTGTTCTTTCTAACTGAGTTGGATTGAGCAGTATGGAAGTCTATGACCTGGGACCCCTGTGTTTATGCACAAATTCATCAGCCAGTTAGTCAACAAACATTTAATAAGCCCATACTATGTACCAGGCACTGTGCTGAATGCTAAGGAACCATTATTCTTAAGGAGTACTGAGTTTAATGGAGGAGGCAACAGGTAAATAACTATGTACAAACAATATATACAGGATAAATGTGAAGGGGTCAGCAGAAGGAAGGAACTATGTTTGTTCTTTACTAACACTGAGAAGCTGGTCCAGGATACCCCAGCTTTTGGCCAGAAACTGCTACTTATGCCATGATGACATCACCTAAAGTTTTGGTTTCATTTGGGGCTTTGGGGCATAAGTTCAAATAAAAAAAGAAATTATTTTTTAAAACTTTAATTCTGCCTCTATACTGGCTCCAGGAGGTTAATCCCTTAGGAACGAATTATTTATCTCCCAAGCGGGTCCTAAGAGCAAGACATTGAGGGGATTATTTTGATTTTTAGAGATTTCCATGGGGTTCTCTAGAGTCTGTCTAACAGTATACATACTGGTATAAGATGCAAAAAGCACCGGGTTATCAGTGTCTTCTAAAAGCTCTGTGCTTCTCATAGCTTGACTCCCCTAATTTGTCAGGCAGAAGTGAACAAACAACCCTTTCTGTTTGCTGAGTAGACAGAAGGAAACAGAAGCCTGATTTACTGGCTAGCAGCAGCTAGGTGGTGCGGCCGATAGAATGCTGGGATTAGGATCAGAGAGACCAGAATTCAAATCAAACCTCAGATACTTCTCCCAACTGTGTGATCCTGGGCAAATCACTTAACATCACTTTCCTTAATGGTAAAATGGGGATGATAATAGCATCAACATCTCAAGGCTGGTGTGAGAGTCAAATGAGATATTTGTAAAGTGCTCATTCCTGTAAAGTGTGTGATACATAGCAGGTAATTAATAAATGCTTCCTTTTATGAATGGCTCCTTTTTCTTCCCTTTCCCCCAATTACCTTTTATAATAAGGCAGAAGGAGAATAAGATAGTGATTACTTTGTGCCTTAATTCTCCCATTTCCATGATGGAAATATTATATATATATATATATATATACATATATATGTGTGTATATATATATACACACACATATATATACACATCCACATATATACAAACACATACACATATATACACATCTGTCTGTCTGTCTGTCTATCTATCTATCTATCTATCTATCTATCTATCTATCTATCTATTATATATCTCTTGGATCTAGACTAGAACTTGGAAAAGGGATGGGGGGGATGGGGCATAAAGAAAGGGATGAAAGGTATTTATTTACTTTTCATTTTAAGGTATGATATTCTGCTCCCTGAGGACAAAGGAGGCAGGCACAATGACAGAAGTGCTAGGAACTTTTATAGGTCACTGGATCAGAGATCTCATTGATGTGGGGATTCCCTCCAATAATGCACATTGCAACCCAGCCATCCCTACAATCTAGGAAGAGAGCTCAGGAACTAGCTTTATGGGTCATTCCCTGACTAATCTGTACCCATTAGACAGTGTCCTTGATTATAAAGATATCTAAGTCCCAACCAGTGCAGTAAAAGTTTACCGCCAGGTTATACGGAAAACGGAGACTACTGTGTCCAACACCATAGTACAGATTTTTTTTTAATAGTATTTTTTTCCAATTACATATAAAGAGAATTTGTTACATTCATTAAGTATGAGTTCCAAATTTTCTCCCTCCCTTACTCTTTCACCTCCCTAAAACAAGCATTTTGATATAGATTATATATGTAAAATCATGTAGAACATGTTTCCATATTAGTCATGTTTTAAAAGAAGAAACAGACCAAAAGGAAAAAAAAAGGCAAAAAACCAAAAAGAAAGTGAAAATAGTCTGCTTCTATCTTCATTCAGACTCTATCAGCTCTTCCTCTGAATGTGGAGAGCATTTTCTGGTGTGAGTCCTTTGGAATTTTACATGAGCCTAACTTCCAGCCATATACCTTCTTCGAAGATCAACTGAAGAATATGTCATTCTGATTCCAGATGTTCTGAGTAAAAAGTCAATCTTTACCTAAGGTGGGGCTAAACACAGGACAGAGTTTCTCTCCAGAACCTGAAAGCAGTGCCCCTCACTACAAAAGCCCCCTTCTTCTCTCCTCACCCCTAGCAATGAAGCAGTCTTTAGTAAAAGAATAAGTAGTTCCTTCCCAGGTGCGGTCCAGATCTCTTTGAGGAGAAGGCTGGGGATTTGAGAAGTGACCCAGTTTGACCTCATTTTATTGGTGAAGTAACTGGGACTCAGAGATGTGAGATGACTTTTCCATAGCCCCGTGGAGAGTCACTGGCAGAGCTGGGATTAGAATCCAGGTTTTCTGACATCAATTCAGTTCAATAAGCAGTTTTTAAGTGAAAGGCACTGTGATAGAGCCTCTATCTATCTATCTATCTATCTATCTATCTATCTATCTATCTATCTATCTTTCTATCTATCATTTCTATCTATCATCTATCTCTATTTATACATATATATAGTTATATATTTACACACACACACACACACACGAGCTCCTGCCGTCAAGGAGCTCACCATTTTTAGTCCACTGCCTTCTGTCCATTTTGCTTTATGGAGAAATGAATTCAGTTATATTCAACAAGCACCAAACACCTATTCACAAGGGATTGCATTGAA
Organism: Notamacropus eugenii; assembly: GCF_028372415.1. Taxonomy (NCBI): domain Eukaryota; kingdom Metazoa; phylum Chordata; class Mammalia; order Diprotodontia; family Macropodidae; genus Notamacropus; species Notamacropus eugenii. The sequence goes on along the minus strand of NC_092876.1, from coordinate 277,747,938 downwards.
GGGATTGACAAAATAACTGAGTTCTGCCCCAGAGAAATCTGAGTCATTTATCTAAGGTCACCACAGAAAAATAATTGAGTGGTTGGGAGATATAGTGAGAAAAACTTCCCTTCTGGAGTCAGGGGTGCTGGGCTGGTTGGAATAATGGCTTTGTCATTTACTGCCTATGACCTTGGGCAAGTCACTTCCTCCCTGGGTCTCAGTTTCCTAGTCTAAAAATGAAGGGATTGGACTAATTTACCTCTATGTCCCTTCGAGTTCTAACTCTTTGCTCCTAAAAGCCAGGGTTCCTGACTCACAATCTAAGGTTCTAGGTGTAGACTGATAGCTTATTGTTGTGGGAAGAGCAAAGGATTGAGAATTGTTCAAAAATTCAGCCCAACTACTTATTAGCTGTGTGACGGAAGGTGAATGATTTTACTTGTTTGATCCTATTTTTGAATCTATAAAATGGTGTGATAATAGCTGTGGAACAACTGACAACTCTGAGAGGTAGATGCTATTACTCTCCCCATTTTACAGACGAGAAAATTTGGGCAGAGAGCATTAAGTGACTCAGAAACCTGATTTGAACTTAGGCTTTCCTTCTTCCAGGTAGAATTCTCTGTCTATAATGCTACCTACGGCTTCTACTCTCTGCCTCTACTGTTTACCCTCATTAGCTCTTGGGAAATTCTTTTGCTTACCTGAAGCTTTGTTTATAAAGGAAACCAAGAACAGACCCAAGCTATCTTTCATCAGAGACTATGGGATCCAGACCTCTCTCCAAGGTATCATAGCCAAGTTCAGCATGTAGGCTCATGCAACATTGTATATCAGAGTCTGTATCTTGCCACAGGACCCAGATGGCTCTGGAGGAGAAAGTGAGGCTGGTGACTGCACAGCCCTTCCCACCTAAATCCAATTCAAGCGCATGTCATGGCATCACCTCCCTGATGTCATGGTCCTCTTTGAGAACGAAGGACAAACAACAACACCACCTATCTACAAATGTTGCCTTTCTTCGTTCTTTTCAACTCATCACTGTCTCTCTGGAAACACTTTTCCCTTGCTCTCTTTCCCTGAAATTCAATCTCCTCATCCTCTGCCCCATCAGGGCCTTTTCCTTCCAGCTGTCCACTCTCTGTCCACCAGGGGGAGCCCTTCACCCATAGAAGAATGCCCCATTCTAAATCCTCATGGCCCAGAGGCCCAGGTGTATTTTGGCCTGTCTTTCTTTACCCGGTGGGGTTTCCCCTCTTCTCTTTCGAAGTTACTGAGCCGGCTTTGGTGCCTTGGAGCTGAGTCCTCCATCTGGTTATGTGAGGGCCAGCTAGGCCCCCAGGTCGTCCTTTCCTGCGCTACTCCTTGCACACCTGGCACTCCGGGGGCCTCTCAGCCTTCTTCGAATCCCCCTGGCCGCCCTACTTTTGCCCTCACTGTTTCCCCCAGCGCTCCCCTCTCCTGCTCCCTGGGCAGCCACAGGTGTGGCCTTCGCCAGCACCCAGACTGTTACCCTTTTTTTCCTTCTTTGGTATTATGTCCCTTACACACACACATACACACAACACACTTTATTCAATCCTCCTTTACACACAAACCCCTTACACATCCCTTTCACACACATCCCCTTTCCACCACACACACACACACACAGACTTTATATACACATCCCTTACACATATCCTTTATAATATACCTTTTACACTCGTACCTTTTACATCACACTACAAATACCCTTTACACACACACCTTTTCTATACACACCCCTCACACATACCCTTCACACACACACTCCTTTTCCACCTACACCATATGTACACACAGCCCCTTTACACCTACACCACACACCCTTTATGCACGTGCCTTTTACACATACACCCTTTTTGCACACACATGTGTACACCCCCCCTTTACACCACACTGACATACCCCTTACACACCTTTTACACTCATGCCATATATACACACCCCTTACACACCCACAAACTACACACCCACCTCTTACACACACCACCCACAGGGAGCGCTTTTGCTCTCGGGGCTCCAGTGTTCCACCTGCTGCCCGGTCTCGAGCGCGGCCGCCCCGCTGCAGTTCCCCGGCTGCCCAGCGGGTGTCGCCCCGCGCCTCGCCGGGCCCTCTCTCTCCTCCCTCCCTCTCTGGCTCCCCAGCTCTCTCTCTCGCTCGCTCGCTGGGGCCGGACACAGACCGCCTTCGGCTGCCGGCGGATCGGGCTGGAGCCGCGGCGGCGGCTGCGGAAGAAGGGGGGGAGGGAGGAGGAAAACAACGGCCCAGCCCCCGGCTGACCCGCGGCGCGGCCCCCAGCCCATCCCCTGGAGCTCGGACCCGCTCAGGTAGGGCAGCCGCCCCCGCGCCCCAGCCCCCGTCGGCGGGGCGCCTCGAGTCCCACCTGTGCGGGGCACCCCGACCCGCGCCCTCCTGCCTCGCCCCCCACTTCTGCCCTCCTTTCTGCCCCGCGTCCCCGCGTCCTCGCTTCGCTCTTGTCCCCGAAGCCCCATCCCCTGCGTCTTTCTCTGCACCCCCAGTGCTACCCTCCCGACCCCCTTTTCCACCCCCGCCTCCTGTGTCCTGATTTCCAGCTTCCAGAGCCCCCTTCCTCCGGTCCTGTTCCCCATCTCTCTCGATCCCGCCTCACCCCCCCAAAAACTCCTTATCTCGGTCTTGTCCCCTTCCACCCGATTATGGCCCCTTTCCCAATTCCTGCCTTCTTTTTTTCTGTCTCCAAACACGGGCTCTTCTCCCGTGCCTCCTCTGATCTGGATCGAGCCCCCATCTCAGCCCAATAACCCAGTACCCCCATTAAGTCTCCTTCTCTGTACTATATGCTTCTTCTCCCTCTCCCTTTCCCTTCCCCCCTCCCCTTCTGGACTCCATCCACCAATCTTTCATTCCCCCCCCCCCCCACCTTGTGCATCCCTGGGGGAGTCCAGCATCCTACTAGCACTGACCTCCCTTACATCAATTGTGTTCCCCCTGCATCCTATCCCCAGTTTAGCAGAACCCAAAATCTGGAATGAGAAGTGAGGGAGAAACTCCAGAAACCTGCAGTGGTGTGTGTGTGTGTGTGTGTGTGTGTGTGTGTGTGTGTGTAAGGGGGGCTTGCTGATTGACATTCACTCCAGTGAGGCACAAACAGTGCTGTGAAGCTGCAGTTGGTTCAGGCCTGGGGAGACAGAGAGGGGTGTGTGTATATATGTGTGTGTATGTATGTATGTGTGTATGTGTGTGTACTGGTGGGGGAGGTGAGATGGGAGATGGGGATCTGAGAGGAAGAGAATTTCTTGCTGGGGTTGGGGTTTCAAAACACTTGAAATGCTTATGTCTCCCCTGGGTGCCTGAGAGCTTAAGTCAGAAGGGGAGCAGTTGGGGAGGAGAAGGGAAGAGTTGACCAAGGTACCTGAGGTTTGGGTAGAGAGGGAGAGCAAGAGCAGAGTTATCCGGTTGCCTCTGACTGGCAGAGGCCAAAGTCATGTAGGCTAAGATTTCTCCCATCCGGACCTCTAGCTGTAGAGATCTTGGCATCTGTTTTCTACGCTGCCATCTTCCTCCCAGTGCCTGCTGTCTGGTTGCCACACTGGTGCCACCTCTCTGTCTCCCTCCAGTGGATCTCCTGAGCATGTGTTTGAGTGCCTTAGTTGGTTTAGAAGGGGGAGTGGGATTCTGTGCCAGCTCTCCACCCCGGGGGCTGGGGACACCTGTGCCCCCTGGTGTTTTAAGAATGAGTGGGATGGGATTTGTTCCTCTTTCCCAGACACCTGCCTCAGTCTTAGCAAAGGAGACTGTTTTCTAGTAGAAGCAAAGAGAGAAAGCTTTGTGCTACCTGTGGGTAATATATGGGTAGTACAAACACCTCCTTCCACACCTAGAAACAGTTAGATTAGCTTTACCTGGCACAGAAGCTGTCCCTCTGGCAGCAGACACTGTACAGTGCCAAGGGAGACAGGAGCCTTATCCTGGGGATCTTGTGGTATGTTTGGTGGAAAGCAGGGTGGAGTTGACTTCTCTACTCTCACAAAGAAGGAGGGAATTTTCAGGGGTCTTCCAGCTGAGCGGCACTGTTCCCTCCCTTTTCTGAAGTTGTAACTCATTTCTTGTAATTAATTGGGTTTTTAAATTTTCTCCTACTGGCTGGATGTGTTCCTCAAGGTCATGACCCTTTGGAGAATTAATCTAAAATGCACACATTACAGTGTCTGGGTTTGTTTAATTTTTTGCCTTTTATTCCATTTCTGTTGATCAAGCCTTCCACTGGGATCCAAGGCCTTAGCTCTCCTATCAGTCTTCTCTCAGATCTCCTCTCCCCTCCCCAAACAGTCCTATCCTCTGGTTTCCTAAAATCCTATGCCTGCTGCCCCACTAAGATGAGTGGTGGGGTTGCCCACCAGTCTGCAGCTGGCTCCCTCAGGGGACCAGTCTAGATGAGGAACTAGGCCTCTGAGTCCTCTACGGGGATGGAGTCAATGTTGATGCTAGTGGGAGTGGGGTAAAGGTGGGGAAAAGCTTTGATTTTCTATGCCCTTTAAACTCTTTCATGGACCAGTGTTGGCTCCTCTGTCCCCAAATTCCTTGTTCCTGTTTTTTAGTTTGGTACATACCCATGCATGCACATGCACACACACACACACACATACACACATGATGGGGAGAGAGAGAGAGAGAGAAACAGTCACAGAGAGAGTGAGAAACAAAGAGAAATAGAGACATACAGAAAAATACATAGAGAGTGGAGAGAGGGAAAGGGAAAAGGAGGGAGTTGTTGTTCTCTTAATCATTTAGGAAAAGGAGAGAACTCTTGTTTACAAAAAGAGAAACTGAGAGAGGCCCTTGAACTTGGCAGCAGTGGGGCTGAGTATAAGCAAAGCCCGTGAGGGATATAGAGAAGGGGACCCTTGATAGCTACCAGGGGCATTTCCCTAAAGTCATGAAACAGTGTTGTACAACTCAGGTTGCAGCTCACTGCAGAGGAAGTTGGAAGTGATACCAGCGAGATGGAAACACTGGATGTGTTTGAAATCACCTAGGAGAGGAGAGAGCTAGGGGCACTTAGGTGATGCAGTAGCTAGAATGCTAGCTTGGAGTCAGGATGACCTGAGTTCAAATTTGACCTCAGACCCTTACTAGCTGTGTGACCCAAGTCATTTAACTTCTCTTTGCCTCAGTTTCCTCAAATGTGAAATGGGGATAAGAACAGTGCTCATCTCCTAGGAGCAAATGAAATATTTGTAAAATACTTAGCAAAATGCCTGGCATGTATGTAACAGGGACTGTAGAAATGCTTATCTCCCCACTCCCCATGGTTGTAAGGCTGGAGGTGAGTAGGTAAATTGTGGTTAATGTGTTTGAGAGAGAATCTCTTGCTGTTTCTGCATAACAATACCTTACCATTTGTATAACACCTTTCAGAAAGCTTTCAAATGGATTGTGTCATTTGTTCTTTTATTGCCAACCTATGAAAATAGTGTAGATTTTAATTATTTCTGTTTTTTTAGCTGCAGAAACTGAGGCCCAGGCCCAAGCTCCTACAGTGACGTGGTAAAGTTGAGTGTCACAAAAATGCAGAATCCCAGAATGTAAAGCCAGCTCAAGACTCGTTCTTATCCATCTTGGCCCTGAGCTCTGACTCTGGTTGGCACACACTTCAAGTCCAATGCTTTTCTCAAGGCCCTGCCTCTCCATTCTGGTCCCTAGATCCGTTAGGGCTAAGTTAGCCGTTCCTCTGCTGTATACTTGACATGTTCATTCACTTCAGTAGCCACCTTCTTCCTTTTCCCTGTCCATCTCCATTATTGCCTTTAAAACCTGGCTCAAAACTTACTTTTTCACAGTTGCCAAGCATCCTGACCAACTCTAACTTGATTATTTCTTGTATCTGTGTCCCTTTATGTGCTCAAACCTGCCACATTGACATATACAGATGTAGGTATATGTCTTACCCTACTTTTGAGTGCCTTAATTTTTAGAAAATTTTTTCTTAGATAAGGTCTGAATGCATATCAACTCCATTGATCCATCCATCGATCCATCCATCTATCCATCCATCTATCCATCGATCCATCCATCTATCTATGTATTGCCAATTCAATCCAAATGCATTTACTAAGTGTCTAATATGTGCAAGGCACATACTGCTTTCAAACTCCTTCCTTTATTGCTAAGCTGGTTCTTTCTATCTCGTTAAATGGCACCTCTACTGTTCCCAGGTCAGTCTGGCTGATAAGCTTGGAACCATCTTTGATATCTTCTTTACTATCGACAAGGCCTGGCAAACCTTCCTTTTTTAGTATCTGTAGAATCTCTTCATTCTCATAATTCCCACTCTCCAGTTTAGGCCCTGGCTAGATTATTGTAGTAATTTCCTCATTGGTCTCCTTGCTTCTAGCCTCTCTTCCAGACTACCTCACACCACTGCCAGATTAATTTTCCTAAAACATTGCTTTTGACAGATTGTTCACCTGCACAAAAGCCTTCAGTGCTTCCTCATTGCCTACAGGATGAATTGTCAAACTCCTTAGTGTGGCATTCAAGGCCACTACAGTCCCTAACCTTCCAAATTTATCAGCCACTTGTTCCCTGTGTGAGTCAGACTGGCCTCCTCACTGTCTCCTTGAAATGATTTGTGATGTTAGAGTATCACAGAAGCTCAGTAGGTAGGGACCTCCGATATGGACCTGAGTTGGAATCCTTTCTACCTTACATCCCCAACAAGTCAGTCTTTACTTCAGACTTGCACAACTTGGCAGTAGGTAGGGGTCAAAATTAAAACAGGCTAAACTTCTTCTGGGCTGCAGATAGATTTATAGCAGTTCACTTTCCAAGTAAAGGTATAATTAATGATCAAACTATTTTGTAAATTAACTATGTTGAAAAGAGGAAATCTCAATTAATATCAATTAATTATACTTATTACTTAAGATTTTTATCATGAAATCACATTAATGTTAAAAAATTACTTTGCTAAGCAGTACAAGTTGTAATATATTTTTCAGGTTCTCTTACTGTTTACATTTAGTAATGATTGAAAACACAACAAAAAGACACGACTCTAGCTCCTCTCAGACTAGAGACAGACTAACTAGTTGCTTGCTATGGGTCCTGTAACAAACAGGAGAGAGTATGCAGTGCAACCCACCTGCCAGGTTACATGGTGGACACAGAAGCGGAAGACAGGTTAAATGGGGCACAGACGAAGCATTCATTACATCTTGACTTTCTTTTATGTTCTCAACATTTTTGGATGGCCATCTGAAATCCTTTGGTGGGCCACAAGTGACCAGTGCAGGCCTGTTTTACTTGAAGGCTTGTTCCAAGGGAAAATCCACTCCTCTGGAGCCAGCCATTCAACTTTGGGATGGCTCTGATTTTTAGGAAGTTTTCTCTTAGGTAACGGTGGGTGAACACAGAAGACTTGCACTTTTCAGACCAATCAATCAACCAATTACTCCCACCTAATTAATGTAACTAATAATATGATATATACTATGATTCCTTTATCAGGTGAGACCACTTCTTTGATTGAGTTATAGAATCAGTGAAAGATGAAAAGTGGATAGGAACAATTCCTAAACACCTTATTTGAATCAATCAGTCAACTAAAGGCATAAACTAGGTGGGGAAAAGTCTTCAATCAATCTGAAAGGAGTAAAATGCTTACAGCCATTGGATGAAATGAGATGATACTACAGAGAAAGTATAATGGGGTTGGTTGAAGAGAATTTGCTCAAGTCCTGTGGGGCTTGCATAAAGGCAACAAACCAGTTTGGAATCCAGGATTCCAATAGCATCTAGACTAGTGATGGAGCAGCCCCAGCCAACCCCCTGAAAGGAAATCACTCAGGGAAGGGGTCAGAAGAGGAGAGAGTTTCTATCTTTCCTCATTCTCGTCCTCCTTGCCCACAGGAAGGGATACCCGGTGTTCCTGGAAGAGCATGGACAAATGGTATTTTCCGCATCAGGGGTTTATGATGGATGGATAGGATAAGCATTTTAAAAGTGCCTACTATATGACAATTACAAATATTTTCTCATTTGATCAGAGTTCAGTGCTGAAACCTTTTGTCTTCTTCCTCTGTAGTACTGTACTTGGTGATCAAATCGGCTCCCATGGATTTAATGATCCTATCTATGCTGATGATTCTCAGATCTGTCTGTCTTGCCCCAGTCTCTCTGCTGTCCTCCAATCATGTATGTCCAACTGCCTTTCAGGCATCTTGAACCCAATGCCCAGTGGACATCTTAAACTCAATATGTCCAGAGCCAAACTCATTAGCTTTTCCCCTCCCTATGTCTTGCCTCCCTGATACTATAGAGGGCAACACCATTCTCCCAGTCCCACAGGCTCCCAACCAAGGAGTCATCCTGGATTCCTCACTATCTCTCATCCCTTGTATCCAATGCTTGTTGACTTTACCTTTGCAATATTTCTTGAATATACCTCCTCTTCTCTGGTACTCCCACTACTTTGGTGCAGACTCTTTTTGTTTGATGCTTGGATTATTGCAATAGTTCCTGGTGGATCTGCCTGCCTCAAGTTTCTGCTCATTCCAACCTGTCCTCCATTCAGCCACCAAAGTGATTTTCCTAAAGGTTAGATCTGATCATGTCACTCTCCTACTCAATAAACTCTAGTGGCTCCCTATTGCCTCCAGGATCAAACACAAAATCCTCTGTTTGGCATCCAAAGACCTTCAGAACCTAGTCCCATCCTATATTTTCAGTCTTTTTATACCTTACTCCCCAGAATGTCCTCTTTTATCTAGTGGCACTGGCCTCCTGGCTAAGACATCTTTCAGCTCCTGGCTGTCCTTTATGCTTGTAATGCTTCCCTTCCTCTGCTCTATCAACCTCTCTGGCTTCCTTTAAATCCTAAAATGGAATGGCTCTAATATTTAGGAACTACAAAAAATCTGACATTCTCCAGAAAACCTTCCTCATCCCCTCTTACTTCTAGTGCTTTCACTCTGTTAATTACTTCCTAGTTATCCTGTATATAGCCTGCTTTTTTATATATTTGTTTTATATATTTGTCTCCCTCAGGTAGAAAGTTCCTTGAGGACAGAGATTGTCTTTTGCCTTTCTGTGTGTCCTCAGCACTTAGCACAGTGCCTGGCACACAGTAAGCATTTAATAAATATTTATTTATTGATCCTTACAATAACCCTGGCCGGGGTGGGGGTGGGGGGTCACAGCTGCTATTATTAAACCCATTTTACCATTGAGAAAACTGAGGCAGAGGGAGGTTAGGTGACTTGCCCAGGATTATACAGCTAGTATCAGATGTGAACTCAAGTCTTCCTGACTTCAGATCCAGTGCTCTACTCACTGTGCCACCTAGCTGTCTCTGTGACATACTGGACACATTAGAGAAGCAACTTTGGGATTCTACAAGGGCCCTGATCCTGGAAGCCCAGGAAAGAGCTATATGTAACTTAGAGGAACATAATAAGGACTCCAAGAAGGGAGAAAAGGACTCTCATCCAATGAGGAGCTTTGAGGTTCCCTTGCCAAAGATGCCCCTAAGCTTGAGCCCTCTTTGCCCAGGACTCTCTATATACTTGTGGGAGAGTACATCCCAATCTTTTCGGGGGGTTTTTAAGGGAGATGTTTCTGGGTTTTGTTATATCTCCTCAGTAAATATCCCCTTATAAAAGCTAATTAATGTTAATAGATTAAATGACATTGGAAAGCACAAATATGTGGGGTCCTGAGAAATAAGCCCCAATCCCTCTGAGTTCCCTCTAGAACCCTGTGGTAAGCCATACTCAGCTGCCCTCTGGGGCTCAGGCTGCTGATGAGAGTGAGAATAAGGCCAGGGACTGTGCTACGCATATACTGAGTTGAAACCTGTTTCTCCTGATGTCAAAGGTGGGCTTTGACCCAAGAATTGGCTTAGGATTATAGAAAGCAAATAAAATGCTGCATTCTGCACATGGTCTTTTGAGCCTTTGATGGATTTCAGGGTTATAGGTGAGCTCCACTAATGGTGCAGACTACCCATATAGTTTTTTATTCTATGTAACTTTCGTAAGACTTTTGCAGGCAGGCAGACAGGTGGCCTACCCAGTGCAGTGTGGGCCCTCCTCCAGAGCACTTGACGTTGCATGGAAGCTAATGGGGCACAGGTGCAGAGGCTCTCCATTCTTTATCCCTTTGCTCTCTAGTCAAACAACTCTGGTTTGGATCCTCACACTGCCTCTTGCTACCTGTGTGATCTTGGGCAAGTCATTTCCCTCTTTGGGGCTCATTTTCCTAATCTGTAAAATGAAGCAAGTAGACTATTTGCTTCCTAAAGGCCCTTCTGGCTCTGGAGTGAATGCAGCATTTAAGTGCCTACTATGTTTAAATTGCTGTGGGATATAAACAGAACAGCAGAACTGGCAATGCTCTTAGGGAGCTCATCTTCTGATGGAGGAGACAGCACATATGGATGGTTTTAGCGGCATGTCGGATGGAAAGGTCCACAGAGTGTGGTAGTAAAGCAGATGGCAATGTCTCTTAATTGATGTCATTATGTCATGTTATACTGTTACTGGGGCTCCTGGGCTGTCTCCATTAGGGATCGTCATGGTGGTGATGGTGGCTTGCCTTGTTGGTCATGTACTATCTCCTGTCTCTCCCTCAGGGTATGCCCCTGCTCGACTGGACTGGCATACCTGCCCTTTGAGTGGCAGTTGGTTACCAGGTGATGGGGGGGTGGCTAGCCCCTTCCCTATGAGAGTTGATTCCCCGGATGATGGCTATGAGGGGCAGCTCTACGATCTTGGTGCTGGTATCTTTTCTCATTGTGTCTCCATTAGTAGTATGTTATAATCTGCTTCTACCCGTCCTGTGCCTCTCCAGGGCCCTTTAAGTGGTCTCTCTGCTTGGACCAATCATATCCTTTAAGTCCACATGAATTTGTACTCTCTCTGGGAAGCCTTGGCAGATTGTTTCCTTTCCAACTCTCCAGTCATCCTTCTTCGACCAGTTGCCCTTTGTAACTCAGCATATGTCTGCTTCTGGTATTAGTTACCTTTTTAAGTGTATATGTCTTGTCTCCTCAGCCAAATTAACAGTTCCTTGAGGTCAGCCATGATAACTTATCTTTCTTAGTTGTTACTTAGTAATTCTTTATTTGATTATGTGTTCACTTTGTCTAGTATTCATCTGCTTTAAGATCCAATGTAGTCGGGCGTGATGTTCCACACCTGTATCCTCGCTACTGAGAAAGCTGAGACTGGTGGATTGCTTAAGCTGTAGTAGAGCTCAGTCAGTCTGGTGTCTGCAGTAAGTCCAGCAGCAATATGGAAAGCCCCCTGAGAGTGAGGGGACTACTTGGTTGCCTAAGAAGAGGTGAACATGCCCAGGTCAGAAATGAAGTAGGTTAATAATCAGTAATGGGCTTGGGTGTGTGAGTGGTTGGTATGCTTCCAACCTGGATGACATAGACTCAGAGGAGAGAGAGAGAAAGAGAGAGACAGAGACAGAGAGATGGAGAGAGAGACAGAGAGACAGACAGAAAGAGAGAGAAAGAGAAGAAAGAAAATCCAGTGTAAAAGAAATCCAGACTTTCCTCAAACTCCTCTAAATCAAGGCATAAATTAAGAGTATCCACGTTTGTTTTACAAAAGGATTCACCATAGACTTTCCTTAAATAGCCAGCATCCATTTCACTCAGTTCAATTCAAAACACATTGATTAAGGGCTTCCTATGTACAAGGCATTCTGCTCAAAAAACCAAAAGAAACAGTACCTGCTGTTAAAAATCTTATGGTCTATTGTGGGGTTATAGCAGGTAAATAGAGAAGTCAATATAAAGTATTTGTAACTTTATTTAAAGTAATTTCAAAAGGAAGAGTGTTTGAACTATGACCATACACACATATTAAGCTCTGCTTGAACACAGTCTCTCAGAAATCAGTCACTGGAGATTTCTGAATCCCTACTGTGTGATCCACATCATGTTAGGAGCTATGGAACATATAAAAAGAAACAATCATTTCTGTAGAATTTTAAGGCTAATGAAACAGATCTCCCAGAATAACTGCATGAGGTAGTAAGGGCAAGGATGATTATCCCTGTTTTACAGGTGAGGAAACTGAGGCTCAAAGAGGTTGGAGCACTTGCCCAGGGTCGCAAAACTTGTAATCAGGACCTGAATTCAGGTTCTCCTTTCCAATCTATCAAACAAGAATAAGAGGGAAGCCCTTCCCAAAGGGGTATATGGTAACTGAGAAAGGTAGAACTTACAGAGGCAGAATATTGAGGGAATAATTAGATGCTGTATTTTCAAGTAGTGACTCAAAGTTGTGTAGGGGTTATCCCAGAGAAAGGAAAGATCATATCTGATGGGCATTGGAGGCAGAGAGATTTTGTGAAGGACGAAGGGGTGGAAGGATCCTTTATGGCACTTTGACTGAGGGGCCACATGTGGCCTTGAGGCCCCAGGTTGATTGCCCACCCCTGGATAGTCTGAAAAGCCAATGAGCTATTTCTTGTAGAGGAACAGAATGATTCATTCTTTTATTCCTCAAGGTATAAAAGAGGACAGTAAATAAACCTTTGTTAGTCAATAAGCATTTATTAAGCTCCAGCTGTGTGACAGGCACAATGCTAAAGTACTAGTGATGCAAAAAGAGGCAAAAGGCAGGTCCTGCCCTCAGGGCACTTCCGGTCTAATGGAATAGTGAGGAGACATGCCTGATTGGGGCAAAGGAAATAAGGTTGGATGGGTCTGGCAGGTTTAGGTTATGGTAAATATTCATAGAGATAAACCACAGAAAACAGCAAGTCTTCAGGGGAATTCCTCAATAATTTTTGAGTATAAAGGGGTCCTGAGACCAAAGAGTTTGAGAATTATTGACGTAGTCTGATGCCATTATCTTATAGATAAGGAAAATGAAGCTCAGAAGGTAGTTTTCTAAGTTCTTCCATCTCTAGCCCAGGCTTTCTTCCTCAGAAATCAGTTAGTCAATCAGCTGGAATTTATTAAGCCTGTATTATATGCCAGGCACTGTGCTAAGCAAGGGGCATAAGAAGAAAGGCAAAACCCAGTTGCTCCTTTCAAGGAGCTCACAGACCAATGGGCTTGCAAACCCATAAGTACAGACAAAGTATGTACAGGGAGAATTGGGGGTCATCTCAGAGAGAAGGCACTAAGATTAAGGAGGACCAGGGAGAGATTCTTGCAGAAGGAGGGGCTTTAGTTAAGACTCAAGGGAAGCCAAGGGAACCAGGAAGTGGAAGTGAGGAGGGAGAGCTTTCCAGACATAGGAGACAGCCAATGAAAATACTCCAAGTTGGCAGGTTGAGGAGGAGCAAGGAGGTCTCTGTCATTGGATCTTGGAATATAAGAAGACTGGACAACTAGGAAGGGTCCAGCTTACGAAGAGCTTTGAAAACCAAGCAGATGACTTTATATTTGAATCTGGAGGTAATGGGAGTAATGAGAAGAAGCAGGAGACCTGAGAATGGGGGAAGGAGTGAGAGGATGGCCATAGAGTGAGTACGTATTTAGAATGAAAGGAGAGTTAAAGAGGATTTAATAGGATGACGAATCAATAGCCTAGAGGAGGTTAAAATGTAAGTGAGAAGTGGCAGCAAAGAGCACTTAATAAAAATAAACTTTTGAGGAAGAACTTTGTGATGAAGGATATAGAGTTGGTAATATCTACAAGTTCAGATTCAATATAGTTCTGATTTCCTAGGTCAAGAGCCTCTGAGAAGCTCCCCTGAGGAGAATGATTTTCTTCATGTTGTGTTATCAAGTGGATTTTCTTCCATCTTTTGTTCCATTCTGCTCTTGATTAGCAGCTAGGAATGAGCCACTGAGGTAGGCCAAGTGTGGCCTGCAATCCCTGTGAGTGGGGAAGTTGAGGCTGGTGGATCACTTGAGATCAGAAGTTCGGAGATGAAATGAAATAAAGTTGATTGGGTATTTGTATTAAGTGCAGCACCAATATGGAGAGCCCTTGAGAGTGGGGAGTACTTAAGGAAGGGCAAACTGACCCAGGCCAGAAATGTTACAGGTCAAAGCTTCTGTGCTAATTAGTAGTGGGTTTGGGCCTTTGAGTGACTACTGTTCTTCCAGGCCTGGATGAGATAGAGAGACCCACTCTCAAAAGAAAAAAAATCCCATACCCCATGCCCATGCGTGACCTTTTTGTGTGTAGAGGGAAAGGATGGGGAGGTGGGGAGGTTCTTCTCTATTCCTTCTCCTTGATCAAAAGACAGCCTGAGATATAGTAAAAGAAGTGAACCTGAAATCAGGAGAGACTATGGTTTTAAGTCAAGGAGTCTTAACACCTTCTACCTTTTTTGGTGTCATGGACCCCTTTGGCAGTCTGAGGAAGCCTATTGACCTCTTCTCAAAATCATGTCTGTTGCCCATATTCATAATGGAATCAAATGCAAAATTTCATTTAGAGATTAGTGAAAGTAAAGATTTAATTTTTTTCCTCATTCATTCTCCCATTCCCATGCCATTCCCATTTCTGCAAATCCCAAGTTAAGAATCTCTGCTCTAAATCCTTCCCTTGAAACTCATTAATTATCCAGGCATAGACAACTTCCCTAAGCCTTGGTTTCCTCATCTGTAAAATGCAGGTAATAATGCTGGTTGTTCCAGTCTCAGGGTTATTCTGAGGATCAAATTAAACAATACATAAAAAGGCATTTATGTAAAGTCATCCATTACCATATTGAATTCTTTCTTGCTCTTGGAAGAGCCAGATTTCTTCTTCCTGGGTTTAGGACAGAGGTAGTATAGACTTACGCAGAACAGCATCAGTATCTAGCTAGATATTGATGGTAGGAATGTAGAAAATCTCAGAATTTAGATCTGAGAGGGAGGGACCTTGTTTTTCCGTGCTCCTGATTTTATGGACAAGGAGCCTGATGAGCAAAGAGAGGAGAGAGTTTGAGGAATATTGGGTTCTTTAGACTATTATAGCTGGAAGGGACTTTAGAGCCCACATAGAGCCCTCCCTTTTTTACAGGCCCAGAGAGTCTTCCCCAAACTTGCATAGGCAGGACTGTGATCCAGGTCTCCAGGCTCTCAGCTGAATGCTTTCCCCATTTAATTCTTGGCCTCCCTCTTCAAGAATACAGTGTAAACTTTACAAGAGAGACCTGAAGAGGTTAACTAAGCTTATCCCCAATCTCCACACAGAATGGGATCTAAATTAAACTTGCAAATAATGGTCTTAATGGATTTCTCCGTTTAAAACCAGGTGTCAAAAATGATATCTTCTGTTTATAATATTTGCTGGTCCTGCTCGCGTTTCCAGGGACCCCTAACTTTAAGCCCACCAACCTTTTTTTTTTTTCTTAGAGCTCTTCCATCTTTCTGGTCAAGGACCAATTCAGTTTGACACACATTGATTAAGCACTTACTGTGTAAAGAATGTTGCTAGTCAGTGGAAGGGCAAAATTTCTGTAAGCCTGAGTCCCTGAACTAATGGAGCTTAAAGTCTGATAGGGAGAACAGATCGTTGTTGTCATTCCATTATTTCAGTCGTGTTGGACTTTTTGTGACCCTGTCTGGGGTTTTCTTGGCAAAGATACTGGAGCCATTTGCCATTTTCTTCTGCAGCTCATTTTGTAAATGAGGAAACTGAGACCAACAACATTTAAGTGACTTACCCAGGGTCACAAAGCTAGTAAGTGTCTCAGGCCAGATTTGAACTCAAGAAGATGAGCCCTTCTGACTGTAGATCTGTCACTCTATCCACTGTTCCATCTAGCTGACCAGGGAGAGTAGATACAAACATAATTAAAATACAGAAAGTGTGCTGGATTCAGAGTCAAATAACCTGGATTCAAATTCCAGCTTTGCCGCTTACTACCTCTGTCATTTTGGGAAAGTCATCTAACTCCTAACAATTTCTCACCTGCAAAATGAGCGGATTAGACTAGAAGGCTTCGAACATCAGCTGTAGTGCTGTATCTGTGATCCAGGCATAATGCAAAGTGAGTATATGAGAGATGGAAGTCATATGTACACAGAGAAGGGATGATTGAAGCCATGAGGGAGGATGACATTGACAATGGGGAGAGTGTACAGCAAATTGAGGATCAGAGAGAGGACATTAGGGAACCCCGTCAGACCCCTGATCTTGACAGGTTAGGAAGAGGACAAGGAGACACAAAAGCCAACCCACTTGGAGTCCAGCTAGACACAGAACTGAAAAATTAAATGGGCAACCAAGAATAGAATAGAAATGAAATTCCTTGTTCTTCCTGATTTCCCACTAGGTCTGTTGAACAGGCAGGTCAATGTCTGTGTCCGTGGGTAGCTTAACCTCTCCCTGACCGATCTCCTGGAAAAAAAAAATCCATGCCTTCTGATCTGTCTTAAACAGACTTTCTTCATTCAAGGCTTGCTAAGAGAAGGGTTGGTGATGGGAGGAAGGAAGGAGTTAAAGGTATCGATGCAAAAACAGCAAGGCACAGCATTGATTGGAAGTCCAGCTGAACCTTGACTAAGCGAGTTAATTGCAGCAACTGCCCTGTGAGGATGAAACTACATGGGGGCCTTTAAATTTTTTCCTTCAAGATTCAAGGGGCAGGCAGGTATGGTAACCTGGGTTGCTCAGTTGGAGAATAAGGGCAGAATGAGGGGCTCATTTGGGTCTCAGAGATTTGGAATGACGATGGGAAATCAATTGGAGATCAACTCTGGCTGCTTTCAGTGGACTTGAGGAGGAGAAGTCAGATTGAAGGGGAGACCAGAGTACAATCATGGGAGCTTGCTAAGGACTTAGGAGGGCACTAGAATGCTAACTTGCTCCTGTAACTCATAGAATCATAAAATCACACAGCTGCAATGGACTTTACAGGTTGTCCAGTTCAACCATGTACAAAGCATGAATCCCATCTACAACATTCATTCTTTTTTTAAAAATAGTATTTTATTTTTTCTCATTACATGTAAAGACTTATTTTAATGTTCATTTTTTAAACAAAAAATTTGAGTTCCAAAATTTCTCCCTTTCCGCTTTACCTCCCCCATCCCTAAGAGTGTAAGCAATTTGATACTAGTTATATATACAACCTTCATTCAATAAACATTTATTAAGGTCATATTGTATGCCTGGCATAGTGGTAGGCACCGAGGATATAAAGATGAAATATTCTCCAACCTCAAGGAGCTTATATGCTACTGGGGGGGGGGGTAATGGTATACACTTAGTAAATAGAACAAAAGTATATAAAGAATACGTCAGTGAGAAAGAGACAGAGAGAGAAGGAAAAGGGGAAGAGAAGAAGCATTTATATAGCGCCTACTGTGTACGGTGTATGTACTGTTGTTTTTTAACAAATATTATTTCATTTGATCCAACAGCTTGCAGGGTCAGGATAGGTAGGTACTTGATGTGATCCTTGAAGGAAGCTAGGGATTCTCAGAGATGAAGGAGATAAGAGAGCACATCCCAGCTGTGCAAAGGCCCAGAGAGGGGAGATGGATTGGTATGTATGGGGAACAGCAAGTGGACCATTCTGGCCTTAATATAAAATACATAAAGGTGAGCCATGTGCAACAACCCTGGCGAGGCAGGTTGGGACCAAGTTTGAAGTGCTTTACGTGTGAAGTACAGGAGTTTCTAGCCTATCCTAGAGACCCTGGGGAGCAACTGGAACTTCATGATAAATGATCATCTAGCTTCTACTGAAAGACCTTCAGTAATGGAGAACTCTCTGTTTCCTGAGGTGACTGACCATAAGGAGGCTTCCAAAGCTTTCAGTTGTGTGCAGTGAAATATTTTTGCACAGGTATGTGCAGAGCACAGGACTAGGTGCTAGGAGAGGTGGAAAAATAAATGACTTAGCTCCCACCTTTATGAATCTTACGGTACAGTCAGGAGATACAGCACATACACAAATATAATACAAAATAGAACAGAAGTACCAAAGAGAGGCGGGGTAGCTCTTTGGCACAGTGGATAGAATGCCAGGCCTGGAGTCAGGAAGACTCATCTTCCTGAGTTCAAATCTGGTTTCACATACCAGTTGTGTAACCCTGGGTAGGTCACTTTAATCCCCATTTGCCTCAGTTTCCTCATCTGTAAAAGGAGATGGAGAAAGAAATGGCAAAACCCCCAAATGGGATCATGAAGAATCAGACATGATTGAAATTGACTAACAGCACAAATCCTAGAGAGGCACAAGCAGCATTTTTTTCTTATTAACAAGCATAAATTCAGGCCAGTTTGTATTTGGTGCCTTAACATCCCTCCTCCATGCCACTTTCTCTGCCCTCTGCCCCACTGCTCACTCATTGAGCTTTCTAAATCCTTGAGGTACACAGGGACAAGGGTTAATTCCTCCATTTTATAGATAGTTAAAATAATGCCCACAAAGTGTCAGTAACTAACTGAAGGTGACTGGGACTTTAATGGAGAAGCTGAGACTAAAACATGGGTTTTCTGAGCTCACAGCCCATGACCACATATGAATCACTAACTCTTCAGAGATACTGGGAAGCCAGGCTCACTTAAGGTCACAAAAAGGGACAACTGGTTCCCAAGTGAGAGCCTCTTCTTGAAATTGTTCATCCTGCGTTCTCATAAAGGACCAATAACATCACAAGAATCATGTCTTGACATGCTTATGAATTTAATTTAACTGAAGCAGAGACACACAAAATCATTAGCCTCACTCTCTCTTCCAGAGTCATTGACTGGTGATGGCCCAGGATGCAAGTGATGACCTGGGCCCTTCCAAATTAAGGTCTTTCCCAGGCCTCTTTGCTTGAGGAAATGCCCATTCGGTGACTGAAATCTAGGTAAAACTTGAGACAAAAGATGTCCTAGTTTACCATTACAAAGTTATCAGTCTGGGAGGGGAAGAGCCTCCAAATTTCAGGCCACAATGGAAAACAATTATTATTTAGACTCATTATAAGCCCTAAAATATGTTGTTTGTCTTTTGTTCTCCAAGAGGACAAATGATACAACATCATTTTCCTGGGACTGGTTCTCCCCATTTTGCTTCAGTGGAAATGGAAGTCCAGGGGAGATAGAACCACAGGATCTCTGATTTGAAAGGAATTTCAGAGGTTCATCTAGTTTGATCCCTATATGAAACCTTCTTAAATGCCTCCCATTATGAGGAACCTCACTACCTGCCCATTCTAGAGCCCCATTCTTCTTTTGTATACTTCTTACTGTTAAGATTTTTTTCTTCAGTCGAACCAAAATTAGCCTCTTCAGCTTCTACGCATGGCTCTCAGTTCTGTCCTCTGTGGCCCAGCAGACCAAATCTAATCCTTCTTCTTCCATATGAAAGCCCTTCAGAGACTTGAAGACAGCTGCTGCTATGATCCTTTTAAGCTTTCTCATGGCTAAGCTCCCCACCTTCCACTAGTTTCCCCAGCTGATTCTGGAATGACTTAATCTTCATATTTCCCTCCATCCTAACTGCACTTCTCTATACTTTCTTCAAATTTTCAATGTCTTTCCTATAATGTGGTGTTCAGAACTGAGTACAACATTCCAAATGGGAGCTGCCCAGAACAGAGGACAGTGGTACTCTGTAGCTTTGGCCACTGTGCCTAACGCAGCTTACAATAACATTAGCTTTCTGGCTGCCTTATCACTCTGATGACTCATCTCAAACTGGTAAGACACTAAACCCTCAGATCTTTTTCACACTAAGCACTTTCTAGTCATTTATAAGTCCCCACCCTGTGTTGATTTTTTGGGCCAAAAAAGCTTGTATTTATTCATTTTTAAAATTTCATCTCATTAGGTGATCCTATGGAAATATTTTTGAACTTCAGTTTCTAAAGCAGAAATCCACCCTCACCCTTATCTTCATATCATCTGAACATTTGATAAATTTGCCACCTCTTCAAGTGTGGTTTATCTAAGTTATTGGCAAAGATACTGAACAGAACGAGACTAAGACCTGAGCCTCATGGGATTTCACTAGAGATCTCTGGGGCTGACATCCATTCATTAATCAACTTATTTCAAAATCACCTAGTTATTCTATCATCTAGCCTATCTCTCTTATCTTATTTAGCAGAAAATCACCAGAGGCTGTGCCCAGTGATGTCTTGTTAAATTCCAAGGAAAGAACATCTATGGTATTTTCCTAATCTAGTAACCCTGTCAAAAAAGAAAATGAGCATTGTCTGGCATAACTTGTTCCTAATGAAGTCATCCTGGCTTGTAGTTATTACTCTTCTCTTTCCAAGTGCGCACCAACCATTCCTTTAATAATCTGTTTTAGAATTTTTCCTGGAATCAACATCAAGCTCCCTGACCTCTAGTTGGAATGATCCATCTTTTCTCCCTTCCTGAAAATTGGCACAACATGTACTTATCTCCAGTCCTGTGTTGCCTCTCTCATTCACCACCTTTTCTCCAAGATCACTGACAGCTTATTCAGCAGTCACATCAACTGATTGTTTTAGTGACTTGGGCTCATTGGAAGCAAGCATGCTGTCTTACGATCTCTATGCTTAAGGTGAGTTTCAATTTCCTGTTAGCCATTTTTTTTTGTCTCTCCTGGACTGAAATAGACATTATTTTCCATCTCCATTATTCTCTTATCTATTTAGAGCAGTAAGCCTCATTCCTTCTCACTATTCCAACTTCTTCTTTGATCTTCCTTTTGTTCTGGTGGCTATAAAAGGCAAAACAAAACAAAAATCTTTGTTGTCTCCTGAGTCACAACATAGGAAGGGATTTCCAAGAGCACTTAGTCTAGATGCTACCTAAAAAAAATACTCTACCGCATCTTAGACCAATGATCCTCCAGCCTTTGTTAGAAGACTTCCAGGGAGGATGTAGAACCCTCTACTTCCCAAGGCAGCCCCATCTACTCTGGGAGAGCTCTGGTGAGGAGGAATGTTTTCCTCACATCAAGCCTGGAGTGACAGCTTTGTCTGTTACTTTTACCTCTGTTGCTAAGCAGAGTAATTCTAATCCCTTTTCCATGTGACCAACTTTCAAATATTTGAACACAGTGATGGGGTTCCTCTTTAGTCTTCTATTCTCCCTTAAACATTCCCAGTTACTCCCAACTGAGCTTCCTATGAAATTATCTAGAAAGTATTCACCTTTCTGACGGCCCTTCTCTGAATGCCTCCCCAAATATCTTCGCTAGAATATGGATTCTAGAACATAAACACAGTATTCTAGATGTGATCTGAACAGGGCAGAGTTCAATGAGACCATTGAGTTCTTCTCTGGACACTTCACCTCTTTTAAAGTTGCACAATGTTACATTAGCTGTTTTGCCTGCCACCTCACATTGTTAACTCACATTGAATTTTTATTCCACCAGGACATCCCTAGATCTTCTTTTTGATCAACTGCTATCAAACTAAACCCATCGAACTTGCATTTGTGACATTTAGTTTTTGAACTCAAATGTACTTCATTTATTCCTACTAGATGTAATATTATTTGATTTAACCCAGTGTTCTAGGTCTCTGAGTTCTGACTCTGCCATCCAGTCTATTAGCCATTCCTCCCAAATTTGATAAGCATGCAATCCATGCCTTTATCCAAGTGATTGATTAAAATGCTCCAAAACACAGGACCAAGGACAGGTTCCTGGATCACTCTGTTAGATGTCTCCTTCTGTCAAGTCACTGGCTACTCTTTGAATTACAATCATCTAACTAGTTCCAAATTCATGAAATTGTATTAGCTCACATCTTTTTGACTGACTCTCCATGTTTTTTTCAGACTAAGTTTATTGCTTTCTAAAATCTAGTTAAGTGTTTTTATCTTGTTAAATTCTGTCTGTCTCTGTTTCTGTCTTTGTCTCTGTATCTCTCTGTCTCTCATTTATGTTTTGTCCTGTTTTTGCCTTACTTTGCATCCCAATCACTTAACACAGTGCCTGGTACATAGTACGTACTTTATCAATGCAACTCACTGTCATTCCCTTATCCATCTTTCAAGTAACCCCTTAGAAAAAAGGCATGAGGTTGCTCAGCATGGCTTACTCTTGTCAAAGCCACGCTGGCTTTCTGTGATTCATGCTTCTTTTTCTAGATGCTTTCTACCCTGCTCTTTAAACATTTATTCTAGAATTTTGCTGGGAATCAAAGTCAAGCTTATTTATATGTAGTTTGCATACTGTACTCTTCACTTTTTTTTTTAATTGGGATGACATTTGCCCTCCTCCAGTGCCATGGTACCTCTCCTGTTCTCCGTGATCTTTCAGCTGCCTTTGACAATGGTTCAGTGTTCACAGCCACCCAATCTTTTAGCCCCCTGGGGTGCAGTTTGTCTGGGCCTTGTGATCTGAACTCATCAAAGGCAGCTGTGTGCACTCTGATGATCTCCCTATTTATCATAACCTATTGATCACATTATTCTAGGTTTTAAAAGATTCCTAAATCCTTCCTATAGGACTGAACTGCACTGTATGTTTCTTCAGATACCTGTCAGCCCCATTTCTTACGTCATTTTCAAGTCTAAGCTCAGTGATGCATAGGCACATCCGTCTCTTTCTTCCTTAGCAGAACCAAAATGATTTTGTTGCAAGAATTTCATTCCTGAGAGTTTCTCATCCTTTTTGAAAAAACTTCTTCCACCCTACCCCCGCCCTTATTTTTTTTTTTAAACATTTCGACCATAGGATTGATCCACATTTATTTTAAAATTAGATGTGTGAAGGGATGCTACAGATGTGGAATGTTGTATGTCCTTTCAGATAAGTTCACTATATTATTAGTTTTACTTAATTATTTTAATTTGCTCGATGAGAATTCTCACAGAGTAAGGGGCAGTTTCTAAATGTTTGTAAATGTTAAAATGGAATACATCAATAAGACTTTTTTAAAAAGGAGAAAATGAACCTTTGTATAGAGAATAATTTTAAAAATCAAAGCATTGTATAAATTTTTGCTGCCATTATTAAATGGCATTTATGCAGAGTTCTTTGCACAGAGTAAGTGATTAATAAATATTTTTTCATTCAAAAAACAATAAAACGGGAAGAAGGCAGTATGGTGTAGTTGAAGGAGCCCAGGATTTGGAATCAGAAGACTTAACTGTAGCTGATAATAGCACTGGGCCCGTGGTTAGGAAGACCTGCGTCTAAATCCAGCCTCAGATTCTTATTGGTTGTGTGTCCCTGGGCAAGTCACTGAACTTCAGTTTCTTTCAGCTTTCTCATCTATAAAATAGGGGTAATAATAGCATTTACCTCCTAAAGTTGTGAAGATCAAATGAGATAATATTTGTGGTCAGTCAAGCACCTAGCATTTATTAAGTTCTAGGATCTTCAGTAAAGCACTTTACAAAAATCTTAAAGGGCTATTTCTCCCTCTCTGTCTCTCTCTCTGTCTCTTGCTCACTCAAATCTGGCCTCCAACTCTTATAAGTGATCTTGAACAGGTTGGTTTCTTACTTACTCCATGCCTCAGTTTCCACATTTGTCAAATAAGGATTAAAAACTGCATACCTGCTTCATGAGGCCATTTTATTCACTGTAGAACACCTTGTGAAAGATATTATACATATTATCTATTATTACTAATTTAGCAAAAGAAGTTCTAGCAACTTACTTTTGAAAAATAGTTTTAACTATGTAGTTGAAATCATTCATAATTCATGCAAATTTGTTATCTTTCAGAGAAACTCATTATCAAACTTAGACCCCATGTATGAATCCACTCCACAACATTTTTTATAGATGGTTAGCTAATAATTTTTCAGTTGTGTCTGACTCTTTGTGACTCCATTTGGGGTTTTCTTGGCAGAGATACTGAAGTGGTTTGCCACTTCCTCTTCCATCTCACTTAAAAGATGAAGAAACTGAGACAAACAAGGTGAAGTGATTTGTCCAGAGTCACACAGCTAATAAGTGTCTGAGGCCAGATTTGAACTCAGGAAGAAGAATATTTCTGACTCTAGGCCTGGTGCTCTATAAACTGCTCAAACACTTCTTTTTCAAAAAAAATTCATTTTTATTTCCAATTCCAAATTCTTCCCCTCTCTCTACTCCTTTCTCCACCCATTGAGAAAAAAAGAAATACAGTACCCATTATATACATGAAGTAATGCAAAATATATTTCCACATTAGCCATGTTTAAAAAGAAAGTGAAAAAATATACTTCAATCTGTATTCTAAGTCTACCAATTCTCTGTCTGAGATGGATAGCACTTTACATCGTGAGTCTTTTGGAGTGGTGGTGGATCATTGTTACTGAGTATCGCAAGTTGATTATCTTTATAATATTGCTGTTACTGTGTACAATGTTCTCCTGGTTCTGCTCGCTTCACTTTGCATCAGTTCATAGAAGTCTTCCCAGCTTTTTCTGAAACTATCCCTTTCATCTATTCTTATAGCACAATACTACTATGTCACAATCATATATCACAACTTATTTGGCCATTCCACACTCCCAGTTTTCAACTCTTCACCACCACAAAAAGAATTACTATAAATTTTTGAACATATGGGTTCTTTTACTCTTTCTTTCATCTCCTTGGGGCAAAGACCTAGTAGCCTTTTGGGCATCATTCCATTTTTTTTTCTCAAGAATGGTTGGATTAATTTACAGCTCCACCGACATTGCATTAATGTAACAATTTTCCCTCATTCTCTCCAGCACCTGCCATTTTCCTTTTCTGTCATCTTAACCAGTCTGATGGGTATATTTCGGGTTTATCTTAACGTGCATTTCTTTAATTATTAGTGATTTAGAGCATTTTTATATGATTATTGATAGCTTTGACTTCTTCCTCTGAAAACTGACCATTTGTCAGTTGGACAATGGCTCATATTTTAATAAATTTGGCTCATTGTTGTTCAGTCCTTTTTAGTCTGGTCTCACTCTTCATAACCCTATTTGGGGTTTTCTTGGAAATGGTACTAGAGTGGTTTGCTATTTCCTTCTCCAGTTTATTTTACAGGTGAGGAAACTGAGGTAAATAAGGTTAAGTGACTTGCCTAGAGTCACATAGCTAGTAAATATCTGAGGCCATATTTAAGCCCAAGAAGATGAGTCTTTCTGACTCCAGGCCCAGTACTCCATCCACTATACCACTTAGATGCCCTAATTTGACTCAATTTCTGTATATTTGAAAAATGAGACCTTTATCACAGAAACTTGCTGCAAAAATTTCTTTTCTCTGGTTTTTCTGCTTTTATTGTAATTTTGGCTACATTGGTTTTGTTTGTGCAAGAACTTTCTAATTTCATGTAATCAAAATTAACCATTTTCCCTCCTGTGATCTTTTCTATTTCTTGTATGGTCATGCTCTTCCTATCCATAGACCTAACAGGTAATTTATTCCATACTCCCCTAATTTGCTTATAATATTACCCCCTCATATTGAACTTATATGCCCATTTTGAGCTTATCTTCATATATGATGTGAAATGTTGGTCTATGTCTAGTTTCTGCTTTACAGTTTTCCCAGCAATGTTTTGTTAAATACCGTTCTTGCCCCAGTTCTAGCTGAGATCTTTGGGTTTATCAAACACTAGCCTAGAGTGTTAATTTGCTTCTGTATATTGTGTACCTAATCTATTTCATTGATCAACCATTCTATTTCTTGTCTAGTACAAAATTCTTTTGAAGATTTCTACTTTGTAATATAGTTTGAGATCTGCTACTGCTAGGCCCCCTTCCTTTACATTTTTAAAATTGATTCCCTTGAAATTCTTGACCTTTTCTTCCTGTAGAAGAATTTTGTTATTATTTTTTCTAGCTCTATAAAGTATTTTTTGGTAGTTTGATTGCCATGGCACTGAATAAGTAAATTAATTTAGCTAACATTGCCATTTTTATTATACTGGTTCATCCTACCCATGAGTAATTATATTGATTAGATCTATCTTTATTTGTGTGAAGAGAGTTTTGTAATTGTGTTCGCATGGTCCCTGTGTATTTTTGGCAAGTAGATTTCCAAGTATTTTATATTGTCTGCAGCTATTTTAAATGGAATTTTTCTTTCTATCTTTTCTGGTTGGGTTTTGTTGATGATATATAGAAATGGTGGTGATATGTATGGGTTTATTTTATATCCTGCACCTTGGCTAAAAAGTTGATTCTTTCAACTAGATTTTTAGTTGATTCTCTAGTTTTATCCAAGTATACAAATGAATTATGCTTATAGTTTTTTATATACTGAACCTGCCCTGCATTCCTATTACAAATCTAGCCTTGTCATAGTATATGATGTTTGTGATATGTTATTATAATCTTGCTAGAATTTATTTAAAATTTTTGCATCAGTATTCATTAGGAAAATTATCTATAGTTTTCTTTCTCTGTATTTGCTTTCCTTGGTTTAGCTATCAAAACCATTTTTTGTTGTTGTTGTTCACTTGTTTCAATCATGTCCAACTCTTAATGACTCCATTTGGGGTTTTCTTGGCAAAAATAGTGGAATGGTTTGCTATTTCCTTCTCTAGCTCATTTTATAAATGGGGAAACAGAGGCAAACAGGGCTAAGTGACTTGTTCAGGGTCATACAGCTACTGAGTATCTCAGGCCAGATTTGAACTCAGGAAGATGAATCTTCCTGACTCCACATCTGGTACTCTATCCATGGTGCCATCTAACTGAATAGGAACTTTGACATTCAGATTCAAGAGAAGCATAAAAAATTACATGAAAATTACATGAGAGAGTAATCGTAAAAGACTCAATGAAGTTAAACTGTTTACATTTCTATATGGGAAGATGATACATGTAATTCCTAAGAACTTTATCATTATCAGGGTGGTTAGTATTCTACATAGAGAGAAGTGGATGAGTATCCCTGAAAAGCACTCAGCAAGCCCTCACACCAGGAGTACTAGCCCTCCTTGAGCATCCCGTATACCCCACCTTTGGTGTTCACCTCTTACCCAACTCTTACCTGTGACTCCAAGAAGCTGTAGCTGTAGTGTGAGTAGTAACCACACCCCAGGAAAAGCATATCAGGTTGATGGTAACCAATGGACCACAAACCCATTGGTGAGTTAGGGGGTTATCTACCTCAAGCATGTAAAGACTTTTCTCCAAGAAATAGGCAGATGAGAACAATTTATCCTAATGGCCACAAAAGCAGCTGAAGCAGGCACTAGGGAGCTCTTAGAACTTGGTCATCCACTGCATCCTGGGCCATTGCCAGTCATCTTGACTTTTTAAAAATTTCAATGACTGTGGAAGAGTGAGTGAAACTGACAACTCTGTACAACTCTGCCTTACTGAAATCCAATTCACGTGTAAGTCAAGACCTCACCTTCTTGATATCACTGATCCTCTTCAAAAACGAAGGATGAACAGCCACACTGTACAGCTAAGAAAAAAATATACTTCCTTCCATCCCCATTCAGTATTCTCCAGAGGTCTATCATATCTAACTTTTTAAAAATTCAATTCCTCTTAACTTTGTTCTTGTTTATTTTTGGTTAGATTTAACTGGATCTGAAAGGAATAAATTGAAAATTC
This sequence comes from Notamacropus eugenii, assembly GCF_028372415.1. Taxonomy (NCBI): domain Eukaryota; kingdom Metazoa; phylum Chordata; class Mammalia; order Diprotodontia; family Macropodidae; genus Notamacropus; species Notamacropus eugenii. The sequence continues at coordinate 277,720,545 of NC_092876.1, read as the reverse complement.
CCACTAGTATAGTTTACCATCCATTTCCTCCTGTAATTCATTTAACTTTTCCTTCAAGAATTTTAATGTTATGCCATTTGGTGCATGTATATTAAATATTAATATTAATTTATTGCCTATGATACCTTTTAGTCAGATGCAGTTTCCCTGCTTATCTTTTTAAAATAGGTCCATTTTTGCTTTTGGTTTGACTGAAATCATGATTCCACCATTGCTTTTATAACTGTAGCTGAAGGGTAATAGGTTGTGCTTCAGCCCCATCTTTCTGTTTCAAGTGTCACTCTCATACACAAGAGATCATCCCAACTTGATGAGCTGACTCCATCTAACTACCCTAATGATGATAAAGTTCTTAGGGGTCATATGTATCATCTTCACTTATAAGAATGTAAACTGTTTAACTTTATTATGTTCTTTATGATATCTCCTTCATATTTACCTTTTTTATGCTTCTCTTGAATCTTACGTTTGCCTCTGGTCTTTTCATCAGCAATGCTTGCTATTTCTATTTTATTAGATGCTCATTTCCCCCATGAAGGATTATACTGTTATAAATGATTATTCTTGATTATAATCCTAGTATGACTGCCTTCTGGAATGTTATTTCTAAGCCTTCCACTTCTTTATAATGGTAACTGTCAAATCTTGTGTCATCCTGAGAATTATTTCATGGCAATTGAATAATTTCTTTATGGTTGCTTTCAGTATTTTATCCGTTACCCAGGAGAGCAGGCATAGTAATCCTGGAGTTTTCATTTTCAGATTTCTTTCAGGTGGTGATCAATGGATTCTTTCCATTTTTATTTTCTCTTCTGGCTCTATAATATTTAGGCAGTTTTCCTGTATGATTTCTTAAAATATTATGTCTAGGTTCCTTCTTTTTGTTCATGGCTTTCAGATAGTTCAATGCTTCTTAAATTATCTTGTCACCTGGACTGAACTGGCCTCTAGATGCCACGAGGGGCCAGTTGGGCCAGAATGAGATGGTGCCTCGGGGGTTAACTCCTTAAAGACACCTATCTAGGATGTATGTCCCAGGTATCATTGCTAGTTATTGTTTGCTTGCAAGCAGAAAAGAGAGGAGGGCCAAGAATTAGAAAGAGAAAATCCCAGCATATGCTTGAATCAGGGCCTTGGTAGTTGGGCACATAATAAAAAGGGAAGAGGAAAAAACAAAACTAGGAGCATATACTCAGCCCTCATCTGGAATCTTGGGACAGCTGTCTCATCTGGATGTCAGCTGCTTCTGGGTCCATATTTGACAAACCGTGAGGTCCTTGAAGGGCTCTGCTGTTCACTCAGGAGCAGGGACTTTCTTTAGATGATCCAGGAGTCCACACCTACAAGTTTGGGACTGTGAGTGTAGTTAGAAGGACTTGGTAGGGGTCTTTAGAAGACATATGGATTGACAGTTGTGGGAAAACTCCTTGTATCAGTCTTTGGATCTGAGTTTCTGATCAGCAAAATATTGGTCCTTGGTTAAGGATCTCTGCACAACATATAGAAATGGTCCAGTTTCCTAGCCATTCAGGCTGGGTTTAAACAATGCAATAAAGTTTTCTCACAATTCCCAGAGTTACATAATTACATTGTCAGGTACAGATCAAACTACTTAGAGGGCTCACAATGGACTAGTTTTAAGAAGGGACATTTACAAGTCATCAAGGTAACCAAGAAAACTTAAACATAAACCATGCAAAGCAATACAATAATGATCACCAACGTTAACTAACATCAAGTTTCCTTGTATCCTAGTAACCTATGTTAACATCCATTTAATCAGCATATTCTGAGTCCCTGATGTCTCATGTAATTATCTGGTCCCTAGATGTTTTTTCTTGGACAATACTTTTTATTCTCAGGACAGCTCTGAAATAGACTCTATTTTTCTAGTTCCAAATCCAGAGGTTCTGAGATAATTCTGACAATGTAATTTAGTACAATCACTTAAATTTGGTTCTCCAATCCTGAAACTTCAGAGAGTTTCAGTTTATATAATACTCACTGTTTCTATCTTTACCTAAACCCTGTACATGATATAAGAATCTTTTAAAAATTTATGAGGGTCCAACTGCAAAATGAACTCTTCTGCCCTTTAAGATGATCAGATTTGTAGCTTCAAAATGGGAAAATAATTTCACTTTCTTTACCATTATCAACACAATTTATGTGTAAAATTTTAATCCAATTTTGAGAACTTATTACTAAAATATATTCAAAACCTGAATTTCCATGATAGATAAATTTGGAAGCCAATCATAATCCTATTGTTTTCTCAAAATTTACTATTCCATTTATTTAAAAAACTTTTACATTACATCTTTATCTTATTTCTTCATCTAATCATTTCCCCATTAGGAGGTTGTCATCCCTATATTATAATTTGATCACAAATACAGATTGAAATTGTAAGATGCTCATATTTGCATCCTATTATAATAACTCAGAGATGTTCCAGTATCAATCTGTTATTTAATAGATTTAGTATTGCACATATAAAACTTGATTATAGAAATTTACTATAAAAGGAAAAAAGAGGGACATCATTATCATAATGGGAAAACTTCCTTAGTTCTCTTTGATTCCAACATGAATCATATCTGACAGCCAGTCTTGTAGTAACAGTGTTAAAAGTAAGGCTCAGGATTAACCACGTGGGTAAATATCCTTTTCAGAAAGGAAATAGCACAATAGGAAAATAGAGTCATGAGGATCCTTCCTAGGCCATGTGGCCCCAGAACTTTTCCCAGGTATAGACATCCACCTTTAGTAGTTCCCAAGTTACAGCATATTCCATTTTCTACTATTGACTTCATAACAATTCAGACAACTATCCCTGTAATCAATGTTCAAAACAATAGCAAATTACAGTTTTGCTATACAAATTACAGCAGGAATTTTTATCTTAAATAGCAAATTTTCACTAACCACAAGTTAGGGCTTGAATATCTTTCCTAACAGTAAACATTTCATTTGACCTTTACTTATAAATTAAAACTACCCATATTTCGACATACAGTAAATATTTGATATTTGACTCATCATTAATATGTTGAAGCTACATCTTTAGACCATATATACTTTCATAATAGCCAAGAATTTTCAAATGAAAATTCACTGTTAAACATTATTATTATATGTTTTATAACAAAATATACCTTATTAAATATTTAATAGTTTTCAAATATCAATTTTTATTATATCCTTTTAAAATTAATGTCATAGCATCCAGATTAAAAAGTTGTTTTATGACATTTCTGTCACAATTTCACAGTGTAAGAGAATTTAGAAATACAGTAATAGCATAAACAATACCATGTGTTTAAAACATGAAACAAAACTTCAGATGGCATCAATTGCATTTTCCGATGAACATATAAAAATCATTGATCTTATCACCTTTAGAGTTATCAGGTTTAGAACAGTTACATTCAATTAAAGAAATAGTGCTTAGCATATGCCAGCCACCATATTAAGCACTTTGAAGTCATATTATTTTGATCTCACAGCAACCTTGGGAGGTGGGTACAATTATTCTTTTTCTCTTCACAGAGTTGGAAACTGGGGCAAACAGAGATAATATAACTTGCCTAAGATTACACAACTAATAAGTTTCTGCAGCTGAAACTTAATTCAAGTTTCCCCACATTTTTACAGGATTTTTTTAAGCACCTTTATTTGGGAATCTGATCTGAGATGAGAGGGGTTAAGAGAATAGGAGGGAGAGGGTTCTGGTCTGGGGGAGTCACAAACGTGGTCAAAGAGGATTGATATAAAGTGCAAACTGTTTACCTATTTTTTTTCTTTGCTCTGTGATTACTTCCAAACTAGCTGCCTTCCTTCATTGGCCTAGAACAACGAAGATATCAATCTTCAAGGGAAAATACCATCTACTTTTAACTTTTATAAAATTTAATCCTTATTTTTCCTTAAAACAAATTTTACCCTAAAACTTACTAAGATATTTTAGAAGGGAGTGAGTTCCTGGAATTATCCAAAGTCTCTGGAATTCTCCCTTGCAATCTTAAAATGACTGATCTTCCAGCTCTTTAATCTGAGATTTTTTTTAGCAGTTCTATAAACTTTGATTATCTGACTGTTTTTCTTACTACCTAGTCTCCCTCAAAAAGCCTAAAGTGGGAGTTAGTCCTGCTTACTGAGACAATTGCTTCAAGTATGAAAGTTCACTGATCTTTCCCAGTATTCTAAACTCTTTGGTTGTAGCCCTCAAAAGTTTTTCTGGCTGACTTAAAACTTTCAAGGTGACAGAATCTACACAGACATTTTACATTTTGCAAAGACTTAAACATAAATAAAATGACAAGGCAGATACAAACAGAACAAGGCGTTCAATCATAGTCCATACAGAGGTGTGCATTCACAATTTTACAGAGATTTGCAGTTAAAAAAACAACAGAGACATGCAGAGAAGCCAATTAACAGAGGTATGCAGTTTAAGAAAGGATATCTTTACCAGAGTGATCTGAGATGAACAGGTCACCAGAGGAGCCCTGGACTTTTCCTCACAAAGAATGGTAAGCTCAACCAAAGCGGGAGCTTGGGATTGGAGCAGGGAGAAGGGTGGAAGACTCACCAGATGCAGAGGTGGGGGTGGGTCTGGACTCCAAAGAAATAAATCTATGATGGCACCTAGTCCATTGGTACTAGAGATTCCAGTGGCCCAGTTCTGTGTCCAGTTCCACTTCTGACACCAGTTAATGTCAACCAGACTGAACTGGCCTCTAACTTGTGAGTCCCCTGGTGGGGGGACCCGAGGGAGTGGTGATGAACCTTGATTTATATACTTGTGGCTAGACAAAGAATTAAACAGTGTTGTGTAGCAACAGTGAGGCAAGGTTGTCTAGTGACAAAAATTCTGTTCATAGCAGGGCTTCATGTCTGGGCCTGTTGGTGTTTTCCCAAGCTCAGAAGATGAGCACAAAAGATTATTGTTATTCCAAGCTCAGGGCACAGCTTGCTTGCTGGAGCTTAGCACTGGAAAACAGGGTGTCTCCTAATATCTTGACATTCTGTTTTCATTCTACTTGCCAGGTCAGTTATTTTTCTGAGGAGATATTTCACATCTTCTTTTTTAGTCTTTTGACTTTATTTTATTGTTTCTTGGTGTTTCATGGAGTCATTAACTTTCATTTAAACAGTTCTCATTTTTAAGGGGTTATCTTCTTCAGTCAAATTTTCTACTTCTTTTACCATTTGGCTAATTCTGTTTTTAAGGAGTTTTTTTCAGTACTTTTTGTGCTTTTATCAAGTTGTTAATTTGTTTTTCATGATATTCTTGAAATACTCACATTTCTTTTCCCAATTTTTTCTCCTCCACTCTTATTTGATTTTTAAAAATAATCACACACCTCCCTCCCCTCCACTTAAAGCTCTTTCTTTAGCTCTTCTAGGAATTCTTGCTGGACTTGTGTTCAATCCACATTTTTTTCCTTTGAGGCTTTGCTTGTAAATGTTTCCAAGTTGTGGTCTTCTTATGAGTTTGTATCTTGGCTTCCTTTGTGTCCATAGAAGTTTTCTGTGGTCAGATTTTATTTTTGTTGTTTGTTCATTTTCCCAGACAATTTCTTGACTTTAGACTTTATGTTAGAGTTGGCCTCTGCTCACCCCTGGGGGCAATAGAGGAGGGGAGACATCTGGCAGGAGCTTTTGTCTTTTATGAACTTCTGCTGCTTTTACAACTCAGTGGGCACCTATAAGTGATATGATCCAGGGAGAGGTCTGGTCATTGTGCTCTGGTCTGGTCTGGTTGGCACTCTGGTCTTTAAAAAGATAAAAACTCCTACTCCCTTGTGATTCCAACAACTCCTTTCCACCCTGAAGCTGTGACCCAGAATTCAATTATGAGTAAGAGAACTGCTAAATGGTACCTAACCCTGTGCCCAGTGCTAGTAAAGAGGTCTCCTGTTCAGTCTCCTGACTGTCCCTGAGTGCTTGGCATAGCTGATGCTGCTTCCACCTTGGTGAGCAGTGTGCTCCTCACCAGCCCTCGCCCCAGTGTCTGCAGCCCTTTTATTCTCTGCGTTGGGAGAGCTTGGCACAAATGCTGACTTCACTCTGCCATCTTGGCTCTCCTACTCCCTGCTCGAACTCTTCTACTGATGATGAGCTCACTCTCTCACAAGCTAACTCATCTCATTGATAATTCTGCTTGTTGGACAATTCTTTCTTTTACTTGGTTGACATCTGTTTCTCTACTATTTCTACTGAGTAGTGCTCTTTTGCCCCCTCTAGCTTCCCTGTCTCCTTCTGTAGCCACATAAAACAAGACTACTTCCCTTACCATATAACAACCCTTCAGATATTTGGAGACATATATTGAGCCTGTTTGGGCCAGAAAAGGAGCTCAGTTCTTCTGGTTCCCAGTACAGGGTTCTTTATACGGAACCAGGCCACTGTCTGAATGGATCAGAACCTACTATATCAAAAAGAGAATTTCACTGGGCCAGTGGGCCTCAGGGGACAGTGCGGTTAACATGTTAGGGGTCTGAGGGAAAATAAATAATCTAGTCTTCATATCCTTTAACTTGGAAGCTGTGCTAAAGGCCTGGTCATTGTGGTTAGGACCACAGATTAAGAGCAGGAATGGCAATTAGCTCCTAAACCCTGATCCTTTTCAATTGTGATTGAATTTCTTATGTGACTTCATTTGTTCCATTGCAAGTGATTTAAACAGCCCAGTAGCTTCTCCTCTGTTGCAACATAAGCTCCTTTTGAGTTTTGAGTGTTTTACTGATTGTATTTATACCCTCAGTGCCTAGCACAATGCCTGGCACATAGTATGTATTTGATAAATACTTGTTGAATATATTGGGTATGAAGTAGGTGAGAGTTAAATCATGGAACCAGAAGCAGGTGAGGGCTAGGAATGGGTCAAGGAAGTCACAGAAGTTGTGAGGAGGCTAAATCCCGAGAATAGGTGGGAGGTGCTAAATCCTGGGATTGGAAGGGGAGGAACAAGTCCTGAGAAGGGGGAATAAATCCTGGGGATGGAGAAACTAAATATCCGTGTGTCAACAATGGACTCAGGACCACCTAATTAGGACACTTTTCCATCTTCCAAGGCAGGCATGGGCTGCTTATCTGGACGTTCCATTGGAAGGGCAAAAAGGTCTAGATGTCCTTGATTCAAACAGTGAAGAGAGACTTAAGCTAGGTAAGGGGAGGGACTTACTGGTTTATCAGAGCTGAAAACACTTGAAAAGGAAAATTCCAGCCAGAGTCCAAAATAAATAGGCTGGAACATGAAATCTGCCAGGTAGGGTACAAATTGGAAATAAACAAGGTAGTTGGACAATCAAAGGAGCGGAAAGGCAACCCTCAGAAAAGGATAAATGAACTTGTTTCTGTCAGAGAGTGATCTCTAGCTGTCCTTTCTCCCCTCACTTAGCTCTTCTCCCCCCCTGAAGTGGCTGGGGGAGGGAGAGCAAGATAGCAGCAATTTGGGGAAGAAGGGGATGAAACGCTTTTATGGCAGTGCACAAAGCCTGAATGCAGGAAGCCAAGGCTGGGAAATAAAACCAGCATTTTCCTGGCTCTTTTCCCTTCTCCACTGCCCTACACCCCCACTCCACCCAACTCAACAGGAGTCTCTCCTTGTGCCTCCTGCCTCTAGCCCAGGCCCCGCAAGATGCTCAAGGTGGGGGGGAGGAGATGGCATGAGAAAGAAGGCTCCTCCAGTTCAGCTCCACATTAAGGGAGTATAGTAGAAAGAGGGTTGGATTTGGAGACACAGCATCTGGGTTTCAATCTAGACTTCTGCTACTTACTAGTTATGTGACCTTGGGCAAATCACTTCCCAGTTTCCTCATCTATAAAATGAGGTGATAGAGTCATAAGACCTGTAGGATGCTGTCTAGCTCTGAATATAAATTCCTATGATCCTTTGACCTGAATTCAAATTTTACTCTGCTGATGACTACCTGTGTGACTTTGGATAAGTAACTTCCCCTCTCTAGGCCTGTTTCCTCATCTGTAAAAGAGAGATGGTATTGATGAGCTGAGCTGTAGAGTTTCTTCCAGCTCAGAACCTATAATCTTATGACCCTTCTGAGAGAGCTCCTAAGCTTGCATTTAGATAGCAATTTACCATTGCAAAGTACTTTGTATCCATCTGATCCTCCCAACTCATCTCAGGGGTAATTAATACAAGTGTGATTCTCATTTTGTAGATACATTTGTACCCTTTGGGCCTAGAAAAGTGCCTTGAGCATGAGAAACACTTAATAAATATTCACGAAACTGTTTTAAAAAATTTTTACATTTTTTCTTTCAAAAAATTAACCCTTAATTAGTTTTTAGCTTTTATTTTAAAAAGATTTCAGTTCTAAATTCTCTCTTTCTTCAACCACTGTCCCACCCACTGAGAAGACAAGCAGTATGATATCCATTATACATGTAAAATCATGCAAAACATTTCCATATTAGCCATGTTGTCAAAAAAAAGGCAAGAAAAATAAAGTGAAAAACGTATGCTTCAGTATACACCGAGAGTTTATCAGTTCTCTCCCTCGAGGTTTTATCATAAGTCAATATTCACAATGGAGGACGTTGGAGCTCAGAGAGGGGGGTAATTTGTCTGAGATCATGTAGAAAGTAAAATCAGAATCAGAACTTGAACCCAGATCTTCTGATCCCCAATCAAAGATTCTTTCCATCTCTCACACTGTCAGTTGGTTAGTGGCAGTTGCCTCTTAGCATATAGATGTGGACTAGAAACAGAAATAATTTAAAGAGGTGATGTCCATGCTAGAAGAAAGAAATTGGAAGGGGACTTAGAGATCATCCAGTTCATTTGTACCTGGGCGGGCATCCAAGCTCTGCTTGAAGCCTTCTAGGGACTGACAACAACTTCCTTGGGTAGGCCATTTCCCTTCTGGACAGTTTGAAGTGTTAGGATGTTTTTTCCTGAAGTCCATTGGGTCTGACTCTTATAACCCATTTGGGGTTTTCTTGGCAATGAGAGTGGAGTGGTTTATCATTTCCTTCTCCAGCTTATTTTACAGGTGAGGAAACTGAGGCAAACAGAATTAAGTAACTTGCTCAGGTTCACACAGCTAGTAAGTGTCTGAGGCCTGATTGAACTCAGGAAGACAAAACTTTTCCTGACTCCCAGCCCAGTGCTCCTAGATTGGCCTCTCTTTAACTTCTAACCGCGACTCCTATTTCTGCCCTCTGGGGTTAACCAGAACAAGTCCAATCCCTCTTCCAAACAGTTGACGATGGCTGCCATATTCCTTCTAAGAGATTTCTTCTTCAGGCTGAACATGCTGGTAGTTTGGCCTTGGAATCCTGTTCTCCGAGAGCCAGCACATGACCTTGGGAAACAGGTTGGGGAATCTGGACTTTTATTTGTTATGGAATGGGAGGCCATGAAAGGGTTTTAAGTGAGGGAATTATATGATTAGATGTACTCTTGATGAAGAGGGGACCAGGTGCCCTTGATCAGGTGAGGCTTTGAAGGACAGAAAATTATACACACACCCAAGCAACAAATATGTATACCTGTATAATATGATTATACATGTGATATATACATAATTGTATATAATCTACCCCATTAGGTATGTACATGTGTATGTATGATAAACACACAATAATTAATGCATGCCTATAACACATATGTTAATATGTGTACCTATACACACATAGGGAGAATTGGTTCATAGAGCCAAGAGGTGAGGGGCTGACTGGAGATAGGAAAAAGACATCTCTTGCTTGCTTTCCTTTCTCTGCACTTGCATGGTCTCTGCCTTCATCATCAGACCCTCACCAACTCTCATCCGGATGGTTACAATGACCTCCTCATTAACCTTCCTACTGCCAGTCTCTCCCCTCTCCAAACTCTCTTCCCCACTGCTTCGAAAATAATTTTCCAGACATTGGTCTATGTTATTTCCCTGCTGAAGCATCTTTAGTGACTCTCTGTTGTCTCTAGGATAAAATACAAATTCCCTGGCCTGGCATTTAAAGATCTCCACAATCTATCTCCTATTTATCTTTCCAGAATTTTTTCTCATCACTCCCATTAAAACATTCTGTGTTCCAGTCAAATGGGCCTACTGGCCATTCTTTGAATCTGCCATTCAGTCTCCCATCTCTGTAACTTTGCATAGGTTGTCCCTCACAACTCCTCAAATTACCTTGTATTTACTGGGCCACATGTTGTATCTCCCCCTAGAATATAAACTACCTGAAGGCAGGGACTGTTTCATTGTTTGTATTTCTAATATCTAACATAATTCCTTGCTCTTAGCAGAGGTTTAAAAGTTTGTTGACTAGATAACAGGCAGGATCCAAGCTATTGATCATGGCTGAGGAGGGGGAAAGAAGGTGGGCCAACCAAAATCATTCAAGGCACATCCTGAGAGAAGAGAGAGATTTCCAGGAATTCTAAAGCACGGACTGGTCAAAACTAGCCAGTTGGATTTCTAAAGTCAGGTTTCCAGCAGAAGACAAAGGCGTTCTCTTGAAGCCTAGGCCTGAGACCAATACAAAACTTGATCTGGGGCTGGAGGGTACAAGTAGGGCAGACATCCTAGAGCAGAGGTTCTCAACCTTTGTTATATCATGGACCCCCTTGGTGAAGACTATGGATACCTACATATTGTTGCCTATGATCATAATGGAAGGAAATACAAAATTTCAGCTAGAGGTTAATGAAAAGGAAGATATATTTTTTTCCTATCGAAGTTCATGGACCCCCTGAAATCTGTGCATGGACCCCAAAAATGGGGGAGGAGGTTAAAATACCTGCTGTAGAGGCATGAGCCAGATCTGGGAAGCTAAAGAGGAAAACCTTTAGACAGTGCTGGATCTGATCCTAGTCAAGGTAGGCAGTTGCATTAGGCCTCACATGCAGAGGGGTACAGCTAGGAATGATTTTTAATGTTACTCTTAAAAAATGCACATATTTTTAATGCTAGAAAAGTCTGCTCTCTGTAGCCCACAGGTATTTATTTTGTGATACATCAAGCTGCATGTGTTCAGTGAAGGTTCCAAGCCTCTGGTGGACAGTAACATACCTATTCTTTTAAGAGGGAAAATTGTGTTCCTATTTCCATTGATGGGGATATAATTTCCAAATCTTGCCTCGGGCACACATGAATGCCTTATTCTGACTCCACTTTGGATTAAAGAGGAGTGATGACAGGAAACACCTGGAAGAGACTCAGCTTGAGTACTTCAGATGAAGTGGGGCTGCCTGAGTAAAGTCAGCCTGGTGCTCCAGGTAGCCAGTGTGTAGATAGATGCCAACTTAATTTTCATCCTTGTCTTCTGCTACACCCTTTTAGATACACAGCTTTGTATCAGGGCCTGTTTATCCTTCTCTGGGCACACTTGGTGCTTTGTTAGCTCTGTACCTTTGCTAATACTGTTGCACGTACCTGGATGCACTCTGTATCATCTCCAGCTGTTGAAATCCTACTTATTTTTCAAGGTGCAGCTTTGTTAGCACTACCTACATGAACTTTTCTGAATCTTCTCATTGAGCAGTGAGCACTCCCTGCTCTGAACTCCCATAGTCCTTTGTGCCTATGTAGAATCATACAACTGGGGCATCTAGGTGGCCCAGTGGATAGAGTACCAGGCCTGGAATCAGGAAGATTCATTTTCCTGAGTTCAAATCTGACCTCGAACACTTACTAGCTGTGTGATTCTGGGCGAATCACTTAACCCTGTTTGCCTCAGTTTCCTCATCTGTAAGATGAGTTGGTAGAAGGAAATAGCAAACCAGTATTTTTGCCAAGAAAACTCCAAATAGGGTCACAAAGAGTTGAATATGACTGCAATGACTGAAAAACAAAGGAATCATGCAACCAGACTCAGCCAATAAACCCACTGACAAGCATTTACCAAATACCAACATTGTGTGGGTTCTGAGAACACAAAGACATAAATGAAACAGTACCAGTCTTCAAGGAGGATATGTTCCATATAGAGAGAGAATGAGTAATAATAATTATTATTATAGCTAGCATTTGTATAGTACCTACTGTGTGCCAAGTACTGTGCTCAGTGCTTTATAAATATTATCTCAGTTGACCCTCATGATAACCTTGTATTTACTGGGCCACATGTTGTGGGGGGGATGGGTGCAGCGGATAGTATTATCCTAATTTCACAGATGAGGAAACTGAGACAAAGAGATGTCAAGTGACTAGCCCAAGGTTGTGCAACTAGTAAATGTTTGAGGTTAGATTTGAACTCAGGGTTTTCTGAACCCAGGTGTTCTATCCATTGAGCCAATATAAATGTGCACGCACACACACACATGTAAGTTGATATGGGGAGAGGAAAAAGAGGCATTAACTGGCAGTTAGGTATTATACTAGAGAGAGTGCTAGTCTGAGACTTAGGAAGACCTGAGTTCAAGTTTTGCCTTAGCCTTTGCCTAGCTGTGTAAGCTTAGGCAAGCCTCAGTTTTCTGATCTGTAAAATGGGGATTATGATAGCACCTTCTTCACAGGGTTATTATAAGGATCAAATGAAATCATGTATGTAAAGTGATTTGCAAACCTTAAAGTCTTGTATACATATTAGCTAGTGATTATACTCACATTTTGGGTGAGGGATCAGTAAAGTCCTCAGGTAGAGGGCCAAGTGTTCTTATTGTAAATCTTTCCCTCTTTCTACTGCAGCAAGGGGCGGACCCTGCGCCACAGGACCAGTTAGTGCCTACTGATGTGGCCCTGACTCTATTATTCCCAGTTTCTTTTTATGTGATCACGCTACAGCATTAAATTGACATGAGAATATGACTGAGTTTGTAGAAATAGATCATCTCACAGTTTAAGATCATAGATTCAGAGCTAGAAGGTGACTTGGAGGACACTTACTCCAATCTGCTTTTTCTATCAAGAAATGTGAGGCCTGGAGATGTTTAAGAGGCTTTCCCAAGGCCACAGGGGGAGTCATATGAGGACTGGGATTTAAACCCAGGTCTTCTGATTCCAGATCCAGCCTTTTCTGCACTGCAGGTGGTATCTGAGCTGAACTTTCACAGAAACTTGGGATTACAAGAAGCAGTCGTGTGGCTTCAGTGCATGTCCTGCATGGAAATTAAAGACCCTTGATGGGAGCTGGAATGTCGTGTGTGAGATACCATGAGGAACCCCAGCTAGTCCAATCTCCTCATTAGACTTTATTAGACTGTATCATCACATAGGAAAAAACCGGAGGCTAGAGAAGTGATGTACTTCCCACAAGTCGCACAGCTAGGTTGTTGGGGCAAAACGAGGCCAAGAATTCGGGTCTCCTGACTCTGGAGCGTTCATACACATCCTCGCGTTGTGGTTGTTTGTCAACTTGTGTTATTTCTCCTCCTAGACTGTAAACTTCTGGGGGACGATGATCTTGTCTTTACTCTTTACTCACTGTTATATCCCTTGGCCCCATGGGTTTATTGAATGAATGAGTAAAATGGCAAAACGCTTTGCTACTGTAAGGCTATAAGGATGTTCTTTCATCCGCAGGATATACTTTGCCACTGCTTCAACACCTCCTAACCTCAGGCTTTATTAGTTACTCTAACTGACTTGCAGTAATATTTCAACTGTGTCTAGTTTATACAGATGAGTCCCCAGTTTACCAGTGTTTTGTGTTCTGAAAACTGGGTTGTAAGTCAGTTGTCTGGAACTCAGAATTTGGCCATGTAGTAAACAACGGTCAGATTCCCAGGCTAGCTTGTAAAATCCGATGTAATTCACAATATGCATTGAAATACTATTAATATTCCAGAATGCCTCTGAGCTCAGAGGCCCTCTGAACTTTAAGCCCTCTGCCCTGAAGTTTACTTGATCTTGAGTCTCAACCCCATCCCCTAGGCAGATCACCGAAATCACAGGATATCAGGATTTAAAAAAAAAAAACAACAAACTTCAGAGAACCTCAAGTCCAATCCCATCATTTGACAAGTGAAGAAATTAGTTCCAAGTGACTTGTCTGACTTGCTTGACTTGAGACAGAAGAGAAACAGTCACGCTTTTAAGAAGTTTGTTATTTTTAAGAACTGACTTTTTATTAATATCTTCTGTTTTTATATCATCTACATTTCCACCTGTCTCCCTCCCACTTCCCAGAGGGCAATCTTTTGTAACAAATAATTTTTTTTTTTTAAAGAGGAAGAAAAAAATAAAATGTTCAGCCGAACTTATTCAACATGTTGAAAAGAATCTGACATATAAAGTGTTTCTTACTAATGGTTCCCTACCTCTGCAAATGATTGGGAGAGATGGCTTCTCATGTCTCTCCTCCAGGATCAGACTTACTCATTATCATTTCACAGCATTCAGTTTTGATTGTTTTGTAGTGGTTGTTCTTTTTCATTTACATAGTGAAGGTGATTGTATGTATTGTTTCCTTGGTTCTGTCTACTTCACTTTGCACTGGTTCATGTCTTCCTGTGCTTCTCTGTTCATCATATTCTCTTGTTAGAGACTTCTATGAGGTACGTGTGTCTAGCAGTAAAATCTCTGCGTCAGTTGCTTTCCAGAATGATTGTACTAGCTTCACCAACAATGAATGCATTCATAGGCCTGCCTTTCCACAAGCCCTCCAACATTGACTTCCTTCTCTTTTGTGTGTGTTGCCAGTTTGCTGGGTAGGGGGTGAAACCTCAGGCCTGTTTGGATGTGCCTTTCTTTTATTAATGATTTAGAGCATTTGTTCATATAGTTGTTAATAGTTAGTGATTCGTTTTAGACCTGATAATTTATGTCCTTTGACTGAGTACATTTGAGGATGACTTTTGATCTTACGTATCTCTCTTAGTTGTCTTTGTACCTTGCATAGCAAACCCTCATCAGAGATAGTTTTTACTGTTTATTTCCACCCGTTTGACTGCATCCCTTCCTATCCTAAATGTGTTAATTTTGTCTATACAAAAGCTTTTAAATTTCATGTAGTCAGAATGATCTAAAATTATAATTGCTTTATCCCTTATTTGGTAAAGAATTTTTCCGCTAGCCATAAGCTGGCATGTGATGTGTTTCTCTTTTAATTGTTTTAGGGTATAATCTTCAATATTCTTATGGGGGGCTTCTACTCTTTTGGGGGACAATGAAAGAGTGTGGTATTGAATCCTTAGCCTTGAAGTCAGAAAACCTAGATTTGAATCTCAGCATTGATACGTACTGACTTTGAGACCCAGGGCAAATAATTTCCTCTTTCCGGACCTCAGTTGCCTTTTCTATAAAATAGAGATAATGGCACTTGCACTATTTACACACAAGGTTATTGGGAGAAAATGATTTTTAAATTATTCAGAAATTAATATATGGAAGTTGCTAATATTATCCACTATTGCTAGGTACTGGGTTGAGAGAGTCATATGACCAGGGTCCTTGGCTTTTGGAAGTTTGAAATTTAAAACAGATAGACAATAGGCCACAAGAGAAATGACACAGAAACTCATAGACCATACAAGTATTTACATAATATCTATATCTGTATCAATATTTGATGCATTTTTATCATGATGGGATGGCAATTTTGTGGTAGCAAGGGAAAGCCATCAACTCTTCTCTGATCAGTCTGGGGAATCTTAGAGGGGCGAACTGGGATTTTGGGAATGATTTAAATATTTGAAGGAGGATAACTTGGAGGGGGGCCTTCCTAGGAGGCAAAAAATAACTCTTGTCTATGTGGTTGCCACACAATTTATATTCTTCATGTTACCTTTTCTTACCAACAACCCAATGAAGTAAGTACTATAAACATTAGCCCCATCTTACAGATGAGGTCCAGATAGGTTTCATGACTATAGCTTGTAAAGGGCAGTGTCAAGATTTAGGTCCCAGCCTTTTGACCACAAGTCCAATACTTTTTCTGTTACTTTATGGGGTAATCTGGGGAAGGCTTAACTCAGAGGACATCCTGAGGAAAAACCAACAAAGAGGAAAAGTCAGAGGGTGAGCGGACAAAGTGAAGGTAAACAGTTTGAGGGAAGGGAAGGAGAAAAGAACAAAGATGAGAGTGAATATTTTGGATCTAATTCACAGTATGGTTGAATAAACCTGAACAAACTTCTTTGGTAAATGAGGATGTAGTTTCTAGGCTTCTGGAATTTGAAGGAAATTGACAAAACCAGGACCATCAAAGAGGCATTAGATGTTCTAGGTAGGACTTGAAAATTGTTCCCCTTCTCCTGGACAAAGGAGGGAAGGAAGGGAGGTTTGAGATGGCAGCATTTAGTGCTGCATTTAGAGGCAGAAGACCCGGGTTTAAATCTTGTCCTTACCATTTACTATGTTTGAGATATTGGACAAATCCCTCAACCTTGCAGGGCCTCTGTAAAATGAGGAAGATCGTCTCTAAATGACTTCTCTAAATCTATGATCATTTGATGCCTTTCATTTTACAGAGGAGGAAACTGAGGCTCAGAGAAGAGAAATGTCTTGTATTCCCCACAGTCACAGATTAAGTAGTGCAGCCCAGATCTGAACCCTGGTCATTTGTCAGGACAGTGATTGCTCTGCCTATGACAACAGTGGTTCCTAGCCTGTGGACCACAAACCCCTTGGGGACTGCAGAGTTATTTGCAAGGAATTCATATCCAACTGAGTGTTTTCCCCAACCAAAGGCTGTTAATAACACAACTGCTGCCAGATGGGGTTTCGTGAAATTTGTTTCACAGGGATTCTTATCCTTTTGAAAGTTGAGAAACACTATAGTTAATCTTACTGTCTGTTGGAGTCTATGAAATTTCTTTGTCATCCCTGTGACTTGACTGATCACAAGATAAATGTCTCTGTGCTCTGGAAAGTAGAATTTTTTATCATTAAAAATAAGGACATTAATTTTTTTAAGATGTCCCTTTTTATGCTTCCTGCCATGTGTTGGGCTCTAGGCTACTTGCCTAACCCTAGTTTCAGCATAGGTTTCGGTGACTGCCTCTCTTTCAGGGAGAGTGCAACAAAGGCCCAGTTTCCTCACTGATACTTTTGGAGACTGAGCTTCAGCCAGAATGGAAATAAGGATCTGGGCAGGGAATGAAGGATGAATGCATTTGTCCTCATGCCATCGTGAATGCTTAACCATGCTGATGGCCAGGCAGGGCCCCTCAACATCCTCTGTAGGGGGCACTGGGGCATGGCCAGGAGAAGCGGGGAGGGCTTGGGGCATTGGCATTGCATTCAATTAAAACTCCCCACAGTTAGATCCCTGCCAGGTGAGAGAAGAAGATTCATAGTATTTATTCCAGCCACTGTGGTGGGGAAGAGAGGGCTGCATAATGCGATTTCTGTCACTGTCTCCCCAGAGCCCATGTGTAGGGATTTGCATCTTCACAGAGATCTCATGGCTTTCAGGCAGGAGGGTGGCAGGATCCATTTGAGACTTGGAGAGAGAGAGAGAGAGAGAGAGAGAGAGAGAGAGAGAGAGAGAGAGAGAGAGAGAGAGAGCGAGCGCGTTGCAGGGAGAAGCAAGGGGAGTGGGGAAGGGAAGCAGACATCTTTAAGATCTGTACTGGGTTTGGTTAAGCCAAGGCTAACCCAGCCCTGGCCCTTGGCCTTGTCTCTAAAGAGAGAAGTGACTGTGTTATTGCTCATAGGCAGTTGACAAAGCAGATAAATGCTTATTGTTGTCCAGGGCTTGCTACCAGAGGAGAGAGGGATGTGGTTTGGTGCAGTCTAGTAAAGCCATTCCGCCTGCTGGGAGAAGCTTTTCTGTGAGTCAGGCCCATCCCACCTCCTCCTAGAAGTCTTCCCTGAGAGAACTGGTCAAGTTTAGTGGAAGGAGACCTGGCTGGACTTAGGGACCCAAGACTTGGATTTGAATCCCAACTCTGTCCTTCATTAGCTAGTGTGACTACAGGCAAGCCTCAGTTTCTTCATCTATAACATGGGGATAATTGTTATAATTCTATTTACTAACCACCTCATAGAGACAACTGTCAGTCAGTCAGCAAGCATTTATTAAACACCTGCTATGTGCTAGGCCCTGAGATAGATACAAAGAAAGGTGAAAACTGTTTCTGCCCTCAAAGAGCTCACATTTTGTTGGGAAAAATAATATAACAACTGAGTCCATACAAGATTGGTACAAGGGTAAAATTAACCTTTATAACTGGCACAGGTGGGTGGTGCAGTAGATTAGAGCACTGGTCCTGGAGTTGGGAAGATCTGAGTTCAAATCCAGTCTTAGGCACTTACTAGTTGTGTGACACTGGGCAAAGCCAGTTTCAGTCCTTTGCAAGTCTTTGTGACCCCATGTGATGTTTTCTTGGCAGAGCTAATGAAATGGCTTGCCACTTCCTTCTTCAGCTGATTTTACATATGAGGAAATTAGACGAATGGAGTTAGGTGACTTGCCCAGGATCACACAGTTAGTGTCTGAGTCCAGATTTTTACTCAGGGAGATGAGTCTCTCTGACTTCAGGCCCAGTGCTCCATACCACCTAGCAGCCCCTGAGCAAGACATTTAACCCAGGTTTGCCTCCATTCTTCCACTGTAAAATGGGGACACATTGGAGAAGGAAATGGTAAACCCTTCCAGTATCTTTGTCAGTGGGGACTTTGTCTAATGGGCGACCTGAGGCAGAGGTGAGGAGGCAAAACTCAACAATAGCAGCGACTATAACAACAGCAAGAAATTGGAAAGGAGAAATTAGCATTGAGGGAATGGGCAGAAGTTCTTGTAGAAGGTAGAATTTTAGCTGCAATTAGAAGTCAGAAGGCTGATGTGAATGAGGTGGGAGAACAGTCCCTTAATAGGCAGCAGCCAGGCAGGCTGACTGACTAGCACTTAGTAGATGCCTGATGAATTGAATGGAAGTCCTTTAGCCAATGGGTAGGCAGATGATGCAGTGTGGAGGATGTCTGTCCCTTAATCAAGAAGGAAAAAAGTCATATTACCCTATCTGCCTCCTTTTCACAGTAGTAGGATTGTAGATTTAGAACTGGAAAGGACTTCAAAAGCTATGGACTGAGGCACAAAGACATTAAGTGACTTGTCCAGGATGACACAGCCAGAACGTGACTGAGGCAGAATTTGAACCCAGATTTTCCTGGTTCCAAGTCCAGCACTCTAACCACTCATTGTTGGCCATGGCCCTCAGGATTTCCCAGAATAGAATGGTCACTGCTCCTGGCTATTGTTCTGAACTGCCTCTGAGCCCCCTATCTGGAATATTTTGAGTGTAGTCTCTTGCCAGTGGCAGGGAGTCCCTAATTTAGAGGACAGTGTGTCCCACTTTTTCCATTCCATGACACATTTCGATATGTCAAAGTTCCACATGGCTTGCTATTGGATGGTGGGGGTAGGGGGGATGGTGAGGGGAGAAGAGAGGGAAAGCCCTTCCCCACACTAGAAGCACCTTGAGGGCAGCAACTGTCTTTTGACTTTCCTTGTATCTCCAGAAATTGGCACAATGCCTGGCACGTGGGAGGCCCTTAAATGCTAGTCTGACTAACTATTGAAAAAGTATATAGTGAAGGATGAGAGAAGTAGGGTTTTTAAACCAAAATTCCTTTGGCTGTAACAAGTGGTCCCTGTTGTCAATTTCTTCTTCCAGCCCCTCTGCACACTGCTGCTAAATTAGTTTTCCCCAAATGCCAATTTTGTCATGCTGTTCACTTGCTGAAGTACTGTACATGGTTCCCCACTGCCTACCTGATAACAACCAAGCTCCTTGGTCTGGCATTCAAGGCCCTCTCCAATCTAGGCCCTTTCTAGTCTTTTCTTCTCCTGCCCCTTTTCAGGAATCATGTAGACAGCTCAGATGATGACTGGATGACTTTTAAAGTTCTCGAATAATTTGTAAACTCTTTGCTATCTTTCAGATATCTCTTTCTACTTCCTGCCTATGCACCTTTACTCCTATCCTTATTCTAGTCTGAAATGTGTACTTCTACCCTTTGTTCTACCTCTGTCTATCAAAATATTAACTACACCTCCATTTCTATATCTCAGATCTATCAAGGTATGGCTTAAAAGTCATACCTCTTCTGGGACAATAATAGCTAACATATATATGGGGCTTGAAGATTTGTAAAGGTCTTTATATACATTATCTCATCTGTTCCACATAACAACCCTGGAGTTTTTTATTTTATTACAGATGAGGAAACTGATGCATTGAGAGGTTAGATGAGTTGCCCTGGGTCATATAGTCAGTAAGTGCCTAAGTCTCCCGACTGAGGTCCAATACTCTATTCCACTATACCACCTAGCTCCCTCCAGGCCTTCCCTTACCACCCTCATCACCAAAATGTTCCCTTCCCACTCTGAACTCCGATAGTGTTTATTGTCTGTGTCATGTTTAAAATCACAGAATGTTACAACTTGGAGGCATCTCAGAGGTAATTTAGGCCAAATCCTTCATTTAGAGATAAGAGAACTGAGGTTCAGTGAGTTTACATAATTAGTAAGTTGATATAATAAGCAAGTAGCCAGTGTACTCATCTGACACTTATCCTAGGCAAAGAGGCCTGGAAAGACATGGGACAGGCTAATGTTATTGGGATTTCATAGGGTCGTAGACACAGGGCTAGAAGCACCTCCATGGTCATTGAGTCCAAAGTCCTGATTTTATAGATGGCAGAATTAAGACCCAGAGAAATTAGGTGATTTACCAGAATTCGCCCAACTCATTGCAGAATCATTCTTCAGATACCAAACCCCTCATTCTTTCTGCTGCGTTCTGCTGCCTACTGTGGCCTGTCCAAAACAGAACTCATCAGCATTTCCGTAAGTCTACCCTCCTTCCTGACATTTATGTTTCAAGGTCGCTACCATACTTTTGACTGGGGTTTTTACAGGATCTCTAAGTCATCCGAAGCCCTTTCTCTTCCTCAATTACCTTCTGCAATGAATTTCTAAGCCTTGTGGCTTCTAACTCAGCCCCATTTTCCATATAAGTTCCCCTTCTCCACACTTACATAGCTACTACCCCCATCACCTTTCTCCTGGCCCAGCAGAATAACTTCATTTTGCTGCCTCCGGTCCTTTTCTATCCATCCTCCACACAGCTGCCAAGCTGGCATTTCTAAAGCACAGGTTTGACTATGTCACTCTTTTCCTCAAAAAACTTCCTGTTGCCTCTGAGATAAAATGCAAACTCCTCTGTTTGTCATTTTAAAACTCTTTAAAATCGGGCTCCAAGCTAACTTTTTAGACAGACTTCACTAACTCTATGTTCCAGCTAGATTGGTGTATCCATGACATTTGAATTTCTGATCCCATGCCTGCAGTGTTTTCCCACCTCACCTCTGCCTCTTGGAATTCCTAGCTCCCTTTGACTGAGATTGTTACCTTCCTATATGAAACCTTTCCTGATTCCCTGAGGTATCAGCCCTTCTCCCTACATCCTCCCAATTACTTTGTATAAATTTTGTAATCAGTTGTAAGTTGCTTCTCCCAGTAGTATGTCACTATTTGAAGTTTGTCATTGTATCTGTCACCAGTGCTCAACACATGGTAGGCACTTAATGTAAATTAAATTGTGCAGGAGATGTAGCATTGACTGTTACTGTCTTTGTGTGTGACACTAAAAAAGTTATTTAACCTCTTTAGGACTCAGTTTCCTCATCTGTAAAATGAGGGATTTGGCTCCATGCCATCTCAGGTCCATTTTACCTCTAAATCGTGAACCCCTAGATGACTTTATGCTGTTAATCTTTACCTTCTCTCCCTGACTGATTGTAAGCTCCTCAAGGGCAGAAGGCTACCTTCCCTCATGCTTCTTCCTATCCCTCCCATTTGGCTTCCACCTAGCAGATATGTTTAATAAATACTTGTTTGGTTGATTTATTGGTGACTGTTTTGTAAAGAGAGGAGAAGGGTCTGTTGGTGGCAGTGATGGCTCAGCCAGCAGAGAGATGAGGAGGAGATTAGATCCTGCAGGTTGTCTATGGCCAAGGAAAGTCCCAAGTGGGAGCAGGATTTGGGAAGGTGAAAAGGCTTATAGGTCTGGAAAAATAAAAATAAGGGGAATATAGGTCTGGGGTGGGAGATGGAGGAAATAGAAAGGAAATAAGACAGGAATGCCATGCTAGAGTGGTGGGAAAGCCCTGCATTTTGTAACATACCCTTTCAAGCTCTGAGCCCATACTGTTTCTAAGTACACAGGCTACTGAGGGCTGAACTAGGAAAAAAAAACAAAAAAAACAAAACCTTGGATGCTCTCGCAGGTTCTGTGATTCCTGTGACCTTGGGAGAGTCTATTTCCTGACCACAAGATGGTGGTAGGGAAGAGAGTCGGATTTTGACAAATGGCTCTTTGATCCCAGGAAGACCGAGGCTAATTCAAGTGCAAATGGTTTATTAGTATTTATTACTCATGTTCCACTGCTAATAAAATTTGAGTTTTTAAAATAATGGCCAGCAAATGGAGCGGTCGATAGCCCCATGAGAGGAGGAGAGCAGCCATGGGTTATTTCATGGTGAGGTGTGACTGACT
This sequence comes from Notamacropus eugenii, assembly GCF_028372415.1. NCBI lineage: Eukaryota > Metazoa > Chordata > Mammalia > Diprotodontia > Macropodidae > Notamacropus > Notamacropus eugenii. The sequence goes on along the minus strand of NC_092876.1, from coordinate 277,698,128 downwards.
GTTGGCACTGCTTAGAGGCACAGTTTTATAGGTCAGAGTGATTATTCTAGTTTTGGGGGAGAGGTTGGTGGCCTTTGTTGACTAGAAAACAGTCTTCTACTAGCAGGGCAGCCCAGAAAGCCATTAAAGTGAAGTTGTTCAATTATCCAAAGGCCCATTTGCAAGTAGCTGTGACACTTCCGAGCAGAAAAAAGCAGCTAAATGGGTTTAAAGTTCCTGAATATCTTTTTCTTGTGACCTGTGCTTAAAATCTTCAAGTTGGAAAGCCCTATCCCAGCCCAGCATTCGAGCAAGGTTTCTGTGGCTGAGGCAGTCTCTGAGATACATTGAATGAATGCTGCCCCATTTGAAGGCTGTCCCTTCACATGGGAAAATAGAGACACATTTGCATAGGGCAGAGGAAGCAGGCCTCTGGGGTGGAAGTGAATGGGGAAAACGACTCCGTAACCTGAAATCCTGATCTAGTCCCATGTGAGAAATGAGCCTAACAAGCCCCCAACTGTGAGAAACTCGCTCCCCTTAGACAAAGAACAATACCTGTTGTGAAAACAGGAAAGCTTTTAGTAATCTTTACCTCCATTCCCCCAAATGGATGGGCAGCCTCCCCAGTAAGGTTATAGGACGTCTATGGAGCTTCTTATACCGTTTTCCGAACTTTGGATCTCCCTCGACACCATCCCTGGCCACGTGACTTTATGTTCTCCTCTCTACACAGCTCATGGAGCCTGCACAGAAGTTTCTGACCTTTACCTGACTGTCCTAGGTCATGATTGTGGAAACAAAACTTCCTTGATTCCTACATTTGTTTCCCTTTTGGGTGCTGAAGCAATCCAAGGCATGTGAAGAGCAAGAACTGGCTGGATGTGGAGCTACAGGGCCTGGATTTGAATCCCAACCAGTGCACTTACTTGGATAGATGAAGAAAATAAAAGCCCGGAGAGGTGAAATTATTCCCCTGAAGTTATATAGCTAGATGCTAGCAGAACCAGGACAACCTAGTTGTTCTGAGTTCTAATACCATGCCATTTCCTTGCTACCTTACTCCTTCTTGCTATCCTATCCCAGTATTAAGCAGGCCACCCTTGACTCATACCCACCCCCAGCTCTGGTTTATAACTCCCCCTCACTCTGGCTTACACATTGAAAATGAGAAACTCAGTGTGGAAAAGTCAGCCTGGTGGGCCCTTCCTACCCTGGGCCAACCTCAGGTGCACAGTACAGTAGAGTGAGCTACTTCAAAACCTCTGTCTGTCGCTTATCTCCTGTGTGATTTTGGGTAAGCCACTTACTTTTTCTGGGCTTCATTTCCTGTAAATGAGGGAATTGAAGGTCCCTTCCCATTCTAACCCTATGAACTTATGAAGGATGACAGGGAATTTGGCAAGAGCAAGAATTACGATTTCTCCAAACACTCCCCCTCTGCCTGCTGTCTTCCCAAGGGAACCCAAGAGCAGTGAAGAAGTTCTCCCACAGGAGTTTTGAAGCTACCAGTCCATGTTCTCTCTCCATGGAGAGCTGAGCATGCATCTGTCACCCCATCTGAGATTCAATCTGTAATGAAACTAAGTTCCTAGAAACTCTGGTCCTATTCACTTCCTGAATATTTGTTCATCCTTCTTGGCGAAGAAGACCGTGCCATCAAGAGAAATGATGACATGCTTGCACTTAACTTTGTTTTGATTGGGATGGGGGAGGGTAAGAGGTGTGGCCCTTTAAAGGTGGAGCCAGAGATTTCAAGGTTGAATCTGATTCGTGTGGCTCCCGGCTGGGTGAGAATGGACCTTCTGAACTTCCCCATTATTACCAAAGGCATCACTGTATCCCCAGTCACCAAGGTCTGCCATCTGGGCATCATGAATTTCTCACTGTCACTCAGCCCACATATCCAGTCTCTTGTCAGATATACTTGTTTTTACTTACACACCACCTTGCATGCATATCCCCTCCTGTCTTCTATTCCAAACACCCTACGATCTGACTCCACCCTCAGCAACAAACATGCAGTACTGGTTTCCATGCCTTTTCACTGGCTAACTAACCCTCGTGCCTGGCATTCTGCCTTTTCTCTTCAGCCTCTTAGGTCTGCTACCCTCAGTTCTGATGGTGCCTTCTATAGCAGAGGTTCCCAAACTTATTTGGCCTACTGTCCCCTTTTTTAAAAAAAAAAAAAAGATTACTCAGCCACCTCTCCTACCCAGGAAATCTGCTTTCTTTAACCCTTTAACAGTTTTTTAAAAAAAATTTGTATCATTTCAAATTTTAAAAAAAAGACACATCTTAAATTTAATAATTTATTGTAAATTTGTGTTTTTTTCTGCATTGAAATTTTGATGACACAATATTACGTCATGTAACTGTATCATATTGTAAACGTCGTTAGACGCACATATTCTTGACAGTGCATGCTGGACTTCCCGACAATGCATGACAGGCTCTCCTGCCAACACTCCCTTGTTACAACATATCCAAGGATTTGACCACCGATCGGTTATAGCTTGCATTTTGTGTACTTATGTGGAAAATCATGTAATTCCTACAACTTTAACTATTACACTATGCACAAAACCTGTGTGAACAGTTTTTCCAAATTTTCCCCTCTTCTCTTCTTTCCTTATGTTTCCATCACCCCCTTATTTTTATTCACTGTCTCCCCAATTGCACCTGAGCTTACTACTGCCCCCCTGGATCATATCAGTCCCCTGGAGCTGGTGTGGTCCACTTTGGGAACCTACATCAGGAATCTTTTCCAGCTTTTTCCATCTGCTAGTACTTTCCCTTCTCAGATTTCCTGCCGCCTTCTCTGTATCTGTCTTGTTTATAAAGAGGTAAGCATAGCACTAAGTTGGTCAGTCAAATAGCATTTACTTGAGCACCTACTAGGTGCCAGGCACTGTGATAACCACTGGGGATACAGAGAAAGGCAAAAATTAGCTCCTGTTCTCAAGATGTTCACAAGTCTCATGGTGGAGACAACATGCAAATACTTACGTACAAACACAGTATGTACAGAATAAATTGGAGACAGTCTCAGAGCAGGCACTAAGATTAAGGAGTGGGAAAGAGTTCTTGAAGTGGTAGCTTTAGATGAGACATGAAGGAAGCCAACAAACTTGCAGGTGGAGATGAGCAGGAAGAGTGCTTCAGGCATAGGGGACAACCAGAGAAAATATTTGGAGTCAGGAGACAGATTATCACTTCAGGGAAGAGCAAGGAGGTATTGAAATGGGAGCTACCTGACTACTTATTTGGGATTTTGCAGAAAGGATTACTATTCAGGTTTAATTTAACTCTGGCTTCTGAGAGGCCCTTCCAACTCAGATTCTGTGAAGGTGCCAAACTGAGGGTTAGCTGAAAATGCAATTCAGGTACTCCATCTATATTCTAGGAATTTGCAGTTGTTCTGGAAAATTATGCTACCCTTCTCTGAATCTTTCTTTCCTCCAATCCCCAAAGAGAATTTCGTAGGGAGTTTCCCATACACTGGTGCTTGGACTATGAGGGGCTTTTTTCTTGAGCTACAGCTTTTGAATGATCATTCTGTTATGCCATGACATTTAGGAAGTCATGGATCAATTTCCTGCCCTCTTCCTTTTGCCCCAGTCCCAAAAGGAACCTCCCTTCCCCCGGGTATTGACATCTACAGATGCATGGAAAATTAATGAGACACCAGACACACTCACTTTGATGTGAGCCATGAATAACTACTATTATGATGATTACAAAGTGTCAATCCCAAAGGACCTAGTCGCCAAAGAGTGAGTCAGAGCATCCCTGCCTCCCCAGCCCCTGGGACCAAATCCTACTCTTAAAAAGCCCCCAAGTTTCTTAGATGAAAGGTCAGCATTAATGATTTTGCTTATTCTGCTTTGGGGTCCATTATGCCCTCTCCCTTTGGGACTCCTGCTTTGTCCCCTGTGAAGTGATGGGAGCAGGACTGCACTATTGATCTGATGGGCTCCTGTGACCTTCTGTACCCCAGCCCTTTCTGTTTAAAGTGGATTTGTCCTTCCTTTTTTTCTCTGTTGAAGGGGGAAACCTGTGAACAGGCACTTAGGCATTGACTGAGATGGATCTGGGGCTGGATGTCTGAGCACAGAGGAACAATTGAGCCAGGGCTGCTTCAGTGGGGCAAAGAACCTGTATTGCGTAGGCATTCTGTGTAAATTAGCAATATTGTAACTGTTAATTGAGTGTCCATTGATTGCCTGTAATGAGTTTGATTTAATTCATTCTTTTCCTTCCCCGAGTTTCAGTCTTAGATTGCTTAAATAGTTTAGTTGACCTCCATGTTGTTTTTCTTCTTTTGTCTTGAACTCTCTACTCCCTAGAACCCTCCCCTCCCCCCTTCCCCTATGCTTTTATTTCCCTGGTTCCATAATGAGCTTCCTTTGTTTTCTGCAGTTGTCTTGCCATTACTCTAACTCCTGTTCCTGCCCAGGTACATTCTCATGACTCATTCTTTAATGGGAGATTTTTTGGGAGAAGATACCTGATTCTCGGGAAATGAGTCCGGAAGCCAGTCCAGTGCCTCATGCCTTAGAGATGTAAGATGGTTTTCCTCCCTGGGGATGCTCCTGGGGATGTATTTGATAGCACTTGACTGGGTTTTCTTGTCAGTGTAAGTGGGGAGCTATGTGAAGGGCTTCATCTGGAGACTGGGAGGTAGGAGAAAGGCTCTGGGAGGAGGGCAGTGAGTCTAGTAGTAGCTAGGGGGAAGGGTTAGTCTGCACTCTTCCAGGGGGAGAGAGAAGCCATGGGCTGAGTCCAGAATACTGTGTCTACTGACCTAGCCTCCCAGTGAGCTTCCCTGGCTTGCTCTGGGGAGGTCATTCAGGGCAGGCTGACTTTTGATGGATCCAAGATCTTGTCGATGTGGCTGTTTTCTCCAGTGACGCTGCTCCCATCCCACCATTATGCCTTGTCATTCTCTGTGACTTTTGTTCATGCTCTCTTGTAAATCCTCTACAAGAACCCCCTCCCCTTTATCTGGGGGGCATGTGTAGGACATCTTTCAAATCCTGTCTCTTATGTTTACTACTTATATGACTTTGGGGAAATGCCTTAGGTTTCTTTGGAGCTCAGCTTTTTTGTCTTCAAAAGGAAAAGTTGAACTGTCAGGGGTGGGAAGTTTGGATTCAGTCAAAGGGCAGCACTTGAGGACCTGGAGGGTCACATGTGGCTTCAAGGTCACAGATTCCCCATCCCTGGGTCACTAGATGGACTCTGATGCCACCCCTCCCCCAGCTAGGATCTATGATCCTAGTGGCAGATGGTGGTTCAGGAGATAGATCGCTGGACCTGGAGTTAAGAAGCCCTGAGATTAAATCCAGCCTCAGATACTTATCAGCTATGTTACCCTGGGCAGGTCACTTAACCTCTGTCTGGCTCAGTTTCCTCAACTGCAAAAATAGAAATAATAACAGCTTCAATCTTGCAGGATTGTTGTGAGAATCAAATGAAATCCCATTTGTAAAAAGCACTTAGCACAGTGCCTGGCACAGAGGTGGCGGATGGCATTAACAAATGCTTATTCCATTCTGCTTTGCCCCACCGTCCTCTAGATTATCTCTGTCTTGCATTTATTTGCTGCTCATTGGTTATCACACATTCTCACTCATGACTGACCTACCTTTTCTTTTTTTCTGGCCATACATTTCTCTAATGCCATTCTTCGTATCATTTTCCTTATTAAATTCTTGGTTGGTTATGTTTTGCACACTACCCTCCTGTGTACTTCTCCATTGTCCTTTGAGTGGTCCTCATTTTAAACTCTTTGCAATCTGAGATAATCAATAACTCACAGCTCAGATTCTTGGGTTGAGTGGTCAATTTACACATCTCTGCTCTCCCTAAAGATCAGTGCACTAGCCCTCCCAGGTCCTGTTCCAGTGATGTCTCTCAGTTTACAGGTAGGGAGAAGGAAGGTGTGAAAAGAGTCATTGACCACCACCATTCCTACAGGAAAGAAACACCGAAATGCCAATGAACACAGTGGTTATTTGCAGATCTAGAGCTGGCACAGATTGGAGTTCGACTGCACAGTGAAATGGAAAGCATGCTGCAATTACAGTCAAGGGGCCCAGATTCAAATCTCAACTCTGCCACTCATTGCCCACACAGATGTTAACCCCTTGCTGGGTCTCTGTAAAACAAGGGAGATTGAACTAGCTTTCTCTTAGCTGGAAATCTTTGATCCTCTGATGCTTCATTTTATTGATAAGGAAATTGAGGACAGGAATTGAGTTGCCCAAGGTATTGCTCATGGAAATTGTAAATAGTCCTTTACTTCTGGGAGTTTCTGATGTAAAATATGAATGTGTCCAGGTTGTTACATATGAGTGTGTGCTGAGGAATGAGACAGATTCCATTGGTGGCACGTGGCTGTTACTTCTAATGTTTGTGTGTACTGTTTGAGTATTGAAATAGTAATGAGCTTCTGGAAGACCATTCCATTGGGGAACTGAGGTTCAGGAGATGCACAGAACACCCTAAGAAGGTGGGTGCTCCTGGAACAGGGAGACACTTGGTCATTCACTGAACTCAGACCCTCTCAGGCATTACCATTCTGCAAATGAGCTGGGAGCTGGAGGCCTTTCTTAGATAAGAAGTAGAAAATGAATGGGAGCAAGTGGATAACAGGGAAAAAGATCTAAGCTGTGGAGGTTGCGTCCACCAGAGCTATGCTCAGCAGCTACACTTGGCCATGGTGCCTGTCACAAAGACTGCTAGCTGCTAAGGACACAGGACTGAGGCAAGGCAAAGAATTAAGGCACTGAGGTGTTCCATAGGCTGTGAGAGCCAATCTCATCTCAACAGGCTCCTTTCCTTCAGACCTCTAGCATGTCCACTTATCATAGAGCTTCAGAGCACTGTTGTGTAAGAGACTGAATACCGAGCCCAGAGTCAGTAAGACTTGAGTTCACATGTGCCTTCAGACATATACTGGCTACGTGATCCTGGACAAGTCACTTAATTTCCATTTGCCTCAGTCTGTAAAATGGGGTTAATAGCGTTTAACTCAAGGCGTTGTTGTGAGGGTCAAACAAGACAATAAAGCACTTAGCACAGTGCCTGGTACAGTGCAAGCATAATATGAATGTTAACTGTTATTATTATTAATATTAGCTCCTTTTTCTCACCTCCCCAACGTACTCACCTCTCACAAAATGTCAGAGTAGTGTTCTGTAAGAGATAGAACGCTTCACCTGGAGTCAGTAAGGTCTGCTTCATATGGGCCCTCAGAGATTTACTCGCTGCATGACCCTGGACAAGTCACTTAACCTCTATTTACTTTGCGTGATTGTTATGAGGATAAGTTGAGATAATATTTATAAAGTCCATTGCAAACATTAAAATGTGCTATAAATGCTAGCTGTAACTACTATACTACTACCACTACAACTATGATTACTATAGCTATGACTACTACTATACTATAACTACCACTGCTACCACCACCACCACCACCACTACTACTGCTTACTATACTTAATAGCAAATTATCCTCTCTGGTGCTTAGTTTCCTTATCTATACAGTGGAGGGGTAGGAGAATATGTGGGGTTAACCTCTAAGGTTTCTTCTGTCTCTAAAGCTATGATCATATGATAAGGAGGAAACTCAGAAGATACGTAGTACAAGCTGGACCTGAACAAGAATGCCCTCCATGATATCTCTAACAATCCATCTTTACTTGAAAGCTTCCAGTGGGGGGCACAACTTCCTAGGCAGACCTTTGTTTCCAGCTCCCATTATTAGGGAAATTTGACTCTAGAACAGGGATGGGAAACCTTCCACCTTGAAGCCACAAATGGTTTTGAGACCACAGGTTCTCCACCCCTGTTCTAGAACTTCTAGCTATTGCCCCTCATTCCGCCCTCTAGGAATAAGCAGGGCAAGTCTAATCTCTCTTGCACATGACAGATCTTCAGTTACTTGACTCATGTCTCCAAGTCTTCTCTTCTACACACTAAATAGTCTCAGCTCCTTCAATTTTCCTTTCCTTTTTTCTCCTTTCCTTTCCTTTCCTTTCTCCTTTCGTTTCCCTTCGTTTCCTTTCGTTTCCCTTCCTTTCCTTTCCTTTCTTCTCCTTTCCTCTCCTTTCCTTTTCTCTCCTTTCCTTTTCTCTCCTTTCCTTTTCTCTCCTTTCCTTTTCTCTCCTTTCCTTTTCTCTCCTTTCCTTTTCTCTCCTTTCCTTTTCTCTCCTTTCTTTTTCTCTCCTTTCCTTTTCTCTCCTTTCCTTTTCTCTCCTTTCCTTTTCTCTCCTTTCCTTTCCTTTCCTTTCCTTTCCTTTCCTTTCCTTTCCTTTCCTTTCCTTTCCTTTCCTTTCCTTTCCCTTCCCTTCCCTTCCCTTCCCTTCCCTTCCCTTCCCTTCCCTTCCTTTCCCTTCCCTTCCCTTCCCTTCCCTTCCCTTCCCTTCCCTTCCCTTCCCTTCCCTTCCCTTCCCTTCCCTTTCCTTTCCCTTCCTTTCCCTTCCTTTCCCTTCCTTTCCCTTCCTTTCCTTTCCCCTTCCCTTCCCTTCCCTACCCTTCTTTCTGTGTGGGTCTTCTTGTACAAAATGACTAATACAGAAATGTTTTACATGATTGCATATCTATAAATTATATGAGATTGCTTACTGTCTCAGAGAGAGGAGAAGGGAGAGATGGAATTTGGAATTCAAAATTTTAGAAAACCTAAATGATAAAAATTATTTTAACATGTAATTGGAGAAAAATAAGATATTATTTAAAAATGATAATATTCTGATATGTTCAGTATAGTGGGATCTTCACTTCTCTCAATATAGACATTATGATCAACTCAATTTGCTCAGCCTAGAATCATATTAACTCTTGTAGTTGCCACCCCACACTATTGACTTATGTTGGTCTTGAAGTCTTTTCCACACAAACCACTATCTAGCCACATCTTCTTCAACTATAAAACAACAACAACAAAAAATAAGCTCCAGCCTTCCCTTGACTCTGCTACTCCCTCATACTATTCTGATCAGTGCCTCTGATCCATGTGGTAACTAACCATTGCTTCAGAAGACTGGTTACAAAGTGATGAAGGGATGAAGGATGAGACACATTTTTTCTGACATGGCCACCATTTTGCTTCTTTTTCTTGACTATATGTCATTCTCCATTTTGCTGCCATCATCATGGAAAAGTCATCTACTACAGCCTTTGTCTACCCCTACTCCCCACTAAATCTCCCCTTGACCCTTTGCATTTTGTCTCTACCACTCCCCTATAACTGCTCTCTCAAATGTCCCCAGTGACTTCCTAGTCATCATATTCTCCATCCATGGCTCCTTTGCAGTTTCTATCCCCCTAGACTTCTCTGTAGTACTTATTATCCCTGACTATCTCCTTTTTCTGAATAATTTCTCCTGCTCTAATTTTGGTGACATTGAACGCTCATATCTCTTCTCCTGCTTCTCAGATTCTCCTTTCTCTCAGTCCTCTGTTAGCTCCTCATCTGCTTTCTGGTCCTTAACTGCAGGTATTCCCCAAGCTTTTGTCCTTGGTTCTCATCTCTCCCTTAATTATTCCATTTACTTCAGTGATTAATACTATGCAGATGATTTCTATATCTATATATCCATCTTAAATATCTCTCCTATTGCTACTTACCTGTTGGACACCTCTACTTGGAAGTCCTGCCAGCATCTCAAAATAAATTCCATATTTTCCCTGCCAAACCTTGTTCTTCCCAAACTTCCTATTTCTGTTGATGATTTCACAACCATCAAAACTCCACTACCATTTTTTACTTTTCCTTCTTCACATTAAATCATTTCCCAATTCTCTTTGTTTATATCTCTGTAATATCTGCCCTTTCTTTCCACACCTATCTCAGTCTTGCTAGTGTAGGCCCTCATGTATTCTTACCTAGATCAGAAGTGTCAAACATGTAACCCAAAGGCTGCATGTAGCCCATGACATTCCCAAATATGGCCCAAACCAGTTTACCTACCATAGTTCCAAAGAACTCATGATGAAAATTACTATTTGTCTTCAGATAGAGAATTGATACGGACTCTTAAGTACAGATTAATGCATATTTTCTTTCCTTCCCTCCCTCCCCTTCCTTCCTTCCTCCATTCTTTCTCTCCTTTCCCTCCTTCTTTCCATCCCTCCTTTCCTTTCTTCTTTCTTTTCTACTTTCCTTCCTTCTTTCCCTCCCTCTTTTCTTTCTTCCCTCCTTTCCTTTCTTCTTTACCCCTTCTCCCTTCCTTCTTTCCTTCCCTTTTTCCTTTCTCTCTTCTTTCCTTGTCTTTTCTTTCTTTCTTTGGAAACATTGAAAATAAAATAAAGGTGAATGGGAAAAATGTAATTGGGAAATATTTAGCTAGATAAATAAGAATACAACAAAACATATATAACAGTATATTTTAAAACTAATTCGATATGCAGCCCACAGGGATCTTTATGTGTGATTTAGCTGTCCCTGTTTCTCTTTGAGTTTGACACCACTGGGACCAATGTAATGGTCTCCTAAGTGGTATTTCTGCCTCCATTCTCTCCCCTCTGCTGACATTTCTTTTTATTCCTTCCAAAGTGTTTTGATCACTATGCTCTTTTAGTCACAACCTTCAGTGGCTTCCTTTTTTTCTTTCGCATAAAGTATGAACTTACCCTAACATCCATATTCCATATTACAGCTTGAACCTAGCTGTCCAGCCCTGTCTCTCACTGCTCCCTTCATATCCCACAAGTTCCAGCCCTGCTGGATCATATTCTGTCCCCTCTTCTTATCCTGCCCTCTCCTGTCTCTATGTTTTTGCCTCCCTTGCTCTTTCTCTGTTTATAAAAGCTGATCTCATCCTTCTAGATGAAAGTCAAGTGCTTTCTACAGGAAGCCTTTCTAGCTCCCCTTTGGAAAGTGAAAATGGTTCCTTAGCCTTTTCTTGAAGACTCTAAGGGTTCCCGGTTCTTAATCTATGATCCTATGACCTCTAGTAATGGGGACCTCACTACCTCTGGGGGCAGCAATTCCAATTTTTGGACAGCTCTAGTTATTGGAAGGTTTTTTTCTAATATTGAGCAGAAATATTCCATCCTGCCACTTCTACTCTTTGCTCCTAGTTGTGCTGTCTGGGGCCAGACAGAATAAATCAAATCTTTCTTTCATCTGACATGAGTGACCAAATCAACGATTTGAGCTTTGCCTTCTTTTTCTGCCTCTGCTAATCCTCTGGCAGGGTTGCGAAAAGGAGTGAAATACTTGAACAACAGGAAAAAAGCAAACCAGGGACCTGGGCTGGGTCATTCTCAAAGTCAGTGTCCAGCTCTGAGCAGACCAGATTCTTCTGGTTGAAGGGGAATGCCCCTGAGGCTGCTCACAGAAAGTTCTGGCTCCACCTCCTCTTTATTCTTTGCAGTAGATTGGGAGCTGAACATGTGTGTTCCTTAGTGCACATCTGTGGGTGCTGCTGATCCATATGGTGACCAGTCATGTCTTCTGAAGAATGCCTCGTGGTTGGCAAAGAGGGCGTAGAGTAGAAGCTCTGAATGAGATGTGCACAGATATAGTCAACTTGTGCCTGGTGTTGTTTTGATCGACCATACCTATTTGTGGTAGGTTACTGCATAGGGCCATAGATGCAAAAAAAAAAAAAAAATCCAGAAAGTCAAAGGCAGCAGTAAAACATTGAATGATACACAAAAGGAAATAAAAAAATTCAGAAAGGGATATAACAATTTTGTAACTCATCTTGCTAAATTTAATGATGCTTTAAAAAATAAACTATATAACTCATAGAAAACTTACATTTTCATCTACAACCCTTTTTTGTTCTTTATATATTGAAATGTTTATGTATGAAGATTCTTAAGTTTACAATAAAAATAGATTAAAAAAAGACTATCTGTTATGGGCTTGAGATGTCTCCTTTGTGCCATTGTTGATAAAACTTGTGAGTCACATGGCTTTGTCATCCAATTTTAGTGTGATTGGTAGGATGGAAAGGTCTTTCCAAAATTTGCTTGAACTTTTGATAACTGTCACTTGGACCTGGATATACATACTTGCTCATATGGCAAAATAGCTCATAGGGCGGGTGGGTTGTGCAGAGGATAGAGCACTGGGCCTGGAGTCAAGAACTGAGTCAAATCCAGCCTCAGAACATTTACAAACTATGTGAGTCACTTAACCCCCATCTGCTTCAATTTCCCTTAGTTAAAAAAAGTGGGAGGATAATAGAAGAACTACCTTGTAGGGTTATTGTGAGGATCAAATCTGTAAATCACTTAGTATAGTACCAGAAACATAGTAGGTGTTTAATAAATTCTTAGGGCATCTAAATGAGTGCCAGGCTGGGAGTCTGGAAGACTTGAGTTCAAATCTGCCCACAAACACTTGCTAGTTGTGTGACCCCAGGTCAGTCACTTAACACTATTTGCCCCAGTTTCCTTATCTGTAAAATGAGTTGGAGAAGGAAATGGCAGAACACTCTAGTATTTCTGCCAAGAAAACCTGAAATGGAGTCACAGAGTGTTGGATGTGACTGAAACAATTAACAACAATAAGTACTTGTTGACTTCCATCACAGACACATAGATACAAGAACCCTTGTTCATGTGCACATTCCCACATGTTTACACCTATGTGCTCTTGCTCACACAAAATGTGACGTGAAAGTGATGCCACTGATCCATCGTCAGTTTTTAAATTGTGTATGCATATGGACACTCAGGTATTTGTTCTCAGTGATGGACTTCCGTGGATCCATTTGCTCTCTCTTCTAGATCTTCCTTGCGAACACAGACATGTAGGCGGTAAGGTTTAGTGGAAAGAGCTTGGCTCTGTAGTCAAAAGACTTGGACTTGAATCTTTACTAGTTATGAGATTTTGGGCACATCGCGTAGTCTAAACCTCAGTTTCTTTATCTCTAAAATGGGGATAATAATCCTTAACATAATCTTTCTTCACAGTATGGTTGTAAGAAAAGTGTTCTGTAAACCATGAAACTCTATAGCAATCTGAACTACCATGAGATTAAATGACACATGTAAAAGCATTTTCTAAGTCTTAAATATAAGTGAGAACTGGAGGACAGTTATTTTCATGGTTTAAGTTAACAAGATATTGACAGCTTTCCCTTGAAGAATGCCAATGATGAGAAGCAGAGAGAGTGGATGGTAGTGGATGACCCAGGGTTGCAGATTGGCCAGTCAAGTCTAGAAAAACGTCAAGAGGGGAAAGAATTCCAGGATGCTCTCAAGGGTAACGTTGAAGTGCCTTTGAATCGGTTCTAGGCTGGTTAGAGAGGCATGTAAGCCAGAGACCTGTATACTGGCAAACTAGAGGTGGATGGAGGGAATGTCAGTCATAATGAGAGAAATGAGTAAATTCAGTGGGAGTGAAGGAGTGGGAGAGGTGGAAGGAAGCAAAGTTGTATTCAGAGAGAGGAAGTTCAGAGTCTAAGATGGCTCAGTATTTAAAAAAACAGCTTAAAGGAAAAAGTTTCTGTGCTTATTAACCATGATGTTCCGTTGCCTTTTCATGCAGGTGAAGAGGAGGCAGAGCAGGGTGTATAGAAATTTCCAGGATCTTCAGTAGGGCAACCTCCGTATTGCCTGGGGGAATCCTACTGTCACTTTTAGAAAAGAAAGTAAAAAGGGATATTCTGGGGAAGAACAAAGAGATACATGTTCCATACACATGTTGGGGCTCACATCCTATTACTGTTCTCTTGAGAACCCTTTGGGGTATTTTTCTTGGGAAGAAGAACATATACCATGAGAGGGAGAGACTAGGAAGGGAAAATGGATGTAGGTACATACATATGTGCACAGAGACAGCCAAGTAGAGAGGAAGAAAAGTTAACAAATTTGCGAATTGATTTCATGTGCCATTTGCCAAGGCTAATAGTTTAAGTAGAGTGGTCTCCGCCTTGATTATATAGCCTTGGTAAGTGAAAGCATGTTTCGATGTCAGAGTCCCACATTTCTCACCAGGGAACCAGATTCAAACAGTACCCTTTCCAGTATTAATGGCTTTGATGAAGGCAGAATCCTTTCCTTAGACTAATAGGCAAAGAACCTGGGGAATAGAATGACGAAACTAGGGAAGCTGGGTCTTCAAGTGGATAGAATATGGAGCTTGTTTTGGAGTCAGACCTGAGTTTGAATCCTATTTCAGATACTCACTGGCTATGTGGCCCTGGGCAATTCAACCTTCATCTTTCAATCTCAGTTTCTTCATCTGTAAAATGGGTGGGAGTATTATAGCACCCACATCACAAGGCTGCTATGAGGATCAAATGAGATAGTAAGTGTTAAACATTTTTTAGACCTTAAAGAACTACATAAGCATAAGTAGTTAAAGTCAAATGTAATTTATAAATGTGCTCATTAGTTTTCTCTTGTACCATACAGATTCTTAGATGGATATATTGTAGAATGTTCTCCTTCCTCTTCTTCGCTTGTTGAATTTCTGTTCGTTCTTTAAAGCCCTGCTCAAATGCCACCATCTCCATGAAGCCCTCTCTGATTCCTCCTGACAATAATACTTCACAGATCCCCAAATCTCCAATGCACTTATCATGTGTTGTTGTTCTTGAGTTGTTTCAGTTGTGTCTGACCCTTGGTAACCCCATTTGGAATTTTCTTGGCAATGATACTAGAGTGGTTTGCCATTTCTTTCTCCAGCTCATTTTACAGATGAGGAAACTGAGGCAAAGGGGGTTAAGTGACTTGTCCAGAGGCACACAGCTAATTAAGTGTCTGATGCTGGAATTTTGTGTCTTATCTCCCTACTTAAAATTGCAGATGCCCCAAAAGACAATGGAGAGACAGAAGGTGAGCATTAAAAATGAAGGTGCAGTGAATTTTCAGCGATGGCCTATGGTCGAGAAATGATACAAGGAATACTGTCCAGGAGGTGAATAATTTGGAAAATAAAGCAGGTCTTTCACATAGCGAATGTTGAGGGATTAAGGATGGACAGCATGAACCTTGCCTGGTACTCATAAATGGCATGAGGGACTCAGAGGGAAGCCATCAGCATACGGAATGGACCCCCCCCTTCAGGACAAAATCGTGCAAAAGATATTTTCATAGTAGCTATATTGCAAAAAAGCTTGAAAAATAAAGAGAGAAAAAAACGCTCCAGTATATACTCAGACTTCATTCTGTCAGTTCTCTCTCAAGAAATGCATCACATTTTCACTACAAGTCCTTTGGAATTGTCTTCCATCATTGTATTGATCAGAACAGATAATGATCCTAACAATGCTGCTGGTCCTCCTGGTTCAGCTCACTTCACTTTGTATCAGTTTATATGTCTTCCCAGGTTTTGCTGAAACCATTCTGCTCATGATTTCTTATAGCACAATAGTATTCCATGGTGAATATAATCTATAACTTGTTCAACTGTTCCTTAATTGATAGGCATCCCCTCAATTTTCAATTCTTTGTCATCACAGAAAGAGCTGCTATAGTTTTATATATCTAGGTCCTTTTATTTTATTTATTTATTTTGGAGGGGGAAGGCAAAACATTTGCGATTAAGTGACTTGCCCAAGGTCCCACAGCTGGTAAGTGTGAGCGTCTGAGACTGGATTTGAACTCAGGTCCTCCTGACTCCGAGCCTGGTACTCTACTCACTGTGCCACCTAGCTGCCCCATCTAGGAACTCTTAGACCTACGTCCTCTCCCTTTTTTTTAAATTGCTTTGGGATATAGACCTAGTAGGACATTGTTGGATCAAATGGTATGCACAGTTATATAGCCCTTTGTACAAATTGCTTTGCAGAACAGTTGAATTAGTTTACAACTCTACCAACAATGCATTAGTGTCCCAATTTTTCCACATATCCTGCAGCATTTGTCATTTTCCTTTTCTGTCATTTTAACCAATCTGATAGGTGTGAGGTGGCAACTCACAGTTGTTTTAGTTGGCTTTTCTCTAAGCAGTGGTGATTTAGAACATTTTTTTAACATGACTATGGATAGCTTTGATTTTTTCTTCTGAAAACTTCCTGTTCATGTGCTTTGAACATTTATCAACTGAGAAATGACTCCTATTTTACAAATTTGACTCTGTTTTCTATATATTTGAGAAATGAGGCCTTTATCTGAGAAACTTGCTTTAAAAATCCCCTTCCCCTGCCCAGTTTCTTGTTTTCCTTCTAATTTTGGTTGCATTGGCTTGTTTGTGGAAAATCCTTTTAATTTAACATAATCGAAATTATCCATTTTACTTCCTGTGATCCTCTCTATCTCTTGTTTTGTCGCAAATTCTTCCCTTATTCATAGACCTGACAGGTGAACTTTT
Organism: Notamacropus eugenii; assembly: GCF_028372415.1. Classification (NCBI taxonomy): domain Eukaryota; kingdom Metazoa; phylum Chordata; class Mammalia; order Diprotodontia; family Macropodidae; genus Notamacropus; species Notamacropus eugenii. Next base: position 277,681,858 of record NC_092876.1, on the reverse strand, counting down.
CCATGTTTACCTAATTTGCTTATGGCATCCTCTCTTATGTCTAAATCATGTGCCTATTTTGACCTGAGGTGTTGGCCTGTCCTTAGTTTGTGCCAAACTGCTGTTCAGTTTTCACATCAATTTTTGTCACATAGTGAGTTCTTGTCCCCAAAACTTAGATCTTTGGGTCTATAAAATACTAGATTGCAATGATCATTTAATGCTGTGTATTGTATATGTATTCCACTGATCCACCATTCTGTCATAGCCAGGACCAAATTGTTTTCATGATTATGACTTTTTGGAATTTGGCACTGCTAAGTGCCTTTCTTCACTTTTTTTTTTCATTGATTCCCTTGATATGCTTGACCTTTTGTTCTTCTAGATGAATTTTGTTACTATTTTTTCTAGTTGTATAAAATGCTTTTTTAAAATATTTTGATTGGCATGGCACCAAATAAGTAAATTAATTTAGGTGGAATGGCCATTTTTATTATATTGGTTCAGCCTACTATGAGCAATTAATATTTCTCTAATTATTTATATCTGTCTTTGAAAAGTGTTTTGTAATTAACTGTGTTCTTATAGTTCATGGGTTTGTCTTAGATGATGGACTTCCAAATATTTTATACTGTCCGCAGTTATTTTGAATGGAAATTCTTTATCTCTTCCAGCTGGACTTTTTGGGTAATATATAGAAATGCTGATGATCTTTTTGGATTTATTTTATATCTTGCAACTTTTCTGAAGTTGTGAATAATTTCAAGTGGTTTTTTAGCTGACTCTCTAGGGTTCTCTAAGTATACCAACATATTGTCTGCAAAGAGTGATAGTTTTGTTTTCTCATGATCTATGCTAACTTCTTTAATTTCTTTTTCTTCTCTGATTGCTATAGCTAGCATTTCTAGTGCAATACTGAATAATAGTGATGCTAATGGACATCCTTGCTTCACCCCTGCTCTTATTTGGAAGTGTTCTAGTTTATCTCCATTACAGATAATGCTTGCTGATGGTTTTAGATAGATACTGCTTATCATTTTAAGGAAAGCTTCATTTATTCCTATGCTTTCTAAGTATTTTTAGTAAGAATGAGTGTTGTATTTTGTCAAAAGCTTTTCCTGTATCTATTGATATAATCATATAATATTGTTTTTTTTCATTGATATGGTTAATTATGCTAATAGTTTTCATAATAGTAAACCAGCTCTGCATTCTGGTATAAATCCCACCTGGTCATAGTGTATGACCTTTGTAATATATTGCTGTAATCTTCTTGGTAGTATTTTATTTAAAATTTTTGCATTGATATTCATTAGGGAAATTTTCTTCCTCTGTTTTTGCTCTTTCTGGTTTAGTTATCAAAACTATATTTGTGTCATAAAAGGAATTTGGTAGGACTTATTTTGTGCCTGTTTTCCCAAATACTTTATGTACTATTGGAATTAATCATTCTTAAATATTTGTTAGAATTCATTCGTGAATCCATCTGGTTCTGGGATTTCTTTCTTAGGGAGATCATTGATGGGTTGTTCAATTTCTTTTTCTAAGATAGGGTTTTTAAAATATTCTATTTCCTCTTCTGGGCAATTTATATTTTTGTAAATATTCATCCATTTCACTTTGTCATTTTCATTTAAATTGTTACTGGGCATATTATTGAGCAAAACAGCTCTTAATAATTGCTTTAATTTCATCTTCATTCGTGGTGCATTTCCTCTTCATTTTTGATACAGGTAATTTGGTTTTCTTCCTTTTTTTATAAAAAAAATCAAATTATCAATGGTTCACCTACTTTATTGCTTTTTTCATAAAATCAACTTTTAGTTTTATTTATTAGTTCAATGGTTTTTTTTACTTTCAATTTTATTAATCTCTTCTTGAATTTTCAGGATTTCCATTTTGGTATTTAATTGAGAATCTTTAATTTATTCTTTCTCTAGTTTTTTTTTAATTGCATGGCCAATTTATTGATCTTCTTTTTCTCTTTTATTGATGTAAGCGTTAAGAGATATAGATATTCCCTTTAGTGCTGCTATTGCTACACCCCACCAATTTGGTTATGTTATCTAATCATTGTCGTTCTCTTTAATGAAATTATTGATTGTTTCTATGATTTGTTCTTTGACCCACTCATTCTTTAGAATTAAATTACTTGGTTTCCAATTAATTTTTAATGTTTCCATAGTCCTTTATTGAATGTATTTTTATTGCATTATGTTCTGAAAAGGATGCATTTAATATTTCTGCTTTTTTACACTTGTTTGTGAGGTTTTTATGTCCTAATACTTGGTTAGTTTTTTGTGAAGCTGCCATGTACATCTGAGAAAAAAGTATACTATTTTCAATTCCTGTTCATTTTTCTCCAGTAGTCTATCATATCTAATTTCTCCTTAGCTTCTTTCTTATTTTATGGTTAGATTTATCTCATTCTGAGAGGGGAAAGTTGAGGTTTCCTACTAGTATAGTTTTACATTTATTTCTTCCTGTAACTTATTTAACTTTTTATCTCATTTGGTGCCTATATATTTAGTATTGACATTACTTCATTATCTATGGTACCTTTTACCAAGATGTAGTTCCCTTGTTTATCTTTTAAAATTAGGTCCATTTTTCTTTTTGCTTTGTCTGAGATCATGATCTCAACCCCTGCTTTTTTTTTTTGCTTCAGCTGAAACAGAAGATTCTGTTCCAGCCCCTTATTTTTACTCTGTCTTGTCTTTCTGTTCCAAGTGTATTTCTTGGACACAACATATTGTTGAATTCTAGTTTTTGCTTTCTGTTTTTGTTTTATGGGTGATTTCATCCCATTTATATTCACAGTTATGATTACTAAGTGTGTATTTCCCTTCACCCTATTTTTCCCATTTGTTCTTCTCTCATTTTACCCTGTTCCTCCTCAGAGGTCTGTTTTGCTTCTGACCCTTGCCTCCCCTTATTTTGCTCTCCTTTTTATCACTCTCACCCCTTCTCTTATTCATTTCCTTTCCTACCTCCCTATTGGGTAAGATAGACTTCTATATCTAAATGATTGTTCTTGTTATTCCCTCTTTTAACCAATTTCAGTGAGAATGAGATTTAAGCTTTGCCTGCCATGCCTCATTTTCTCCTCCATTGTAAAAGCTCTTCCTTGTGTGCCTCTTTTATGTGAGATAATTTTTCCAATTTTCCTCTCCCGTCTGCCTTCTCCCAGTGCATCCCTCTTTCTCATCCCTTGATTTAATTTTTTTAGATCATCCCATCATAGTTTATGCAAATATATGGTTTCTTTTTATGTATACTCCTTCTAACTGTCCTAATAATACTACAGTTCTTAGGAATTATAAGTATCATCTTTCCTTACAGGAATTTAAACAATTTAACCATATTAGTATTAAGTCTCTTGTGATTTCTCTTTCATGTTTTCCTTTTTATGCTTCTCTTGAGTCAAGTTTGAATGTCAGATTTTCTATTCATCTCTGGTCTTTTCATCAGGAATGCTTGAAAGTCTTCTATTTCATTAAATATCCATTTTTTCTCCTGAAGGATTATACTTACTTTTTCTGGGTAATTTATTTTTAGTAGTTCCTTTGCTTTCCAGAATATCATATTCCATTACTTTTGGTCCCTCAACATGAAAGCAGATAAAGCCTGATTGTAGCCTGATGATATTTCAATTGTTGCTTTCTTGTTACTTTCAATATTTACTCCTTGACTGGGGAGCTCTAGAATTTGACTGTAATATTCCTGGGAATTTTTATTTTGAGAGCTCATTTAGGACATGATCAGTGGATTCTTTTCCTTTCCATTTTGCCCTTTGAATCTAAGATATTGGAGCAATTTTCCTTTATAATTTCTTGAAATATAGCTTCTTTTTTGATGACAACTTTTAAAATTATGTCTATTTTATGTATTTTCCAGATAGATTATTTTTCCAATGAAATATTTCATATTTTCTTTTATTTTTTCATTCTTTTGACTTCATTTTTAATATTTCTTTATGGTGTCTCATGTTATGAGCTTCTACTTGTTCAATTCTAATTTTTAAGGAATGTTTTTCTTCAGTGAGCTTTTGACCATTTTTCCATTTGGCCACTTCTGCTTTTTAAGAAGTTTTTCTCTGTGGTGAATTTTTGTGCCTCTTTTGCCATTTGGCCAATTCTGCTTTTTAAGGTGTGTTTTTTTCAGTGGTTGTGTGTGTTTATGTGCTTTCTTTTATTTACCAAGCTGTTGGCTTTCTTTTCATAATTTTCTAGCATCTTTCTCATTTCTTTTCCCAATTTTTCTTTTACCTTTCTTCTTTGATTTTGAAAATTCTTTTTAAACTCTTCCAGGAATTCCTGTTTTTACTGGATTTGTGTCCAATTCACATTTTTTTCTTTGACACTTTGCTTGTAGCTGTTTTGACATTGTTGTCTTTTCTGAGTTTGTATCTTTATCTTCCCTGTTACCATAGTAACTTTTTAATGGTTAGGTTCTTTTTTATTGTTTACTCTATTTTATAATCTATTTGTTTACTTTCAATTTTATGTTATAGTTAGGCTGTGCTGCTATTTTCATACCTTGTTCTAGGACGTCTGTAAGTGTTCGGTACTTCTAAGGTGGTATTGATCCAAATAGAGGCGTGATCACTGATCTTCTGGTCTGTGCCCTGGTCTTCAGCCAGGAAGGAACATTGCCTCACTACCGCTGCAAGTGCTGGCTCTCTTCTTGGCTCTGGAACTGTGACCAGGTCCTCTCTTCTATGATCACCAGTGCTACTGCTCCTTTCTGCCTTGGAATTGAGACCAGGGCTCCTGCTTCCTTGTCAGAGACCACAAGTACTCTTCTCTTGTGACCCAGAGCTGTGTGTATGGACAATGTAACAGAGTCCTGCACCTCATGCCAGCCAAGGGTTCCCTGTAATCTCTTTCTGATCAGCTGTCTGACCCCCAAAGCTGCTGTAGGTACCTCCAACACCCGCCACTCATGTTGCTGCTGGGCCAGCCTCCACCCTAGTGTCACATATCTCTCCTTGCAACCTCCTAAGTTGTCCTAGGCTGGAAAAATGTTATACTCCAACCTTTTGTTGGCTATGCCACTCCAAAATTTGACTTGAAGAATTATTTTAATGTTGTTTGGAATTGAATGTCCCAACATTCAGCTCAGCTCAGCTGAGTTGCTGCCTCTTATCTGATATCTTGCCTTCCCAGATCACCCCTTCTCAGTCTTCTTTGCTGGATCTACATTCAGATCATGCCTTCTAACTGTTGATGTTTCACAGTGTTCTATCCTGGACCCTCTTCTTTTATCTCTCTTATACTACCTGATCACTTTGTGATCTCATCAACTCCCATGAATTTAATTATCATCTCTTTATGTTATTGATTTTCAAATCTACCTATCCTGTCCTAACCTCTCTGCTGACCTCCAATGTCACACCTGCAACTATCTTTCAGACATCTCAAGCTGGCTATCCAGTGGACACATCACTCAAATCCCCCCCCCCTCCCTCTTTGCTTCTGCCTCTTTATTTATATGTATATATGTATATGTGTACACATATATGTGTATACACACATGCAGGCACATGTACATATACATATATAGACACATATATGTGTTTATATATACATATACACATCTACATACCTATACATATATACACATACATATACATACACACATCTATTTGACTGTCAGTCTGTCTATCTATCTATCTATATCTCCAACACTGAGCTCATTATCTTTCCACCCTCTCTGTCCCTCTGACTTATAACCTAGGTGTCATCCTTCACTCCTCACTATCTCTCACCCCCATATCCAAGTTGTTGCCATGGCCTGTCAATTTCACCTTTGCAATATTTCTTACATATTCCCCTTCTCTCCTTTGGTATTGCCTCCACTCTGGTGCAGACCTTCATATCACCTCATGCTTGGATATTTGCAATAGCCTATTGATGGGTCTACCTGCCTCAAGTCTCTTCACATTCCAATCCATCCTCCATTCAGTCATCAAAGAGATTTTCTTAAGGCACAAGTCCAGCTATGTCACCTTGCTACACAATAAGCACCAGTGGCTTCCTGTCATCTCCACAATCAAGTACAAAATTATGTTTGGTATTCAAAGCCCTTCATAACGTTCATACCCTTTTCTTTCCAGTATTCTTATACCTTACTCTCTTGCCATATGTCTCCTGGCTCTTCCAGGAAGAAGACACTCAGTTTCTTAGCTCTGGGCATTTTCTTTATCTTCCATGCCTCCCTTATCATCTTTCCCTCATGGGTTTCCTTTAAATTCCAACTAAAATCTTATCTTCTACAGGAAGCCTGTCCCATCTCCTTTTAAGTCCAGTGGTTTCCCTCATTATTATTTCCTCTTTATCCTATATACAACTTGTTCATACCTATTTGTTGACTTGTTGTCTCATCTATTAGACTGTGAATTCCTTAAGGAAAGAGGCTGCATTTTCCCTCTTTTTGTATCCCCAGTGTTTAGCATAGTGCCTGGGATATAGCTAATGTTTAATACATGTTTCTGAACTGACATTTTTATAACATATTGAGGTATGCAATGCCCTTATATGCCTGATCTCATTTGAGCCTTACAGTGACCTTATGAAATAGGTACTAAGTTTTCTTACTACTCTCACTTTGCAGAAAAGGAAATGGAGGCTACAAGAAGTTAAATGATCATGGTCACATGATCTTATAAGCAGGATTCCAAACTTGGTTTCTCCCAACTCTAAGTACCATGACACATCTCATAAATGAATGAATAAATGAATGCCTCTGAATGAATCTCCAGAATGAAATTGCCTTTCTAGAAAAGCTTGGACAAATCAAATCCATAGTACCTTAGCAAGTTAGAGCTGAAAAGGAGACAATTTATACAACCACCTCATTTTATTTTATTTTTCGGCTACTAACAACAAAAACTCCTAATTTCCATTTTTTTTAAAAAAAAATTGTTTCTTTTTGGTTTAATGTATTGCTATATTTTGTTTTGATACAATGGACACTTCCCAACAAATACCCCAATGATTTCCCCCCCAACCCTTGCCCTTACAAAGTACATTCTTTATAAACATGTCTATTGACAGAAAGGAAGGATATGACTTAGTTTTGACAGTATCCTACTAAACTTATTTGTGATTGACCATTTTTGTAGCTTCTAGATGTAGACTTTATTTACACGGTCAAAGTCATTACTTTTGTTATTTTCCTGGTTCTGTTTTCTTTACCCTGGGTCACTCCATACAAGCCTTCCCAATTCCTCTGAATTCTTTGCATTTGTTGTTCCTTATAGTGCAGTAATATTTGATTACATTCATAAACCATAATTTGCTCAGCCATTCATCCCCTCAATCATTGGGATCACATTTTGCTTCCATTTTTTTAATTACAAATAACGATGCTGTGGACACTTTTGTAAGTGTAGGCCTTTTCTTGCTGTCAATAACCTTCTTGGGATATAGTCCCAGAGGTAGAATCTCTGGGCTGAAGGATATGAGCAATTTAATCACTTTTCTTGCATAATTCCAAATTATTTTTCCAAATAGATGAACTAATTCAGAGCTCTATTCACAATGAATAATTGTGTCTATCTTCCCATAATCCTTCCAATAATGAGTTTTACATCTTCTAGCATCTTTGTAGCTTTATGGGTATGAAGTAATAGCTCATGTTTGTTTTAATTTGCATTTCCTGATTATTCATGATTTTGATAATTTTCTTCAGTAGTTATTGATAGTTTATATATTGTACATATCTATTGATATATCTGTTGATGTATAGTATATGTTAGTATATATTATAATTATATATGTAACTACATAGATAGATACAGAGTTTCTTTTGAAAAGTCATTGTTGTCTACTTGTTCCAATATTGAGTAATGACTGTTAATCTTTTAAGCCTGAATTAATTCCACATTGATTTTGGATGTCAGCCTGATAAAAGTCTGAAGTCCAAAGTCTATGGTGAATTGATATCTCATTTAAAAAGTGACAACATTGAGGCTCAGAGAAGGCCACTGACTTTTCTATGGTTACACAGCTAGTTAGTTGCGAGGCCAAGTGTAGAGTTCAGGTCTCTGGCTTTTACTGGGCAGTAGTGTATGATATCCACAAATTTCATAGATTCATTCTAAGTTAGAAGAATTCCCAGATATCACATAGTCCAACTCCTAACTGACTAAGAATCCCTTCTTGAACATCTCCCCCAAAGTAGTCATCTGCTCTCTCCTCTCCTTGACGCCCTTCTGTTATGGAGAGTTCGCTATTCCCTTCCAGCATGGTTCCCTCTATAATAGCTCTCATTGGGAATGTTTTTGTTTTTTTTTAAAAAATGAATTCTAAATCTGCCTCTTTGCAGATTCTACCTATTGGCCCTACTTCTGCTTTCTGGGGCCAAGCAGAATAATTCAAATTTCTCTTCCATATGACAGGCCTTCAAACACTTCAGGGCAACTATCATGTAATATCTAAAGCCTTTTCTTCTCCAGACAAAACATCTTCAGGTCCTTCACCTTCACCAGGACCCAAGAGAAGCATTCTCCCTAGTAATGATGGGCAGCAAGGAGACAGCATGAGCCAGCTGAATCCCAGAAGTGCTTTCTTTAGTTGAATTTCTTTCTGGGGAAGTTCTATCCTACCTAATGTGTCAGTTTTCCCTGTATACTGGAATCTAGCCAGTCCATCTCCTTAGGCCTTAACGTTCCAAACAGATTTTCTATTTTTTTCTCTCTGATTTGGAATCAATTTTCACATTAGTTATGAAATTGTATTTTGCTCATCTCCTGCATTCACTGGTGTTGTTGGCCCCCTCAGTATTCAAGGCTGGTGAGGTGGAATCACTCTGATTCATCTCTGTTGCTGATGTAATAAGATGGGCTGACTGCTATCTGTGTGGGATCTTTGACCATGCAAATCCTGGGCAGTTATTTCCCCGCTGCTTCTAGCCTCTGGGAACAGGGAAAGAAAGTGCACACAAGAAGACAGGAGTGAGTCAGAGATTGCCTGTCTAGTTAAACCTAAATTGTTTCAGTGGTAGTCTCTGTCTGAAGCAGGCAAGGTAAAATACCTATAATTCCAGGTGCCTGGACAGAGTTTCCTGGGAGGTTTAGGCTATTGAAATAGCTTCTGATTTTTTTTTTTAGGTGAAGCTGTGCCAGCTCCCCTATGAGGCAGCTTTCCTGCTCCATACTCAAGGGCACCACACCCCAGATTTTTAGGACCTTTCAGGGCAGAGAAGCCACAACTATTCCCTTCCTCCAATAGAACTGTAAGCTTCCTAAGGGCAGAGACTGAGTTTTGTCCAGCACAGGGCCTTGCCCACAGTAGGCTCGTCAATTGAAAATGTCTCTGACAGGTTGTGAGAAATCTTTCCTAGAGTTTTGTCTCAGAAACTCAGAAATGAGGCGACCAATCAGTGATATCACTGCGCTTTGTCTTGGATTCACTTCAGTCCTGTTATGTCAGGACTTCATTGATAGGTTCTGTGATGTCAATTATTTGAAAAGCTAGAAATGATGAAGAAATTGCAGGATTGAGACAAGTTTCATAATTTTTCCAGATCACACAGCTGGTTAGAATGATTGATTCTTATGCCCAGAAAGGACTGCAGTTTAGAGTTATCAAAAGAGTGAATGTTTTCTCCATTACGTCTGGAGTCATCCAATCTTTACTTGAATACCTACAGTGTCAGAAAACTCATTATCTACTGAGGAATCCCATTTATTTTTGAACAGTTTTCATTCATTCATTCAAAAGGGTGAAGCGAAAAAGGAAGGAAAAGAGCATTTATTGGGTAAAGTATTCAAATTGCGGTCTAAGGATCTTGTTGCCAATTTCTAAAACATAGGTCCAATTCTAAAACATATTATTACAGGGATGGTTCATAAAAATCTAGGAAAGAAACAACGATTACTTATTCCAGACTAGGTCATGGCAGACTAACCTCACTTCATTTTTGATAGATTTACTACAAAATAGATAGGGTTCATATGATAAACATAGTAGAAATGTATTTCACCAAAACACTTGACAAAATCTGTCATGTTACCCCTGTGGACTAGATAGTAGAATGCTTGGTTAGTTTCTGAACTTGTTGAATGATACCAGATGTAAGACTTGAGTTCAAATGTGACCTCAGACACTTAGGAGCTGTGTGAACCTGGGCAAGTCATTTCACCTCTGTTTGCCTCAGTTTCCTCATCTGTAAAATGAGGATAATAATAGCACCCACCTCCCAGGGTTGTCAAATGAGATGATCATTGTAAAGTGTTTAGCACAGGGTCCGGCACATTTTGTTGTTGAGTGTTTCAGTGGTGTCCCACACTCCACGGCCCCATTTGAGGTTTACTTGGCAAAGGTACTGGAGCAGCTTGCCACTTCCTTCCCCAACTCATTTTATAGATGAAGAACTGAGGCAATCGGAATTAAGTGACTTGCCCAGGGTCACACAGCTCCTGAGTGTCGGAGGCCAGGTTTGAACTCAGGTGCTCCTGACTAGGGCTGATGCTCTGTCCACTGTGCCACCTACATACCAGGTGCTATATAAATGTTAACTATTAATATAGTCATTAATGACTCAGGGTCAACTTTAAGGGAAGTCTCTAGTGGAATACCTCAAGGATCTGTCAGCAGTTTTTTATCAATGACATGAATGAGGGCAGAGATGGCATTCTTATTAATTTTCAGATGGTAAGAAACTAGATAACACCATATGGATAAATAGAATAACTAATACTGTAGCAACAACTAACAGTAACACAGTAACAATGACCACAAAAAGTAGAGTCCAGTTCCAAAAACATCTGATGGACAAGAACAGAGAGGCTGAATCTAGTGGGAATAAAATGATTTATTTTAGAGAAATTAATTGGGATAAATGTAACTGTCTGTACTTGGATTTAAAAAAAAATCCACTGCCCAAGTACAGGACTGGGTAGACATAGCTACTTTTGTGAAAAAAAATCAACACAGCTGCTTATGACATGGCAGGGCAAAAGGCCAGTGCAACATTAGGCTGCATTAAGAGAGCCAGGGTTCAAAAATGAAGGAGGTGATAATTTCTAGCTGATAATAATCTGGGTTAGATAGACCATTTCTAATCCAATGCAATCCAATAAACATTTATTAAGCACCTACTGTGTGCCAGGCACTGGGCTAACTAAGCACTAGAAATACAATCAATAAAGAGAAAGATAGCCTCTTCCATGAAGGCACTTATAATCTGATGAGGCAGAGGGCAGGGAAGCAGGGTTAGGGGACACCAAGGGGCAGGAATCTTGTTCTTTGTAGCTGAATCCAGACAAAGCGGCAGATGCAAAGCAGAGTAAGCAGAGGGAGGTGGTGTCAATCAAGGCGTACGTATTGTTTTCGGTTCTGGTTGCCACATTTTAGGAAGGATATTGATTCATTGGAGAGCACCCAGAGGAAGGTGATGCTAATGGAGAGGGAACTGGAAGCAAAGCCTCGTGAGAATAAGCTGAAGGAAGTGGGAATGATTACCTTGGAAAAGGAGAAGACTGAGATTATTGCCTTTGAATATTTAAAGGAATGTCAAGTGAAACAGAATTAATCTTGTTTTGCTTGATCCCAGAGGGCAGAACTAAAAGCAATGGGTAGAATTAATGAAGAGATGATTTTAGGTCCAATATAAGACAAAACTTCTTAACAATTAAACCCTTCTACAAGCAGAATGGGCCAACGTAGGAAGTGGTGAAGCCCCCCTTTACTGGAGGCTTTCATAAAAGGCAGGGAAGTTGCTTGGGGATTCCTGTGCAGGTACAGGTTGGTCTAGATGGTATCTGCATTTCATTTGAGCTCTGAGATAACCTCATGGTGGTGACACTGGCCCTCCCTTGACACTGGGTCAGTAACACTGCCAAGATCTCATTCTACCTGTACCCTGTGACACTAGGAAAAGTAGAAACAGCACCATAACACCAGCAGGAGAAGGCTGAGCCTTTTTTGGATAAAGAGAGTTGTCTCTTCCCAAACCTTAAATACTGAGAACCCTAGCATAGAGACAGGCCCCAGGGAAGACCATCTGCTGTCAGTGGGTTTGGTCCAGGTTCCTGTCGTCCATCCTACTGGTGGTGGCAAAATTGGAAATCTTAGTGTCTGTTTTCAGACTCCCCAGGGATGAAAGCCAAGTGAGGTCCAGAATATCCTTGATATAGAGATCATTAATACTGAGTATGGGCTGCTTCTCCTTCCCATCTTACTCTACCCCAGTTCCAGTTGGCATATCTCCAACACTGGGGAAGGAGAGTATCATTCTGAGGATGGGGTACTGAAAAATAGAAGCACTGATGAATGGATGAGGAGTGAAACGAGCAGTTAAGAGAACAACTTATATAGTAACAACTACACTAAAAACAAACAACTTTGAGAAACTTAAGAGCTCTGATTAAAGCGAGGACCAGCTATGATTCTAGGGAAGCATCGATGAAGCCTGCTACCTACCTCCTGACAGAGGTGATAAACACAGGGTGCAGAATGAGAAACTTATTTATGGCCATGGCCAATGTGGCAATTGGTTTTGCTTGACAATGCTTATGTGTTACAAGGGTTTGTTTGTTTTCAGTGGTTGTGGTGGAGTGGGAAAGTTGATTTTTGTTAATTGAAGAAATAAAACAATTTAAATAAATAAAAGCACTGATCCTGCCATCCTTGGGCTGCCACATCTCCAACACTGAGGAAGAGAAGTTCCGTGTTGGGGGTGAGGCAGAGGAACACACTGGCAGACAGAAGCACTGACTCTGTCAAGTCCTTGAAGTGTGATAAGCTCATCAGGCAAAGCTTGGCATTAGGAAGGTAGGAAGGATCCAGGTGTCTGGCCAAGCAGCTGTTATATATCCAATTGGGGAAGATGGTCCTGTTGGTTTGGAATGAAAGTGGGGAAGAAACACATGGGAGCCAGCAGGTTGAGGGGGGGATATTCTGCAGAGTGACAAGGTCAGGTGGCAAGTCCAGGGACTATCTGCTGAGCAGCCTCAGATTCTGCCTGGGAAAAGGCCTCAACGTCTTTTGGAGTTCTGTTGTGCAGATCAGTCTGTGGTTATAAGTGGCCATCACATTAGAAGACTGGCATGTTACTCTCTTTCCTAGGAATGACCCAGGAGGAATGTAGGACATAGATACCAGGAAATCTTTCTATACTGGGCAAGCAAGTAGGATCTTTAATAAAGGATAAGTGAACCAAATTCTTCAAACTAACTTTGTGCCACAGCAAACCTTGCAAGAGCCCAATCTGACTATAGAATTCTTCACGTGTTAAATGTAGTTAACTATAAATTAAAGGGAAGCTCTGGTGATAATCTGTTTAGAATTTCTAAAGGCTCTTTACAAGATTCCACACCAAAGGTTAGAAAAAAAATGAATCAACATGAGATTAAGGGTGCTGATTTGTCATGAATGAGTTAAGAAAACAAGAGGTAGGGATGAATGGGCCTTGAATGGAGAAATATGAAGAATCTAGTACATGGGTAGAGAACTTGCAGCCTTGAGAACACCTGTGGCCTTCTAGGTCCTCGAGTGTGACCTTTTGACTGAGTCCAAGTTTACAGAACAAATCCTTTTATTAAGGGGATTTATTCTGTGGAGTTTGGATTCAGTCAAAGGCCTGCACTTGAGGACCTAGAGGGCCCTATGTGACCTGGAAGCCGCAGGATTCCCACTTCTGATCTAGTGCCTTAGGGAGAGGTGCCAAGATGGATTCTCATTATATATTGGTTAAGATCCAAACGGTAATTTGGCAGGTCAAGGTCCTCTGGAATTTGTCCCTAAACTAATGATGTAACTTTGTGTTCTCCTTCAGTAACTCCATCCAGCCTGGTCTCCTTGAACACTGCCCGTGCTCTTCTCTGGCCTATGTAACCTCTGTTTCTGTTTTCTCCTCTAAATCTTCTCTTTGCTTTGTTGAACCTGACCATGTCACAATTCCCTTTCCCCTATCCAATAAACTCCAATGGCTCCCTATTGCCTTTAGAATCAATTATAAAATTCTGTTTGGATTTTAAAGCTCTTTGTAACCTTTTCCTTTCCTACCTTTTGAGTCTTCTTACACCTTACTCTCGTCCACATACTCTGCCATCCAAGGACACTTACTCCTTTACTGTTCTTTACACTCAAAATTTCATCTTCAGATACTGAGTATTTTCTTCTTCTTTTTCTTTTATATTTTATTACCCCCCCCATTACATGTAAAAACAGTTTCAGATTTTGAGTTCTGAGCTCCATCTCTCCTCTCCTCCCCTGGTTGAGAAGATAGACCATGTGACATAGCTTGTATATGTGTAGTCATGCAAAACATATTTCCACATAAGTCATGCTGTGAAAGAAAACACAGACAACCCTCCGCTCCAAAAAAAATAATAAAGAAAAAGTATCTTCGATCTGCGTTCAGGCTCCACCAGTCCTCTCTGTGGAGATGGGCAGCACCTTTCATCATAAGTTCTGGGCATTTTTATTGGTCATGTCAGGAACTCTCTCCTTCAGCACTACCTCCTAGGTTCCCTGGCTTACTGTATGTACTATTTTGCAAAGCTGTAAACTAGCTTGTAGTATTAACTAATGATTCCATTGAATATTTTCCCTCCTCATTGAGACTATAAGCTCCCTGAGGACAGGAACCATGTCTCATGTCTCCTTTTGCAATCCCGTAGACATTCATTGAAATGCACTACATTATCTGGTTTTGTGTGTGTGTGTGTGTGTGTGTGTGTGTGTGTGGGTGGGTGTGTGGGTGTGTGACAGTATGGCAGGATACCTTGGAAGAAAGAGACAGGGCCAGTGCTTCCCTCCCCATCCTACCTCACTTCTAAGCTCATAATTTAATGGGGGACAAGAACATACTTGTAGAAGCAGTGACAGAAAGAATTGCCAAACCAAACTTCATGATTGGGTAGACTAGCCCATCCAATATTAAAGGAATTAAGCTGATTGGCTGGACTGATGTGAAGTTTGTATGGTTCAAATTTTAAAAGCTCATAATCAAATTTTGATCTGTCTCACTGGATTCACAACTAATAGCTTCTTTTTATTTGAAGAATGTTTAAGGATGAATGATGGGTTTTCTAATTACCTTGTAAGTTTCTTCATGAATATTCTTTTATTTAAAAATTTTTTATTGTTGCCTTGCTTTTTACATCAAAATTCTTCTCTCCTCTTCTTGGAGAATCTTCCCATATAACAAGTCATATTTTTAAAGAAAAAGAAAAGGAAAGGAAGAAGAGAAGAAAATTCATTGATACAACTAAAAAGACTGAAAATGTACACAGTATAGGACACCTATGAATCTTCTTCCTTTCCACGAGCTTCATGTGGGGGGTATCTTCTTAGAAATCTTTACCGGAGCCGTGTTCTGCTCTTTGACATTTTGGCAGCTTTAACTTTCCATTGTTTTGTGGTTGTTTTTTCCGTTTGCTTTATAATCATTGTGTTTTCTTGGCCCCACCAATTTTACTTTGCATCAGTTCAAGCAGACCTTTCCATGCTTCTGTGTGATTATCTTACTCATCATTTCCTATAGCACAGGGCTCCATTCATGTCACAATTTGTTCTTTTAAAAATTATTGATATTATTTGTTTTTACATTCCATTTATTTCTATCTATGTTCCTCGTGCCTCCCTTATAATACCTTATAACAAAGAACAGAAAAGAGAGAAAAAGCAGGTTAACAAACCAAATATCAATTAAGTCTGATAGGAAATGTGGTATTCTATGCCCACAGTCTACCACGTCTGCACAGAAAGAAGAGAGGTGAATTTTCTATCTTTTCCGTAAAACCAAGTTTCTTGGTCATTATAATTATGTAGCATTCAAATTTGGTTGGTTTTTTTTTTTTTTTGTCCTTTCTGTTTACATTGGTTTTTTCAGAATATTTCCTTATAGCTCCACTCACCATCCCTGTGTCATTCCAGATAACATTGTCCCTCCATGGCCAGCATTTCCCCATGTGTATTATTATCTCCCCCATTAGGATATAAACTCCTTGAGGAAAGGGACTTTGTTTTTGTATTTGCATCTCTAGAACGTGTGGCACATGGTTAGTAAGCTGCCCATAAATGCTTTTTCATTCATTCATTCATTAATGGAAAGGATATTGCCATGAATAGAAGCAAGTGCAGATATAGTACCCAGGACTCCTGGGGCCATACCCCAAACTGGTTGCTTTTCTCATGGTTGAAATAAAAATCTGCATTTCTATAGTTAATTTATAAAATAATATAATTGTTGTTCAGTTGTTTTTCAGTCATGTCTGACTTTTCCTGATCCCATTTGGGGTTTTCTTGGCAGAGATATTGGAGTGGTTTACCATTTCCTTCTCTAGCTCATTTTACTGATAAGGAAACTGAGGCAAACAGGGTTAAGTGACTAGCCCAGGGTCTCACAGCTGGTAAGTGTCCAAGGCCAGATGAGTCTTCCTGACCCCAGGCTTGGCATTCTATCCTAGCCACCTGGCTGTGCAATAAAAATAATATAATATAACTTAATGAAAGTCTACATTTTTACAGTCTGCTTTAATATTCACAAAGCCCTTGTCTCACAAAAACCCTTACAGGTCAATAATATAAGTATTCATTAGCCCTGAAACTGAAGTTCAGTGAAAGCAACCGACTTGTATTAGAGTCAGAATTTGAACCTAGGTCTCCTAGGTCTGCATTCAGTGCCCTTGCTACTACCCCATCCTGATTTTCCTTGGCTGTGTGGCACACTTGGGGTAGGTTTTTTGAGAGGGGGTATGGAGGTTCCGATGTTTTCTATTCTGTTCTTTCTGTTCCACTAGTTTTTGAGAGGGGTATGGAGGTTCCGGTGTTTTCTGTTCTGTTCTTTCTGTTCCACTACCCACATAGTCCCTTTTCACCAAGATGCAGGGCTGGAAGGGAGCTCAGAGTTCATCTAGAGTTCAGTCCTCTCATTTTACAGATGCAGAAACTGAGGCTGGGGAGTATCAGAGGCATAATGAACCCAAGTTCTCTGACTTTATAGCCAGTTCTCTTTCTATTAACTTTGACAGTCATATTCAGGGGTAACTGATAGCAGTGTCCTGGAGAGGTTCTATGGACCAAGGTAGGTGGATATAAGGCAGGAAATAGAGGGGGTACATGGAGGAATAGGCATTTATTAAGTACCTACTATTTGTCAAGCACTTTTACAAATATTCCCGTGGAATATGCCAATGTTGACATGAACATTGGGATTACTAATTTAAAAGCAGCAATAACAAGAAAAATCATCAATTAACAATTTATTTTTAACAAAGAGCTTTAGTTTGACGTTGTGGGGAATCCAGAAAACTGGATTCTAGTCCTGACTTGGGCAGCAATATACTCTGTTTTAGTAAACTCACTTTTCCAACCTACTAAATGATGTTCAACCCAGGGTTCTTCCTGACTCATAGGGGCTGCCATGCTAAGAGCTTTATGCCTGCCAGCTGGGGGTACAACATATAAGTACACAGAAGCGTGGAGTCTTGAGATAATCAGTTTAGAGCTGAAAGGGGCCTCAGGAGTCATTTAATCTAACCTACTCATTTTAATATGAGGAAACTTGGATCCAGGAGGCTAGGTATCTTGTCCAAGGTCACACAGAGAGTAAGTGACAGAGCTGAGATTTGAACCCAGGTCTTCTGACTCCAAAGGTGGCTAGGTGGTGCAGTGAATAGAGTGCCAGCCCTGGAGTCAGGAGGACCTGAGTTCAAATCTGGCCTCAGACTCTTGCTAACTGTGTAACCCTAGGCAAATCACTTAACTTGTTTGCCTCAGTTTCCTCATCAGTAAAGTGAGCCAGAGAAGGAAATGCCAGACTATTCCAGTATCTTTGCCAAGAAAGTCTCAAATGGGGCTGTGAAGAGTCAGATATGATTGAGATGACTTGACAACAACAAGCTCTGACTCCAAATCCATTGCTGTTCCTACTGGATTGCTGGGTGGGAGTACTTGGTTTTGTCTTGGACATTAAACTAGGATTCCTTGGTATAACTTTATAATACCAGAGATCTCATCCCTCTCCTATCAGCCTCTAAGGACTGAGAACTTCCATGATGTGGTTTAGTTAAAATGGGGAAATACTCCAACTTCATGCCTTTTGTTCCTTCTGTGTGCTGAATTCTGTCAAGGAGGTAGAAAGGGGGAGGGAAATATAGAGGAATAAAGGTGTGTTTTCCACCCTTGGGGAAGCCTGGAATCTAGCTAGGGATACAAGAAACTCATATATGAAAAGGCTTTCACCAAAAAGATGACATACCAAGAAGTGCAAATTGAATTTAGGGCAAACTGAGTATGTGAGTACTGAGAATCCAGAGGTGATCTGAGCTGGTGAGGGTAATCAGAGAAGACTTCTGGCTCCTTGTTAGCCATTAATATCCATCTCTTGCCCTGTTACACTCAGACACTCACGTGACTTTTTCCTTCAAGGAACTCCTTATGTGGAAAATCAGAAAATCTGTCTTCCTAGGGAGGCGCCAAAGATTACATTAGCTCATCATTATTATTTTTTTTAATTAAAATAAAGTCACTGCCTGCTATTTGGTAAATGCAGGTGTCCCCCCGGGCCTACTCATGTGCTAGAATCCAAGCTTAATGTATTGGATTAAAAAAAAAAAGATTCTGTTACTGAACCTTGCTCTGTGGGAGGAACCTTGTTAGAGAAGTGAGAAAGCTCTCATTAGCAGGATAAATGTGGCAGAGTGAAATGGAATCAACAAGCTGACTGCCAAACAAGTGAGTCTGTGGCTGCAAGGGGGGCTGCTCCATGGGATGCCATTCCCCACCCCCCCAAGCAGGTTATGTCTTAGAAAATGAGCTCTTGAATACTTAGGGAGGGAACCTAGAGCAGTAATATGGGGCAGAGTAGTAAATCATAGGGCCATTGGAGTTACAGGCAGAAGGGACCTTAGGTGTCATCTCATCCAACTCTTTCATTTTACAAATGGGGAAACTGAGACTCTGAGAGGGGTAGTGATTTTCTTCAGATCACATAGGTAGTTGTATCAGCAAGTACCCCAGCATACACAGGAGGACCTGCAGTACAGGTTCTTAGATCTGCTTTTCTAAAAGGAAAGCAACTTTTGAGGGGTCAACAATCACTTTAATCAAGTACATGTATCATTCATTTAGTTCAGGGGAGAAAGTCAGCACCCTGAACTTCAAAGAAAATACAGAGAAACAAAGATCAACCAACAAACAGGGCTTCCAACTGTCAGATCATACATTACAGATCAACAGACAGATAACTGTCTGACCATATACACACAGTTACCAGAGAAAGAAGCACCAACATCTGGGTTTTCAAAGTCAGGGGGCTCCTTAGTGGCTTCCCAGAATCTCATCTGGCCAAACAAACACTTCTAATGAGTAAGCCTCAAAGTAAAACCTCACCTCAAAATATTTATATACTTTTCAGAGTCAGAGGCCATCACAACCCTGGAGAACTAGTACCTCATTAACAAAAGGTGTGGGCCTTCCTACAAATCTCCCCTAATCAAACCCCCCCTTAATGGGTAGGCCCATTAATGGGTGGGGAAGATCTTTAATCTCATTAACAGTAGTGAATCACCAGGCTGGAGATAAAGAAGATTTTCAGGAGAATGTGAGACTGTTTTTGTCTCCCCAAATTCTCCCCTTCTCTGAACTTTCATCCAAACACTATTATCCTCCTAGTCACCCAGACCCACAATCCTGATGTCATCCTTAATTCCTCACTGCCACTCACTCCACATGCCCAGTCTTTGTCCATTGCTAAAACTTTCTAGGTGGTGCAGCAGATAGAATGCTGGGCTAAAGTTGATAACACCCTGGGTTCAAATCTGACCTCAGATACTGTGTGACCCTGAGCAAGTCATGTAACCCTGGATTGCCTCTATTTTCTCAACTGTAAAATGGGGATAATTAAAACTCCAATCTTCCCAAAGTTGCAATGAGGATCAAATGAGATGATATTTGTAAAGTACTTCGCACAAAGTAGGTACTATGTAAATGTTAGTTATTGTGGTTACCATTATTCCTTTATACCATCTCTAATATATATCACCTTCTCTCCACTCAGCTGCCCTGCTAGTTCACTTGGTCATTCCCTCTCACCCAGACCATTATAATAGCTTCTATCTGGTCTTTCTAACTTAAGTCTCTCCTCCCTTCAATCAGTTATCCACATCATTCCCCTGATTGATGAGTTCCAAAAGTTCCCTGTTACTTCTAGGATCAAATATAAACTCCTTTGTATGGGATCTGAAGCTTTTTATAGCATCTTCTTCCTATCTTTCCAATTTCTTGCCCTCTCTTCCCCCTCCACAAACTCCACATTCTGGCTACATTACCTTGCTTGCTATTTCTTGCTTAGAACATTCTGTCTCATCTCTCCGTGTCTCTTTACTCACTGTCCTCCATGCCTGGAATGCTTCTCTCTCATCTCAGCTTCCATTTTCTGAAAGGGAATAAACATTTATCTAGAGCTCATTACATGCTAGGAACTGCGCTAAGTCCTTTATCAATATTATCTCATTTGATGTGCCCATAACCCTGTAAGGTAGGTGCTATTATCATTCCCCCTTTACAGTTGAAGAAACTGAGGCAAACAGAGGTTAAAGGACTTGCTCAGGATCACAAAGCTAGTATTAGTGTCTTGAGGCAGTGTGTGTTCATCCTTCCCATGCCATGACTTGCATTTGACTTTGTTTTGAGTGAGGGAGGGCTGTGCAGGTCACCAGCCTCATTTTTCCTCCAGAGCCATCTGAATTCAGTGACCAAATATTCATCAGGATGACTGGAGGATGAGGCAGTTGGGGTTAAGTGACTTGCCCAAGGTCACACAGCTAGTGAGTGTCAGATTCTGAGGTGAGATCTGAACTCAGGTCCTCCTGAACTCAGGTCCTCCTGACTCCTGCACTGGTACTCTATCCACTGTACCACCTAGCTGCCCCTCGTGAGGCAGTACTCAAGTCTTGATTCTAAGTGTGGTGCTCTATCCATTGCACCACCCAGCTCCCTGCTAGGTTAGCCCACAATAATGATAATTGCTCATGTTAAGGAGCTTTCTGCTTACAAAATGCCTTGCATGTTTTATCTCATATGGTCCTCCTCAAAACCCTACGGGGCAGGTAGATCATAATTTTAGATCCAGTAGGAGAGCAGTGAGTTCAAAGTCCACAGTCTTAAACAAGATCACAGAATTAATAAATAACAGAGCCAGGATTGGGAACTTGAGTTGTCCGACTCCAAATCCAACACACTTTCCACTGTACCACGCCACCCACATCATTATACTTCTCTTTCTCTCTCCCTCCCCTATTTTACACATGGGGCAACTGAGGCTAAGTGAAATGAGAGAGGCAGGAGGAAGTCAGAGAGGGGCCATGACTGACCTAAGTGATGGAGTCAGGCCTTGACTCCTAGGCCTCTTGCCTCTGAGTACAGCACCTTTCTCCCCCAACACTGTGCTGTTGAGATAATAATAATAGTGTGTGTGGAAGTGTTGACTAAGCCTAGGTGTTCCACAGCAAACCCCATCAACCTGACCAAGTGATGTGCAAGCCTCATGGGGAAGCAAGACAACTCAGTGGATAAAGCATTCCCTCCTAACTAAGGTCAAGCAGAAGCAGGAGATGCAGTTAGGGTGCTTACTTCTGGGCAGAAATGCCACAGTTCATCATTCTCAGGGTACAGTTCAGATGCACTGATGTTAAAGTAAAGGTCTGAATAGCACGGAAAGAAAACAATGTGTAATGAAAGTCTGGGTTACAGATCAGTCTTAGGAACAAGGAGAAAAGTGTTAGGGACAGGAGATGGAGGCAAAGAAACAAGCATCTCATCATTGAAGGAGAGCAGGAGAACTCTTGGCAGCAGAGTACAATTATTAGAACTCTAAGGACCTCCATTGTTGAGTGGCCTTAAACATTTACTTCACCTTTCTAGGCCTCAGTTTCTTCATTTGTCAAATGGGTAGAAGGAAGAGACTAGATGACCTTGGAGATCTGTTATCACTTCTAAGTTCTGTTGCAGTAGAAAGGCACTGGTCTTCCAAATCTCAAGCCCTTGGCAAATCACTTTACCTTCTCAGTAAACTGGGGGAAAAAAGGGTGCTAGGCTGTGCTCTATGAGGAAAGCAGAATTGAGGCAGAACAAAGTAATATACACCCCAAATATTCACCCAGACTATCTTTGCCCAACCTATGGTAGAGCATTCTGGGCTCATATTGGTCTGATCAGCCACAGTTGGACACACTGAAATTTTACTTTATCATGGTGATGTCATTTTGGTCCTCTTTGAGAACAAGAAGGACAACAACCAACCAACCAACCAACCAGTCAACCGAACTGGGAATGAAAGAATTTACACTGTCTACCTACCTACCTCACAGAGCTAGTATGATCATGAAGGTCTATAGAAACATGAGCTGTCATAATGACAAATCTATGAATGTCTGAACTTAGGAATGAAAGAGTATAAGCTTCTGCTACACTGAGCAGGGCAAGAAGCCTCAGTTTTTGAATCTCTGTAATCAGGGATGGTGGGATGGCATCTGGAGCTTCTGATGATGCTTTTCCTCATGTGTGACAGACAGACTATAGATTTTTCCCTAGGCCAGGAGTTCTTAACCTTTATGGGGTCATGGATCTCTTTGTGAGGCTGGTGAAGCTTATGGAGCCTTTCTCAGGATAATGTTTTAAAATAATTGAAGGAAATGCTAAATTTCAGTTTCAGGTTAGTGAAAATAAAGATGTATTTCCAAATACTCTAATTGTTTCTTTCTGGCTGCTTGCAGTATTTTCTCCTTGACCTGGGAACTGTGGAATTTGGCTACAATTTTCCTAGGAGTTTTCCTTTTCAGATCTCTTTTCAGAGGTGATCAATGAATTCTTTCAATTTCTATTTTGCCCTATGGTTCTAGAACATCAGGGCAGTTTTCTTTGATAATTTCTTGAAATATGATGTCTAGGCTGTTTTTTTGATCATGGCTTTCATGTAGTTCAATAATTTTTAAATTATCTCACCTGGATCTGTTTTCCAAGTCAGTGGTTTTTCCAGTGATAAATTTCACATTGTCTTCTGTTTTTCTCTCTTTTGGTTCTGTTTTATAATTTTGATTTTTCATAAAGTAATTAGCTTCCACTTGCTCTATTCTAATTTTGAAGGAATTATTTTCTTCAGTGAACTTTTGGACCTCCTTGTAATTATTTTTTCTGTTCAAGTTCATGGATCCCTGGGACTGTCTCCATGTATCCAGGTCCAGAGACCCTAGACATAAAGCACTTATATCTAGGGAGACTGACAGTCCACTGCTTACCAGGTGTTAGAGCACTCAGACCCAAGCAGAGGGATGTGAGATGGATTGTTTGCACCAGTCCCAATTACCATCACTGCAGAGAATTCCGAACTCTACACAGCAGTCATTTTTTGCTTGGGGCCAAATATCTTTTTTTTTCCTGCCTTTCTTTGGGAGTATATCTCTGAGATTACAGTGGAAGTCATTAGGACAATGATTCAATTTCACACAATTTGTTGTGCCAGTTGGACGTCTCTTCCACTAAAAAGTATACTTGTACTCCAACACACATATTCCCGTTGTGAACGTCAGCTGGGGTGCTCATGCTCTGCATCAGGGTGGACTTGATATCTGGCTCTGTTCAGCTTGTAGTTTTTTTTTGTTTTTTTTACCAGTGAGGCAACTTCATCTTACTGTGTTCTAGCTTCTCTGTGCTGGATGAAACTTGGGACTTCCCTGTGTTTCTTGGCTTTTTCCAGGTTAGAAGGAACATGTTTCCATGGGGTAGAGGCAGTGGACCCAGATGGTCATAAACAGCAATATGTGGAAAGAGAGGATTCAAAAAAAAAAAAAGGACCAGGGTGCAGACTGAGAAATGTAAAATTACAGATGGTTGTGTTTTTTGTTTCTGATTTTGTTTTTAAAGGAGAATGCTCTAGGGAGATTCAAGGGTGCAGAATGAAGCCAGTCGCCAACACTCCACTCTGAGTGCTGCACATGAAGGCCTGGAGGTCTCTCTTCTCTCTTTGGCCGATCTGTGGATAAACATCGAGGAGAGTCTGTGAATAATAAGAGACTCAGATCACACGTTAAATGTGGAGAAAGATGGCTGGCAGGAAAACCGAGCAGCTATAAGAGAGGTGGTGGCAGCAACAGGTAAAAACAAGGGAAATCTCTGAACAAATGGGGAGCTGAGCATGCCAACCAGCTGTCACTCAGAAATAGGTAGATATTCAGACCTCCTGAAGACAGACTGGGAATATTCTGAAGAGAGCAGGTTACTGGATAGGATGTCCAGGGGCTCTGGCCATTGTTGTACAGTGTCTCTTGGAAGAGGGACCAGTTATAGACCATTAGAATTGTAAGGAACATTAAATATTGCCTAGCCGAATCTTGTCATTTTATAGATGGGAAAACTGAGCCATAGGAAGAGGAAATGACTTGTTCAAAGTCATAAACAGCTTGATGTCCTCCTGGGGAGCTCCTAAGGAAGGCTCACAGAACTTGAGTTGGAAGGGGCTTCAGCAGTGCTCTGGTCCTATCCCCTCAGTTTACTGATGAGCAAACGAAGCCCAGGTAAGTTAAATGTTTTGCCCAAAAGCATAGACGCAGTAAGCATTAGAGGTGAAATTTGAAGTCACATCATCTGTTTCTAGAGTCAAGGGTTTTTCCATTGTAACCCATGGTCTCTTCCCCACTCTTTTGGGAAGGGAAAGCTGGCTTAGAAAGCAGAGAGTTACTCTTTGATGGTTTCTTCTGCTTAAGGAAGCCCAGGAAGGAACTAACCCCATGATCAGTGGCCAGTGAGAGTGGGGGGAAGTCTCTTCTCTGGAAAGCTGTCATTGTGGTGAGTCAGAGGGGATCTGCTCAGTTGTTAAGGAGACTCTGGGATATCTGTCCACTCCTTTGTGGAGGGGGGGAGTGGGGATGGGCTGAGACTGATAGATGGATTGCACGTTGACCAAACATGTCAGGAAGTGCTGTAGGGAACAGGGCAAAGGACATGGTCTCTGCCCTTGGCACCCTGGTTTGCTAAGTAGATCTCAGTCTCTGCTTGCTGCTCTGACAACTGATGAGCAGGGAGAGGAAGTGGAAGCCAGTTCTTGGGAATGTCTGTGGTATGAGGGAAAATACCAGCATGCAGAAGAAAGCACAAAAGTTTTGAGTTACAAAGGACTGCTACAGGCTATCTTGCATATCCCCTACTTCTGGGGAGAGTTATACATAAGTAATTAAACTTAGTGAACATCCAGGGTCCCAAATATGTTTTTTCCTGGAATGGCTTCCTTGTGTGTGTGTATGTGTGTGTATGTATCATTCTTCCTTCCTTCCTTCTTTCCTTCCTATGGGGAGTCTGAACTTGCTTATATGTGCTTAATTGTCTAGGGAAATAGGAATGGAAAAGAGGATGGGAGACTTGTGAGTGACATGGTCAGATGCATTGGGGGTATAATATATGACCACATCCCTGCCTCCATCCATATCTACACGTCTCAAAACATTGATGAGGCAGATGATGGATAGGAGGTGGGGTTTTGTAAGGTAGATGGCTCATGGGATTTAGGATTTAGTCAGGAAGGTGACCAAAAGTAGTTAATCTCCAGCTGGACTAGAGAAAATTCTCTCCATCCCCTGTGTTCCTGTGACCACTTACAGGTGAAAGACGTTTTATAAAAGTGCTAGCTTTAGCAGCTAGCAGGATGCATAGGTGCACTGAATATTCTCTCTCTGCTGTTGTTTTTTTTAAACTTAGTTTGCAAATCCTACATTTCCTTGAAAAATCTAGTGGGGCACTTTCTTTGTGAAGCCTTCCCAAAGTCTATTATGTGCATGTTGTTCAGTGAATAGAGCATTTGGACCGAGTTGGGGAGGACCCGAGTTCCAATATGACCTTGAGCAAATGACTTCACCTCTTTCTTAGTTTCCTCATCTGTAAAATGGACATGATGATAATAGCATCCACCTCCAGGGTTGTTGTAAAGATCAAATGACATAATTTTGGTGAGATATTTTGAAAACCTTAAGACGTGGCATAAATACTATTATCTTCCCCCCCCCCCAACTCTTTCTGACTCCTGCTGACAGTTAATATCCCACTATTATTCATACGTTTATATATCGTGTTGAAACAATTCCATGGCTGTTTAATGGGTAGGGGAGTCTTGTTTCTCTCAACTACATTTTGAGATCTTCAAGGGTCTGGGTCCGTGTTATAGTTCTTCGATATTCCTGTGATGACCATCCTTCTGCCTCGGTAGAAATGTTGTACTTCATCCCATTTTGCAGTCAAAAGTTTCTTCGTGGCTTCATGTCACCTATAGAGGCAAATATGTAAAAAGTTTAATTTACAAAGACTCAGAAGTTGACTTGGAAGAAAGGAGGAAAAGACAATGGGGGAGCAGCAGGGGTGCCGGGGAAAGAACCCCAGAACAGCAGTCAGGAGATTCATGGCCCTCCCTCCTCCTAAATCACCTACATCAACTGCAGTGGCAGCAGAGAACTAGAAGCTACATAGATTTCCATCAATTAGGAAAGGGCTAAACAAATTGTGGCCCCTCAATTTAATGGAGTATCACTGTACTGTGAGAAACACTAAAAACAATTCAGAGAAGCATTGGAAAACTTCTATGAATGGGTGTGGAGTGAAGAGAGTAGAACCAGGAAAACAACATGTGCATTGACTATAACAACCTAAGCAGAAGGGACAACAGAAACAAAATAAAAACCAAAGGCTGTATAATTATAATGACCAGATGACCCTGGAAAGGAGTTGAGAAAATGTACCTCCTTTCCTTCTTTGCAGAGGTGAGGGACTATGGAAATATTCCATATGCCGTTAGATTCAGTTGATTCTTTGGTTGGTTTTGCTAGACTGTTTTTTTTTTTTTTTTGCCTTTGATTATTTTTTATCCTTTGTTGCAAAGTTGGCGTACTGGGTCAAGGGTAAGAGTAGTGTTGTATTTGAAAATAAAGGTGATATAAAAACAAAACAATGTACACATCAATAAAAATGGAGGGAACAAGCCAAAGTCAGTAGCTGTGAAATTTGTTTAGTGTCCATTGTATGTAAAGTATTGTGCTGGGTGCTGAGGAAACAGGGCTGAAAAACATCATTTTTTAAAAATTTACTAGTAGGGAATAATGTGTAAAAATATTAAATCTACTACAAGGTAAAGTGTGAGAAGGTCAAAGGGGAGATATAGATAGTCCTTTAGGAGCAGATTAGGGAAAGAATGTTTTCAGCTGGGGAAACAAGGAATGTTTCATGGAGAAGGTGACTCCTGAACTAAGTCTTGAAGGAAAAGAAGGTTTTTAATAGGAAGAGAGGAGGAGTGCATTCCAGGCACAGAAGATGGCCTGTGCAAATGTTCTAAGGTGGAAGATAGGAGAGAATCAGCAAACAGCTCATTGTCCAGTTTGACTGGAACAGCATTCACAAAGAGGAGCAAAGTGAAATCTGGCTGCTCCCAAAGATTTCTCAGTTGTGGTAATCCATGAAAGGACATGAGACCACATCCAGGATGGGGGAGAGGGCCACAAGCAGACTGGTTATTTTAAGAGAAGTTGACAAAGTGACCAGCACCTTTCTATCAGAAGGATTCTGTAGAGTTTTCACCACCAGCCCCAAAGAATATTTAGCCCTCTGCTACATGCTTAGGCACTTATAGAAATGCTATTTCAGTGGCTAGGTAGGGAAAAACACATTGAATTGAAATAAGATTGTTTGTATTCGAATGAGCTTTTGGACATCAAGTGGCTCAGCTAGAGAGGGGCAGTCATCCCAGAGCTGTCCTGGATAATATGTTGAGATCTCACTGTTCACAGTCAAAGAGTTCTTTCCAATATCCAGATGGTGCCTCTCTCTTGCTGAAATTTATCTTGGATGTAGAGTAGCAATGAGGTTTCAGATGATGCCTCTTAGGTGTATGTATTTGTATGTGTGCTCCCATGTGCATGTGTGTGACACAGTTGACATTTATATAGGTAGTTTGAGGTTCATGTAGTACTTTGTGTATAACATCTCATTAGAACTTCATAATAATCCTGTGGGGGTATGATGTTATCCAGTTTTTATAGATGAGGTACCTAAGCCTTGAGAGATTAAGTGACTTGCCCTTGGTCTCACCATTCATAAATGTCATTGTCAGAATTAGAACCTGGGTCTCATGTGACTCCAAGGCTAACATTCTTCTTGGTGGTGGTGGTGGTGGTGGTCTTGGGGGGTGTGTGTGTGTGTGTGTGTGTGTGTGTGTGTGTGTGTGTGTGTGTGTGTGTGTGTGTGTGTGTGTGTGTGTGTGTGTGTGTGTTTTGGAGGGTTAAGGAGGTTAGGGTAAAAGATATAAGATCATATGTTTAAAGCTAGAAGAGATCTTTTAGGCCATTGACTCTAAACCCTTCTTTTTATGCATGATGAAACTGAAGCAAAGAGAAGTCAAGAAATGGTCTCAGGGTCAGTGACAAAGCCATAAAATGTCTGAAATATGATTTGAACCCAGGTTCCTGATTCCACGTACAGCAGCCAGTCTTCTACATTCTACCTCCCACCTCCATGTGGATTCTTAGTCTCCCCAGTTTACTGACCCTATCTCCTCAGGAAGTATGCAGAGAGTTGAATGGATAAACCAAGGGGCTGCTGGACAGGTGCCCTGGTTCCTGAAGTGGCCTGTGACATGGGCTGAACCGCAGAGACTTTGGCTCTTCAGCTCTCCTGTCTGCCAAGTGGCCCAAGGATGGTGGGGGTGTTGTAAGGAGAGGCCCCAGTGGAGCGGTGAGAAGAAAGAAAGGTTACTAGGCTTTCCTACCACAGCCTAAGCAATAGCTGTGGGACTCAAAAGCTATTCCTTTAGAAGGTATGGAGGAGGGGCTTCCTGCAGGGAAACAAGGATACCCTGTCAGTCATCCACGAACTGGATCCTAACTCCAATAAGCCAGTTGTCTGGACCAGGGGTAGGGAACGTGGGGCCTCCAGGTCACATGCAGCCTCAGGCTGGACAGTACCCTAGGCCAGGCATTTCTGGGTGAAAGTATCCATGCAGAGCATTTTCATTTCAGCATCAGACCTTACTTCTGCAAGTGGATGGAGGGCTTGCAAATGAGGAGGAGTTGTTAACTATGGGGGAATCACATATCTTTGGCACCACTGGAGCCTTAATTCTGGAGACCAGCATGTAGCTCCTCTGTTATTTACTAGACTTGGAGACCTTGCTTAGCACAGAGAGATCGTTATTAGCAGGGAGTAAACCAGAGGCCATGCTGATGCATCGACGGCCAAGGAAAGTAGAAAAACCTTCCATGGGCCTGACACAGCAGTGGAAGTCTGGCTTTTGTTTGTTTCTAAAGTCTGATTTGCATTTCTACTGCTAGGAAAACTTTCTGCTCCATGCCTGGAGACTTCATTTCTTTTCTCCCTAAATATAGATGCATATGTTTTTTCACCCTTCCCTGGGTCCACTCACTGCAGGGCTGGAGGTAAGTTGGTGCCAGGTTCTAAACAGCTGGTGTGGCCTTGCTCTTTTACCTGCACCTGCTTTTTGCCACCCTCCTGTTTCTGTATAATTCATAGCTGGCACTTTTAGGTGATGGAGAAAAGCAACAGACTTGGACAGCAGTAAGAGTAGTGGGGCAGAGAACCAGCTGAACAGTGACAGGGAGGAGAATAGAGACATAGCCCAATTTCATTTAGCCTTCTCATAGACTCACAGAACCTCAGAACTGGAAGGGAGGGACCTCAGAGGTCATCTAATCCAACCCGTACTTGGTGTCTCTCCGGCTATGAACTTGTACAGTTAATTTTTTGAATCCAAATGTAAGACAGATATTTGTGTGCATTAAATATCATCTTATGAGATTAAATCCATTGTTTTGGCTAGTCAAGATATTTTTGGATATTGATATTTTCATTCTGTCATCTAATGTATTTGATACTCCTTCCAGTTTGGGGTCATCTATAGACTTTATAAGTGTATCATATACATGCATACATATATACATATATATGTATTGCATATCTATGGATGGTTTGTAGGTATAGGTACATATATATGTGCATATATGTGCACATACCTATACTACAGGCATACATACCCATTTATACATATAGTAATTAGTGTGTGTATATCATATATATATACGTATATATATACACACTAATTAATTGATTGATTGTGTGTATAACAAGGGAAGCTTTGTTGTCCTCCATGAGAAATCTCATTCCATGTTGACATTAATCTATTATTAGTTTTTTTGGGGGGTTGAGTCTAGATCTGCCAACAAATTCTGAATCTATTTAACTTCATGCAGCCAAAATCTCTTCACCTGGGAGGATAACATGAGAGACTTTGTCAGATAATCTGCTAAAATCTAGGTAAACTCTATCTATATAGTATTCCCCTGATCTACCAGTCTTGTAACACTGTGAAAAAAGAAAATGAGGTTAGTCTGGCTCCCCATGCTCTCAATAAAGCCACTTCTGGCTTTTAGTGATCTCTGGATGAGACCCAGAAAGGTAAATCAATTTGTTTGAGGTCACACAGCTTGTTAGTGGCAGGGCTGGGCTTTGATACCAGAATCTTCTCCCTCCTAGTCATGAGTTGTTTCCATTCCATCATGCTTTCTAACCAGAAGGATGGTATGGTTAGGAGCAGCAGCTCAGAATTCTGAGTAGGTAAGAGAGTCCACATAACAGCATAGCCAGTGGTCCATGAATCCTAAGACAACAACTATTTTCTGCTCTGGTAGTAGTTGCCTTTCTGTCGTGGGAAGATCATAGGATCACAGATTTAAGGGTGGATCTGGACTAGCAGATGAGTGTTGTTCCCTAGAGTGAAGCAGGACACTGCAGTTACTTGTGATTGTCACCATCAAGCTACCTCAGAGTGGATCCCTGAGGATCGACCAGAGACCTGTAACATTTCTGTTTAGAACCTTGTCCCTGCTTAGCTGCACTGCACTCAGCCTAGCTCCTCAGGCTCTCATCCATCTTTCACCTAACTTCTCTATCTCTAGTTGGTCTTTGTCTAGCACCTGGACTCTCTTTAGAACTTAGAATCAGAGAATCTCAGAGTTTAAAGCGATCTAGTCCAACAGCCCGCTTAGTGCATGAGTCAGTTTTACAGTATTCCAGAACTTCTGGCTGAACACTCCCAAGGATAATGAATTTGCTATCTTAGGAGACAGTCCGTTCCTTTGCTTGACATGATATTAGCAAATCCTTCCTTTTATTGAGGCAAAAATCTGTTCTGTTCTCTCTGGAGGCAAGCAGAACATGGATAATCCTTCTTCTACATGAGAGTTCTTTCAAATAACTGTTATTTCCTGGAAATCCAGAGTCATTTTTTTCTCTCATAAATGTTCTAGAGATATCTTATTTTTACCTCATTTCCCATGACCTCTTGGTTTTATTTGTTTTTTTTTTTTTTTTGAGACTGGGTCTCCCTATCTTTCCCAGGTTAAAAGTGCAGTTGTAACTCATGAGACTGATTCCTGTCTGAGCTGGGTCCTCCCCTCCCACACCTCCCATTCCCACACTGGTGCCAGCTTAGTGTATGTATACATCTGACTGACTTTAGTGCTGTTGCAGTTCAGCGCGATCCCCAGCCTCAGTGTCCCTTAGTACGGATTAAAAACCTGAGACCAATGAACTCAACATAACATTATCTTAAATATAATTATATATTTATTATTATATCATATTATTATTAATATTATTAAATGATGTTAATATTATTTAAATTTTAATATTAATTTAATTGATTAAATAATATTATTCAATATGACTGTTAATAATAAATTAATAGTAATAATAAGCAATAATTTATTATATTATCTTGAATGTAATAACATTACCAATAATAACAGCAGCTAGTATTTATCTAAGGTTTCTAAAGTGCTTTATATTTTATCTGATTTGATATAAATCCAATACAATACCATAAGCAGTTATTAGCCACCTGTCATGTTAAAGGCAGTGTGCTGGACACTGAGCATACAAAGACAAAGCAATATCAGAACTATTCCTGCCCTTAAGGAGCGTGTACTCTAATGGAAGGTTGCACATCAGCATCGAAGTAAAGTGATGATAAATCACACATTTCTTCCCAAATCGAAAATGTATCCTACAGTATTTGTCTCTTGTCTATGTCATTTACATCTATTACCTTTCATTTTTCCTATCTCTCTTCCTCTGTGTTTCTGTCTGTCTCTCTTTTATTGTTCTCTGTCTCTTATTTCTCTGTCTCCGTCTCTGTCTGTCTGTCTGTCTCACTCTCACACACACTCTTTCTCTTTCTCGTTTTCCCTTTGAAGAGATCTCATTCTAAGGGACTGGCAAAACAGAAGCTAGCAACTTAATTACACCCAGGAAACAT
Source organism: Notamacropus eugenii (assembly GCF_028372415.1). NCBI lineage: Eukaryota > Metazoa > Chordata > Mammalia > Diprotodontia > Macropodidae > Notamacropus > Notamacropus eugenii. The sequence goes on along the minus strand of NC_092876.1, from coordinate 277,649,560 downwards.
CCTGGATGGCCGACTTCACCCACACACCACAGGCTTCCCAGAAAACCCAAACACACAAGGACTAGGAAGGATAAACCAATTCTATTAGACTCCTTTAAGATTCACCGTCAGGTTTCCTTTGGTCCACCTAATTTGTCTTGGTCCTGGGGCACCTGCTTATTTTCATGATTATACTGGATAGCAGATGCCTTGGGAATTGACTTTGTAGTTATCTTCAGGCTTTGCTGAAGGGGGAGAAACAGCATTCTTTCCTTAACTCCCCACCCCCACTTTACATGAAAGAAACCTTTTTTCCCTGCATTCCATAGGCTCATAATTACAGTAATTCGACGCCTTTCCACTCATTCACTAATTGTGAATGGCAGTCACGTCCCCGCCCCCTGTGTCAGTTTTACTCAACCCACTGTGCTGGTCTTCTGATTTCTCCTCATTAGTCACCCTCCCCTCTGTCTGGCTTGCTGTCCTCCTTAGCTCCTTGCCCCCACCTTCCTAGTGGACCTCACCTTTCTGGAAAAGAGGGATCCTGAGCTGACATTTTGTCCTTGCTGTCTCTTGCCAGAAGGGTGTTACTGACCTCTGCCTCCTGCTGGGAACTTGCTCCGACTGGAGCTTAAATTACTCTGAATTTTTGGGCACCTCTATTATTCTTAGAGCCAGCTTGATGGTCACTTTCAGTAATTTCTTCCTTCTAAGAGAGTATCCCCTTCATCTAACATCTGACTCTAATTTGTTCTCCCTTTGCCTATGTTTTGTAAATAGCATAGGATTCAAAAGATCTCTTTCTCTCTATATTCTTAAGATCATCAAGGAAGATCCCATTTGCCAATGGATGATCCTTACTGTCAGAAAGTTCTCCTTTGTGGCTAATGCCAGAATTATAACTAGGAATTCTGGCCTCACGGCAAATGTGGGATGGAAAGGGGAATCATTGGACCATTGAGATAAAAGGTACATCCCTTTAAATCTTAGTATCCTGGGACAGAGTTCTGGTTGCTAATTATATCTCTATCTGATGTGCACTGTTCCTGCTGTAGTAAGCCCATACTCTCTTCTTTTATCTGTACCTCCTGCTCTCTGTTTCTCCTCTTCAGATCAACAGAAAGAGGGTTCATTTCATAGTCTGCCCCAAGAAATGACCAGTCTGTCAAGTGCCTATCTGTTCTGTCTCCAGCTGTTCTCATCATGGCTTGTTTATAATTTCTCAGCCTCTTTGCTGTCCCAATGATGGAAGCTCCCAGCCAATCAATTTGAATTCATTTTGCAAGTAAAATTTCATTAGAGATGACTTATCAAGTGCTTCACTAAATCAAGATACCTTATTGCTCCACTACGCCTTATTTCTTGCATCTAGTACCCGTTCATTATGAAATTCCTCCCTTCCTCTCCCATCAGACTATCCCCTCTCCTAAGCATACATTCAGTAAACTTGAGTCACAAATAAAAGGACAGAGCAGAGTGCCCCAAGGTCTTAGGTCAGAAGGGAACTTTCACTGAACCAGTTTTATCATCAGGGAAATCTGTTAGTCTCATCATCAAAATTAGAGGGAGTACTTATTAATTAAATGCCCAGCAGTCTATGGTGCTCCACAGAGTGAGTGAAAGCATTGGCACCTTTGCCCTTCCAGGTGCTCACAAGTGAGACATACACTCACAGGAAAGACTTGGTAGAGAACCTGAATATAGCTGAATAATAAGCACTGGAGCCAGTACACAGAACACTCCCATTTCCCATGATTTTTCAAATATCACTGATGTTGGTTTGTGGAAGGAACTTCAAAAGCCATCGAGTCCAACCCCCTCATTTTACAGATGAGGAGAATGAGACCAAGAGAAGTTAAGTAACTTATCAGAAATCGAATAGTAAGAATTTGAGTCAGGATTTGAACACAAGTCCTCTTGATCTCAAACCCAGTTGTCCATTCATTGCACCTCCCTACCTGCTCCCAAGGATATAGTTCATCTGAGCCAGGTTACTTGAATTACATTCCAATATAGCTTAAAAAACTCCTGACCTTTATTATTGCCCTTAGCTCCCTTCTCCTTTTAGCTCATTCTAAGCTCTAAGGTCCTTGACATTTTTTAGAGGATTGTGGATGTCTTTTTTAAAATATAAGTTGGTTGGTGAGTTCCTTGTGAATCCACATCATTCTCTGCAGACAAATACCATTTCCTCCCTCCTCATTGGAATTGAATATATTCAGAATTTCATTCTCTAGTATCTTTCATCCCTCCTAAACTGATTTCCTCTGTACCATTTTAATCCACAGGATCCTGCCTCTGAATCCTTCAAAATCTGTTTTGGTTTCTTCTCTCCCATAATCTGGAGTACACATGAGACTAGGCCAGGGATTTTTTCTCCTTTTCAGGAATGAATGAATGAATGGCCACTTTCCCCAGGGTTTCTGTTACTTCTACCTCAACAACAACCTCTTTGTTAGTGAAAACCAGATCCAGAAGAGAATTTCTCCTTGTTGGTACCTCTTCCTTTGAGGAATGAAATTGTCAGTGTCAAGTCAAGAAGTTATTAGCTGATAGGCTTTTCTTTTTTTAGGGATAGAGGAGATAGAAAAGAGAGAGGCTTACACAGGACATAGAAAGACAGAGATACACAGAGATAGAGAGTCATATAGGGAGACAGAGAGACAGGGACAGAAGATAGAGATGCAGAGAGAGTTAAAAAAGCAGAGACACACAGAGATAGAGAGACAAAAAGAGAGGGAAACAGAGGCTTACATAGAGACAGACAGAAAGAGAGAGATGGGAAGGAGGGAGGGACAGAATGAAGGGGAGAGAGAGGGGGAGAGAGAGAGAGAGAGAGAGGGAGAGAGAGAGAGAGAGAGAGAGAGAGAGAGAGAGAGAGAGAGAGAGAGAAGGAGAGAGGGAGAGACAGAGAGAAGGAGAGAGGGAGAGAGGAGGGAGGAGGAAGGAGAGAGGAGAGAGAGATCTAGCAATTGTCTGGTTACTTGAAATCTCCTATCACCCATATATTAAGTACCTGTGATATGATCCCCAAATTCCTCATCCATTTCTTTATGTCCAGGTAGTATGTGATATACTCCAATGACAAAATTACTTCTGTTTTTCCCCTGCATTGAGCTCCATCCTGCTTCTCTCCTCTAGTTTCCAGGTTTCCTTACATGAATACACATTCTTAATATACAATTCCATATTTCTTCCCCGATTTACTGTAGAAAATGGGATTTGAGCTGAATCTTGAAGGAGACCAGAGATACCAGGAAGTGGAGGTGAGTGAGGCATGAGAGACAGTCAGTGAAAAAATACATTTGGGAGATGGAGTGCTAGGAACAGCAAGGATGCCAGTGTTGCTAGATCCTAGAATATAGGATGAGAAGTAGAATGCAAAAAGACTGGGAAGGGACCAAAATGTGAAAGGTCTTAAATGCAAAAAAGAGGAGTTTGTATTGGATCTTCATGGCAATATGAGAACCACTAGAATTCACTGCTAGCTATCATCTGATATCTTTTCTCTCCCTTTTGGTCAAACTCCTTGAGGAACTGGTCTACAAGCAGTGCCTTTTCTTTTCTTTACCTCTAAACCTTGAGCGCTCTAACTTCTGACCTCATCATTCAATCAAAACTTTTCAAAGTCGCCAATGATCTCTTAATCGCCAAGTCTAATGACCTTTTCTTAGTTTTCGTCCTTTCCCTTCCCTCTCTTCAATCCCACTAGAATTTACTGAGTAGGGTGGTGACAAGGTCGGACCTGCTTTTTAAGAAGATCACTTTGACAGCTAAATAGAAGATGGATTGGAATGAAGAGACCTGAGGCAAGGAGAGCAACCAACAGACTGTTTCATTTATCCACATGTGAGGTATATTGAAGACCTGTAACAGAATAGTGGCTGTGTGAGTGGAGAGAAGGGAACATACATGAGAGATGTGAAGGTGGAAATGAAAAGACTTGACAACAGACTGGATATGTGGGGTGAATGAAAGAGAGAAGCATAGAATGATACTAATGTTGTTGCAAACTTGAGTGATTGGGAGGATGAGAATGCCCTTGGCATTAACAGAGAAGTTCAGAAGAGGGAAGGATTTGGGGGCAAAGATGATGAATTCTATTTTTTACATGTTATCTATGGGGCATCCCATTTAAAATGCCCAAAAGGCATTTGGTGATAGGAAACTGAAATTCAGGAAGGAGGTTAGGACTGAATAATATAGATCTGAAAATCATCTTTATAGTGATGATTCCTGAACCCATGGAAGCTGATGAGATCATCAAGTGAATTAGTATAGAGGCAGAAGAGAAGAGAGTCCATAGCTTGTGTGTGTGTGTGTGTGTGTGTGCGTGCATGTGCACATGCACATGTGCATGTGTGTGTGTGTGCATGTGTGTTAGAGAGACAGGGGGGCGGTGAACTAGATGAAAATTGAGCAAAGGAGACTAAAAAGAAGTAGTCAGATCAATAGGAGGACAATAGGAGGGAGTAATATTATAAAAACCTATAGGAGAGGGTTTCCAGGAGAAGAAGATAATTTATAGTGTTAAAAATTGAAGAGAGGGAAGAAAAGGATGAGAACTGGGAAAAGGTCATTTGATCCGGCAGTTAAGAGATCATTGGTGACTTTTCGGAGAAAACTTTCAATCAGCGATGAGGTCAGAAATGGAGAGGACCAGAGTTCAGGGTGAAATGAGAAGAGAGGAAGTGAAGTTGCAGCTTGTAGACCAATTCCATGATAGCCAGAAGAGGTGGGATGATGAAGGGAGAGGTTTTTAGGGAATTAATTTTTCTCTTCAGTATCTCTTGCATTCCGTGGGCGACTGTGAGGAATATATAAGCTGTGCCCTTATGAACTTCAGTTGATTGCTCAAGATTTTATAATAGTCGATTTTCAACATTCTCATTTAACTTTCATGACTTCAAGAATTCTTGGGATTTTGTTAGTAACTTCATATTCATTCTTGTGTTGGCAACCACATACATTGGTGGCTATGCACAGTAGAGAAAAGACAAGGTGCTATGCAGGCAAATTTATGGAGTCCTATTAGGCAGCTTCAAGATTAAAGTTCAACTCACCCCTGCTATACTGCCATACTCTAAGATCCTTTAGGATCTCAAACTGTGTGCAAAGCAGACATCATTGATGGTTATTTCAAGCTGGTACATCCTTCACAATCTCTGCCTTCCACTAGCCATGAAAGAGACAGGGTCAGAGGTGATGGCAGTGACTGAAGTCTGAGCAACCTTTCCCTTTGTTTTCAGAGAGCAGCCAAGGTATAAAGGTTTGCAGCAGTATAGTATTTATATTTTATTATTTATAGTATTTATTCATCATAGCACCCTCACGTCACCATTTGTCACAGTGGAAGGTGAGACTCAGGTTAAAAAATGTTTTAGTTTGGAGAATTGTATTTGCTGCACAGTATTTATGGTGTAGATTTAATGTGTTATGAAAAGTAATTATTATTTAAGTCAATTTTTTTATTGATTTATTAGCACAAAAGGTCACAGAATTCTAGACAATTACTAGAGAAAAATGTTTTGCATGTTGCCAATTTTATTTTGTGTACTGCATTTTATGGGTTATTTTGTGGTTACTGTGTTAGGAAAAATATATCTTATCAGAACTAATGTTTTGTTATAAAGAATTGTACACAGAAAAGTGTATTTTCAGCAATCTTTAGTGAAAGACTACAATTTTTGGTGATCACAGGAACCTAATCCCCTATTTCCGTAGGTTCAATGTGTCAACATTTGCATTTTTTCCATTTGTGTAGTTTTCTAGGAACATTGCCCCCGCAAAAATTGAAGATTGACTGTACTTGTTAAGTTCCTTCTGGCAGTGCCATTAGTGTTCATGTGAATCATCAGAAGTTAGTAGTTTTCCATTTTGACAAGACTTGGGTGGTTCCATGTTATGTTTAGGCAGATAGGTGATGCAGTGGATAGAGTGCCAAGCCTAGAGTCAGGAAGAATCATCTTCCCCAGTTCAAATCTGGCCTCAGACACTTACTAGTTATGTGACCTTGGGCAAATCACTTAACCCTGTTTGCCTCCGTTTCCTCATCTGTAAAATGAGCTGGAGAAGGAAATAGCAGGCCACTCTAGTATCTTTGCCAAGAAAACCCCAAATGGGGTCATGAAGAGTTGGACGTAGCTGAACAACAACTGTTATGATTTGCATATGTTTCTGGGGTAACCATGAACCTCTCTTGTTTACTGGTTGACATATATTGCTGAGCTAGGAATTACCACCAACTACTACTCTTCTCTCTTTGCTGTAACCTTTGTGGATGCCTCCCCTGATAGTTTTGGAGGCTCTATTCTATCATTCTTTGGAGGACAAACAGCTTCTTCCTTCTCAAGACAGCCTGCTCCCTCCTCTTCAGTTCCTTAACAGTTATCCTTACCAACTGTCCTTTGCCTCCCCTTTCTCCTCTGTGTACCGATCATTTACTTTCCAACATCCTGACAGGGTCAGACTTCTCTTTCATTTCAGATACCATCTCATCCCCTTCTCCCATTGGAGCCTCACTTAAAAACATAAACCCAAAACACTTCATTCTCCCTAACAATCTGGAGGTGTGTGAAGGGAGATGCCAGGCCTAGAGGCCTGTGTGGGCTACCCGAGTCTTTCTTACCTCACCTCCAAGGTCTTCGGCTGGCCACGCTGGATACACATATGAGAGAAAGGACGTTCCAGAGTCGAACAAGGGTTGAGCTTTATTTCAGGGTCTAGTTACAAGTGCAGGGGGGTCTTCCTTAGGAGGAAGAGGGGGAGATTTCCTAAGGAGGCTAGGATCTTAAGGGATTGGAAGTAGGAGTACAAGCGGGGAGAGAGGGGGAGGGGAGAGAGAAGAGAAGAGAAGCGGAGCCTACTGTCCTCTTGGCTCCTCACGTGCTAAGAGAGCTTTCAGGCTTCCTCAATCCTACTTAACTCTCCAGCAGCATAGTTTGCATCTAAATACCGTGCTGTTAGATAACAATAGTGTGCCCAGATCCGGGATGACCTCGAGGGCAGGGAGACTCCACCCATCACGTATCTCCCGGGGAGAGGCGGAAATACCCGAGCTAGCCAAGCTAGCTCAGTCTGACCTTCTCGAATCCCCGCTGTTCATGGAGGGCCTCGTAAGACTCTAAGATTTAGAAGTCCCACTTTTACCCGCCTGAGACCATCCACACAGATTTGAGCTTCCAATCCCAACAGGGAGATATTCTTAAAATCCTTTCACCTTTTCCTCCAGGAGGAAGATCTGTCTACACTTGGAACACAGATGAAAAGTCACTCAGCTGTGGCAGAAATACAAACATCACACACTGTAGAAATGCTGCTCTATTATTTCCTCTACTATTCCAAATGGTCAGGATTTTTTAAAAAAAGAAAACTACTTGTGAATATTTATACCTCAGCCCATAGCACCTGGTTAACATTTTCACACCTAATTATCACCTGTTAATAACTTGATAATCCCACACAACTTCTTCCTTTAGTCTTTACAACGACACAGCCATACCTAATTATTTCAGGTTTGCACCAACTTCCTATCTTTTTCACCAATTTTTTCTATCCACCTACCTACTCTATCAATTTATTTTACTCTTTATTTTACCTCCCTTTTCTTTTTTACCTTGTTTTGTCTTGACATTTACCTTATTCTCCTTCTTTTTCTCTTTCTTCAGATTCTACTTCCTAATCCTTCTTAATCTTTAAAAATTTATATCCTACCTAATTGTCCCATTATGCTTTCAACCTCTATATAGAATCTGGATCAGTATCTAGGCCTGGAGATGGTTCTGCTTTAAAATTTCTTCAGTTTCTCCCAAATAAGGCTACATTTCTCCACCTCACCTTCAACCTCTGGCCTACCTCACTGTCTGAACCCCACCAAGTCACCTCCAAGATCATCTTCATCAACATCATTATCATCATCATCTTCTTCTCCTCCTCCTCCTAATTAGTCTCAAGTCCTTCTCTCTTCTCCTGCTTCTTAGCCATCTCTCATTATACAATGCTTTAACATTTGCAAAGCATCTTACTTATATGTTAGCTTCCAACGATGACCCTGTGAAATAGGTACTACAACTACTTTTATCCCCTTTTATCAGATGAGGAAACTGAGGGAAAGAGAGAGTATGTGTGTGTGTGTGTGTGTGTGTGAGAGAGAGAGAGAGAGAGAGAGAGAGAGAGAGAGAGAGAGAGAGAGAGAGAGAGAGAGAGAGAGCCAGAGCCAGAACCAGAACCAGAGCCAGAGAGAGAAAATTCAGTGACTTACCTATTCTACCACAGTGGGTATCAGAGACAGAATTTGAGCCCTTGATCCCAGGTCCATCCTTCTTTCTATGATACCATATTTTTTTCTTGTTACTTATGTATTCTCTCTTGTATTATAGTTATGTTTTATGTATGTGCGTTACCCTCCTTACTAAATACTAAATCTGATGAGGACAAAGACCATTGCCTGTTATCCCTTGTCTCGTCATAACACCTGACCCAGTGCCTCACACATAGAAGTCTCCCAAGAATACTTATTTTGCCAATACTTATTGACTGAATCAGTGAGCAAACAGAATTCATTATGCTCTTGAGTTTTCTGTATGTATACTCCATAGAACTTAACCTTGTTTGATGACTCACAGGAGCTTGGACAATAAATTACTCTAGCAATTAGATATTCTTCTTGGCCCCTGAGGGGAAATATAGGACCCATGGGTGAAAGTTACCAGAGAAAGATTGTATCTTAATGTAAAGAAGAGCTTGCTGATCCTTAGGGCTGTTTGCAGTCACAATAGGCAGCCCTGAAGGCTCCTCCCTTACCCTTGTCCTCTCTTCTCTCTATCTCTCTGTCTCCGTGTCTATTTTTTTTCTCTGGAGAGTTCAAGCAGAATCTGGGCAGTAACTTTTTGGTGACATAAAGTGGAGCTTCAAATAGGGTTGGGCTCTAAGACTCATTCTAACTCTGAGACAAGAGGGCTTTCTGGATCACTCCAGTTGCTCTTGCCTCCCCCATTCCCAATTACCTTGTATTTATTTTGATTTTGCCTATATTTACATGTGTGCCTGTTGTTACCCCTGAAGGACCTTGAGTGCCTTGAGGACATGGATTGTTTCATTCATCATCTTTGCAGCCCCAGTTTAGGCAGAGCCTGGCACGTAGCAGGCCCTTCATAAATACTTGTTGATTGACTGGTTATTGAACTGACTTGGGAGGCCTGTTTGCCCTTACCCTAAATGACCCCATCCTGCTATACTTTTTGGACTTCTGATTGCTTCTTGTAGTAATGGACCCTTCCTTGTTGTGGTAGGTGAGCCTCACTCTGGCAGCTCTATCCTCTCCTAATTTCTTGCTTACAATATGTCCTGGGCTGAGAAATTAGCCAATTAAACCTTTTCCTTCCAAATTGTGCTTTGAAAAGGGCCTGAGGGGGTTGTCTTTTGAGGCAAGTGTAATAGTCCATGTAGCTTTTATTCACTGCCTTTTAAAAAAAATTACTTTTGGATTACCAGTAGCATTCTGAGTGGCTGAGGCTGCTTTTCTTTGGTTAAGTGAAAATGTGTTGATGCTTTCTAACTGTACAACCCTGGGCAAGTCACTTAACCTTGTTTGCGTCAGTTTCCTAATCTGAGCTGGAAATGAGCTAGAAAAAGGAAATGGCAGACCACTCCAGCATCTTTGCCAAGAAATCCCCAAATAGGGTCACAAGGAATGGACACAACTGAAACAACTGAACAACAGGAACAGTTAGGATGAAGAGGTTTATGGGGGTTACAGTATAGAAAATATGAAGAACCTCGAATACAGGTTGTCATCAGGGAAGTCTCCAATTCAGAAGTACAAAAGTATGGGATGGTTATATGGCAAAACTGAATTAACCCGGTTAACCTACTGGTATCCTTTTATGTCAGTTATTATAATTGTTTAGCCTAAAGATCTACCCCCTTTCCTTGGTCTTCAGACTCCTGGCTCTGCCGTCCCGCCCCCTCCTCCTCCCCCCCCCCCCCCCCACCATCTCCAGGTAGAAACTTTCAGCTGCTTTTATATTAGCATGATCTCTCCCACAATTTCTGGTAATAACTACATGGAAAAAGTGAGGAAACCCTCCTAGCACTTGGGTAGACCCCCCTGGTGTGAACATATGGGAAGACTATGGAAAAGAATTTCCCAGGATGCTTTGCTCTCTGCATCCCTGGAGAGAATGTCCAGAGCAATGAGATCACAGATCCAGTCAGGTTTGAGTGCGTTTTGTTTTCCAGCCAGACTGCAGGCCCTGGGGGACAAGGGACATGTTTTACAATTAAATTCTTATTTTTCCACATTTCTTGCTGATCTCTCTCTACCTCACCCCCAACTCTTTCCTACCACCTGGCAAAGTGTCATGACCATAGTGTGCTCTCAGTCACTTTTTGAATAAATGAATTAACTGATTGATAGAAAATCCAAGCATAAAACTGTGGAGCAACTGCATCCAGTGGAGAATGAGGATATTTATTATTAATAATAATTGCAGTAGCTAACATTTCTGTAGTTCATACTAAGTTCCAGGCACTATGGCAAGCTCCTGAGAAGTAACTCGTTGGAACCTCATAACAGGTCTGGGAGGAAGGCATATCTTTTCAGTGCTACTGAGTCACAGTAATACTGATAATAATGACAGTAGAAATGGGTGATAATTTTATTTAGCTTTAAAGTTTTAGGACCTCTTTATATGCCTTATCTCATTTTATCTTCAAAATAATCCTGTGTGGTATTATAGTCATGATCATTCCCATATAGTGGATGAGGAAACTGAAACTCCGAAAGGTGGCTTCTTAGTGTAAGAGGCAGAATTTGAGCCCAGGTTATATTAACAATAGTTAGTGTATCTATAGTGTTCTAAGATGTATAAAGTGTTTTATGCATGATATCTTATGTGATATGATAAACCTCTATGCCCTTTTTATAGATGGAGAACCTGAGGCTCTGGGTTGGGAGGGGACTTGTCTACAGTCATACAGCTGTGTGACTGTATGTCATTTAGTATGTATGTGAGGCAAGATTCAAATTTAGATTTCCTGTCTCCAAATCTAATGTGCTTTCCACTTAGCCACACTACCTGTCTCACTGCAAAGGTGGAGACATCAATGGGAATTTAGACATTTAGTGCAAACAATTGAACTTTCCAATGTTTTGGGGGTAGATGATGGTGTTAATTTTAGACCATAGTAGGTAGAAGGCACATACATTGTTATAATACAGTGTATTCCCCAGGTCGGGGGAAGGAGAATACAGTAGGCATATATTTATTACCAGAAATTGTGGGAGAGACTGCTAACATGAAAGCAGCTGAAAGTTTCTACCTGGAGATGGGGGGCAGAGCCAAGAGCCTGAAGAGCAAGGAGAGGGTTTTTAGGCTCGATACTTATAATACTGACATTTGTATATCACTGTAGGACTTATGAAGTACATCATTTGAGTCTACTTTACAGGTGAGGAAGCTGAGACTCAGAGATGTTACATGACAAGAATGTGAACTTAATAGATTCCAGTTTTAGTACTTTTCCCATTACTTCATGTTTCATCTGCTCAAGCAGGATAGATGAATTTCCGGGCTTCTAAAATCAACACGGGCTCCATTAGTCTGGAAGTAGGTCTGTTTAGTCATTGTAGCTGGTTTTGGGCATTGTGCCTAATCTGGAAGGTTAGAATCCCTGCACTGGGTGTGTAACCATTTCTATGTACTCTGAACATTGTGCACATTGACTTTTCCATATAGAACTAGGAAGTTCACTTCAAAAATTAATTGTCTCATTTTTGACTTGGAAGGGGAAGTGGAGAGGAGAATTCACTGACACCAAGAGAAATAGAGAGAGAGAGAGAGAGAGAGAGAGAGAGAGAGAGAGAGAGAGAGAGAGAGAGAGAGAGACGGAGAGAGACGGAGAGAGGGAGAGGGAGAGGGAGAGGGAGAGGGAGAGGAAGAGGGAGGGAGAGAGAGAGAGAGAGAGAGAGAGAGAGAGAGAGAGAGAGAGAGAGAGAGAGAGAGAGAGAGAGAGAGAGAGAGAGAGATGCTCCAAGAGCTGACTGGATGCCAGAAGGTTATATTTGAGATGTTTGAGCCAACTTGGAGGGCTTGGGGTCTCAGCAAATAGAAAGAGGAATTTTGTTAGCCTCCCTATCTCAGGCTTAGAGATGGTGGCCTGTTCAGTCATCTACAGTGCCAGGATTTTGCTGGGAGCTGTTTCTGTCTCTGCCCAGACCTGTGTCTCTTCTTTGCCTTGTCTCCCCCTTCCACCACTGCCTCTGTGAAGGTCTTTATTTAGCCACTGCCTGAGATGGATATTAATGCAGAAATGTGAGAGCTGGAGATTTCCACAGCCTCTGAATAATAGACATTTGGAAAATTAAATATTTCTGTCAAGTGCACCATAAATCTTAGCTGTTTAGGAAGGTGAGAAATTAAAATTGCAAAACAACCAGTGAGAGAGCAAGCTGGGTTGGATGGGTCTCTTGGATGATGAGGGCTGGGGTAGGGGGAGAGGAGAATTGAGAAGGGGCAAGGGGCGGGATAGGACCTCCTCTTCTCAAGTCCAGGAACTTGAGGATGCCGAACTCCATTGTGATGGTGAGAGGGTGGGTGGATGAAAGTTTACAGACTTTTTCTCTATGGATAAAGTTTTAACCATTTGGAAGCCTTCCTCCATCCCCCAGATTCCCATTATGGCTATTTGACTCTGTCTTTGCCTTTCCCCCTTGCCTTCTTTTCATCATTTTCAGCCTCCCCCTCTCCCCCCCATGCCTCTGCCTAAGCTTCGGAGGGAGAAGGCTGACAACGGTGCTCTTGTTATTTTCACTTGGCTGCCTCGGAGCCCTTTGCTATGACTCTGCCCAATACCTTGTAGTTATTTTCTGTGCCTGGGGAGAGGAAGATTCCTCCTGAGGGCCCAGAGCAGGGCTGGTAGGAGGAAAGGAGACGGTGGATGACCTCAGTGGCTGAGAGCTGCCACAGCAGGGTCCCTAGAGATTGCAGAGGGAAAGGTGGCATTACATCCCCCAGGAGTACACGCTTCTCTCTGACCATTTTTAAAAATACATATTTTTACTGATATCTTTAGTTTTCTTGATCCCTCCCCCATCACCCCATCCCTTATAATGAGAATGAGAACAGATGGGGGAAATTTAGCACAATTAAGCAGCATATTGACCAAGTTTCCCACTGTATCCAGGGGTCCACAATCCTAGTCCCTTACTCTGCAGAGAAGTGGGGGGTGGGCGGGGGGAGGAGGGAGCTTCCTCCTGTCTCTTCTTTGGGGCCAGGCTGGTGTCTTGATTCTTGTGTGGCTGTTTATTTTTACTTACCTTGCTACAATCATTGAGTATGTTGTTTCCTGCTTCTCCTTACTTCATTTTGCCTCAGTTCACATAAATCTTCCAGTTCTCCATGGTTACCATTTTGTTGTTTCCTATCGCACTGTGTGTGATACTCTGTTCCATTCCCTTTGTGGACCACACCTTGTTTGGCTGTTTCCAAATTGATGTATATGCTCATTTTCTTTTGGGAACAGTCTCCCACAAAGACAAAGAATAGGACTTTGGATTTTAAAATAATTCAGTCATTTTTCAGATATGTCTGACTCTCTGTGACCCCATTTTGGGGTTTTTTTGGCAAAGATATGGAATGGTTTGCCATTTCCTTCTCCAGCTCATTTTACAGATGAGGAAACTGAGGCAAATAGGATTAAGTGTCACACAGCTAGTGTCTGAGGTGAGGTTTGAACTCAGGTCTTCCTAATTTTAGATCCAGTCCTTTCTTCACTTCGTTGCCTAGCTGCCTGATACATAAGCCTAATACATAAAGTTCAGCCTTGGTAGAGGGAGTTTTCCGTTAGGATTGCTCTAGAAGCATGAAGCCATAGAGTCAGATCTGCATCACCCTACCCCCACCACTTCCCTCAAAAGCAACTTTATATGCAAGGTGTTTCTCCCTCCCTCTTTCTCTCTGTATCTATAGGGAAGGTTAAGAGTGAATAGAAAGATATTTCTGGATTCCTTTTCTCCCTCATCCCACCTCAACTCTTTGCAGTAAAGCTGAAGGCAATCAGTTGTTTGCCAACCCCTTTCCCCAAGCTTGTTGCCTTAGTTGGCTTCCTAGGCATCTTGTGGTGGTTGTCCACAACTGCTCTGTCTCCTCTTTGGAATCCAGAAGGTTTTGGAGATTGATTGGATTGAACAGCCCATTATAGTGTATCTTGTGTAGAGGACTTGACTGAATTTGGGGGTATGGGTTTTTTACCCAGTTTCTGGGGATGCAGTGGAGACATCCTGCCATTCCTATGATGATGGAGATGCCAGCTCCTTGTGTAATTTGAAAACCCATATCTAGCTGTTTTGGCTGCCAGTCACTTTCATCAAGAATCATAATGAGCAGGGGAAATCATTGTAGGGAGTGAGAAGAGGGGAAGAGGGAATCCTTAGGAGGCATTGTGTTTGAGTGGAAATAGTGCTGGACATGAATAAGATCAGGATCTCCTTTATTAGGCAGAGAGCAGGGTATAATAGAAAAAGCCCTGGATTTGGAATTAGATGAGCTGGACTCAAATCCTACCCTTGATACTTACTAGTATGACCTTAGACAAATCACCTAATCTCTTTGTACCTTGTTTTCCTAATTTATAAAATAAAGGGCTTGGAGGAGATTGCCTTTCTATCCCTTCCATCTCTAAGTCTGTGATTTTATCATCCTACCATGCCTGGCCACTATACTTTTTGAGCCTCTGTTTCTTCATCTGTACAATGGGGATGATATGACACCTGAAAGGACTATTGTAGGGATGGAAAGGGATAATATATGTAGAATGCTATTAAAAGGTCTTCCATTATTATAGATCAGAATAACACTTCAAATTCAATGTCCTTCAAGTGAAAACTTTAGGAAGGACTCCTTTATTCTTTATTTGTTGCAAAAGAAATAGCATCTTCCTTAAGACCTGGTCCTTTTCAAAACCATTTTGGTTTTGCTGCTACTTTACTTTGGGACAATCCTTTCACCCTCTTTGAGTCTCCCTCAGTTTTCTTATTTGTAAAATGAGACACTATGAATCAAGTAAGGAAGGTCCCTGAGTGTATTAGTCATTGATTGAGATGCTTAGCCAGAGGACATGCCTGTTAGTTTCAGTTCCTTTTGGATACTAACATGTTCATAAATGGTCACTAGTTATGAAAGGCAGATGTCTGGGGAAGCTTTGGCCCCAGGAGTTAGGGGGTTTCATTCAAGATGGATCCAGGTTGATGTCAAGGGCACCATGAGGGGTTTGTTGGTTGGACAGGATGATTTCTGAAGGTATAGTATGTTCAGGCAGAGGATAGCTCCATTGATTCTAGATCCCATTTTAATGACTGGATATGTCCTATGGTTGGACTAACCCTTTCCCAACAATTGCTTGGCTGTGAAGTAAAGGACTGGCTTTTAAAAAGTTTGGAGGAGTAGCTGAATTCAGTATCTTTGAAGGTAGAGGGTGGGGCTAAGTTGGGAAGAACATTACCTGGTAAGGGGATCAAAGAAAGGAGTGAATTTTGAATAATTAAATGAAAGCTTAAAAATACAAGTACATGAAATGAAGTTCATTTTCTTCTTGTCTTTAGTCTTTGTTCTGTGTTTCATTTTCTAAGGCTAAACGTAAATTTTTAAAAAGTTTCCATAGAACCAAAATAGAAAATGTAATAACATAACAGTAGCTTGAATAAAGTTTGGGAAGTTCTTTACAAATGTTACCTTATATGATCCTTACAACAACCCTGGGAGGTTGGTGCTACCATTATCCCTATTTTATGGATGAACAGATTGAGGCTGAGAGAGATTAAGTGACTTGCTCAGGGTCACATGCTATTTTTGGACAGCATGGATTGTCAGGAAACTGGGCAGCAAACTATGGAGACCTAGCACCATAGTCCATGTGTCGTCTGAGCAGGGCCCCACCTAGTATAGCTCGAGTGTCACTGTCATGTTCATCAAATGAAAGAAGTGGGACTTCTGAGTCGTCTGAGCAGGGCCCCACCCTCTACCTTCAAAGATACTGAATTCAGCTACTCCTCCAAACTTTTTAAAAGCCAGTCCTTTACTTCACAGCCAAGCAATTGTTGGGAAAGGGTTAGTCCAACCATAGGACATATCCAGTCATTAAAATGGGATCTAGAATCAAAGGAGCTATCCTCTGCCTGAACATACTATACCTTCAGAAATAAATATATGTAATGAATAAATGTATATTTTATATATATAGAGAGAAAGAAGCATATAAATATATACAGAGGTGTGTATGTATGTGTGTGCATGTACATATATATACATATATACACACATATATGTGCATATATACTGTTAAGTTGTTTCAGTCATCCCCAACTCTTCATGACCCTATTTGAGGTTTCCTTGGCAAAGATACTGGAGTCATTTGCCATTTCCTTCTCCAGCTCATTTTACAGATGAGGAAACTGAGGCAAACAGCATGAAGTGATTTGCTCAGGGTCAGTAAGTGTGTGAGCCTGGATTTGGCATATATACACACATGCACATATGTACACACATATACACACATACATATATGTATGTATGTATGTATAGCATAGTTATCCCTTTCATATCTTGAAAGGTTAAGGCTGTGTCGTCTCCACAATCTGGAAAATCCATGTAAAATTTTTTGGCCCTCCTTTTATATCAGAGAAGAAGTTTGAACTATTATGGTAGTAAAGGATAAAATATGTTGATATTATATAATACTATACATATATTTTATGCATTTCTGAATTTGTAAACCTTTTCTGTGTGTCTTCTGGCCTTCACATGTTATCTACAACTTCCACAAAGCTCTCCCCAAATTCCCATTTAGTTTCTTATGTTAACCCATGCCATTTTGAAACCATAATGGGAAAAGTCACAATGTGGAAGGAATAATTTTATATATACCCACATGTATATATGTATATATGCATACAAATACATATATGAATACATACATTTCCACTATGCACATATTCTTCCATATATGTACATCCACATACATCCACATGGACATGCATATGAATATAGACACATATACAATAGGTAGTAAACAGACAGCTGGGTCTGAAATCAGGATGACCTGAATTGGAATCTGGCCTCAGACACTTTCTAACTGTGTACCCCAGGGCAAGTTACTTAATCTTTGTCTGCATCAGTTTTCCTTAACTATGAGGACCAATTGAGATGATATTTATAAAATCCTTAGCATGTTGCCTGGTACATAGTAGGCACCTAAATGCTTATGGTGGTTTGCTTTTTTTTTTTTTAACCTATAAATTGAGGGAGCTAGACTAAAGGACATTTGAAGTCTTAGTCTGTGATCTCATGAAACCCATACGATCATGGACCATACACTGGAGCTGGGAAGGACATTAGGGGGTTGTGTAGTTCAGTTGTGGCATTTCTCAAATGAAGGCACAGAAGAGGATTGCCCAAGACCACACCAAAGTAGTAAGTAGCACAGGTTGTATTCAAACCCATGTCTTCTGTCTCCAGATCCAATGCTTTTTCACTCTATCAAGCTGCTCTTGAGAGGGAGAGGTGATTTGGAGCAGGTGAGCTCTAAGTGCCTTCCAACTCTGAGATTTTTTGATTTGTTGATTTTAAAGAGGAAACTGATAAGCTAGAACAAGTACAGAGAAGGGCGGCCAGTGTGGTGAGAGGATTCAAGAGCATGTCACAGTGAAGATTTGTTTGAGGAGCTGGAGATGTTTAGTCTGGTCATCATGCCAGACTAATATTATTACTAAACTAATAGATTGGGAAGTGCTGTACATGCCTAGATGTACATATGAGGTAAAACTTTGGAGAAGAGTTAATATACCACATGATAGGATCCAGAAAGACCTTGATGGACTAGAATGTTGGTCTGAATTTAGTAAGATTGAAATTTGATGGGAGTAAATGTAAAATCTTATACTTGGGTCCAAGAAATCAACTTCAGTAGTACAAGATGGGGGAAGGTGTAGCTAGGTAGCAGTTCATATAAAAAAAAAAGACCTAATAATTTTCATAGATTACAAGCTCAATATGAATCAACTGTTTGTTATATCCCATTCCTCTTTCCACACCCAAAAGGAGGAAAAAAAACTAATATAATCTTGGACTCTATTAAGAGAGGCATAACTTCATTTTTTGTTTTCTTTTTAAATAGTGGACATTTTTTGTTTTTACATCACTTTTATTTCTGAATATGTCCTTTCCCCTGCCCTCTCTAGCAATCTATCCCTTTATAATAAAGCTGTCCAAAAGATTTAAAAGGTGTGTAGGTGTGTGGGGAGGAATCATCAAACCCAGCAAATATATCACCTGTGTCTGAAAGTATAGACAAGAGTACACACTTATGGTCTCCTGGTTCTTCAAAAAAGGGAGAAGGTACCTCTACTCAACTCTCCTCCAGGAACAAGCTTGATCATTATAATTATCCAGTGCTCAGATTTGGCATTTTATTGTTTCGTGCCAGAGAGTATAAGCTGGAAATAGAACTCAGGCTAGCCTCAGGGGCCCTTAAGGCCCCTTCCAGCTTTGAAGAGATAATCTTAGGAGCCCATGAATTCCAGATGGGCAGCAGAAATCAGGACAGAAGAAGACGACGTTGGGGAGCCATCTTTCCCAACTACTTTTCTGAGTACTCTTGCTTGCCCATTGAGAGAAGTAGCACCACACCTAGCACCTCCAACATCGTTGTCATCATCATTATCAGCACCATTTCAGAAAGAGCCTCCACTCGTCTTCCCAGGCTCATTTGCTGGGGCTTGGTTACTCTGGCAACTCTCCCTGGTCAGGCAGCACCAGGGAGCTGAATCCAGTCCCTTGTTATGGGGAAAATGCTCTCATTGAAACTCTGAAACAGAGCTTCTGCCTTTTATTCCATCAGGCGCCACTGGCCTCCATTTGTAAACTTATTAGTGTGCGCATGGGGCAGGGAGAAGAGGGGGAAAGATTGGGAAACAAAGCTGTAGTCGAATGCTAATTAGGGGATCCAACCTGCTTCCCTTGGAGCACAGGGGCCGGAAGGGTGCAGAGGTGGTCCCGATGTATTGGAGAGAGGAGAGCTAAATGGTAGAAAGGACAGGGAGCTGGAAATCCATAGCTTCTCTACCCCATGCCCAGCCCCCTACCCAGATTTCTTGCCAGGGAAATGGATAAGGATATAATGAATCAGGCTGAGAAGTAGAGGACAGAGGAGATAGAGTTGGTCTCTGGAAATATCTCAGAGTTAGAAAGGAGAAAATTGAAGATGAGGTTGCTGTGTGTGTGTTGAGGTGAGGTGGGGTATGAGGAAAATGCCCAAATTGAGATGCTGAGAGAGGAGACTAACTGCCACTCCCTGTCTCCCCTTGCCCTGGTCCCTTTTGGATAGGGAACATCTTACCCAGAGTTCAGCTTCCTGGCCCTGATGGCTTCCTGAAGCCACAAAAGGTTCTGGCTATGGCAGGGCTGATGCTGTGACCCTGCTTGCAGAGGGAGTCTGCTGCCCAGAATGATAATAAGCATTCTCCCCCGGGCCTTTTTATTTTATTTTATTTTTTAAGAAGCGGCCAGACTCCTGCATGGGGTGTTTAACTGGACAGATGCAGATGGCATTGACTGTGTTCTTCCCTCTTATTTCCTCCTCCTTCCTCTCCTTTCCCCGCATGCCTTCCCCAAGGGCTACAAGGTAAGACTGTCCAACCCTGAGCCAAAAGAACAGTCCAGAAATAATGTACATCTGAACTCATAGAGAGAATATCTGACTTTGCCTGGGAACGATCTGATTCCTGATCTTTGCTGCTTACTGGCAAAGGTCATCTCTATTTCTCCTTTTTTTAACCCCTACTCTTTCCAATGGCTTATGTATGACCCTTAGACTTCTAATTCTCCCTCTCCTTCCCCCTTTCACTCTATATCTTTTTTGTTTCTCATCTTCTGGTTCTTTCTCTCCATCTTTCTTCTCAGACTCTTCTAATTCTGACAAAGATTCTCCTCACCTACCAGTCTATCTGCTTTTTCCTCTCCACCTGGGTCTAAACAATCACTGTGTGTGTGTGTATGTGTGTGTGTGCGTGTGTGTGTGCTTGTGTGTATGGGGGTGGGGCAGATTGGGAAGCAATAGGGGATGAAGTGCTTATGGTAGGGTACAGAGAGGTAGCAAGGGGAGATGGGTATGCAAGAGATGTCATCCTATCCCCAAAGGGGAGCTGTGGGCCCGCTCTCCCGCAGGCTTGAATTGGTACCCAGGCAGCAGAGAGAGTGGATCTGCCTGCTGTATCTCAAGCCCTCATTAGGATCTATGTTTTATAGGGGCTGCTGGTTAAAGAGCACAACTAGCGCTAAGTAGCTGCAAAGATATTGACAGTGTATCCCTGGAAACTCTCTTTCCCATGAGTTGCTGCATCCCCTCCTCCTTTAATTAGCAGGAGGGAGCCGGACAAGTTGTTACAACTGCAGGGAAAACGATAAAAGATGGCTTTGTATTAGTGTGGCAAATTTTATTAAACCGAGAGAAAGGGTAACTGAAACATGACAGCAGTGTGTGCGGTGCTTCCTGAATCTGTAATAACCCAATCTTGCTCTGAATCATCTCCGCGTTGGCAAATGGAATATAAAGCAATGAAGGGATCCAATATTGTTAGAGGTACAACAGAGAGCAGCCAAGTGGGGAGGGACAGGTAGGCGGGGAAAGCCCTCCAACCCCGGGGCAATGCCAGTCACTTAATGAGACCAGAGTAGAATTATGGGGTCTGCCTTAAGGCTTTTACATGTTAATTACTCCTACCCCCATGGCTCTTTGCTGTGTTTAGGTCTTTCCACTTAGAATTCAGCTGTGAAATGTGGTCACGTGCAGAAATCCACCCAATAAATAGCACCTCTCTCAGTGGAGAAAGGGAGACAAGGTTTTCTTCTTTACCTTGTTTCTTGGTGGTAGGTAGGGTTGCCCAGAGGAAAGCACATAGCACTGAAAATAAGGAGACCATTGACTTATTCTGTGAATTTTCTTCAGTCATTGGGCTTCCTCACTTGTCAGAAGCAGAGTTTTTGTCCTTTGGTTATCCCCATGTCTAAGGGAAGCCATTAAGGAGGGAATCAAACCTTTGAGAATTGGCAGGAACCTTAAAAAAAAAAGGTTATTTGGGTCATGCTCCTGTCTTTAGGCATGTAAATTATTAACTCCATTTTATAGATGTGGTCATTGAGGGGAAGAAGGCTAACGTAACCCATTCAATACCATGATGCTGGGAAGTGATGGAATGCACAGTAGAGTCCAAATCTTGAGTTCTGTGAGGGAGTCAGGATTAGAACCCAGAACTGCCTTCTAGAATAGTGCTGCCTATCTTTCCACTGCCTTCAGACAAGACTGAACTTAAAATTCCTCAGTCAGTTAACAAGCATTTATGGAACACTTCTTGTGTGTCAAGCACTGGGCTAGGGATATAAAGAAAGATGAAAAACCATCCCTGCCCTCAAGGATCTTCCATTCTGATAGTAAATAACTAGATCCATACAAGATGAATACAGGACGGTTCTTAATCGTGTGTGTGTATGTGTGTGTGTGTGTGTGTGTGTGATTGACCCCTATAAGATCCTAGTAAAGCCTATGAACTCCCGCTCAGAATGTTTTTAAATACATAAAATAAAATACATAAGATTACAAAGGAAACAAATTATACTGAAAAAGTTTTCAAAATATTTTTTTAAAAAACCACATTCCCAAAAGCCATGTTAAGAACCCCTAGAGTAGATAAAAAGTTTATCTCCAACAAGAAAGTACTAGCAGTTGGAGTGGCCTAGCAAGCAGTACTAGCAAGCTTCTTGTAGAAGGTAGGCTTTGAGTTGAATCTTGAAGGAAGCCAGGAAGCTGAGGTGAGAGGTCAGAGAGGTCCAGGTATTGGGGACAACCATTGCAAAGGCAAGAAATGGTCCCAGGAGGTGCCTTAGGTGTGGTTCTCTCAGTAAGCAAGCATCATCACTTTGTACTGTTAATGCAGATCTCTGAAAGGGAACCTTAGGCATCATCTAGACCCTACCCCTTTGGACAGATGAGGAAATGGAGGCCCAGAAAGATGCAGTGACTTACCCAAAGTCACAAACATAGCAAGAGGTGGAGTCTGGCTTTGAACTCTGACTCCTCTGGTCCCTTTCCATTGCACTTTGCTTAAGTGCTCTGCACATGTGATTTTATTGACTCTTCCTAGCCCCCTGAGAAGCATTCTGCAAGATATTCTTATCACATCTGATTTGAGGCATGGACTGACTTTGTTGGAAGTACCTGCTAATTCGTAGTGGAGAAAGGACTCTAACCCAGAGCTTTTAACTCCTAGTGCTGTGCTTTCTTTCACATTATCCAGAGAAAATTTTTTCTTCATGGAGATTCAATTTTCAACTTGCTGAATCTGGGATAGGTAGGGATCAGGAGGGTCTTAACTGAAATGGGTTCTGGAAATTAAGAATCTATTATTCCACAGTAAATTGTTCCCATGTTGGACAGTGGAAAAGAAATGAGGTAGAAAATGAGGTAGGTAAGATGGTATTCACCTCATCTTACAGATGTGATAACTGAAGTACTGCAAAGTTTAGGAAATGTTCAAGTGCAGACTAGACCTAAGGTCTCTGGTTCTAGTACAGAGTGGTGCATCTGTTCTTCTGTTTGAGGCAGATCTGGAAGGGACTCTGAAGGAAGGATCGCTGTATGAGAATAACAAGAAAAGCTTAGAGAGTGAGGGCATATAAGTGAGGACAAGCCAGCATTTGTTCATTGAAGAGTAACCTAGAACAAGGTCATGAATGCAAAGCATTTTGTAAATCATAAAGCATCCCATAAATTTAAGTGATTATTACTGAGTGGTCAGTCTTGTGTGAGGATTTCTTGGGGGATACACAGGCAGTAGAACACATAGTCTAGCATATTGCTGGGCACTTAGAAGTTACCTAATAAATTGATTGATTGACTCTAAGGACTGGGAGTTTAATTGTAGGGGAAGAGGGAGTGATAATGAACATCTTGTCCTATGAAGTTACTTGCAACCATTCATAAAGCTGCATCAAGCCAAGTATGTGACAATGTGATCCCAAGTATATAATTTACTTCTGGAGCGATGCTGCATAGGAGAGAGCAGAGTGAGGGCAGGTTCATTGGGGAAGACATCATAGGGTGAGCTTAGCCACATCTTGAAGGAAGTGATGCCAGGCATTTATTGGCAGTAGAGTTGAGATGTCGTGCCAAGGAAGGGATGCCTCCTCTTGAGGTCGATGTTTGAGTGGGTGTCTGAGACAGACACAGTATGGGTATTTTGTATGGACATGTGATCATGTCAGTTCCATCTTCTTGCCTCAGAGGAAGCCAAAACCTAAAATATACTATGGATAGAGCTGTTAACACTTAAAAAAAAGTCTTCAGAGGAGATTTCCAAAACTCACTTGGGAGTGTGATCCTGTGGCTCATGGTTTCTCGCAGTGGTACACTCCTTCCTGCTGCCTAGCCTCAATCCTTTCTGCTGTCATTCTTTATTATTTTATTATGACTGGAAGCAGATCTGCCACTCATACTTCTCCTCTGGCTGGCATGTCAATTTGTCTATTTGAATGACCTGGTGTTTTACTTCTGATCTCTTCTCCCACTCCAACCTTGCCACTCAGAACCAGAGCTGAGCATCTAACCAGTTGTACCTCCAAGTCAATGGGGATGATTTAAAAAGTCCTTTTTCTCCACTTAGACTGAAAAAAAGTCAAAACCCTTCTGAAAAAGAACTGGGGTCAGGACTGGGAGGAGGGTGTGGGAGGGAAAAAAGGGGGAAGAGGAAGATGAGAAAACTGGATGGGAGGAAAGGAGGAAGGGAAGCTAGCAAGAAAGGAAAGAGAGGGAGGAGGGAAGTTAAATTGGAGGAAGGCAGAGAGGAGGGAGAAAGGAAGGTAGGGATGATTGGGAAAAAATCTTATGCAATCCCAGGCTCCAACTCAGCTTTGCAATACAGAAACAAAACAGAACTATTTTCCAGTTATATTTATAATATTGCCTCCATAATGTGCACAAAAATATTTTTCCAGAGATTCATCTCCAATGCAATAAGAGCAGTGGTGGTTACCATTGCTGTGAAGAGCCACTGAGCATTAGCTAGCAATTGTGTTTCATGAGGGGAAGTGCTGCAGATAATGTGATCCTCTGCCTATTTGCGCTGGGCCTCTGTAGGATTGGAAGTCAGATAGTCAGCATGACTCCCCACCTACCTCCCCTCCTTGTGGCTGCCACTCCTTTGGGAATATGTATGGAAAAGAAAAGAAGCAGCTCCTATAGCTCTTGGCAGCTCCTTAGAGCTTTCAATTCCCTCCTTTCTGACCCCCCTGCCTCCAGTCATCCTTATTGTCTGTTTCATATTGTGTTATTGAACTTCAGCTGCTTTTGTGAGGGCATCAGCTCTTGTACCCTACTGTGACATCCAGACCAGAATCCCTTCCTTGTTGATTGGTGCTCCATTTGGCCTAGCATCCTTTTCTTCTGTTCCCTTAGTTGTGCTCAGGCTAATCTTTGTTAGCCCTTCTCATCCTCAACTTCATTTCTTTCCAAGAGAGAAATGGGATATTTGCTCAGGAGCACATGAGGTTATCCTAGCCTTTGGGCCTTTCTGTGAGTGACCAGTTTCTACAGTGGGATAACCTCAAAGCCCGATGGTCAAGACCTCCCAATGTCAATCCAATGGCTGCAGTACCCAGGGACTCAGGTTACTGCCTTCAGCCTTACCCACACAATACTTAATTAACTCTAATGTGCAGTCTTACCATTTTATCAGCTGAAAGGGACTTATAGGTCATCTAGGCTAGACTATCAATCAGCAGAAATATTGTTGAACTTAGTCATAGGACTTAGGTTCAAATCTCCATTCTACCACTTGTTTCCTCTGTGACCTTGGGCAAATTATTTAAACCTCCCTGGGCCTCGATTTCCTCATCTGTAAAATGAGGGGCCTAAGCTTGATATCTCTGAGGTCCCTTTGAGCTCTAGATCTAGGGTCCTGTTCTTTCTGCTACCATTTTCCTTCTCTTATTCCCCAAGGTGTTTGGAGAAGCCAACCAAGAGATGAGTCAACAGGGGAGAGTAGGACCTTTTCTGGACACCATGGTGGGACACTGGGGGGAAGAGGAAGGGGCTAGATTAGAGCACTGACTATGGCAGGTGACTTGAGCAGCAGACAAAGAGAAGTGATTCATGTATTGCCCGGAAGATTATATGACCTCTGAGGTCCTTTTAACTCTAAAAGATTCTAGGAGTCAGGGAGAAGAAGAGTAGCTACCACTGGAATCCCTGGACAAATCTCCTCTCAGACTAGCATTGAGAGGATTGGCCCAGGCATCTCTAAAGGGATCATCCTACCCTGGCTACTCCTGAGGGTTGATCTCTGTGAACCCACATGGATTTGTTAAGCTATGATGTAACACTTTTTGTGGTAGCAAAGACCTGGAAACAAAATAGAGGACCATTCATTGGAGGAATTGTTAAACATGTTGGGATACATGAACATAGTGGAATTATTTCACTGTAAGAAACAACAAAGATTAAAAATTCAGAGAAGTATGGGAGGATTTGTATGAACTGATGCAGAGACATAAGCTGAACCAAGAGAATAATGTCTACAATGACCATGACAGTGTCAATGGAAAGAACAGAAGCAAAGCAGTCAAAGTTGAACACAATAGAACTGTTCATGACTAAGCTTGGCCCTAGAGATGAATTAAGGAAATTCACTTCCTTCTCTTCGTTTTTTTGGGGGGGGGAGGGAGGACTAAGAAACAGTGAGACGTAGTTGATGTAAATAGTTCACATTTATATAATTTGATCCTCACAAAAGCCCTAATTTTGCCGAAATGCTTTGTTTTTCCTTTTATTTGTTAGGAAGGATGGCTTACTGGGTAGTAGAGAAGAGAGAGGTTTAGAAACAAAAAAAATCAATAAAAATAAGTTATGTACAAAAGAATAAGCCTTTCAGACTTACTAATCTAATTCAGTTAATCTTGGGGCAGATTTATAAGATTAGTAGATCAGGAAAAGGCCATAGGAAAGTCTTTTATGTTCTCATGTACAAGACAGAAAAATGGGGGATGCTACAGTCAGAAGGATCGGAGACTAGCTGACCAATCAAACTAAAAAAAGAGGGAATAAATGAGTGATTTCCACCCAGAACACCCCTCTAGTAGAACTCGATCATTGACCAAATTCCGTTGTTTTTCTTTAAATTAGTTGTATGGATGAAGGCATAAATGATGTGCTTATATCAAATTTGTGGGTGACAAGAAGCTAGGAGGGAGAGCTAAGTGCCACAAGATGGAACAGGGAACCTAAAATAACCTGACAGGCTGGAAGAGTGAGCTGAAGTTAACAAGATGAAATTTAATGGAGTTAAACGTAAAATTCTGCTCTTGGGTTTAAAAAACAATGGCACAAATACAGGACAGGGAGAGAGCAGTTCACTTGGAAAAAAGATCTACAGGATTTTACTAGACTGCAAGCTCACTGTGACTCAGCAGCAGAATGTGACAGCCAAAAAAAAAGAGCTAATGTGATTTTAGGCCCATAATAGAAGTAGAGTGTCCAGAATGTGGTAAGTGTTAGTCTTCCTGTCATCTGTCCTGGTCAGACCGCACGTAGATGATTGTAATTAGTTTTGGGTGCTATCTGTGAGAAGGAATCTGGACAAGCTAGAATTCTTTCAAAGGATGATTGACACTTCCTAGCTGTGTGACCCTGGGAAGTCACTTAACACTGTTTGCCTCAGTTTCTTAATGTGTAAAATGAGCTGGAGAAGGAAGTTGGAAACCACTCTAGTATCTCTGCCAAGAAAACCCCAAATGGGGTCACAAGGAGTCAGACATGACAGAAACAACTAAATAACAAGATGTTTGCACCTAGTTGTGGGTGCCATTTTTGGGAAGGAAATTGGACAAGCTAGAACCCTTTCAAAGGGTGATAGCCCAGATGGCGAGAGGACTGGTCACTGGGGCAAATAGGGGTTAGTTGAAGGTACGGGGATGTTTAACCTGGAAAAGAGAGAACTTGTGATAGCTGTCTTCAGTTATTTCAGGGTAGAAGAGAGATTGGGCTTGTTCTGGTCAATAGGAGGTATAACTAGGAACTATAGATAGAAGTCATAGAGAGACCAACGTTAGCACAGAACATGGAAGACTTCCCAGCCATCCCAGTTGCCCAGCCATGGAACAGGCTTCATCAGCTCCTTCTCACTCAAATAAAGAACACCTGTTGGAGAGGTTGTAGATAGGATTGATGCTTTATCTGTGGGGTGGATTAGGTGACTTCTGGGGTCCCTTTGAACCAGCAGTGTGAGTTAGAATTGAAGCCAACTCTAACAAGTTTGGGAGAAAGCAGACTGATCATTTTTCAATATATTTACACCTTGGAAATTTGCCAATCAGGGCTTAATGTGTTGTTTTGTTGATTATCTAGACTTAACACTTAAGGAAGTGTTAAAAATGCAGATTAAACTTAAACGTCTGTTCCTACATCCCCTGTCTGAGCTCTCTTTTAAACACTTTACAAGCACAACCGGAATTGCTCTACAGACATTTGCATCAGCTTAGCAGGGATGCAGTAGAAGGGTCAGGGAATGAAGTCACCACCACAGCAGCAGCAACATCCACAATAACTAGAATTTACATAGTGCTCTAAGGTTTGCAATATCATCCATTATCTCATTTGAACCTCACTTCTCTCTTTTCCCCAGATCTATTGTTCATTTGTATCAGTCATGTTTGAATCTTCATGACTCCATTTGGGGTTTTCCTGGTAAAGATACTGGAGCCTTTTGCCGTTTCCTTCTCTAGCTCATTTTAGAGATGAGGAAACTGAGGCAAACAGGGGTAAGTGACTTACCCAGGGTCACACAGCTTTGAACTCAGTTCTTCCTGACTCCAGGCCCAGTACTCTGTCCACTGTAGCACCTAGCTGCCCCTTTTCCAGCCCTGGAATTCTATAATTCAGTGTCTCAAGGTTTAGTTCTTTCTTAGTGCCTTCCTCAAGAAGCCTTTGGGATATGATATGGGGGTGGGTGGGAGAGTGGAGTGGAAAAGAAATGGAAATTCCTCCCAGACTTCATGCATAAATAAAACCTACAAATAGTTCTGAGACTCCTTTAATTTTAATCTTTCTCACCTAGTAGTTAGAGAGGACAACTGCTGATTGAGTGGTATCTCTTCTTTCATTTCCGCTTTTCCCTCCTCCCCCGCCTCAATCAAGGTGCAAATTTGCAGCGAAATGACCTGAATAGACCAGTAGACAGTTCCTTGAGAAGCAAGACATCTGGAAAAATCCATAAATTAAATAATCAAGTCTTGGATAATTGAGGGTTGGTGCTACTGGATTTCAATTTCCAAGTTAGGCTGGAGAGTTGTTCCCAACCTTTTTAACATCAAAGAGAAAAACAACAAAAACCTCTACAGACCACCCACAATAAGAGTTGTTCTATCTTGAGAAAATATGGAATGACAAAAAGCTCCTATGAATTCAGGAATGCTTTTAAGTAAATTTATATTGTATTCTCAGAATATTTTCTGCATACATTCAAAAATATCAATACATAGAGGAGTGAGGTTTATAATTTATTCAGCCTACAGAAAGTGTGTCTGCTTGTTTATAGATTTTCGGGCCCCTGCCAATTAGACTGCAGACCCCAAGATTGGGAATCATTGGTGCAGTGGAAAGAACATTAAGCCAGGCTCCAGAGAAGCTGGATTGCAGGGTGGGATCTCCCACTCATTAGAATGTTGTGTGCAATTCTGTGTAGCACATTGGTTGTATTTTGTTTGCTCATTTGTTTGTTTTACACAATAAGAGGATTCTCTATGATGCCATGAATCCCCATTTCACACTTCTTGCTAAACAGCAACAAAACCCCTCTATAATAAATTCAATATATTCCTTTCAAAATGTCCTTATTTGTTTCTGCTTTTTTCTGAACTTCCTTTTCTTCCCTTTCAAAAATGTTACAATGGCTCTTTTTTCTTGGCATTACCAAAATCCTATCTCCCACTTTGACCTCCCCACATTAGAAAGGGAATTAGGAGGGGAAGCCCCCTCCCCCCCAACTCTTGTCAAGCACAGTCAAACAAAATTTATTCATACAGTGGTTGGGTCCAAAAATATGTCCCTGGGCCTTGTGTTCATCGTTTTACAATGTGCCCCACATTGTAACAGGGACATTGACAAGTTCTTTTTGCTTCCAGCTTTTTCAAACTGAGCCATCAGAGTATCCAGATATGAACAAACCTGGCATCAGAGCAAGACTAGAAACCATAGATTGGAGACTTTTACCTTGGAGAAGGGAAGGATTACATTATAGCTGCCTTCTAATATTTAAAAGGTTGTCATATGGAAAAGAAATTATTATTACTATTATTGCCACTGAGGAGAAACAACTAAGATCAGGGTGAAAAGGTTCAGATTTTAGGGAAAGACTTCCTAGCAAATGGAACTCTGGAAGTAGAGAGTCTTTTATCTCTGAATGAACATTCAGTGAGGATATTGTAAATAGGATTCATTGTCAAATACAGAGGCAGTGGGGAGGTTTAGTGAGTAGAACACTGAACCTGTAGTCAGGAAGACCTGAGTTCAAATCTGGCCTCAGGTACTCACTAGCTGTGTGATCCTGGGCAAGTCACTTAACCCCATTTGCCTCAGTTCCTCATCTATAAAACCCACTCCAGTATCTTTGCCAAGAAAATCCCAAATCGGGTCAGGAAAAGTTGGACAAGACTGAACGATAACAGTAATGCTCTGGGCAGCTAGGTGGCTCAGTGGATAGAATGTTGAGGCTGGAGTCAGAAAGACCTGAGTTCAAATGTGGCCTCAGAAACTTACTAGCAGTGTGACCCTGGGCAAGTCCTTTAACTTTTGTTTGCCTTAATTCACTGGAGAAGGAAATGGCAAATCTCTCCAGTATCTTTGCCATGAAAACCTCATGAACCATATAGTCCATTGGGCCTGACTGAATATACAAAATAATGCTGAAATTCTATGATTCTGTGATTCCAGCCCCATGACTTTGGGTAAATCACCTAATCTCTCTATGCCTCAGTTTACTCCTCTATAAAATGATAATGACACTAGATGCATTGTCTGCCACATGAAGTTTTTATGAGGCAAGCAAGAAGGCAGCATGTTTGCTCTGGATTTGAACGTTGTTCCTGATGGTTGTGAGACCGTTGTAGTCTGGGACAAATGATTTCACGTGTCAGAGATCTCTGCTTTCTAAAAATGGGGATGATCATGCTTCCTATATCTGCCTCCCAAGATGAGGTTACGGCCAAGACTCCTGGCAGACCTTACGGTGCTTTATAAATGTCAATATTTGGAGGCAGGGGGTCTCACAGAAAAATCCTGACTCTGCCACCTGCTACCTATAGTGTCTCTTTCCTGTCATGGAACATCTCTGCACCTCCACTTTCTCATCTGTAACTCTAGAGGGCGAGGCCAGGTGACCTCTAAGACACAGAGACTATTTGTCTTTTTCTCTTCTCTGCCTCCTGGCCTCCCTGGCTGCCTTCAAGTCCCAGCTAAAATCCTACCATCTGTAAGAAGCCTTTCCCTGCCCTCTTAGTACTAGTACCTCTGTTTCTTATCTCCAGGTTATCTTATCTGTACACAGTTGTTGTCTCTCCCACAAGACCATGAGCCCCCTTCGAGGGGGGACTGTCTTTTGCCTTTTTTTCTGTATCCCAAGCACAGTGCCTGGAGCACAATAGGCACTTACTATATGCTTATTGACTAAGAGCCCTAAATTTGGAATCCTCCAAGGACGATCTAAAGGAAGCTTCTTCTGATCCTCCATAATTCTAGTGCCTTCCCTCTGAGATAATCTCTAATTTATCTTTTATATTGTTTAAATGTTGTTACTCTCGCTTTAGACTGTGAGAGCTCCTTGAGAAATTGTTTTTGCCTTTCTTTGTATCTCCAGCTCTTAGTCCAGTGCCTGGCACGGAGTTGCCGATTAATACATGCTTGTCGCTTGCCCCCAGATGTTAATTGACTGATTGTTATTAATCCTTGATCATCTCTTTGATAAAATGGTAAGTTTCTCTAGGACAGGAAATGATGTCATATATTTCCTTGGTATTCTGAGCATGTTCTAAGTTCTCAATAAATACTTGTTGAATTGGGTTGAGCAGATGGGTGAAATTGTTTGGTTGCAGATGAATGGGCAGAGAATGGTATTAGGAGCAGAGAGCCAACTTAGAGCAACTGGGATAGATACCTTCTAACTTCCTGCTCCCATTCCAGGTCTCCCTGTAGGGAATAAGCATTGAATGGAAAATATTAAGAAAGTCTTTCTTGACCTAGAGTAAATTAGGAAAGGACTGGCAAGTTAGAGGATAGAATATATAGAGGAAAGGGAAGGAAAAATTTTTTTTATAGTAAATAGATTTTTAAAATAATTTTTTTCAGAATAAGACTTTCATCTGTCAGTCAATATGTGTCCTTACTGTGCACAAATCCCTCTGATGTATGCCATGGGGAAAGATAGAGTGAATGGGTAGAGATAAGGCATAATGATATACAGGTGAGAGAAATGAACACTTTAAGAATACTTAGCTGATACAGAGAAGTGACATGGGAGATAGAGCACCAGGCCTGAAGCCAGGAAGATCTGCATTCAAATCTAGCCTCCGATCTTAATAGCAGTGTGACCCTGGGCAAATTACTTAACCTCTTTTTGCTTCAGTCTTCTCATCTATAAAATGGGGATAATAATGGCATCTTCTTCTCAGGATTATTGTGAAGATCAAGAGCACTTAGTATGGTGTTTGGCACATAGTAAGCACTATATAAATGTTAGCTACTGTCATCATCATCATCCTCATTGTCGTCATCTTTTCTTCCCTGTTATTCGGTTGTTTTCGATACTGGAGAGGTTTGCCATTTCTATCTCCAGCTCATTTTACAGATGAGGAAACTGAGGCAATCAGGATTAAGTGACTTGCCCAGGGTCATACATAAATGTCTGAGGCTAAATTTGAACTCGGGTCTCTTTTGACTCCAGGTTCAGCACTCTGTTCACTTTTCCTTCCTTTTCTCCTTCTTTCATTCCTTCCTTTTTCCTTCATTCCATCTTCAGAGTCTTTCAAGGGAGATTGGATACATCTTTGGTGATGGAGTAGAATGTCACTATTTTTAACTTCCTCTCAAAACTGACAATCTTTTTTGACTTCTCTCGGATGTTGTGGGACTGGTTTCATTCCCAATAGACTAGAGACTTACCAAGGACAGGCACTGCTCCATGCCTCTCCTCTTCTGTATCTTGCTTTTCTCTCTCACTTACTTCCTATATCCCGTCAGTTATCAATTCCTATTGACTTCTTTCAAGTCTGTCTCTATTTCCACTGCTACTACCCCAGAATAAACCCTTATTTCCAACCAATTAGCCTATTACAATAGCCTTCCGATGCTTCTCCCCAGATTCTATTTGTTCCTCCTTCTAGTCATTCATTCATATTACTTCCAGATTAATTTTATGCAGAGATCTTGATGTGTCATCTCTTCATCCAAATCACCTACCACCTATCAAATAAAGTTCTGATTTCTTATTCCTTTGTCTGACACTATCTTTCCAGACTGATTCCATACTACCCCTTCTTCATGCCTTGTATGCCCCAGCCATATTGAAC
This sequence comes from Notamacropus eugenii, assembly GCF_028372415.1. Lineage (NCBI taxonomy): Eukaryota > Metazoa > Chordata > Mammalia > Diprotodontia > Macropodidae > Notamacropus > Notamacropus eugenii. The sequence goes on along the minus strand of NC_092876.1, from coordinate 277,616,921 downwards.
TAATCATACTCCCTTACGCAAACTCTCATTTTTCCTTATCTTTGTCTTTTCTTCTATTACCTCAGCCTAGAAAGCCCTCCCTCTTCTGCTTGTTTAAATTTTAGCCATTTGTTAATGGACCACCTCTTCCAGGAGGCCTTCCTTGATCTCCCCCTAGTGGATAGTGACGTTGGTTCCTTCCTTAGATTTTGCAAAACACTTGAAGTACACTTAAGATCATACATTTATAGCTTGAAGGTACTTTATTTTTTTCCCTCCTAATATATCTTTATTTACTTCATCCATTATTTCTCTATTACATGTAAAATTTTTAACATATATTTTTTGATTTGAGTTCCAAATCCTCTCCCTCCCTCCTTTCTTCATTCCTTTAAAAAGCAAACAATTTTATGTAAATTATGCATGTGAAGTCAGGCAAAACATTTCCATTTTAGACACATTGCAAGAGAAAACACAGCCAAAAAAAACCAAGAAAAATAAAGAAAGTTTAAAAAGTATGATTTGATCTGCATTCAGACTCCATCAGTTCTTTTTCTGGAGGTGGATAGCATCTTTTCATCATAAGTTCTTTGGAATTGGATCATTCTATTGCTAAGAACAGCTAAGTCATTCACAGTTGATCATTCTTACTGTGTATAGTGTTGTCTTGGTTCTGCTCACTTCTCTTTGCATCAGTTCATATGAGTCTTCCTAGGTTTTCCTGCTTATCATCTTATAGCACAATAATACTATCATATATCACAACTCGTTTAGCCATTCCCCAATTAGTTTCCAATTAGTTACCACCACAAAAAGAGTTGCTATGAATATTTTTGTAGATATACTTCCTTCTCTTTTCTGGTTTTTTAAAATCTTTTTGAGATATAGACCTAGTAGTGGTATTGTACTTTATAAATCAATTTAGTTTAATTTAGTCTAATTCTGTCATCTTCTGTAAGAGAAAAACAGCTCAGAACTATGCGTACAGTAGGCACTTAATAAATCTTTCCTGAATTGAATTAACTTCCAGTAATAAGAGACAGTAAATTGAAAAGAAAGATAGGAGTCTCTGGAAATGGGAGCAGGATAAGTGGAAAATTAACAGATAGAATGACATTTTTTTTGCCATTTGATTATAAACAAAAGGAAACATTCTTTAAGACCATCTGTAAGGTTAATTTAAGTGGTGTTCTGTTTATAGCAGATAACTGAACCAGATGACCTCTTGAAGTCTCTTGCATGCTTGTTGATGGCGGCAGCCATGGCATAAGGAGGGAAAAACAACAATGGCATTTTCTCTAGAAACCCTTCCCTGCCTCTGCTCCCCACTCCCTCCAGGCAGTAATGAGCTTTTTCTTCAGCCCTTGTATGGGATTTTTATCCTCCCTAATAAATGAATTTTCTGTGTTTCATCATCTTAGCTATTTGTGTATATGTATATTATATATATATCACACATATATATATACATATATATATATCCCCACTAGATAGAACACATACGCACACACACATATATCCATTCATTCCCATTAGACAGAAAGCTCCACAAAGCCATGAAATTTTTATCCATTCTTTAATATATTAATATATCATTTGGTGCCTAACCTTGTGCTCAATATCTTATACGTGATTAATAAATGCTTATTGAATTATTGTTGCTGAATCGATTGAGTCAATAATGAACCAAACCGAATTTCCATGGAGCTTTGATACATGACCCTATCAAAATTTGTTATTCAACCATGTGTGCTCAGTGCTTTCACCTCAGCGCTATACAGTGCTGTCCAAAAAAAGAACTCATTATCTTACAGTTCCCATTTCCAAACTTCCTCATTACCATAGAGGGTGCCACCATCTTCCCAGTCCCTCAGGCTCACAGACTAGGTGTCGTCCTCAAGTCCTCCCTATTTCTCACTCCCACCCCATACCAACCTGTTGCCAAGGCCTGTCCTTTTCACCTTCTGTTGAATATGCGACCTGTTCTCTGACACTGCCACCATCTTGATGCAGATCCTCATGGCCTCATGCTTGCATTATTGCCATAGCCTGCTGGTGGGTCTGTTTAGCAAAATCCTATTTGGTATTTAAAACATTCAATTAAAACCCACCTACCCTTTAAGTCTTCTTATACTTTCCTTTCCTTCATCTACTCTGATTCAGTGACACTGGCCCCCTTGTTTCAGTACACTTCATCTCTGAGCTCCTGGCATTTTCTCTGGCTATGTTGCGTTACTGGAATGCTTTCCTTCCTCATCTCTACCTATTGAATGCCCTGACTTCCAAGTCCCATCTAAAATCCCACCTTCTACAGGAAGCCTCTTCCATCCCCTCTAATTCTAGTGCCTTCCATCTTTTAATTATTTTTGTTTTCCTATATAATATATCAGTATCTATGTGTACATATATATGTGTATATATGTTTGCTTCTTGTCTCTCCCATTAGATTGTGAGCTTCTTCAGGGAAGGGGGGCATCTTTTGCATCTTTTTTGTCTCCCCAGTGCTTAGCACTATGCGTGCCATATAGTAGGTACTAAATAAAGGCTTATTGACTATTGATAATATGTGTATGCAGGGAGATGGAATGAAGAAAAATAAGACACAGGTCCTATTCTCAAGGACCTCATAGTCTTAATTTACCTTGCATCTCTACCCCTTGCACCCCATTTTTTGTCAACCAATAAACCAATAAGCATTTATTAAATGCTTACTATGTGCCATGCATATTCTGGAGATAAAAAAGACAAGGTTGAAGTAGTGCTGCCCTCAAGGAGTTTATATCCTATAAAAGGCAGAAAATATGAATATAGAAGAGATAATTTTGAGATCTGGGGTCCTTGGTTCATATTTTATTTCTGACACTTAATATCTAAGCACTTCATATCAGCCCAGGGCCTCTATTCCCTCTTCTGCAGCATGAGGGAGATAGATCTCTGAAGGCAGATCCAGCACTTGTGTCCTGATCCTATTACAACGTATCCCTCAAGAAGCACACACAAAATTAAGACTCAGGACTGGATTTGTGATTTCACTGCTACAGAAAACTTCCAAATAAGGAAACCTCTCTACACAGTTCAGCACCTTCTCTGCAACTTACATCTTAGCAAATTACCTCCAGCACTGAGAAATTAAACAACTTGTCCTGGGTCAGAGGCATGATCTGAACCCCGTTCTTCCAGGATGTAAAGTCAGCTCTCTCCCCTCTATGTAACATTCTCTTCCCTTTCCCCTACTCCCACATTTTGCTTTCCAAAGTGACGATGCGTACCCATTCACGGGTCTAGTCATTTGGCCACCTAAATTCCATCAACGTAAAAGACAGTATAGTAGAATAGAAAGTCTCTTCACTCCAACAAATACTTATTAAGCACTTACTGTGTGCCAGGTATTTCTCTGACTGCTGGGGGATACAAAGACTAAAGCATTAGTCCCTGCCCTGCCTGCCCTCAAAGAGTGTCCATTCCCAGCCACTAATTCCGACATTACCCTCCAGGAACCTTGAATAACAGTTTATCAAACCTCTGCTCCCCCCACCTTGAATAAAACGCAGGAGTTCTGCCTTTCCTTGTTCCTCACCTCTGCTGTAGCCCCTTGTTGATGAATTCACGGGCTCCTTAAGGTTCCTCCCCTTGCCTCCCTCTGGATGAGGCAGATGCAAACATCTTGCAAAAACTGGAAAGCCAGTCTTCGGCTGGGCTGGAAGCCCACTGACATCTCCTCTGTGCTGGTATCTTTCCATTTATCTCCTTCCAGGGCTCCTCTCCCTCTCTCAGCCTGGTGGTCTGCTTTTTACCTGATTTAATTTTCACACCTCATTCAACGGCTCCTCATGACACTTGTCTGCATCATTTTCCTTCTGTTCCTTTGCCAGAGTGGGGCTTCCTACAAGCTCCTCACTCAGTAACATTACTGCAGGGAGAGACTTTCTTTGAAAGATAAGCCCCCAAACCCTCTCTTTCCACTAGGTATCCAGTCAGGATTCCATGTTGACTGAATGGGGTGGAGAGTGGAGGGGTGACGGCGGAAGGAGGGGAAGAAGCAGAGGGATGGTGTTTGCAAGCCCACTTGTGTTATACATATAGCTTATAGCTCCTGGTTCATTTTCCTTCTTCCATCTTTCCACTTTTCCTTCTTTCTGTCCCTTTCCCTCACAGCCTTATACCACCTCCTTTGTTTCCTGCTGGGAGCCCACTGGAAATATCAGTAGGGCTGGCTTGGGTCAGTCCAGCAGTGTCTACTTTCCATTGCTGATGTCCCATGTCCCAGGCTGAGCAGCAAGTCTGTTACTGCTGGCAGGGGACCCTAATGAGCAACTCAGAGGTGATCCAAGGGCTGAGCAGCCACACAGCAGGCTTCCTGCTGCAGCTGGAAGATGCACTGTCTTTGTGTTTTCCAGGAGGCAAGGGGAGGAAAACAAAGTATGAATGGTCATAATTTAGTGGGCTCCTGGGTAAATTTGTATTTCATCCTGATTATTGAATGTGTCGCCTAATTGTGGCTATAAAAAGGAATAGTCCATCTTCCTGCAGAAAGCAGCGGGGCTGGGTGATTGTTGTTTAATTGGTTGATTCCAGTGGTCGAGGGGTGAGTTCAGAATTACAATCACAGCTCCTATTATTTCAGGGAGATTGCTGAATTAATTAGTGCAACAACAGCATTCTTCATCGTTGACATCTTAAGCACCCACAATAATAACTTTAAAAATGGATCTAACAATAGAAATAGGTGATGGATTCATCTTTGGTATTGGGCTCCCAAGAAAGGAACTGGATTTGGAAGCAAACTTGACTTTGTATATAACTACCTTGTCAGGCACTTGAGGTGATGAGGTGAAAGCAAGGAAAAGCAGCTCTTAGTTGGCACATTCAGGGATCAGAAGGAGGAGAGGATCAGACCTTCCCAAAGCATTTGGATAGGGAGAAGTGAGGGAAAGTAGAGGATGGAGGTGAAGAGGCTTTACTCAAAAAGGAATAGCTTCCTTGGCACTGACCAGCTGGGGAAACTGAGAGCTGGGAAGTGGCAGAGCCAAAGTCATGCAGGGAGGCAGTGGCAGAGCCAGGAGATGGAGCTTCCAGGCTTGTTTTCTCAGGGCTCCACTGTGACCACCAGACCGTGTTCCTTCTTGCAGGCAGGGGACGCTGTCTGCTGTTTGCATTGGGTTTGACCTCTGTTTCTGCTCAAGGTCTTTCTTCTTTCCAAGTGGGCATTCACAAACCACCTCCTTTTGGGGTGTGTGAAGGAAGACACTGGGTCACCTATTTCTAAAATAGGCTTCATTTTTCGTTCCCTTTCCTTCCCCCACCGTTCTGTTGAGCAATTAGAGACAATGGGTTTCAGATTAGATACAAGGAAGAACTTTCTTGTTTAGAGTGTAATAACCTCCTCTGGTTATCTAAAGCCTCTCACGATTGTTCCCATCACAGCCCTGGGGTGTAAATAAGAAGGGCTGGCAGGGGGGCAAATTCTCCCCTTGGGACTTACAGATGGGAGGATAGTCTGGTACTAAATGGTTTTCCTTGTTGGACTTTGCACCCATCTATTCATCCTGGATATGGGAAGACTCCTTCTGTTTCCTGGGGTGAGGAGGCGAAGGCTAATAAAAGGAAGAAGGGTATTGTGAGGAGGAGGCACACTCAAGAAGATGGAGGCTTCTCTGTTTAGAAGGATGTGCACACTCTGAGTTCTGAAGCTTAGTCAGCCAACCAACAAGTATTTGTTAAGCCCCTACTTCATAGCAAGCATCATGTTAAAGACTAGGGAAAGAGATAGAAGGAAAAACATGGTCTCTGACCTCAAGGAATTCTCATTCGAGTGGAGGAGATAATATGCAAACAATGAGATACGTATCACACACACACACACACACACACACACACACACACACACACACACACACACACACACACACAGTGTAAATGGGAGGTAATCTCAGAAGGAAGACACCAGCAGTAGGGGGAGGGAGGTGGAAAAGGAAAGGCCTCCTTCAGAAGGTAGGATTTGAGCTGAGCGAGGAAGCTGCAGATGAAGAGGAAGTGCATTCCAGGCATGGGTGACAAGCAGTGGAAAGCTACCAGAAAAGGGGGGAAGCTGCAGCCCATGGCTAAGCCTACTGTGTAAATGACTCAGCTGTCCCCTCTGCCCCTCCCCCTAGGCTCCCATCCCTCCAGCCAGAACTCCCAGGCTTGGTCCCTAGGGCTTCCCATTCTCCTGAGGCCAGAGTTGCCTGGGAATTGGTTGGAAGACAGGTCATTAAGATTTAATGGGACAGTTCCCGACAGACCCGGGGGAGTAGTAAAATGCAGCTAATTTAGAGAGCTCCGGGATCACCAAGTCATTTTTGCCCGTCTGCTTGCAAAGGCCAGGCATAAAATGATACTCTTCCTTGCCCTTCTCCCTTCACCTCTGCCCAAGCTCAGAAAACCTCCCCTTCACCCTGTCTTTCTGCCAGGCTACTGCTGCTGAGCTGGGCTGTCAGACCTGCTGGCCCCGGCCCCTCCTCCCTGGCTGTGCGTCAGCCAGGCTTTTAGTCAGACGTGAGTAACTGGCTGGGATTCAGAATGCCTGGAAGCTTAATGAACACACTCCATGCCGGAGCAGGGCCCGGATGGCAGCCGCAGCAGCGGTGGTGGACAGCTTCAAGGCTGTGTGCGCTCCTATCCACCAGCTCAGCTCCAGGGAGCACAGTCACGGCCTAGATATCCTTTGGATAGCCTTGGTACATGACAGCAAGGTTTCCAGAGCCTTCACCAGCCTGGGGCCTGAGCTCCTGACAATATGGGCTAGGTAGTTGGAGGAGGTGAGTTGTGGAAGGGGAGGAAGTGACTGGGTCTGTGGGCGTTGGAGTTCCCCTAAATAAGGGTAAGTATCAGATGTGTGTGAAGGCCACCGTGTTGTAGAGTGGAAGAAAAGTTTAATAAGAAGCAATTTCACAAGCATTTATGAAATATGGCCTAGTAGAGAGAGTATCAGCCTTGGAGACAAAACGATCTGGGTTCAGATTTTACCTTTGACATGTACCAGTTATGTGATGCTGGGCAAGTCTGTTGGCCTCCCAGTGTACCCAGGTCCTTCCTTAAGACTAAGTTACAGGGGCAGCTAGGCAGTGTAATGGCTAAAGCACCAGCCCAGGAGTTGGGAAGACCTGAGTCCCAATCCTGCCTGAGATACTTACTAGCCATGTCACCCTGAGCAAGTCACATGATCTCAATTGTCTCCAAGAAAAAAAAAGGAAAAAAAACTGTAAGTTGCAGATGAATAGCCTATCTGCATTGGTGGAAGTAGTTTCCACACAAAAAGCTCTCTATGCCAAGCAAATCACTGTGATTTTATTGGGGTAACAAATTCCTCAATTCCCCCCCCCCCCAAAAAAATACCCAACAAAACAAAAAAGCAAAAATCCAAGAAATTGTACTAGGTAAGCCTTGGAAATTAAAAAAAAAAGTCTCTGTCCTCAGGAGCTTATATTCTGATGTGAGAAAGTCAGCAAGTGGCCTGGCCCTTATTAAGCATCTACAATATGTCAGGCATCAGTAGCTTTTCATGAAGCTGATTGGCTTGCATGGAATTTGGATGAGCTTTATCATCTATTTGAGAAGAGAACAGAGTCCAGAGTCAAGTCTGAACTCATTTGCCTGGCATCTCCCTTTGGTGGGTGCATTTTCATAATTTAATACAGTTTTCCAATGAAAATGTCTCAAAAACTTGTGTTTTCCCTTGCTATATGTGTGGATAGACATGTACATACACATATATCTTAAAGAAGAGATCTAAATGTTTTCATCCTGCAATTTTTTTTAATGGTCACTTTTCCCCCCTCTATAGAGCTGCTTCTAATTTGATAGGTCCTAGGCATAGTTTGCATAGAACCATGTATACTGTCTGTTGCCAGCCTACCAAGCCAACTTGATCTCATATTATTTCCCTTCATATCCTTCAAGTTCCAGCCAAACTGGAGTACTCTCTGTCCCTCAAACATGTTCTGTGTTTCCTCCCCACCCCCTGACTTCTGCTCACTCTGTTCCCCATGCCCACATTATCCTTCCTCTCCCTATTTACTTCTAGAATCCTTGAACACTTAGTCCGAATTTGACTTCCTCCATGAAGCCATCCCTGTGCATAAGTACCTTCCTCCTGGGACCTCACATGGCACCTTGTTTTATAATTCTCTTGTTTATATTTAGTCATTTTTCAGTCATGCTTAATTTTTTGTGATCCCAGTTGGGATTTTCTTGGCAAAGACACTGGAATGGTTTGCCGTTTCCTTCTCCAGCTCATTTTACAGATGAGGAAACTGAGATGAACAGGGTTAAGTGACTTGCCCAGGGTAACACAGCTAGTAAGTGTCTAAGGTCAGATTTGAACTCAAGAAGACTAGTCTTTCTGATTCCAGGGCCAGCACTCTATCCACTGCACCCCTTAGCTGCATCTACAATTCTCTTATGCATCTACAAAAGTCTCTTTGTCTGTGAAAGGGGGAGAATAACGCCCAAAGTCGTTAGCTCACAGGATTATTGAGAAGATCAAGTGACATAAAGCATGTGAAGAGCTTGAAGGTATTACCTAAATGCTAGTTATCTCTGTCTATCTGTCTATCCATCTGTCTATCTACCTATCTACCTACCTACCTACCTGTCTGTCTGTCTGTCTGTCTGTCTGTCAACTATCTGCCTGCCTGCCTGTCTGTCTGTCTGTCTGTCTGTCTGTCTGTCTGTCTGTCTATCTATCTATCTATCTATCTATCTATCTATCTATCTATCTATCTATCTATCTATCTATCTATCTATCTATCTATCTATCTGTGCTATTCCTCTACTACAATGTAAACTACCAAAGGGCAGGGATCTGCCTTCTTTAAACTTTGTTATGTGTCCCCTGTGGCCCGCAGCCCTGTGCTCAGCTTAGCAACCTGGTCTCCATAAGCACTTAACTAAATAGTAGCTCAAATGAATTGAATGGGATTGAAAGAAAAGTGGAATTTGACAGAGGAAGAAAGCTTTTTATAGGATGAATAAGAAAAAGGCAGACAATATAGTAGCAGACCTATCCTGAGGAAACCCTTGTTCTTTTTTGTCTGCCATTCCACTCTCCCTGCTGAGATGTTGCTGAATTGTCCCTAGATGAGGGGAGAGAGGATGGAGAGAGAAATGCTCCTTAGGAAATACTCTTTTGTAGGCCCTCCATACTGGGGAGCAGGAAACCCTGCAGGAAGGGCTGAAGCCTAGTCAGGATGTGTTGGCAGAAAAGTGTCTTCCCCCTGGGACATTCTCCTCCTTCTGTATTTATGGTCCTCCATCTTCTGTTGTCTTGCTTCTTCTTTCTGCCCAAACCTGGTGTAAGGGAGCAATGTGAATCAGACACCTCACACATCCAACATGTAAGAGCTTGATCCTATCTGAAAACTGGTGGTGAACAGGGCTGCAGATTAGAATGATGCTGATATTTGTGAATATTCATATAGCGTTTTAAAATGTGCAAATGACTTTGCATAGATTATCTCATTGTGGTCTCATAACAACACTATATGTGCAGGTGGCACCCCCATTTTATGGATGAAGAAACAAGGTGTACAGAAGTGATTTGCCCATGCTCATGAAGCTAGCAAGGATTCTAGGTGGGATCTGGACCTTGATCTTCTGTCTCTAAGATCAGAATTCTGTTCACTATGCTTCCTCATTGTCTCCCACACAGACAGTATCAGGGATGTCAAAGAGGTCGTAGGTACTTCAAGCTGAAATTTAAGTCCATCTGCCACAGAAAGAGGACAACTAGGTGACTCGTGCACAGAGTGCCAGGCCTGGAGTCAGGAAGACTCATCTTCTTGAGTTCAGATCTGACCTTAGACACTTACTAGCTGAAGTTACTTCACCCTGTTTGCCTCAGTTTCCTCATCTGTAAAATGAGCTGGAGAAGGAAATGGCAAAACCACTGCAGTATCTCTGCTAAGGATATCCCAAATGAACTTAGGAAGAATCAGACATTACTGAAAATGACTGACCAGCAACGCCAATGTCACAGAAAGGGTGGGAAGATGGAAGGAATTTAGTATTACAAGTAGGTGGTCTTTGGAACTTGGAATGCAGCTGATTCAAGATCTGAACTTCTTAGGCTATGAGTGAGAGTGAAAAGACAGGTTTGGGAAAGACAGAGATGAAATGACCTCTGAAGAGCTGGCTGAATGGAGTAGGAGGAAAAGGAATGAGACCACCTACAATTTTGTCCCAGCCCGTGCAGAAACCAGGAATGAGAGGTAGAGAGGGATGGTGACAGACTATTTAGGATATGTCCTAGGGGTGGGGGTGGGGAGAGGAAAACAACAGTGCCTTTTGGGAGGAGGTTATTTCTGGTGAAATAAAGGAATTTAGATGTTGTGATCTATCCAGGCTCAAGCAGAAAGAGGTCCTCAGGATCCTGCCAGATAGGACTGAGTGTTTGGGTGACCAGGAGTTTGCTGTGGCCCAACTCCCCAGGATCTTTCCCTGTTTACACTCTTCCTATCCTAGTCTTCCTCCTGTTTCACTTTTCTCATTCAACTTTGCCTCCTGATCAGCTCTGGAGGGCAGGTACCCTCCAGGTCAGGGCCACCCAGGGTGTTGTCTGTTGATTCCACCCATCTTGCTGCTTCTCCTCCTCATCTTCCTTCTCTCTCTTCCTCTTTACATCCCCTCTGGCCTTCCCCCATTTCCTCACCCTTCCTTTCACTTTTTTTCTCCTTTTCTTCACACCTCTCTTAGTAATTGCAGCCCTTTCCGTGTCCCTGCCAGGGATGTTTTTCAGTCTTCTTTGGGTACATGTGTCTTGGGCCCCAGGGATCTCCTGATGATTCAGCCCTGCAATTTAGATGAATCTTCATTCTTTTTGCCTTTCAATTCATGGAGCACAACTGAGACTGGGGCATCTGCCATCCCCATCTCTGCTCGAGGAGCTTCCTAGAGCCCAGGATAGGAAAGTGAGGAGAAGGCTGTTGAGACACTCACCATAGAGGGTGTGGGGGCATGGGTCAGCTCCTCCATCCGTTGGCCTAATCAGGCCCTGCCTGCCATGACAGGAATACAGATCTGATGCTCCTGTTTCACTGTCTAAAATTGCTTTGTAATAACAGTAGGAGTCGGAGAGGCATTTTTATTGATTAAACAATCGAGGCTATTTGTCTTTACAAAACTGAAAATATAGAGGTGTCTCTCCCTCTGTATACATTACGCTTTCTTATTTATTAGAAGCAACAATCTCTGCTTGTAATCAAAGCAATGTTTATGACGGAGCTGCTTTAGAATGCCAGAATGCAGTGACATAATGGAAATTGGAGTGGAGGAAACTTGGCGTAAATATCCTGATTATCTGAGGCCAGATGTCCCTGAAGAAATGTGCCCAGCTAGGGTCTGGCTGCTTTTTGGTCAGGAAGAAAGAAAAGTATTCCCATCCATTGCCCCCCACAAGAAAGAGGATGTATTATTAATTGAATGAATAGCCATTTATTAAATACCTACTATGTGCCAGGCACTCTTCTTGTACTGGGGATACAAAGACAAGAGGGAGACAGTGCCTTCCTTTAGGATGCTTATGTTCTAGTAGAGGAATATATGCCAAGTAGGGATGTGGGGTCCCAGGAAAAGAGTTTTGTCCTGAGGAAAAATAGGAATTGTGAGTAGAGTCATGGGCAGTCAGTTTTCACATTTCTAGTAGTAATGGGAATGTTGATTTGATTACCATTCTTAGAACAAGAACAGGAAATGAAAGGAAAGTAGGGAAAAGCATGATCATGACAGCAGGATGGATGGCAAGATGCCCATTCTGGATGGGCCTTGGCTTTCTGGTAGATGGCTAGATGGGAGGTAAAGCATGATCTGGGTCCTACTAGATTAAGTGGCTTAGGTGAGTTTTAATTCACCTTCTCCAACCTTCTACCAACTAGGATACTTAGGAATGTGGACCAGGACTCTGTATAGGAATTATGGCTGGAGATGTTACCAATTTCAGCCAAAAGCACTCTTCTTTGCCTTGTATTTCTGTGGTCTGAGCAAAAAGAGTCCTCTTACTTAGTAGAAGGCCAAGGTTGCCAACACACCTGGCATGGTATTATAGATTTGAGTTCTCATCCTAGTTCTGATACTGACTAATATCTGTTTTATTTGGAGCATACCATTCAAACTAGGCCTTGGTTTTCTCATCTATAAAATGAGGAATTTGTGCTGGATGTTCTAAAAACCCTTCTGGCTCTAAACCTGTGTTCTAGTTTGAAGGGATAAGAAGGCTAAAATCAAGACATAGTGTTGGGAAAAATGAGTTTTTGGGGAGAGTATGGTAGAGGGAGGCCACAGACCTGCCCCTGAGGCAGGGGTGGGGACAGAATTCTGGCAATAAGGCAATAAGCTGCATTATTAAGAGATCTTTCTAATTCCATCTCTGATAAAAGTAACTGCTCTGACCCTGCAAAGCTGGGTATGAAAAGTGCTGTCAGTCTCTTGGCTGCCTGCATCAGACAGACTATATTCATGAATTCAGTTTATTGTCCCAGATTGTGAGCTGTGGCATGGAGGCTGTGGTGTATATGTGTGTGCATGTGCATACATGAGTCTCCCTGTCTTTGCTAGTTTGTGGCTCAAAGCCATTCTCTCTTTGGGGATTATGGGTTTTGGAGAGGGGTGAAACAACTTAGGGAGGGTTGCTGGGATTTCAGCATCATAGATTTAGAGCTGGAAGTGGCGCAGTAGATAACATGATTTAGTCCAACGCCCTCATTTAATGATTTGCCCAAAGTTCCATGGGTAGTGAATGGCAAAACTAAAATTTGAACCCATGGCCTCATATGCTAGATCCTGCATCTTTTCCAATGTTTCCTTCATGCAGCCTACTCTAGGTTGGGAGAAAAAGGGTAATGGTGGGGGAGGCTGCTGCTACTTTGGATGGAGGCTGACTTGAATTATGGTATTTTCTGAAAAGGTAGGTCCTGGGTCAGTGAAGGTGAATTGATCATCCTGTCCATTTCCTGAGTTCTACTATCAATTAGTTGATCAACTGATATTTGTTAAGCCTCTCCTACTTGCAAACTAGAATCTGTTTTACTTAGTGCTAAGGAAGAAAAAGAAAAAGACTTAGTCCATGACATGAGGTACAGATAAAGAGAGAAAAAGGCAGTATGACATTAGTGTCAGAGAATGGTACCAACAACGTATTATGTACCATGGAGAAGGGATCCCTTTGGGCCGGGATATTCAGGGAAGGCTTCAGGGGAGATTTACAATTTCTCTAAGGTGCTGGGTAGTGTGATAGACAGAGGACTGGGCCTGGAGTCAGGAGGACATGATTTCAAATCTGGCCTCAGACACTTTCTTAGCTGTGACCCTAGGCAAGTCACTTAACCTCTGCTCAGCTCAGTTTCTTCAACTGTAAAATGAGATAATAGTAACTACTTTGCAGGGTTGTTGTGAGGATCAAATGAAATAATATTTGTAAAGTGCTTGGCACACTGCCTGGCACACAGTAGGTGTGGCATAAATACTTATTCCCTTCTCCTTCCCCAAGAGTAGAGGTACAAGGAGGACATTTCAGATAAGTGGAACAATTCAAGAGCATCATGAAGGTGAGAGAGGGCAAATTGTCTTCCAGAGATCATGAGTAGAAGAGTTTGTTTACAATGGTGTGTTCATGTTGGGGAGGAGCATAAAACAGAGATGGATCAGTGGTCGTTTGATACCAGATTGTGCTTTCTTCTAGGGAATCCAGAATTGATCATTTGGGCCTTGCGGAATCTTTTTAAAAAAAATTTTATTTAAAAATTATTTATATATTTTTTGTTTTAGTTTTGAACACTCATTTCTATAATATTTTGAGTTCTAAATTTTCTCCTCCTCCTTCCATCCCCCCTTCCCAATACGATGTGCAATCTGATACAGGCTATGCATATACAATCATATTAAACATATTTCAGTCATGTTGTAAAGAAGAATTAGAACCAAAGGGAAAAATTATGAGAAAGAAGAAACACAGAAAAAAAGGGAGAGAGAAAATAGTATAATTAGATCTATATTCGGATGCCATAGTTCTTTCTCTGGATGTGAATAACATTTTCCATCACGAATCTTTTAGAATTGTCTTAGATCCTTGTATTGCTGAGAAAAGTGAAGTCTGTCAAAGTTGGTCACTGCACGATATTGCTATAACTGTGTGCAATATTCTCCTAGTTCTGCTCACTTCACTAATCATTACTTCCAGGTTTTTCTGAAATTTACCTGCTCATCATTTCTTATAGCACAGTAGTATTCCATCACATTCATATAGCACAACGTTTTCAGCCATTCCCCAGTTGGTAGGCATCCCCTCAGTTTTCAATTCTTGGCCATCACAGAAAGAACTGCTATAAATATTTTTATACACGTGGGTCCTTTTCCCATTTGTATGATCTCTGGGATACAGACCTACAAGTGGTATTGTTGGGTCAAAGAGTATGCATAGTTTTATGGCCCTTTGGACATAGTTCCAAATTGCTCTCCAGAATGGTTGACTCAACTCCACCAACAATGAATTAGTGTTCCAATTTCCCACATCTTCAACATTTATCATTCTTCTGTTTTGTCATATTAGCCAATCTGATAGGTGTGAAGTAGTACCTCAGAGTTGTTTTGATTTGCATTTTTCTAATCAATAGTGATTTAGAGCATTTTTCATATGACTGGAGATAGTTTTAATTTCTTCATCTGAAATGTACCTGTTCATATTCTTTGACCATTTGTCAGTTGGGAAATGACTTGTATTCTTATAAATTTGACTCAGTTTTCTATATAATTTAGAAATAAAACCTTCATCAGAGACATTGGCTGTAAAAATTGCTTCCCAGCTTCCTGCTTCCCTTCTAATCTTGGTTGCATTGGCTTTATTTGTGCAAAACATTTTTAATGTAATCAAAATTATCCATTTTTCACTTCATAATGTTCTCTCTCTTGTTTGGTCATAAATTCTTCCGTTGTCCATAGTTCTGACAGGTAAGCTATTGTTTGCTTTCCTAATTTGCTTATAGTCTCATCCTTTATGTCTGTACCCATTTTAACCTTATCTTGGTATATGGTATAAGATGTTGTTCTATGCTTAGTTTCTGCCATACTATTTTTCAGTTTTCTCAGCCATTTTTGTTAAATAAATAATGTTAAATAATAGCTTCTTATCCCAGAAGCTAAAGTCTTTGGGTTTAACAAACAGTTCATTCTCTAGTCATTGACTGCTGTGTCTTGTGTCCTTAGCTTATTCCATTGATCTACCCCTCTTTTTCTTAGCCAGTACCAAGTAGTTTTGATGATTGCTGCTTTATAATACAGTTTTAGATCTGGTATGACTAGGCCACCTTCCCTTGCATTTCTTTTCATTATTTCCTGTGATATTCTGGACCTTTTGTTCTTCCAGATGAATTCTGTTATTATTTTTTTCTAGCTCCATAAAATAGTTTTTTGGTAGTTTGATTGATATGGCACTAAATAAGTAAATTAGTTTAGGTAGAATTGTCATTTTTATTATATTAGCTTGGCCTACCCATGAAGAATTGATATTTTTCCAATAATTAGATCTGACTTTATTTGTGTGGAAAGTATTTTGTAATTCTGTTCATATAGTTCTTTAGGATTCTTCAGCAGAGAGTGATAGCTTTGTTTCTTCATTGCCTCTTTTAATTCCTGCAATTTCTTTTTCTTCTCTTATTGCTAGAGCTAACATTTCTAGTACGGTATTGAATAACGATGGCGATAATGGGCATCTGCTTATGGTTTTAGATAGATACTACTTATAATTTTAAGGAAAACTCCATTTATTCCTATGCTCTGTAGTATTTTTTAATAGGAATGGGTACTGTATTTTGTCAAAAGCTTTCTCTGCATCTGTTGAGATAATCATATGATTTCTGTTAATTTTGGGCTTTGGGGAATTCTTGAAGACTTCCAGAGAGAGAGATGATCTGATCAAAGCATAAGTTGGGGAAGACTATTCTGGAGGTAGATGTGTGGGACGGTGTGGAAGGAGGGAACACTGGAGAAGATGAGATCAGAGAGGAGGAGAAGGAAGAGTCTACTGCAATCATTGAGGCAGGAGACAGAAAAATGCCTGAACCACAGTCAGGAGTTAGGAGCCCTCTGTTTGGTCATGGTGGATCTGTTATTTATTAGCTGTGTGGCCCTGGACAAATTACTTCACCTCTATGAGATTCAGTCTTTTCATCTGTAAGATGAGGTAACGCTTCTATACTGTCTATCATCTAGAGTTGTTGTGAGCAAATACTTTGTAAACCTTAAAACACTGTAGGAATGTGAATTGTTGCTTTTTATTATTATACTGTTATTATAATTATTGTAATGGTGTTAGTAGTCTGAATAGAAAGAAAGGTTAAGTCAAAATTACAAAGGAAGAATCAACAGCACTGGGACTTTGAGTGGATATTGGGAGTGGGAAATAGAAGGAAAAAGATACTTATTAAGCTCCCACTAAGGGCCATGTACCATGCTAAGTGCTTTACAAATGTTATCTCATTTTATCCTCACAACAACTCTATGAAGTAGGTGTTATGAATATCCTTGTTTTACAGTTGATGAAGTGGAAGCAAACAGGTTAAGTGACTTGCTCTGGGTCTGTGTGACTCTGGGCTAAGAAAATGTCTGAAGCTGTATTTGAACTCAATTCTTCCTGACTTTAAGCCCAGCACTGTAGACACTGTGCTACCCAGCTTCCTAACCTTAAAGATGATTTGGACATTGTAAGCATTTATCCATGTTTTCTACTTAAGTTCATAATGTTAATTTCCCATCACCATCCAACCTTCTCTGTCCTCTTAAATGTATGATCCATGCATGCCAGAGTAAGTGGATCACCTGGGCATTAATGGCTTGTAATGGCTGAACCCTTAACTCTGGATCAGAAAGGTCAGTTTAGTGGGACACAAGACCAAAGACAGTATTCCTGATGTGGTCTGACCAGGGCAGACTATAACAGGACCATTACTTCCCTTACTCTGGACACTACGCCTCTCTTAATTTAGCCCAGGATAACGTTAGCTTTTCTGGCTTTCATCTTGTCTATTATCAATGACTTGCAAGGTTGAAGTCCTTTAAAATCCTGAGATGTTTTTGACAGGAACTACTATCTAGCCATATCTCCCTATTCTATCTATACTCATGAAGGTGATTTTTTAAAAAATATAAGTATAAAACTCAATATTTATCCTTATTCAATAATTATCTCACTCTGTTTGGCCCATAATTTTAGCCTGATGAGAGCCATTTGAATCTTGGTTCTGTCTTCCAACATATGAATTCCCAGCTTCATGTCATCTGCAAATTTGATGCGTTTTCTCCATAACTTCTTGCCTATTTCTAAACCATGGCACTTGGAATTGAGTCATCCTCTTCCTTCTTCTCCTTCCTTGGCTCTCTGCCTCTGGGCTCTGATAGGTGACATTCTACTTTATCTTGCTCAGAACTGGGCCTCCATTCTCTTTTTCTGGCTACTTCCAAACCTTGCCAAAATGTGTGTTCTCCCTATCTATCTCTACGGTCTCCATTTGGGGTGCCTACCCCACCAACCCATGCTGGAACTAAGAAGTGATAGCATCAAACCTACCTCCTGGGATATGAACTGGAATGTTTTGGTTGGAAAGCAGTTCAGTGTAGTAGAAAAGATGTTGTTTTAGTAGTCAGAAGATCTTTAATTGAATATTGGCCCTTCTCTTATCAGATGTGTTCTCTCCCTGGATCTCATTTTCTTTATCTATAAAAACAAGGAGAATGACTTAGATAACTCCTAATATACCTTCCAGTTCTAAGTCCTAGCATGGTGCCTTTGCCTTATACTTCTTTGACTCCAATTTATTTTTTTTTAAATACATTTTATTGATATACTTTGTTTTTATGTCACCTAATTTCCCCCCTGTATCCCTCCACTTCTCCTTCCAGAAAGTCAACCTTTAAAACAAATATCTTTTGTGTAAAAAAAGAAAACAAGAGGAAGAGAAATAAAAATCTTTATATATATATATATATATATATATGCATATAAATATGACGGTATATACAATGTTTCATACCTGTGGACTTCCCACCCTAGCAAATGAGTTAGGCGAGGTATTTTCTCACATCTTTTTTTGGCAGCCAGTGCTCAGATTAAGACAATGAAAAGCCAGTCACCTAAGGCACGAATGACCCAAAGTGTGATGTCTTCCAAGCCAGAGATGAAGTTTTCAGAAATTCTTATTGGGTCAACCAATTGAGATGCCTTCCTAGGCATCTCCTTCTAGTTATCAAGGCTCTTGGATTAGACATAGCCCCTGGAGAAGAGCAGGGCTTAATTTGAAAGGCTAGCAAAGGCATTGAGATGTCAACCACTTGCTTTGGGATTGTGCTCTGTCTGCAATCCTCTGCTCCCACAGGGTGCTTGGAATACACAAAGTAAAGCTCAGTATGACCAGGGCTATTCCCCCTATGGTGTTATTTTTCCCTTCTGCTTGTTCATTTCTTGCTTGGCAGCAATAGCTTCTTTTCTCAGCAGAGCACTAGATTCTTTAAATATATGTTTAAGAGGTATTGATAGCAAAAAAGGGCCAGAGGGACACAGCTTGGTACGGCTTGGGCTTCTGACATTTTCTCATGGCAAGTTTTCTCTTTGTTTCCACTTAGAAGAACCTTTAGCCTAGAGGCCTTGGGGTGGCAGAGAGGAGCACTAGGTTTAGAGTCAAAGAGCATGGGTTTTAATTCACTGCTCACAAGTTGTGACTTGGGCTTAATTGAAATTATCTGTAAAATGAAGGGGTTTGAATGAAATAATCTGTATTGAGGCTTCCAGCTCTGAGTCTTTTGTGATCCTATGAAAATTACTTAGATTGATTCCCTCATTTCATAGAAATGTATGGAATTTAAGGTCAAAGAGAGCAAATAATTTTTGCCAGGCAGGTATCTGGACCAGCCGATAGTATTCTCATACGAGATCAGGAAATCTGATGTGACCATTGTTGTTCTCATGCACAGTGTCTTGCTCCCAGCAGGTGCCTCCTACATGATTTTTGAACTGATTTGAATGAACCACTTGTATACTTTCTCTTTTCCCATCCCTTCCCATCCCATACTCTTTCTTGGAGAATCATATCTTCTTATTACCAGCCAGGGATTTGGGCTCAGACTGCAGCCTCTTTATGGGAATCAATCAAATATCAGCTCCTTCTGAGACACAGAAATGGGAGGCAATATGCCTCAGTGGGGCTAAAGGACAGTATGGAACATCAGGTCCAATCTACCTTATTTATAGAACTGGGGCAAGTTGCCATTCTGAATTCTTCTTTCCTTATACCTCTATCTGAAAAAATGGCACATAACTCATTAAGAGTTGCTAATTGAAAAAAAAAAATTAGAAGAGTTGCCATTTTCTCTTTCTTTGAAGGGCAGCAGTGGAGTAATGGATTGAGAACTGGCCTCAGATTCAAGAAGACCCAAGTTCAAGTTTAGGTTCTGATACATACTGACTGTGTGACCCTAGAGAAGTCTTATCCTCTCAGTGTCCCCCAGGCAATTCTCTAAGACTATATGTTGCCCTTCTATATTAGTAGATGTACTTTCCTCACAGGGAATATTTCCTACCAATGAAGCCACACTTCTGGACAGAAAACACATTTCTCTCTAGCACTGTCATCGTTTCCCTTAAACCCTATTGAGCTCTAAATCTTAAGTAGTTCTGAGCAGCTCTCCTCTTACCCTCTCGGTAACCGATAGTAGTCTGGCTTCTGGCCCCATCATTTAGCCAGAACTGCTCTCTCCAAAGTTAACAATCATCTCTCAGTTGCCAAATATAATGGCCTTTTCTCAGTCTTCTTCCTTTTTGACTTTTCCACATCATTTGACCTAGCTGGCCACCTTTTCCTCCTGTATGCTTCCTTCTTCTTTCATTTTTATGATTCCATTTTCTCTTTGTTTTCCTCCTGCCTGACTATCTGCTTGTTTTTTAGTCTTTTTTGCTGGATCGCCATCCTAGTTCCAGGCCCAAATTGTAGGGATATCACAAGACTCTCCTGAGGCTTTTTGACTCTTTAAACTTTGACTTGGTGCTCTCATTAGCTTTCATGGGGTCAGTGATTACCTCTCGGTGGATGATTCCTAGATCTACACCCAGCCCTAGCCTCACTCTGTTGAGCTCCAGTCCTCCATCACCAAATGCTTACTGCAAATCTCAAGCTGGATGTCCCATGGGCATCTCAATCTCAATTTGTCCCAAACAGAACTTTTTCCTGTCCAAATCTGTCTTCTTCCCAACTTCCTTATTTTTGTCCATGGCTACTTCTAGTCAGTCATGTCCACGACTTTAGAGAGATACTTAATGAATGCTTCACCTTATGTAGCCAATCTGTTGGCAAGTTTTGTGAATGCTGCTTCTACCTCTTCCACGTCCATCTCCTTCTCTCCACTCACTTGGCTACCATCATGGTTCAGGCCCTCTTCTTTCCTCAATTGGACCATTACAACAGCCTCCTAATTCATTTCTCTACCTTTGTCTTTTCCCTCTTCAATCCATCATCCTTACAGCTGGCAAAGTGCTCTTCTTAAAACACGTATCACTCCATTCATTTATTTATTTACTTTTAGTTTTTGACATTCACTTTTATAAGATTCTGGGGTCTAAATCCCCCAGAAGAATCAGAACAAAAATAAAAAACAACCAAAAAAAGAGAAAATAGCATGGTTTGATCTGCATTCAGACTCCATAGGTCTTTCCTTGGATGTGGATAGTACTTTCTATCATAAGTCTTTTGGAATAATCTTGGCTCTTCTAAGTCTATCAAAGTTAGTCATCAAACAATGTTACAGTTACTGTGTACAATGTTCTCCTGGTTCTGCTCACTTCACTCAGCAGCAGTTCATGTAAGTCTTTCTAGGTTTTTCTGAAATCTGCCTGCTCCATTTATTTATAAGAAATTTAATTATCTTATATTGCTTATTATCTTATATTTTATTTATGATAAATAAACATTTATAAGAAACTTAATTTTCTTATGTTACTTATAGCATTATATTATTTATTATAGACATTATGAGAAACTTAATTTTCTTATGTTACTTCTTATATCTTATTTTCTTTCTTATAAATAAACATTTATAAAAAATTTAATTTTCATATTATATTATGTTATTTATTGTGAATAAACATGAGAAACTTAATTTTCTCATATTACTTAGTATATCATTACATTACATCATATATTATTTATTACAGATAAGCAATCTTCATAAGAAACTTTAGTTTCTCCTTGTAGACCTTGGGATAAAATATAAAATCCTTTATTTGGCATTGAACGTCACTTATAAATGAATTTTAAGCTAACTTTTCCAGGCTTAATATGCATTG
This sequence comes from Notamacropus eugenii, assembly GCF_028372415.1. Taxonomy (NCBI): domain Eukaryota; kingdom Metazoa; phylum Chordata; class Mammalia; order Diprotodontia; family Macropodidae; genus Notamacropus; species Notamacropus eugenii. The sequence continues at coordinate 277,595,587 of NC_092876.1, read as the reverse complement.
TGTTCCTTTACATACTTTAAAATCTAGCCAAACTGGTCTTCTTGCCATGCCTTATACCTGGAATGTCCTCACGTCTCAATTCTATCTCTTAGAATCCCTAGTTTCCTTCACAGTTCACCTCAAATCCCATCTCCTACATGACACTTTTCCTTATTCTCTTTGGATACTAATGTCTCTTGTCCACCTCACCTCCCATAAATTCCATTGGATTTATTTTGTATATATCTTGTATATATTTTGTACATTTTCTCCTCTAATAGACAGTAAGCTTCTTGAAGACAGGGATTGCTTAATTTAGTCTTTCTCTTTTATCTCTATCTATGTCTAGTACAGTATAACAACTTAATAAATACTTATTGATTTATTTTTTCCTTCTGTTGCTTTTAAACATTACATTATTGTCCACAAAGAGCAGGTTTCACTATTTCTTGTTTTTCTTGACTGCAACCTACATTTAAAAATATTCAGCCTCTCATCTTGTCCTTAATACACTTATATGAGTCTCAGTTCCTTGGTTTTGTCCTTCCTAACACTACTCTTCCAAGTCTATACCTCTTTTGTTTTCTCCCTCCCAATGCCTGGCACAGGTTCCCAGTCCTTGTTCTTCTATGAAGCCTTTTCTTACTACTTTAACACAAGTATCACAGAGGATGGATCATGCCCTTCTCTGAACACACATGGAGTCAATACCATGCTGATTGGCTTATAATTCTTTCCTGTGTGCTAATTGTGTCTACAACTAGGTTGTAAGCTCCTTAGCTCCCCTATCTTCTATTATTGAGTGATCCGTATAGGAGGTTCTAGGTTCTACTCTTAGTTTTGCCATTTACTAGTTTTGTGATCTTGGGTAAGTCAGCCTCAGTTTCCTTATCTGTAAAAGTAGGACAATATTTTCCTACCTACCTTGCAGAGTGGTTGTGAGCACAGTTCTTTGTTCCCTCTAAAGTTGTATTGAATGAGAGGTTATTAGTTGGTACTTCAGAAATGTTTGTTGAATTATTTAAATAAATTTCTTAGTTATAGGCCTCTGTTTCCGTCTTTTGTAAAAGTCTTGTTAAAATCTGAACTCATGGGAGAGCTTGCCATCTTTCCCTTTTCTGCCTCCTCAGCATCATGGGACTGCTTTCTGATAACTCTCCATTCCTCTTGAATCATCTTTTCTTTTTCAGGGTCCCAGATCTTAGAGCTATAGAGAGTCTTGATAATAATAAAAAATATTATAACATCAGCTGGCATTGTTATGGCACCTTAAAGTCTGCAAAACAATTGAAGTATGTTGTCATACTTGATTTTCATAATCATCACGTGAAATAGCTACAATTATTATTCCATTGTATAGACAAGAAAATTGAGATTCAGGGAGGTTAAGCCACTTGGTGGGGTCACACAGCCAGTGTGGACTTAAGGAAGGATTTAAACCCAGTTCTTCTTGGCTCCTAATCCTGTATTCCATCCACTACTATTGATTGTAAAATTGAAAGACTTTAGAAGTCCTGAAGCGTACTGACTCATTTTACAAATGAGAAAGATGAGGCTCAGAGAAGTGAACCAGAGTCACATGGAACAAGTGGAAAAGGAAGGAAATAAGCATTTATTAAGCACCTACTATGTGCCAGGCATTGTGCTAAGCATTTTATGAATATCTCGTTTGGTCCTCCCCAAAAAAACCCTGGGAAGTAGGTGCTATTGTTATTTCTATTTTGCAGTTAAAGAAACTGAAGCAAACAAAGGTTAAGTGACTTGCCCAGGGTCACACAGCTAGTAAGTATCTGAGACTGGATTTGAATTTAAATTTTCCTGAGTTCAGGCCCAACACTCTCTACTGGGCCACCTGGCTGTCTTGTAAGCCAAGATTTAAAGCTGGGTCCTCACAGGCCAAAGTCAGTGTGCTTTCAATTATGCCGCTCTGTCTCATCTGTGTTCTCCCCTAACTTTTCCAAAGTACATATACGTGACTATGTCCAGTCTTCTCTCCTTCCTGCTTGTTGTTGATTCTATAAAGACATGCTCACTTTCTTCCAAGATTTGTCACTAATCAGTTGCTGCTTGTTGGTCAAATTTGGATCAAGAGTAGAAGTCATTTTACTTTGCTAATAAATACATCCTAGGCATTCATCAAGTCTCTCCCGCACTTCACCCCCATCTCATCCCATTACTCACCTCCTCTTCTATACTACCTGTAGATATGAATGACGCTTAGATGGCTTTTTCTCCATTAAAAAAATTCTTACCAAGCATCAACTAAAATGAGTACTTCGAAACACACAGTAGAACAGAAAGAAAGGGTTGTACACAAAACTGTATTTTGCTTCTGTTTTACATGCAACTTTCAAAGCTGTTTTGCTTGGCTGTATAATTTCTTCTGGCTTTTCTCTATTCTTTTCTGTGTATTTCAAAATCATGCTTCATCAGCCTCCTCTTCTTTCTTTACTCTCTCTTTTCCCCTCTCCCATTTCTTCTCTTCCTCCCTTCCTCTCTTTCCTTCCTTCCTTTCTTCCTTCCTCCCTCCCTCTCTTCTCTCTCCTTCCCTTCCTTCCTCCCTCCCTTCCTCCCACTCTTCTTTCCTTCCTTCTTCCCTCCCTCCCTTTTTCCTTCTCTCCTTCCTTTCTTGCCTTCCTCCCTCCCTCCTTTCTTGCCTTCCTTTCTTCCTTCTTTCCTTCCTCCCTTCCTTCCTCCCACTCTCCTTTCCTTCCTTCCTCCCTTCCTTTTTCCTTCTCTCCCTCCTTTCTTGCCTTCCTTTCTTCTTTCCTTCCTCATTTCCTTCCTGTTTTCTTCCCTCCATTCCTCCCACCATTTCTCCTTTCCTCCCTGGTCTCTTATTGAAAAAGAAAGAAAAAAAATTCTCTGTAACAAATATATAATCAAGCAAAATACTCTTCCATCCTGGCCTTTTCTGAGATGTACATCTCATCCTACAACTTCAAATTGTTACCTCTCTCTCAGGAGTGGGTAGCATTTTTCACTGTTGGGCCTCTGGAATCATGGTTATTCATTGAATTGATCAGAGTTCTTAAGTCTTTCAAAATTGTTTTTACAGGGTCGCTATTATATTAATTGTTCTCCTGCTTCTATTTACTTTATATTGCACCAGTTTATACAAATTTTCCCAGTTTTCTCTGAAACTATCCCTTTGCTAAATTCTTATACTGACATAATACTCCATTACATTCAAATACCATAATTTGTTCAATCATTCCCTAGTTGATAGGCACCTGCCTAGTTTTCAGGTCTTTGCTATGTAACAAAGAGAGTTGCTATAAATATTTTTTACACATATGGAATCTTCTCTTCTTTCTTTGATCTCTTTGGGGATACAGATCCAGTATTGTATTGCTGGGTCAAAGGCCATATACAGTTTAGTAACTTGGGGGCTTTAATGACTTTGCTTTCCAGAATGACTGGGCCAACTCAACCCAACTTACATTTGTAACACAGGTGGGCCTTACCCTAAGAAAATCCAATGATGAAATTCAAACTAGCGAAGCCTTTAAATTAGGGTATAACTATTCATATCACTCAGATATTCCTGACTTACAAGATGATTCAGTGCTAGGTTCCTTTCATTTGAAACTATTTCCATTCATTTACTGCTTTATAAACCATTAAGTAGACAGCTTTGGGGAAAGAGATAAGAAACGTAAAGGCAAGATGTTAGAATCATTCCCAATTGCAGATCAATCAGAAAGAGAAATGGAGCATCTCTGAAATTTGGCCTCAGTTTCACTCTCTGTAAGAGAAGGCCTTTGGACTGTATGATTAATGTACTTTTCTTCTGTGTCCAAGTCTTATAATCCTGTGATCCATGGAGAAATAGATTTGATTTATCCAAACTGGCTTTACACACAGCTTTTTAGGTGATGTCCATTAAGTCAACAACAATGCCCTGGTGCTCAGTTTTCGTTGTTGGATCAAGTATCCACGACCTGTTCTGTTACTATTTGTGTTCTTCAGAGCCCTTTCTTGGGCCGTCTTCTATCTCTCTACACAGCCTCCCCCACAATGATATCATCAGCCCCCATAGATTCAACTAGTCTCTATGCAGATGACTCCCAGACCTATATTTTCTTGTCCTTCATTTGTTTCAGTCATGGTTGACTCTTTGTGACCTCATTTGGGATTTTCTTGGCAAAGATAATGGAGTGGTTTCTCATTTCTTTCTCCAGCTCATTTTGCATAAGGGAAAATTGAGAATAATAGGGTTAAGTGACTTGCCAAGGGTCATACAGCTAGTGTCTGAAGCTAGATCTGAACTCAGGAAGACTCATCTTCCTGCTTCCAGACTTGGTCCCCTATCTACTGCACCATCCGAGTTTCTCTCCTGGATTCCAGGTTTGTGTCACCAACTGCCTCCTGGACATCTCCACCTGAAAGTCTGTAGATATCCCAAACAGTATTCACATCTTCTCCCAACCAAACCATCTCTTTCTTTAAACCTCTTTATTTTTAGTGAAGGCACTGTGATCTTTCTAGTTATCTTGGTTCATAACCTTGGATCCATCCTTGACTGTCACTTTCCTTCACACCCCTACCCCCACATCCAGTCACTTGCCAAGTTTTTTCAACTTAATCACTACCACATCTTTTGTATTCCATCAACACCTTTTCACATCACAAATGTGAATGTATTTATAGAATCTAAATTCTTTGAGGTTGGGGACCATTTTCCTTTTTGAATTTGTATCTTTAACGATCAACAGTCTAGTAGCAAGCATTTACTATGGACCTGTTGAATGCCATGCATTTTGCTCAGCTTTAGGAGTACTACCACAAAACTGTCACTCTTTTCAAGAAACTTATGTTCTGTTATATGTACTTATTTGGGTATGTAAAGGCAGATTATATACAAGATAGGTTAGAGGAGGGGGCACTAGAAGTTGGGGAAATTAGGAAAGGCCTCTCCTCGAAGGTAGTGCTTGACCAAAGTCTTGAAAAAAATAAATTATTCTAAGAGGTAGGAGTGTGTGTGTGTGGGGGTATGTATTCCAGATGTGCAAGCACATATGCATGGTGATGGGAAATGAATTCCAATAAACAACACCATGAAGATGAGTTTGATTAGATGGTATATAGTGGGAAGGAAAGTAATATATAAGGAGGCTGAAAAATTAAGTTGAAGCCAGGTTGTGAAGGGCTTTGGAGATAAACAGAGAACTACAAATGTGTTTCTAGAGGTAATAAAGACCCACTGGAGTTAACTGAATAAGGGAGAGATATGGTTAGGCTTTGCCTCAAGAAAATCACTTTGGTAGCAGCATGGAATGGGGAGGGAATGTGGCAGTGAGACAGATTAGGAGGGTTTTGTAGTGGAGGGTTGAGGATGTGAACCAAGATGGCAACTGTGTGAGTAGTGAGAAGGGGACAGTTACAAGAAAAGATGAGATTTGATAACCTAAGGGATGCATGGGGTGAGGGAGAGTGAGGGTCAATGATAACAAAGTTTGTGAACCTGAGAGACTGGAAAGATGGGGCTTCTCTTGACAGAAATGGCGAACTTTGGGTAGGATGGGTTTTGGGGGAAAAATAATGAATCTTGTTTTGGACTTGTTGAGCTTGAGATATCTATGGAATATCTAGTTTGAAATGTCCAACAGGCAGTTAGTGATATGGGACTGGGTCATGAGAGAGGACCTAGCACTAAATATAAAGGTCTGGCTATCAGCTTCATAGAGATGACAACTAAACCTTTGGGGAACTGACAAGGGCAGCAAGTGAGAGTATAAAGAGAGAAGAGGAGAGGGCCTAGAACAGACCCTTGGGGTCCACTCACTGTTAGAGAGCATGATACAGATGAAGAGCCAGCAAAGGACACTAAGGAAATATCAGAAAAACAAGAGGAGAATCAGGAGAGAGTATTCAGGAGGAGAGGGTGGTCAGATGTGAAAGAGAGGTCAAGAAGGATAAAGACTGAGAAAAAGGTCATTTAATTTGGCAATTAAGAGTTGGTTAACTTTGAACAGAGCAGTTTCAGTTGAGTAATGAGGTCAGAAACTAGATTGTAGAGGGCCAAGAAGAGAAAAAATGGAGATGAGTATAAACGACTTATTCTAGGAGTTTGGCTGATAAAAGGGAAGATATTAGATGATAGTGGGGTTGATAGGGTCTAGTGAAGGTTGTTAAAGAATGAATGATAGTAATAAGTACTTAGAGGTTAAAAATGATATGAGGAGGGGAGAGAGAGAGAAAGAGAGAAGAGAGAGAGGGAAAGAGAGAGGAAAAGGGAAAGTAGAAGAGGGGGAAGGGAGAGACAGATGCAAAGAAAGAGGGAGAGAGGGAGGGATAGAGAGAAAGAGGGGGAAGGTGAAAGGGGGAAAGACAGGGGGGAAAGAAGAGAAGGAGGTAGAGAAAGGGAAAGAGAGAAAGAGGGAGAGAGGAGTTAAGAGAGAGAGAGGGAAAGAGGGGGAGAGGGGAAAAGAGAGAAGAGAGAGAGAAGAGAGGGAGGAAAAAGAGGGAAAGAGAGAGGTGGGTGAGGGAGAGAGGGGAGAGCAAAAGAGGGAGGGAGAGGAAAAGAGAAGGGGGAGGGAGGAGAGGCCTGAGAGTAGAATTAGTTGGAATAGTTGAGAGAAGATGGGTTCAAGGGCATATGTAGAGGCTTTGGCCAAGGCTGACAAAAGGAGTAAATCATCAGAGACTAGAGAATGATGGTAAGGGAGTTTGCACGTGAGTAAGGTAAGGTAGTAAGTAGGTACTTACTGAAATGCTCATTGGATTAGCTGGAACAAAAGAACCACTCTCGTTGAATTGAAGGAGTAGAAAAGCATTTATTAAATATTTAAGATGTGTCAGACCCACTGCAGATAGAAACACAAAAATGGAGACAGCTAAGGCTGCCAAAGAGCTGGCGTTTGAATGGAGGGAGTAACACATCTCTGACCACAGACAGGAACGGTAGTTTGGGGAGTCAAAGGGGTAATGAGCTGATCCATAGGAATAGGGACTGGACCTGTGATTTCATCCATATAGGGAACTCCCAGTGAGGACTGTCCCTCTCCCACTGCAGGTCAGCATCTTCTGAGACTTGGAGAGCTCCCTAGAGCACTAAGTAGTTACTTGTCTTGGTCAGGGCCACTTAACCAGAATGCATCAGCAGCAGATCTTGAACTCAGCTCTTCTTCATTCCAAGGCCAACTCTCTATTTACTATTTTTGTTGTTCAGTCATTTTTAGTCATGTCTGACTCCTTGTGGTCCTATTTGGGGTTTTCTTAGTAGAGATGCCAGAGTGGTTTGCCATTTCTTCCTCCAGCTCATTTTATAGATGAGGAAACTGAGGAAAATAGGGTGAAAGGACTTGCCCAGGGTCACACAGTTAGTAAGTGTCTGAGGTCAGATTTGAACTCAGGAAGGTAAATCTCTGTCCACTGTACCACCTAGCTGCCCCATTTTCTATACCACACTGCTTCTATCCATAGAGCCTACAACTGATATGCACTTTCCAAAAGAATCTAAAAGGATTCTTTTTTTTTTTTAAATTCAGAACACAGTAAGAAGTAGACAGAAGGGGGATGGGGGTGGGAGACGGCATGTGAGCACAAAGCAGGTAGATGTCAAGATGACCCTGGGTAGATAGCTGGAAAGAATTGTGAGTATCTTGTGTTCTTCTACGAGGCTGGCTAGAAATAGTGCCTTTTGAGGTCCACAAAGACAGGCATTCCTGTGTAGTTTTGCCCAGTTTGTCTCTTATGGAGAGGGTCCCTTATTTTTCCAATAAGCACATCTCATTCAAGGCAATGGCCATGAAATCTCTGTGAGCAGTGGTTTAGAAGAGACTGATTACTTGCCTAAAACATGAATTCGGGAGTAGACATCCATGCCCAGTACCTGTCTCTGACAGAAGAGATTTCTGTCAGATATGTGATGCTTCTGCATTTGTATATTTGAACACTGGGAAAAGAGGGGGTAAGCTGTGATCAGCTGGGCACAGAGCTCCAAGAGAGTGGGTCAATGAGGAGGTAGATGGAAGGAAGAGATTGGGGTTGGTTGGATGAGAGAGAATGGGTGGGTAGAGATGAGGGGGACCAATACTGAGCATATTCTAGGAGGTACAAACAGGGACATGGGATGCCAGGTGTTTTTTTTTTTTATATGATGAATGCAACATAGTGTAGTGAAGAGATATTGGAGTCAAAAGATCTGGGTTCGAGTCTAGACTCTCACAATGACTACCTATATAACCCCAGTCAGGTCACTTAAGAAGGAAGATTCATTCCATTTGCTCATCTATAAAATGAGAATGATAAATTTGGACCACCTACTTTTATTGGGTGGTTTACGAGAAAGTGTTATGTTGATAGGAGTTATTATTTTTATTATTGTTATCAAGGGAAGGGGGTTCAACCTCCTCTCTCCCACATCTGCAGCTGCTCCCCACAAAACAGAGAGAACATCTGTCAGCCCCATGCTAGGCCCTGACTGAGGTAGCTTTGTCCCTTGGTGGCCGTGACTGCCAGAGATATTTGCACTTAGCTTGGGCAGAAAAGTCCCAATGGCATTGACCTCCTTCTCTGAACTTCCTCCAACCCTGCCCCACCCCCTCCAAACCTGCACCCCAAGTGTTAGCCCAGCCAGCAGCAGATTAGGGAGCAGTGGGGGTGGAGAGAGGCTGTATGTAATAAGAGGCTATTTCTTTAGCTGCTTCTTTTTAAACAACAACAATAAAATTACCTCTCAGTCTTCCTTGGCTGCCTCAGCCAAGTGCCTTGCCAACATGTTTACATTATGGGATCCGTGGGGGTCCTTCGGGCTGTGGGCTGTGTGTGTGGATGTGTTTTTCCTCCTCAATTCGGCTCACACTTTGTCTTTCTAATTTCCTAATACTGTATAGCAAGCTCATTTTTTTTTCTCTCTTAAAGTGTGTGAAAGGAATAGGGAACTCATGGGTCTGGATGATTTCTCCTGCAGCAGCTTTTCTGAGCTTCCTGCTAGTCTTTCCCTTTCCTAATTAGAAACCTGTTTGGCTTTTAGGAGCCCAAGTGCCTGCAGACTGAGATTCCTGTTCCCAGCCCTAATTACCTCCTGATGGAATGAATAAAGACGTTGTGTTGTCTACATTTTACTTACAGAGGTGCTGATGTAGTGAATGTTGGAGAAAATGTCTCTCTTCCTGAGAAATTAAAAAAAAAAATGAAGATCTAAGCAGCTGGGCTTGGAGATAATGCAGCCCTCCCCCAATTCCCCCTTGTAATGGCCCTCTCTTTAACCCCCCCGCCATGAGTTTGAGGACCTGAAAGGGGTTTAAGGATCATCTGGTCCAATCCTCTTACTTTGTAGATGAGGAAACTGAGGCACAGAGAAATGAAGAAACTTCATATTGTCTCCCAAGCCTGGAACGTCCTTCCCCCTACCCTCCATCTGTTGAAGGCCTTTCTTTTAAGATCCAGCTTAGGCTTTCTGTGGTCTTTCCTGCCCATCCCAAATGAGTGCTCTGTCCTCCAATTTTCCATAGCATTTTCCTGGGTCTTTCCTCTGAACTTATTCTCATTCTCCTGCTGGGGAGGGAGGGGGTGGCATTGTTATTTGTGTATTTGTCCCACTGGTGCTCCACCCTCTACCTCCATTAGATTTCAGCACATTCTCTTTACCACCAAAGTGCTTAGCCCAGTGCAATTTGTTTCATTTGGGTGCCCCAGGTCACATAGCTAATAGTAATTTTATATATATATATATATATATATATATATATATATATATATATATATATATATATATATATATATATATATATACACATACATACATACATATATATATGTATGTATGTATATATATACTTGCAGAACATTTTAAATATATAAGCTCATAAGCAGTTTGGCTTAGTGGATAGAGAGCCAGTGGATAGAGAATGTGCCAGCCTACCTCAGTGGAAAGAATTGCTTCACTTGGGAGTTCCCTATCCCTAGAACACAGGACGTGTTTCTATCTCTTTCCCCCTTCATAAACTCATAGGTCTAGAGAACAACTATTTCATTTTACAGTTGAGGAAACTGAGGCACAAGGAAGTTGTGACTTGCCCAAAGCCACACAGTAATATGAGGTGGAATTTGAACCCAGATTCTCTGACTCAAGAGTCTTACCATGCCACTGTTATTTCTATCCATTTTTCAGGTGAAGAAAATGAGGTGCTAAGAAATTAGTGGCTTGTTTAGGACCACATAGCTAGCAAATGATCTAAGATGGAATTTGAACTTGGGTTTTCCTGCTTCCAAATTCAGTGTTCTATCTACTCTCCCAAGCAGAGAACTTCTAGGAGTTGGGAGAGAGAGGACCCTGGTCATCTGGTCTGCTTGCTCTGTGGGTTTGTTCATCTCTTTTGAGGATCAGACTCTCTTACTGGTATGTTGTGCTGGGAGAGGTAATGTAGATGGAAAGTTTGAAGTCCTGGAAAAGGAAGTTATAGAATCAGAGGTCGCAAGAGGTTGTGGAGAAGACATTTCATGCGGGTCCTTGCCTAGAGAGAGTGGGAAAGCCCCTAAGCCAGTCCAGTGCCTTGACTTGTTTTATTTAATTTTTTTTAGGGGGGGAAACACTCCAGGCAATGAGATCACAGAACCCCCTTTATTACTCTGTCCATGTCCTCATCAGAGACATTATCTTTCCTTATTTTTATTTCACTAGAACAGATGCTCAGAGCTGCCCACGAGTGCATCTTTGGAGCTGTGGTGGGAAGAATGCTATAGTGAAATTTGTGACTGGAGGGTGTGGGGGTGGGGGTGGAGGGGGAACTACATGTTCCCAACCCCCTCCAAGTCTTTGTGCAGTTCTCTTGATTCAGGGATGCTTACAACAATATTTTGCCTCTCCTTCTGAGCATAATGTTCTTTCCATCGTCTGGGGAGTAGGGACCAAAGTATTTCAAGCCTTTTGAAAGGAAGGTCCTGGAGAATCTATTATTGAAGTGTGAGAGCCCAATTTCTCCCTGAAACATTCACTTAGTCATTCTCTGATTCTTCTCTACCCTGCATTCTTCCCCCACCCCATCCACCTTGAGTCTCCCAGACTCAGATTCCCAGCTTTGTATCTGGAAACTGTTGCCAGCATAGGCTGTTAAGAAAGTCCATTCTTGGGGGCAGAGCCAAGATGATGGAATAGAAAGAAGCACATACTCTAGCTCTTCTCCATAGCCCATAAAATACCTGTAAAGAATGACTCTCAACAAATTCTAGAGCAGCAGAAGCCACAGAATGATGGTGTGGAGGTGATTTCCAGCCCAGGGTAACCGGGAAGGTTGATGGGAAAGGTCTGTTGCACCAGATGTAGAACAGACCACAGCCCCGCAAGGTGCCATGAGGAGCAGGACCAGAGCAGGCCTCAGTGGCAGAATCCTCAGCAGCAGTGGAGGTTCGCAGATCCCTCAACCCACAGAAACCAAAGGCAGATTCAAAAATCAGTGAGAGGGCTTTTTCACCGCCCTGACAAGGGAGCAGGGTCCTCCTCTAGCCCCAGTCCCAGGCAGCAGTCAGCCTCCATTGTTGGAGTCTCAGCTTAAAGCCCCTGGGGGAATTGAACAGCTGATCTGAATCTCAGTCATAAGCCAGGCCAGGGAGTATACTCCTCTCCCTTGATTGTACCACCTTGGAGGAACTGAGAGCTTACAGGTCCCCAGAGTATACCCTACTCTTGACAAAGGACCCAAAAGTCAAGTAACTGGTTGGGAAAATGTCCAAAAAAGGGAAAAAATAAGGCTATAGAAGGTTACTTTCTTGGTGAACAGGTATTCTCTCCCATCCTTTTGGATGAGGAAGAAGAATGTTTACCATCAGGGGAAGACATAAAAGTCAAGTCTTCTGTGTCCAAAACCTCCAAAACAAATATGTAATGGTCCCAGGCCATGGAAGAGCTCAAAAAGGATTTTGAAAATCAAGTAAGAGAGGTGAAGAAAAAATTGGGAAGAGAAATGAGAGAGATGCAAGAAAAGCATGAAAAGCAAGTCAACAGTTTGCTAAAGGAGACCCAAAAAATGCTGCAGAAAATAACACCTTTAAAAATAAGCTAACTCAATTGGCAAAAGAGGTCCAAAAAACTAATGAGGAGAAGAATGCTTTATAAAGCAGAATTAGCCAAATGGAAAAGGAGGTTCAAAAGTTCACTGAAGAAAATAGTTCTTTAAAAATTAGAATGGAACAGATGGAAGCTAATGACTTTATAAGAAACCAAGAAATTACAAAACAAAACCAAAGGAATGAAAAGGTGGAAGATAATGTGAAATATCTCATTGGAAAAACAACTGACCTGGAAAATAGATCCAGGAGAGACAATTTAAAAATTATGGAACTACCTGAAAGATCAAAAAAAGAGCCTAGACATCATCTTTCATGAAATTATCAAGGGAAACTGCCCTGATATTCTAGAACAGAGGGTAAAATAAATATTGAAAGAATCCACAGATCACCTCCTGAAAGAGATCCAAAAAGAGAAACTCCTAGGAATATTGTAGCCAAATTCCATAGTTCCCAGGTCAATGAGAAAATAATGCAAGCAGCTTGAAAGAAGCAATTCAAACATTGTGGAAATATAATCAGGATAACACAAGATCTAGCAGCTTCTACATTAAGGGATCAAAGGCCTTGGATATTGCAGAAGTCAAAGAAACAAGGATTAAAACCAAGAATCACCTACCCAGCAAAACTGAATATAATACTTCAGGGGAAAAAGTGGTCATTCAATGAAATAGAGGACTTTCAAGCATTTTTGAGGAAAAAAAAAACAGAGCTGAAAAGAAAATTTGATTTTCAAACACAAGAATCAAGAGAGGCATGAAAAGGTAAACAGGAAAGAGAAATCACAAGGGATTCACTAAAGTTGAACATGGAAAGATAATATTTGTAACTCTTGAAACTTTTCTTAGTATTTGGGTAGTTGGAGGGATTATACATACATACATACATACACACGCACACACACATATATAGAGAGAGACAGAGAGCACAGGGTGAGTTGAATAGGAAGGGATTATATCTAAAAAAATAAAATTAAGGGGTGAGAGAGGAATATATTGGGAAGAGAAAGGGAGAAATGGAATAGGGCAAATTATCTCTCATAGAAGAGTCAAGAAAAAGCTTTTCTAATGGAGGGGAAAAGGGAGGAGGTGAGAGGGAGAAAGTGAAGCTTACTCTCATTACATTTGACTCAAAGAAGGAATAACATGCACACTTAATTTGGTATGAAAATCTGTCTTACACTACAGGAAAGTAGGGGACAAGGGAATAAGCAGGGTAGAGGGGATGATGGAAGGGAGTGCAAATGGGAGGAGGAGCAGTTAGAAGTAAACCCTCTTGGGGATTGAAAAGTTCAGAAGAGAAAATAGAAGAAATGGGGGCAGGATAGGATGGAGGGAAATATAGTTAGTCTTACACAACAAGACTATTATGGAAGTCATTTGCAAAACTATACATATGTAGCCTATATTGAATTGCTTGCCTTCTCAGTGGGGATGGGTGGGGAGGGAGGAAGGAAGAGAAGTTGGAACTCTAAGTTTTAAGAATAAATGTTGAGAATTGTTTTTGCATACAACTAGGAAATAAGAAATACACGTAATGGGGTATAGAAATTTATCTTGCCCTACAGGACAAGAGAGAAGATGGGGATAGGGGAAGGGAGGGATGTTAGAGGGGAGGGCACATTGGTGGAAGGGGTAATCAGAATGCAAGGCATTTTGGGGTGGAGGGAGGGGAGAGATGGGGAGAAGATTTGGAACTCAAAATTTTGTGGAAATGAATGTTGAAAACTTAAATAAATTTTAAAAAAAGAAAGTCCATTCTTATAAAGCAGAGCCGATAGAGCAAGGGTGGGGAACCTGTGGCCTTGAGGCCATGTGTGGCCTTCTAAATCCTTAAAGGTAGCCTTTTGACTGAATCCAAATTTTATAGAACAAATCTTTTATGTATAGAATATATATGAACAAACCCATAGGTTCTGTACCTCTACAATAGGGGATATTGAATATTGGGAGCACCAGGTCACTGTTGGCCTTCAGACATTCCCTCCTTTCCTCCCAGTGGAAGAAGACCTGAGATCTGAGGATACTCAGACTCTTTCTCCATTTGCTTTCCCCTGGTTAATGTTCACAGATCACTCCTAGTGGGCAGCCTGAGTCCTGAAGTAAGGCATAGCAATACCCAGTTCCTGTAGTCTATGTTTGCCATCTAAAGATGAAGTGATCTTCAAACTGCATTCCATAAAGATATATTCAGTGTCTACTTTGCATTAGGCTCTGATGAAAAGACAAAGATGAAAAAAAAACCTGTAGTCTTGGCTCTCACAGAGCTTTAATCTAAAGTGAGGGGGAAAATACAATAGATACTTAAATATAATACAAACCAGAATGTAATGGGGCAAAGCAATCTGGGAAAATTCGAGGAGGGGTAACATTTAGTTAGAAGGATCAGAGAAACCTTCCTGGAAGAAATGGTACCAGAGCCAGGCCTTAGTGAAAAAGAAGGCTTGCAATAGTTAGAGAGGAAGATGGAATATGTTCTAGCAAAGGGATAAGAAAGGAAGGAAGGAAAAAAAGAAGCATCTATTAAGCAACCTACTATGTGCCAGGCACTGTGCTAAGCACTTTATAAATATCTCATTTGATCCTCACAACAACCCTTGTCAGTGGGTGCTATTGTGATCCCCTGTTTTACAGTTAAAGAAAGTGAAGCAGACAGAGGTTAGGTAACTTACCCAGGGTTATACAACTAGTGAGTGACTGAGGCTGAATTTGAAGCCAGGTCTTCCTGACTCCAGACCCCACCTGCTATCCATTGTGTTACCTGCCTACCTCAGTTGCAAGCTAAGAACCACTAGACTAATTTGATGTAGAGGGCCTAAAAATAATTTGGAACCAGATCACAGAGGGCCTTAACTACAGTTTCTGTGCCTCTGGCTGTCAACCTTGAGGACGGGGTGTTCAATCATGTGCCTCTAGGTATGAGAAAAGGGTCTGAATCTTCCAATTCTAATGGAAATTGTGGTTGTCTTGGGTGATTGTCTTTCTCATAGGATCTGGTCAGGGCAGGGAGAAGTTATATTATAAGGGGAAAGACATGGCAAGTTTAGTAAGCCATTTGTCTGGTTGCTGAGGTAGGCATAGGAAGAGAAATAAAAACCAGTCCTAAGTGCTCTGGCTTCCTCTGCCATCTGGAGAGAAACAGTGGGTGGAAGCTAGAGAGAGGAAGATTTCATCTTAATAGAAAGACTTCCTAACAGAACTGTCATTGGAGACAGAATCATAGAATCACAGAATCTTACTTAGAGTTGGGAAAGACTTCACAGACTTTGTGGTTTAACCCATACCAGAACAAGAATCCTTCTACAAAGTACCAGATAAGAGTCACCTGTTCTTTGCCCAAAGGGCTCTGTGGGTGGGGGTGGAGGAGAGGGACCCAACTCTCTTCTAAGACAATTCATTCTGCTTTTGAAAACTGTCGATTGTTGGCAAGTTCTTCTTTACATTAGGCCTCAGTCCTCCTCTATACCATCTTCTACCCTTTCGGTTTTCAGTTCTGCCCATTGAGAACTACCAGAATATGTGTCACCCTTTCTCCATCATTTTGTCCAGTTGTCTCGTCTTGCAGATGAAGAAACGAAGGCCCAGAGAAATTAAGGGACTTGCCTTTAAGAGTTGTTGTTCATTACTGTCAGAGTTGGGACAAGAAACTAGATCTCTTGATGCCAAGGACAGTGAGTAGTCTACACCTGGTACACAGGAGAGCAGATGGGCAGTGGGTTCTCCATCACTGTAGGTCTTCAGGAAGAGGCTAAATAATCACATCCGTCATGTTCTTCCTCATCAGGTGAGGCTTGGACTAGACGACTTCCTAGGTCACCTTCCAGCTCTGAGAGTCTGGGACCACCCAACTCAACCACCTGACTGCATGAGTCTGGAGAAAATTTTCAAAAGCAATCCAGCATGCCAACCTCAGTCATACCTTTTTTTAAAGCTTAAAATTTTGCTAAGACCTTTCTTTAGAACACTGTATATACCCAGTAAATAAAGGTTATAGGGGCAATAGTATCTGGGGGAATAGGGAAGGATTAATGTGATTCTTGAGCTGAGCTTTGAAGGAAGCTAAGGATTCCAAGAAGTAAAATAGAGAATGCATTCCAGGGGCAGAGAACGCAGCCTGGAGATGGTGCAGAGATGGGAGATGGGGTGTCATGGGTGAAAAACAGCAGAATTGTCAGTTTGGTGGAATTATTGTGGACATGAGGAGGAATAATATACAATAAGCCTGAAAAGGTACATTGGAGTTAAATTGTTATAAGCAAAATGGAATAGTTTGTATCTGTATTAGAAGGTGGAATGTAAGTGCTGTAAGAAAAGTGTCTTCTTTGAAAGCAAAATAGAAGAGTTTGCATCTAAGCTAGAAAGTGAAATGTAGTAAGTTCCGTAAGAAAAAGGTGCCTGAAATTCGTCTTTTTTTGCTGCCAGTCCTTTCTAGGTCTTGAATGTGGTTTTTATTTATTCCTACTCTCTGCCACCAAACCAAACAAAGAAGAAAAAAAAAGAAAGAAATTCCCAAAGGAAACCATTTTCTCTAGAATGAAACATCAAACCAACTTTGGTTGAGGGATTGACAGCATTGCAGAATAAGCAGGCTCACATCTAAATGGGGAAGCTTAAGTTTCCTTGCCTTCATATATCCTTGCGGTAAAGCCCATGCAGTACAGTGGAAAGAGCCCTGAGTTCAGAGCTAGAGAACTCTGGTTCAAATTGAATCTCAGTGACTTACCACCCATGTCACCTTCAGCAAGTTAGTTAGACTCTCTCTGCCTCAGTTTCCTCAACTATTAAAAAGAAGATGGGAAGTGACCTCTAAGGACCCCTCCAATTCTAAATTGATGATCATTCTCTGAGCCTGAAAGGTCATTGGCAGAGAGCATCTCCGTGTTTTTGCCATCTTTGTTTCAAGATTGAATCTCTGGTTAAATGTCTGGGGGAGAGGGGAGAGGGAAGGTAGAGAGGGGTTCTTTCTCATTTTCTGGAGATTTGCAAGCAGCTTGTCTCTTAATTGATTGTGTTGGATTTTTTTTAAATTGGAAGTACTCCCAGAAGCAAAGGGGCTGAGATGAGCAAAATAAATAAGGAATAAACAGGCTAAAAGTGTGGAAGAACCAGGAAGCAAGACTGACTAGGAGTGGAAAATGAAACTGTCTCAGAGATGACTGGCAGCAAAATTGAGGCAATGCTCTCTGTCTCTTCTTGCCTAAGCTTAATGAGATGGAAAATGGAGCCACAGAAATGAGGAGGAACAGAGCTACACTCCCCATGTTTTGTTTTCTACTTTGGTTATGTCAAAGTGTTCATTGCATAGTTAAAATGAGCTCTCTTCTCTCTTTAGATGGGATGCGTTTGGTTCAGAGTGTCTCCTTCCATCTCCAGCAGGTACCCAAGGACTGAAGCAGAAATCTTAGCATACTTGTCATGTGATCATTGCCTTTGATTTTTGGTTCATTTAAGTTTGCTGAATGCTCAGTCAGGGAGAAAAGGGACCTTTTTTAGGGGGACATGAGGAACCCACTTTGAGAAGTGGATTTGCTAAATGCTACTGAATCAGTAGTTCTGAACAAAGAACGACATCTAGGAAGCTAAGACTCCTTTCCTTTCTCTGCCAAAGGGGATCTTCCCCCAGTCTCACTGAGTCTCCATGACTTGTTTCAACAAGCAGGGATGCCAGAAGCTGTCTTGGGTCCCTCAGAAAACCAGAGGATGTTCAAAGATTGGCTCAGAGCTTTGGGTGCCTGCAGAAAAACACTCGCCCACAAACTCCATGTGTTTTCATTATTACTGTTATTAACACTAACAGCATCACCATTGAGCTCAGCCCTAGCTCCAAAATAGCCAAGCAAGGACCACACGGGGAGGAAGGTTATCATCCACGGGAGAATATCATCTGTTGAAGATCTCCTATTTTTGTCTTACTGTGTATTTGGGAGGCTTCATGGAGTGTCTTAAGTGTGCAACTTGTAAAAAAAAAAATCTTAACAGCCCATTTAGAAATGACCATTCCCCATTTGATGGGCACTATCTTTAGTTCCCAGTTCTTTGCCCATTACAAAAGGAGCTGCCAGGAATATTTTTGTACATATGATTCCTTTTGTTCTTTCTTTAATCCCTTTGGTGTATAGGTATGGTAAGGTATTTCTAGGTCAAAGATTATACACAGTTAAGTGAATTTTGAGGGTGTGCCTCCAAATTGCTTTTCAGAATGGCCAGACCAATTCACAGCTCCATCAGCAATGCATTCATGTACTTATTTTCCCATAGCTCCTCCAACATTTTCCTTTTTCCCTTTTTTTTGGTCAACTTTGACAATCTGCTGGGTGTGAGGTAGAACCTGAGTTGTTTTAATTTGTGTTTCTCTCAACATTGTAAAAACAACTTTGAGTTACTTAAGAAACCTGATCAGTACCATAATGAACTATGATCCCAGAGGACTGGTGATGATCTATGAGGCCCATCTCCTGAAAGAGAGGAGATGGATTCAAGATGCAGACTGAGGTGCAGATACCCGGACGTGACCAATGGGGGAAGTTGTTTCTCTTTACTATGAATATTTGTTCTAAGGGTATTGATTTTCTTTGTAAAATGATAATAATAGCTAGAATTTTTATAGAATTTTAAGGTTTGCAAAGTACTTAGCAAATATCTTCTAATTTTATCCTCACAACAACCTTAGACTGGGAAGTAGGTGCTGTTGTTATCCTGTTTTCCTCAGATGAGGAAGGTGAGGGTGAGAAAGTTGAAGTGACTTGGTGGGGGCCACACAGCCAGTTAAATGTCCTGAGTAGGATTTAAACTCAGGATTTCCTGACCCCATGTCCCACTGTACCACCTATCTTCATAGCTTCAGGTGGCAGTATGAAGTGGGAGGAAAAGAAAATAAACCTGTTAATTGAAAAAAAGGACCCTTCATTCTCTCCTTTCTCTCCCCCTCCAACTTCCACATCATTAAAAAAAATCAGCCTCATCCCCTGAGCAGCAACAGTAGCCACCACAAACTTCAGCATAAAACAGAGTGCTTTTCCCTCCCCTTGGTAATTTCAGGGGAATTTCTTGTTCCTAATCAGAGGTCCTTTTCATGTAGACTTTCTTCTCAGCTACCTTTCCAAGTTCCTTAACTTTCAAATAGCCCATCTATAAGTATCAGAGCTGGAATGGATCTTAGAGATTGTCTAGTTCAAATTCCTTCCTTCTACAAATGAATAAACTGACGTGCAGAGAAGCTAAGTGATTTGCCCAAAGTTCCAGAGGTAACACGTTAGCAACAGCATTGGATCTCGAGTCCATATCTTCTGACTCAGAGTTCAATGATCTTAGATCATAAGGCACTAGGGTCTGGAAGAGACTTTCAGAGATCATGCAGTCTACTCTCCTGCCTACAGGACCATAGCTAAACATTCTAAACAAAAGACTTGTTTGTTCTTTTAAAATATCTAATATATAAAAGAGTGCTTAGCTTCCCTCGGTCAATCACCAAGTATTTATTAATCATTGGCTGTGTTCCAGGCACTGTGCTAGGCATTAAGAAAAAGACAGAACAGTTTCTGCTCTCAATGAGCTTATATTCTATGTGTGTATGAGCCCCCATTCTATTTATTAAACAACTCTTCCATTCAGAAAATTTGTTAACATCACACTTAGAGCTCTTGCACTTTAGTTTAAACCTATTTTCTCTAGCTTCAACCTAAGTAGAGATGTGATGGCCCATTGATTGAAAGATATGGTGGTCTATTGATTGAGAGATGTGGTGAGTAAATGAGGAATAAGTAAATGAGACTTGGAACCAGCACACTTGAATTCTAATCATGGCTCCAGCAACTTAGTAGTTGAGTAACCTTGAGCAAGTCACTTACCTCTCCGAGTCTTAGGTTTCCTCATTTACAAAATAAAGATAAAAATGTTGATACTATTTTACAGGATTGTTATAAGAAATGAACTTTGTATACCCTAAAGTGCTGTTTAAATGTGATTATTATGTTAAAATGTTACTAAATTTTCTTTTGACCTTTTCTTCATGATACTGAATGATCCTCATACTTTTAGTCTTTATTCAGAGGTTGTATTTTTCAATCTGTAGTGACCTTTAAAGAGGGAGGAAGGGAGGGAGGGAGAGAGAGAGAGAGAGAGGGAGAGAGAGAGAGAGAAAGAGAGAGAGAGAGAGAGAGAGACAGAGACAGAGACAGAGAGAGACAGAGAGACAGAGAGACAGAGAGACTGAGAGAGAGAGAGGAGAGAGAGAGAGAGATCAGATTTCCAAAAACACAGGTCTAATTCCTCTGCTCAAGGAGTTTCAAGAACTCCTAATACTTCTGGGATAAAATATAAATTCTTCTCTTTGACATTCCAAGTCCTTTACAGTCTGACTCTTACCTGTCTTTTCAAATAGATTTCATGCTATTTCCCTCACTTACTCTACATTCTACCCCTAATGACCCACTTGCTGTTCCTTGTTCTAACCAAGACCTTAATATGTCTTGTTCCATGCTCCCCAACCTAGGTTAAAAACTTACCTTGGTAGAATAGTCAACCTTTTTCTAAATACCTTCTCACCTTAAAGTAGCACTTTATTTAGCTTGTCTTCCTTTGAGAGATTTGGGGAAAAGGAAAAGAGTCACTGCTGGTGAAGCTAGATCTGGATTTTTTTTTTTTTAACAAATCTACTGAGAGGCACTGTGGATGACATCTGATAAGATGGCAGAGGCACAGGTTCTGGTGAAATGCAGCTCCTTCTGCCAGTATCTCAAAAACATTAAGAAATGTTACAATCAGAACAAAAGATCAATAGCTAAAAGAGAAAAATGAAAATAACTCCTGAAAGGTAATCTCTGTGAGAAATGAAAGCCAATATCAAAGCGCTTCACTATTGGGCGCACTATTCCCCCTGTCCTCTCTTTGCCTTCACCCTCAGCTGAAGGCTGAGTGCTCTGCATAGCTGCAGTTAGCCTTTTCCTTGACTGCTCTCCACCTTGGATCTGAAGCCTTGCTGGAGTCTAAGGCTTCAAAGTGAAAGTTGTAGAGGAGAGAGAAGTTTGGAAGTAATAGGAGGGGTGAATCTTTGCTATTCATCCACAGTGGAGTTGCCCCATCTTAGTAATTCAATTAGAATCAGAAAAATCAATCCATAGAGAAAATAAAAAAAAATAAGTGAAGTAACTGAGGTAATGAGCAAGCATAGGAAGACTCTTAATACAATAAATAAAGACATTCTCTAGATTAACAGAATACCAGGATAAAACTGCAAAGGAAGAGAATGATCACGCAATAACTAAAACTGAAGCCTAGAGAAGAGAACTAATTGGCTAAAAGGACTCTGAGAGCAGTTGAAAGACATACTAAAATTAAGGAAGGAAGTGATCAAGAGTAAAGTTAGAACTCTTGATTTAAAAAAAAGCCTTGAAAAGAAAATCAACAGCTTAGAAAAGCCTGAAAAAATCTTTGCAAGGTAAAGGATATCTTGATAAAAAAAAAAAAAAACAAAGGAATCAATTCAAAAATTCAGTGATAAAACTAGAGCTATTACATCAAAGTTAAGAGACAGCAAAATTTGAAGAACATACAAGGTTTCTATAATGCTATCAACAAATGACCTGGGAAGATAGAGTACAGGAAGATAATTTAAGTTTCTTTGGGATGACAGAATATCATGAGAAAACAAAAACTTGAATACTTCTATTTCGAATGAATCTTCAAAGAAAATTGTCTATAAGTATTGGGACCAGAGGATAAAATGAAGGTAGATAGATCACACAGATCATCATCATCATCAGAAACCCCAAATTTAACATGCCCAGAAAGATGATTGCCAAACTGTAGAGCTTTCAAGCTGCAGAAAAAATAGTGCAAATGTCCATACCTAGAAGAGACAGTTATTATGCCTAGGAACTTTGGTCAGAATTACAGAAGATTGTATATCTAATATAATAAAGCAAAAGAAGTATTAGTATAGAATATTGAAAAGAGGGGGAGGGAGAGACAGTCCTATATCCAAGAAAAACTTATCCTGAAAAGCTAAGCATTCAATTCAAGAAACATCTACTAAGTGTCTGCTATGGACTATAAGGGCCTATATTAAGTAATGAGTAAAGAATTGTCCATGGGGCCAGAAAGACCTGGGTTTAGGTATTCCCTCTGACATATACTGGGTGAATGACACTGGGAAAGATGTTTAACCTCTCAGTGGATGAGACAGCTCTCTAAAAGCATCAGTTACAGTGAAGGCACAGGGAGTGCTTTACTGGGAGTTCCTTATACCAATCAAGTCACTGGTGTGGTTCCTATACCTATTCCTACTATGTACCAGGCACTGTGGGACCTTGTAATAGAAAGGCAAAAATAAAATAATTCCTGCCTTCAAAGAGCTTATACTCTATTGGAGGGGAGAACCACACAGAGAAAGTAAAATACAAACATATGCCAAGTATTTTCCAGGGAAACGGCACAGGTTTAATATGAAGGGCAGTTTACTAATTATAGAATAGAAATTCCAGAGGGTAAAATGGAAAGTGAGGATAGGATATGATAGGGTCATGGTACGGAAGGGGCTGACAAAGAGGTTTCAGGGAGTAGGAAAGTAGCCAGCAAAGAGAATTTTGGAGTAGTCACTCTATGACTGGGAAACGAAAGGACCCTGAGTAGGACCATAGGACAGTATTGACAATCAATTCCTCAACAAGGTGGGAGTGGAGAATAGGGAGCCATATGGAAACAGCAGCAGGACAGATGATTCTGCATGATAGTTAAGGCAAGAGTTAGTGAAGTCCTTGGGCTTGTCTGGCTAGGGTGTGTGTGTGTGTGTGTGTGTGTGTGTGTGTGTGTGTGTGTGTGTGTGTGTGTGTGTGTGTGTGTGTGTGTGTGTGTGTGTGTGTGTGTTTTCAGTCCTCAGCCCAATCAGCTCTGTCCCATTATTTACTCCAATTTTGAGCAGATCATCTTTTCCAAGTTGGTCAGGGACAGGAACATAGGAGTATACTTAGTGCTTAGATTAGTGGTAGTATGTAGGAGAAAAGATAGAAGGGTCATTGTTACATTTCCAGACCTTCTTGATAGTGAAGGCAGAATCTGTCAAGGCTGAGGGAGAGAGAAAAGAGGACTTTAAGCAGAATTACTGACATCTGCATGTTCCTTTTGAGAAAACCAGAGCTGGTCAAAAATCTATAAAAGGCAAATGTGGTAGAAAAAAGATATCTTGAAGTGTAAACCCATTTGAACAACTTGAAAGGGTCAAGTGATGATACAAAGTATCACAAAGTGCTTCCATCCTGAAAATCATAGAACTGAATATTTAATCACAGAATCTCTACAAGACAATGAAGGAACAAAGAAAGACATGATCAGGGCTTGGGTGTTCAGACACAGAAAGGTCATTAAAAAGATCCCTAGAGCTGAGGTTCTTAGGGACTTGTGTGTGGAAATCATGGCTCTGTTTATTTATTTGTTGAATGAATGTAAGTCAATTCTCAAATTTCAGTTTCCATCTGTAAAATGGGAATAGTATTATTTGTTCTACTCTTCTCATAGAGCTGCTCTGAAGGAAGTACTTTGGGCATCTTAAATTGCTATTTAAATATCAACTATTTGCTCCTCCAATAGCCCCAGGCTCTAATAAGAGTGCCTATCTCCCTACCCCAATCCCTGATCAACTACTTTATCTCCATAAGCCAAACATTTAAACTTGAGCAAGTACACCTGCTTAGTGTTTGATTTATCATCCAACCTTTGGTGACTGATTTCTTGTCTCATAAAATATTAAATACATCCATATTTTGAATATAACATTTTGATATGTTTTCACACCTCATTTGCTACCAGAATCAAGGACGCCTCACATTTTTTCATGGCAAAAGGCCCAGATTTGTCATGTTCCTGTATTTTATTATATTTCCTTTCATCCTCCTGTCCTCTGTAGCCTCTCAAACCTGCACCACATCCCTCTGTTTCACACTTGAGTAGCCACACTGATAGGCCACTTTGATTGGATTATTTCTGGGCCCAGGTAGAGATGACTCATCCATTATCCCTAGGGATGTATATTTATATAGCAATGTAAATATTTGAGGAAGGGCAAGTTCATTTTATTCCAGACATTTGTTTATCTGTCTTCAGACTGTATCCATATCAACCCTTGAGTAGCCACACTGATAGGCTACATTGACTGGATTATTTCCCTTTATAGAGCCCTGTGCTATGGCTAGGTTCTATATGGAAAACATCATAGATTTAGAGTTGGTAGTTCAACTGCTCAATTTATTGATGATTAAATTGAGGCATAGGGTGGGTGGGAAAGGGAAAAGTGACTTGGTCTATCAATAGCAAATTAGCAAAATAATTAGCAAAACCATCATTTGAACCCTAACTCCATGACATCAAATCCAGAGAACTTTCCACATCAGTAGAAGTTCTGTTCTGTGGCCATAGAATGCAGCTTAAATATGTTTCTAGGTGTCTTGAAGATGCCAAGAAGGTATATTTGGAATCTGGAGAGACTTCGGGGGGTGGAGCCAAGATGGTGGAGTAGAAAGACAGATTTGTAGAATCTCCCCCACATAGCCCATAAAATACTTGTATAAAATGCCTCTAAACAAATTCTAGAGCAGTAGAAGCCACAAAACAACAGGGTGAAGGAGATTTCCAATCCAGGACAGCCTGGAAGGCTGACAGGAAGGGTCTATCACACCAGGCATGGAGCAGAACGTAGCCTAGTGTGGGCCGCATGGAGTGGCAGGGACAGGACCTGGAACAGGTTTCAGGGAGCTACCAGCAGCAGCAGTTTCCAGATTGTTCAACCCACAAATGCCACAGATAGCTTCAAAGGTCAGTGGGAGGGCTTCTTCACCCAGGAGAGGGGAGCGCAGTCTGGACTGTTGGCAGCAGCCACTGCAGCAACAGCAGCATCCATTTTTGGAGCCCTCCACCTAGAGCCCCTGGAGGAATTGAGCAGCTGATCTGAATCTCAGCCCTGAGCATGGCCCTGGGGTGAGGAGGAGCACTGCTGTGGCCTGGCCCAGCTGGAGGTGGTTGTGGAGAGGGAATTCTACTCATAGATTATGGGCAGAAAAGGTTTTGGTTGCTCCCAGACCAGCTTACAGGCCAGGAGAGGAGTAAGCTCCTCTCCCTTGATTGTGCCACCCTGGATGAAATGAGAACTTCCAGATCCCCAGAGTATACCCTCCTTTTGACAAAGTACTCAAAGGTCAAGTAGCTGGCTGGGAAAATCCTCAAAAAAGGGAGAAAAAATAAGACTATAGAAGGCTACTTTCTTGGTGAACTGGTATTTTCTTCCATCCTTTTGGATGAGAAAGAACAATGCATACCATGAGAAGAAGTCAAAGCTTCTGTATCCAAAACATCCAAAATAAATATGCAATGGTCTCAGGCCATGGAAGAGTTCAAAAAGGATTTTGAAAATCAAGTAAGAGAAGTGGAGGAAAAATTGGGAAGAGAAATGAGAGTAATGCGAGACTTCAATTCAAATCCTGCCTCCATATCCACAAGCTATATGATAATGGACAAGTCACACAGCCTCTTTGAACCCCAGGATCCTTACCTTTGAAATGGGGACAACCTCTAGAGATCTACCTAACAAGATTAGCATGAGGATTAAAAGAGATGTCTGTTTCAAACCTTGAAACCTATAGTTGAGCTCCTTTTATTATTATCACTATATAAAAGTTTTATATCATGAAATCCCATTAGTCGGTCATTGTGTTCCTAGAGAACTGTGTAATTTGAAGCTGTATAATTAGAGACATTAAGTTTATGGAAGGTTGGTGGATGGGGACCTATGAATGAGAGGTGTCTTATTGCAGAAGGATATTTAAAGAAAAAAACATGTAATGGAATCAGATCCAGGAATGGCAGAACTAGAAGCATGTTTAGAGACCATCTAATCCAGGGATTCTTAACATTTTTGTGTCATGAACCCCTTGGGGAGTCTGATGATCTCTTCTCATAATAATGATTATAAATGTATATAATAAAATATATGCAGTTACAAAAGAAATAAATTATATTGAAATAAAGTTGTCCATGTATCTATAGATACCTACGGATATATAAAACATGAGCTTGTTTAATTTATATCTGCAGATATGTAGATAGATCTATCTATCTATCTACATATACAGGTAGGTCTACAGATGTAGATTAAATAATTTCATCTGTATCTATGTAGGCAACTTTATCTTGTTAAGAAGCAAAATTTTAATCAAAACTAACTCTTGAACCCTTGTCCAACTCCATTCTATTAGAAGAGGAAAATGAAGCATGAGAAATATAGGGAGTCACTTAAGTAGGGGTTAGTAGTACTTGAGTATGGATTAATTTAACTGATTGAACCATTTCCATCCATTGTCACCAGACTAAGAGCATGGCCCTTAGGGAATGAAGACAAGAGTTTCCAAGTATAAGGTACTGTCCAGGGTCCTTGGCATATCAGCTTGGTGATAGTTCGTAGGAGCATTTCAGGTCCACAGCCCTGAAAAAGAGCAGTAGAAAGCCTGAAGAAGGAATAGAGAGGAGCCAAACACAAAACAGCAATAACACAAGCATTGATTGTGTGCTATATACCATACTAGGCACTGTTTAGGCTATAAAACAGAAGGATTCAAGGGTCTTAAAATATAATGGAAGAGGGGAACAAGGCACATATATAAAGCTAATAATATATGATGAATCGATGTTGTGTATATTTTGTTCTAGCAATTGTTTAGATGAGTTGAAGTTTATTGCATGCTGGAATAGTCAGGGAAGTCTTCATGGGAAAGGTGAAAAAGGTGAACTTGTGCTTTGAACTAAAAGTAGCATTCAGGTGTGTGTTCATCCTTTGTTGCTGAAGACCATGCCATCAGAGAAACGATGACATGACTTGCACTTGACCTTGTTTTTGAGTGAGGGAGGGCTGTGCTGGTCACCAGCCTCACTTCCCCTCCAGAGCCATCTGAATCCAGTAACCAGATATTCATCAGGGTGACTGGAGATGACTCAGGATGAGGCAATTGGGGTTAAGTGACTTGCCCAAGGTCTCACAGCTAGTGAGTGTCAAGTGTCTAAGGTGAGATATGAACTCAGGTCCTCCTGATTCCTGCACTGGTCCTCTGTCCACTGCACCATCTAGCTGCCCAAGCATTCAGGTAGATGGAAACAGAAGGAATTACAGGTGGGGAAGGGATGATATATACGGAGGTTGTAGAAATAGGCATGTTCTAGTCATATTCAGGAGACAGTGAGGTGACTTGTGGAACTGGAGTAGAGTTTGTGTAGAAGAGAAATGGAGAATAAGGGTGAAAAGGAAGACTGAAGACAAATCTTAGGGGACTAAGAATGCCAGGCTAAGGAGTTTGAAGTTCTTCTTTTCATTGATGGGGAACCACTGAAGATTTCATAATAGTGAAGACAGTAACATATTGAGAGTGCCATTGGAACTACATAGAATTGGGTGAAGAGAGACTAGAGGCAGGGACACCTGTTAGAAAGCTATTTTGAAAGGTCAGATGTGAAGAGTCAGAGTGGGCTAGGGTGATGGCCATTGGTGTGGAAAGGGAGTGGTATACTTAAGAGACCTTATCAAGGAAGATTCAATAGGAATTAATCATTGATGGGAATGTGAAAGAGTTCTGCTAGACACAGCCTGAAATTTTTTTCCAGTTTAGGAACATTGCAAACTCACATGCATGTGGGTAAGAAGCATCTTCATGTATTCTGTCTCACATTTTTCTTTAGACTCTGTATTTCTTTGTATTTTGCATTTATTGAGGTACAACAGGTTCATACTGCTGGGTTACATGTAGAATTTCTGAGATAGAAAGGATCAGTATTGTGCTAGTAAATGTTTAAATGTGCTTGGGGAAAAAGTATTCATGACACACTTAGAAGTTTATTCTGTATTATTAGCATTTTCTCCATCGCTTTCTTAAGTCCAGAAATCAATACAATAGTAAATCAAGCTCTACTTTGTAGCACTTGCTGATTTCCCAGGTATACATGCTTACGCTATACACAATAGACTCTTCTGAGACTTTGACAGCTATTTTCAGTGCGCTCCTCCAAGTTCATTTGTAGTCCCACCCCAATCTGAACAAAAATGCCTCTTACAGTACTCAGCAAGTGGTCACATAGCCTCTACTTGAAAACCTTTAGGAAAAGGAAACTCAATACCATCAAACTAAAGGATACCCTATCTGCCTTCTAGTAATGTATCTGCTGAACACAGCTTGTGGAAAAGGCAGCTGAAGCTAGCACTGGATATGTGATTTGATTTGCCCAAACTGTCACATGCTCCACTTTTATTTTCCATTTTATGTTTCTGGAAGTCTTCGCCTCTGTCCCTCAGGGGCCTTGTACTTCTTTTAAGGGACATCTCTTCCAAAGTGAATCAGCATGGTTCTTTGTTGGCAGACCCTCTGCCATGGTGGCCTCTGGACAAGAAACTAAATGCTAACCACCTTTTCACTTTTTCTTTTCTAATTCGGGGGTCTGTCTATAACTCTCTGGAAAGGCTCTTATTGAATGTGATTTCCCAAAATACAATAGCAAATCGATTTTTCAGCCACTAGTTCCTGTAGCAAATCCCAAGTGAAGCTGGAATACCATCATTGTAAGCAAATGGCATTTTAATTGTGTGTCATATCTAATGAACCTGAGTTCTTGAGTCACATGGAATAGAAAAGGATCTCAGAGGATGGATCATCCACTGAGTAAGGCTACCTGTGGCCTGAGTGTGCTCCTTCTATACCACCTTTGTGATGACTACAACATGGACTCAGTTTCTTCCTCTCTGTCCATCTCAAGGGTATAGAGATTTGGGCTGCAGTCAGGGTGAAGGGAAAGAGTTTGAAGGGACCAGAGAAGATTTAAGAGAGCTAGCTTTCAATTTCTGGAAGGCTTTCATGTCTGAGAGAGATTATATTTGTTCTAATTTTAAAATGAAATTGAATATTATGTACTTGTATTGACCAAGTTTGACCCTGGAGAAGAGCAGAGAAAATGTATGTACCTCCCTTCTTTCTAGAGGTGGGGTCCTTTGGGTGTGGAATATTTCATATACTGGTACTCTTGGTTGCTCTGTTGGCTGGTTTTTGCAAAACTATTTTTTCTCCTTTTAAAAAAGTTCTTTGTTACAAGAGATGGCTTTCTGAGTAGAGGAGGGGGAAGGGATATATTCAGAAATTAAGGTGATGTAAAAACAAGATACCAGTGGGAAAAAAATGGTATTCAGCCTGTGATTTCCCTCCTCCCTCTCCTCCCTTCCCACCCACCCCTTCTCCTCATTCCCTCCCTTTTCCTTTATCTGTCTTTAATCTCTGCCCCTCTCTTTTCTCACCTACTATTCAAAACTCTCTGTTCTCCCCCTACCTGTTCCCACATCTTTCCATTCTAATTTGTCTCCATTTTCTCTTCCCTCTCTCCCTCCTGTTCTTCCTCTCTTGGCATGGATTGGGATTTATAAGTACCCTGGCCACGTTGAAACAGCAGAAAAGGATCTCCCAGTCACTGCCATGAGCAGAGACCTCTGGACTATCTTTTATGAGCCCTGTGCCTTTGCCCCTGAGCTGGGCTGAGTGAAGAGCTACCTTCCTCCCCTCCCCCAGAACAGCCAAGTAATTGAAGAAAACATGAATGTTAATGATGCATTTAGCATTTGGAAGTTAGAGGGGTGATTAATATGTTGTAAGTTGTATATTAACACCTTCACGATGGCATAATGAAGACAAAATATACACTTGGAGACGAGATTGTTTATTCTTGTGTGCCCTATTTCTGTTTTCCATACCCCTAAGCCCCAGGAAACAAGATGTTCAGGTCTGGAGGGGTTAGTGTTTCAGCATCAGCATGTGCTGAGTGATCTTTCTCACCTGTCTGAGGTCTCAGTGTAATGCTAAAATCCTCCATCTCTCTCACCTGGTCTAGAGGCCCTGTCTAGAGAAGACTTGGAATGCTATTGGACTCCAGTGCCTTGGGGGTCCATTCTAAGCCAGGACACTGGCACAGTGTGTGAGGCTGGAGCAGGCTTGGTCAGGAGGTAGTGTGAGAAACATAGGGCAATAGGGTCCTTTCCTGATGTCCTGTTTGCAATTTTCCTGTTAGAGTGAGATAGGGCACAGTGACAGGATGGAATCTCTGGGAATTCTGCCTAAATGGTCTATCCTCTTGGGGATTTGCCCAATTTGCTCTCTGGAGGTCATTTTAACCTGGTGAGTAGGAAACACTGGGAGCTCCAAGCGTGACTGACAGAACAAAGCAATTTAAATCCCAGGTACAAAGCCAGAGAATGGAAACATTGGAAGGGAATGCTGGAACACAGGATGTGGGAACACTGATGCTTTAGAGGTCACTTCATTAACTCTTTCATCTGAGAGATGAGCAAACTGAGGCCTATAGAAAAGAAATGACTTATCTGACTGAGGTCACCCAGTGACTGAGTGATGTTGCCAGCCCTAGAACCTTTGGGTTAGAGCTGGTGGTGATCCAGTTCATTTGGGGCAGCTAGGTGTTGTAGTAATTAGAGTGTTGGGTCTGGAGTTAGGAAGACTGAAGTTCAAATTTGGACTCAGACACTTGCTAACTATGTGACCTTGGGCAAGTCACTTAGCCTTTGTCTGACTCAGTTTCTACAACTGGAAAATGGGAATAAAAATAGCAGCTACCTCAAAAGATTGTTGTGAAACTCCACTGAGATGTTTGTAAAGCATTTAGCACAATGCCTGGCACAAAAGTGAGGAGGTACTATAGCACATAGTTGTTGTTCAGTCACTTCAGTCTTTCTGACTCTTCATGACCCCATTTGAGATTTTCTTGGCAGAGATACTGGAGTGATTTGTCATTTCCTTCTCCACCTTGTTTTACAGATGAGGAGACTAAGGTGAACAGGGTGAAATGACTTGCCCAGGGTTACACAACTAGCCAGTGTTTAAGGTCGGATTTGAACTCAGGTCTTCATGATTTCAGGTATGGTGATCTATTCATTGTATCACCTAGCTGTCCCTATAGCACATAGCACATGGTAGGTGCTATATAAATATTTATTCCCTTCTCTTTCTCCCTTCCCATTTGGGAGTGAGTTACTCTTTCTCTGCCTCCCTGGTGGCTCCCTAAGCATAAAGATTGTATTGCTTGGCTGCTAGTGTTCCTCCCAAGTGCTCAAAAACACTGTCATACTCAGTGTTATGGCAGTAATGGGTCAAGTAATAGAACACAGAAAAGATTCAAAGAGTCTTATAGGTCATAGATACAGTCCTTGAAAGGGTCTGCTAGTGTTTCTTTCTTCCTTGGTTAGTCAGCACCTTACATAATTCAGTCCTTGTGAACACAAACTGTTGATTGGAAGGAAAGGGACCAGGCAAAAAATGGTGAATGAATCAGCCTACAATGTCTCTAGTACTTAAAAAACAAACTCTAAGCATGTGTCTGTTGGTATTGAGTATGTAGCATCAAGGGCAATTAGGTGACACAGAGGATAGAACTCCAGGCCTGGACTCCAGAAGACCTGAGTTCAAATTTGGCCTCAGATACTTGCTGGCTGTATGACCCTGGACAAGTCACTTAACTTTGTCTCAGTTTCCTCATATGTAAAATGAGCTGGAGAAGGAAAGGGCAAACCACTCCAGTATCTTTGCCAGGAAAACTCCAAAAGGGGTCATGAAGAATTGGACATACCTGAAAATGACTGAACACCACCACCACATGTAGCAGCACTAAAAAGTCTCCAATCCCTTCATTTTATTTAAAATTTTTAAAAGTAATTTTATTTTAATTAAAGTAATTTAAAGTAAATTAAAGTAATTTAATTTAATTAATATTCATCCTTCTTTCCCTCTCACACCCCTTCCATTGAAAAAATTAAAAGAAAACCTCAAAACAAATATGCATAGTAAGCAAAACAAATTCCTGCATTGTCCATGTTCAGAAATCCATCTCATTCTGCACCCTGAGTCTATCACCTCACTATCAGGAGATGGGCGGCATAGTTCATCATTGGTTCTCTGGAATCCTGGAATCACTCAGAGTCCTTAAGTTTTATAAAGTTGTCTTTACAATATTATTGTTATTGTGCAAAATATTCTTCTGGTTTTACTCATTTCATTCTGTATTGTTTCCTACAAGCCTTTCCAGATGTCTCTAAAAATCATCTCTTTTATAATTTCTTATGGCAGTTATTCCATGGCAGAATCTCTTATGGCATAATAATTCTATATATTCCATTATATTTACACAATACTATAATTCGTTTTACAACATTTACCATTAGTTTCTAGTTCTTTGCCACTTCAAAAGGAGCTGCTAAGATATTTTTCTTCCTATAAGCCTTTTTCTTCCTTCTTTGATCTGTTTGGCCACCCTTTCATTTTATAGCCTAGGAACTGAGAAACAGAAAAAGTCTCTTCTTTAGCATCACACAGGTAATACATAGCACAGCTTGATAAAACCCAGGTACTCAGTTTATTTGATCATGCTCTCTATATGTGCTTATTCAAGACCACACAGAGTCAGTCACAGAATCATGGGACTTCAGAGATGGTAGGGATCTTAATGGACATCTAGTACCACCTATAATGACAGTAATCTCCCTTATAATGTACTCAACACTTGGTCTTCCAGCTTCTACTAGACGACCTATAAGGAAGAAGAGCCCCCCTCTCCAGTATTGAGAAGTTTTTCCTGACATCAAGCTTAAATTGGCTTTTTTTTTCAAGTTTCACCCATTGCTTCTGGCTCTGCCTTTTGAGGTCACACAGAACAATTTTGGTTCACTTATTTTATAGCCCTTTAAATACTTGAAGACAACTATCACATCTTCCCGTGTCTTCTCCAGACTAGACATTTCCAGTGGCTTCTACAAATCCTGACATGTCATGGACCAAAGACCCTTCACCTTCCTGTTGTACTACTCTGGACACTTCAGTTTATCAATATCTTTCTTAAACTGTGGTGCCCAGAACTGAACATAATATTCTAGATAAAGTCTTAGGAAACAGTGCAGTAGGATTATCACCTCCTTGTTCCTGGAAGCGTTGCCTTTCTTGAGGTGCCCCAAGAGCTCAATGTTGTTCTTGCAGTCTATCAAAGCCTCCAGATAGTTTTCAGAATAATATATATAATAATATAACAATAACCACACCTCCACATCTTATACTTATGAAATTGATTTTTTGTGCCTACCTATAAAACTTTAC
Source organism: Notamacropus eugenii (assembly GCF_028372415.1). NCBI lineage: Eukaryota > Metazoa > Chordata > Mammalia > Diprotodontia > Macropodidae > Notamacropus > Notamacropus eugenii. The sequence continues at coordinate 277,562,436 of NC_092876.1, read as the reverse complement.
GTTTATCTGTGTTGAATTTTATCTTATCAGATTCATCCAAATCTATCAAGATCCTCTTGGATCCTGACTTTTCTGTGTCATCTATCCCTCCTGGCTTTATGCACTCAGTATATCTGATGCATCTATACCATTATCCAACTCACTGATAAAAATATTAAATAACATTGGGCCAAGTCAGTTAATAAACGTATATTGAGTGCCTATTATGTGCCAGGCACTGTGCTAAGTGCTGGGGATACAAAGAAAGCAAAGGATAGTCTCTGCTTTCAAGGAACTCACAGTCTAATGGGAGAGACCACATGAAAATAACTATGTGCAAACAGGCTACCTACAGATTGAACTGGAGATAATCCAAAGAGGTAAGGCATTAGAATTAAGGGGGATCAGGAAAGGATTCCTGGAAAAGGTAGGATTTTGGCTGGAACCTTAAGGAAGCCGGAAAGCATAGATGAGGAGGAGAGAATTCAAGGCATGGGGGACAGCCAGTGAAAATGCTTAAAACCTGGAGGTGGAGTATCTTGTTTGAAAAACAGCAAGGGGACCGGAATAACTTGATTATAAAATGTGTGGAGGTGCATAAAGCATAAAAATACTGTAAAAGTAGGAAGGGGCTAGGTTATTAAAGGCCTTACATTCCAAACAAGATTTTTATATTTGATTCTGAAGGTGATAGGAAGCCACTGAATTTTAGTGAATTGGAGAGGTATAACTGGGAGGTGACATGGTTGGACCTGTCAGACTAATTTGACAGCTGAGTTGAGGATGGATTGGAGTAGAGAATGACTTTCCAAAAGGGAGAGCCACCAGTAGCCTATTGAAATAGTCCAGACATGAGGTAATGAGGGCCTACACCAGGGTGATGATAGTGTTAGGGTTGAAAAGGGAGCATATACCAGTGATTTTACAAAGTAAAATAGGCAGACCTTGGCAACAAATTAGATCTGAGGGATAAAACTGAGTGAAGAATTGACGATGACACCTAGGTTATGAGCTGGGGTGCCTATCACACCTGGGTTACTCCAGTGAAGACCTTATGCCATGTTGACTTTAAATGTTGTGTGGTCACTCAACCAGTTCTCAATCCATTGGATTGCATTATTGTCTAATTCATATCTCTCCATCTCCTCCACATGAGTAGTATGAAATACTAGCTGAAATCTAGGTAGACTATGTCCAAAGCATTCCCCTCATCTGCTAGTTTAGTAATTCTGTCAAAAAAGAAAATAGGATGTGCTCTGGAATGAACTATTCATGATAAAGCTATGCTGGTTCTTTGAAATGACTACTTTCCTTTGTATGTTGTTCGCCAATTCTTTTTAAATGACCTGTCCTAGAATTTTCCCAAGAATCAACTACAGACTCTCTCTCTCTTTCTCTCTTTCTTTCTCTCCTTTCTTTCTTTCCTCCTTCCTTCTTTCCTTCCTTCCTTCCTTCCTTCCTTCCTTCCTTCCTTCCTTCCTTCCTTCCTTCCTTCCTTCCTTCCTTCCTTCTTTCTTTCTATCTCATTCTGTGTCTCATCTCTCTTGTCTCTCAGACTCTCTCATTCTCTCTCATTCTCTCTCAATTTTCTTTCTCCTTCTCTCTCTCTCTCTCTCTCTCTCTCTCTCTCTCTCTCTCTCTCTCTCTCTCTCTCTCTCTCTCTCTCTCTCCTTCTTGAATCTTGTGGTTGCTCTCCCATTTTCTGTGACATTTTACTCATCATTGAAAGTAATTCAGCTAGCACGTCTGCCAGCCAGCTGGATCAGGTGACTTGAATTCATCGGCAGTCAACAGTCTCTACCTAGGTACTTTGTTACTATCTTCTTCCATGAATATCCCTGTTAGTCATTTTTCTTCTCTCATTTCCAGTATAAAAGTCATTCTCCATTGTAGAGAAAACAGAAACAAAATTAGAATTTTATAGTTTTGCCTTCTCTCTGTTGTCATTTATCATTGTTCTATATGAAGTGCAAGTAAAAATCCCATCTCTTTATTGACCCTCTTTTTTCCCCTCTCAATATTGCTAAGACAAAGAAACAAATAACCCAACCTATTCTTTGTTGTCCAAAGCTTCCCTCACCTGCCTCAGCTCATGCTTTAGTATTTTTGATGTGATTTTTTACAATATTGAGCCACATTCTTATATGTATTCTTTGTTATCTGGACTTACTTCCATATTCTAGACATTTCTTTTAGAGATCTAAGTTAGTTGGTGAGTTTCCTGTGCATCCACAATGGTATCTTCAGACAAATCTCATTTTTCTTCCTCATTGAAATTGTTTTCTTTTGTGTTTTCAGAATTTCATTCTTAGCTCACATTCCTCCTGGACTAATTTAACCTGAAGCATTTCAGTCTACAAGATACTACTTATCTTTCTTATGAAACTTTTGAAATATTCTCTAACCAAACAACATTGTGCCTGGATTTATTCTCCTCCATCACAAATTCTAGGAGAGAATAATCACTTTCCCCCAAAGTTTCTATCATTTTCACCCCAGCAACTAGTTATTCCATGTTAGCAAGAACCAAAACCAGAATGGAATTTCCCTTTGTTGGTTTCCCACATTTTTATGAAGGGTGAAATTATCATTGAGACAAGTCAAGACATTATTAGCTGCTTTGTTTTTGGCAGAGAAAGAGAGAAATCCAGCAGCTGCACATCACTACAATATCATGCCTCAGTTGAGTTGTTTTTTAGTCCTGTTTGACTCTTAATGACTCCACTGGGAATTTTCTTGGCAAAGATACTGGAGGGGTTTGTCATTTTCTTCTGCAGCTCATTTTAGGACTGAGGAAACTGAGGCAAACAGGGTTAAGTGACTTTTTCAGGATCACATAGCTAATTGTCTGTGGCTGGCTTTGACTTCAGGTCTTCTAGACTCCAGGTCTGGCCCTCTACTGACTATGCCACCTACCTGCTCTATGCCTTAATGTCAGCTCAAATCCCAGAGGAAGTATTCCTTCAGGATTTTGACTTACAGGAGTCTATCCTTTCTCTGAAGTCTTATTGAATTTAGAACAGTTCAGCTTTCAGTTACTTTTTAATTTTTCTTTCTGACTAGATTATTAGCTCTGTTGGATTGGAGCAGTTAAATGGAGTAGTGAATAGAGCTCTAGGCCTGGAGTCAAGAAGATCTGAGTTCAAATTCAGTTTCAAATACTTCCTATGTATGTGTCTCTCAACAAGTCACTTAACCTCTGTTTTTCTCAGTTTCTTCAATGGTAAAATGAGGAGAACAACAGCAATCTGTCAGGGTTGTTGAGAGGATCAAATGAGATAATATTTGTGAAACTCTTAGCACAGTGTCTGGGTCATGGTCGGTAGAAATGTTGATCTCCTTCTTTCTTGCCTCTGTGAGGACAGAGACCTTGCCACCTTTCTCCTGTGCCCTCCCTATAATGCTGGCACCACAGTTTGCTGGGCACATACTTTATCTCCTCATCTTTAATTGAGAAGGATGAACCAGATCATCCCTGAGTTCCCTCCCAGTTCTAAATCTGTGAACATATGACACTGGTTGGGAGTTAATAAATAATTATCGATTGTCTGATTAGCAAATTCATGAATTGGAATTCTACTTAGGTTTCTTTGGAAAAGAATGACAATTTTGATGCCTTAAGAAGGCCCTGATGTGCAGTCCCTGAATTCCATTAGGACTCCCCTTGTAAGATGCAAAGATGGAGTCCCAGCTGAGTGCCCTGCCTTTCCATTAAAAGGAAGATGAGTAAGAGGTATGCATGATACCCCAGCAGCCTGCCTTCATCCTCCATGACTGCCTGAGCTCCCCACACCCCTCCTTGGCTCCTGGTGTTCATGACTTCTGGCTTCCATCCCAGTTCTTCTGTGTCATACCATCTGCATCCTTTGGCTTTGCACTTCAACCCCTTTGTTTGTACATACTCTTCTCTGCCCCCAGTTCTTCCACAGCTTCCAAGGTTCCTGCACTCTCCAATCACCACCTCCATTCCCCAGTATGGATACAGTCTTCTGACCCTAACCCATGCTCAGGGCCTCCTAGGAAGGGCGGACATGTGAAACTGAAACTGTTTGATGGTGGTTCTAATAGCTTTCTGATAATTTATAGACAGGCAGTAATTACTTTAATGAAGGAAGAAGATCTTAGTTAAAACAAACAAATGATTAAGTTTGACAATAGAGGTTGTAAAGGGACCCTAATTAATGAATAGGCTAATTGTCCGTGATCTGAGTATGAACTGGCTTTCAGTCTTTAGTTGTGACAAAGATGAAAGATGGCATGTTTCTGTATGCACTGGTCAGTCAGCATGCCCCGGATATGAATCAACTTTTGGTGTTTAATGGTGACAGAGATAAAAGATGGTGTGTTGGTCAGACAGCTAATGTTGAGGTTGGAGCCTGCTATTTTGTGCAGAGACCTGTCCTGGGTCCTAGAGGAGACACAAAAGACCCAGTTTCTGCTTTCAGTGAGCTTGATGCCTAGGCAGGGAAACCGGACAGAGGCTCATATAACATGGATACAAGAGGAGAATGCTTCCATTGAAAACTTGTTCTGGTTGTAGTAAATAGAGCAACATACTACAGTTCAAGAGATACACTGAAGTGAACATTTATGGCACCCCAAGGTGTCAGGAGTGAGTCACTGCTACCTTGGTGGGAGTGATGGGGGGGTGGAAGTGCCATGTAGCTTTGGGCAACTTCCTGAAATTTTCTGGACCTCAGGTTTGTCCTCTGTAAAGTGGAAGGAAGGGGTTGGATTAGATGATTTTAAGGTCTAGTGCAGGGGTGGGGAACCTGTGGCCTCAAGGCCACATATGGCCCTCTAGGTCCTCAAGTGTGGCCCTTTGACTGAGTGCAAAGTTCACAGAACAAATCCCTTTTGGGATTATTTTTGTAGAACTTGAACTCAGTCAAAAGGCTGCACCCAAGGACCTGGAAGGTCACATGTGGCCTTGACGTAGTAGGTTCTCCACACCTGGTCTAGTGGAAAGAAGATTGAACTTAGAGTTGTTGCACCTTAACTTAAATCCAGAGTTTCTCACTACCTGCATGACTTTGGCTAAGTCACTTGTCTTCTCTGCATCTCACTCTTCTTCTGTAAAATGGAAATGCTAGACAGCATAACCTCTAAGGCCTCTTCCATCTCTAGATCCTGTGGTCCTTTCTGCTCTAACATTCTGTGGATATAGGATTCTGTGACTCCATGGAGAAAGTGAAATATTTTTTAAAATAATTTTTATTGATATCTCTTGTTTTTTTACATTACCATATCTCCCCCAAATACCCCTTCCCTTCCCTCTCCCAGAGAGCCATTCCATATAACAAATCATATTTTCAAAGACCAAATAAAAGAAAGAAAAAGAAGAGAAAAAAATCAGTATAATTGATCAATACATCAAAAAAACCCAGGAGACATATACAATATGACATATTTACAGACCTTTCACCTTGCTGAGGGGTGAGGGAGGATAGTGTGCATATTCATTGTAATAGGAAGTGAGTTTTAAGGAAAATTTTGGAGGAGAGTGAAGGAGAAGGACAATATGGACAGAGCAAATGTACAAAGAGTGAGTGTCTGCTGGAAGCAAGAAAGGTAATAAGATGTAGTGGATCTTTTTTTTTTCATTTAACAAATGTTTTATTGTCTTTTTTTAATACCACTTTTATTTCCCTAGAACTATCTCTCTAGACAAGTGCACAAGTAAAATAGACTCTTGCAACAAAGAATTATATACAGTTAAGTAAACAAACTGATACATCATCTTCGGTTAACAACACGTGTCTAATTCTGCACTCTTAGCCCACCGTCCCTTGACCGAGAAGAGGGAGGCTTGTGTTATTGCCCACCCTCTCAAGCTGAATGATTGTTTCATTGATCTGAATTTCCTTGTCTTTTAGTGTTTTTCTTTCCATTATTGTGGTCACTGTGTATATTGTTTACTTGGTTCTACTTCTTCCACTGCATACAAGTATTTCCAAGATTTCAAACAAATCTTCACAAGTTTTCTTTGAATTCCTCATAATCCTCTTGAAGTTTTCTTATAGTGTGATATTATTCCTTTGTGTTCATACCATAACCTGCTTGATCATTCCTCAATCAGTGACCCTTTTGTTTCCAGCTTTTTCCTTAGCACAAAAAGTGGGTTTTTTTAAAATAATTTAGCACGTAGGAGATTCCCTCCCCCCTTTTTTTGCCTTCCTTAGGGTATATGGCAAATGGCATGGGGGAAGGGGTTGTGTGTGTGTCAAGAGATATAAACAGTGTGATCACTTTCTAACTTCAGTTCCAAATTGTTTTCCAGAATGTCTGTACTAACCACCTAGTATATTAATCATGTGCTTGTCTTCCACAGTGCTAGCGTAAACTCTTTCTGTCTTTTTAGCTTTGCCAGTTTTCTAGGTGTGAGTAAAACCTCAGAATTGTTCTAATTGGTGGTTCTCATATTATTAGTAGTTAGGGACATTTCCTCCCCATGATTGTTGATAGTATTCTATTCTTTTAGAAACTCTTTGTTACCATCCCTTGACCTGGATTTCTTTTGTAAGAGAATAAGAAATAGAATACCAAAGTGGAAAGGGAATACAGATCCTGCTAATGAATCTCATTTCCATCATACTTAACGATACTCAGTCAGCTTCTCCAGCAATGGAGAGTGACCCAGCAAGCCAGTCTATTCCATCGTTGGACAACCCAGAATGCTATGAGGGTCTTCCTTCCATGGTGTCACTTCCGTAGAATGTCCATCCATTGCTATATAGCCCTCTAAAGCCAAACAGAACAAATGTAATCACTTTTTCATGTGAAAATATAATATCATAATGATGAGAGTTAAGCATGATTTTCCACATGATGGGTTTCAGTGGTGGTGATAAAGATGCTCTGGCAACTATGTGGCAGTGTCAAATCCCCTTAGTTCTAATCTTGGCTCTGTGACTTACTGCCGAGCTAAACTTGGACAAGTCACCACACTCCACCAACCTCAGTGTCTTCATTGGTAAAGTGAAAAAATTAGACTAGATGATTTCCAAGGACTTTTCCCATTAAATCCTATAATCTTATGTAATGTTTCTGGCTGGAGTGGTAAATCCAGGTTATTGGGCAATGAAAGTATTGTGGTCAGACTGAGTAGGCAGCTGGTGTGAGGGTCCTGAAGTCAGTATGACATTGAATGTAAAACGGTTCAGATACAAAAAATGTTAAATTGAAGTGTAAACCTGGCCTGATGTTTACTTTGTCCTCATAGACATCAGGAACTGAGTCTTTGGGTACATTGATAAAGATACCAGCCCAGCTAAAATCTGGAGCTAGGGATCCTTCCATTAATCAATACCCTACCCACTCCAATGTTCTTTCCTTGACAATATGTCTTCTGCCATAACTGTGCTCACTGTACATCCTATCTTTCCACTCCCATCCCAAAGCCCATCTCTGAATTCTCATAAGCTGAAAAGAGGCTGTATATCATGACTGCTCCACCACCACCCAGAAAAAGATGAGGACCTCCCTCACAGAAACACAGACTGATCAGAATTGCAAGGGACTTCAGGAGCCATGTACTCTAACTCATTCCTGAGCAAGAGTTCCTGCTACAGTCTGCTGGATGAATGATCATCCAGCCTCTCCAATGGAATAGAGGGTTGAGGGTGTCTTGGAGAGCTCACTGCCTTCTGGTAGCACATTCCACTTTGGACTAGCTCCATCTCTTAGGACATTTGTCATTACTTCAAGCTTCTACCTGCTTCCTTTCAATGTCTTCCCCATTGCTTTTACTTCTGATCTCTGGGGCTGAACCCTCTTCCCCAAGACCTTCAAGTGCTTAAACACAGCCAACCATTCCCTTGAGGCTTCCCTCCTTCATATCAACATGGCCATTTCCTCCATCTGATCCCTATATAGCATGAACGTGAGACTTTCCTTCTCTGCTGCTGTGTGCTGGAAGCTCTCTAGCTTGCCAATGACCTTTCTAAAATGTGGTGCCCATGACAGAACAGGAAGATGATAAATGTTGGAGAAGATGTGGGAGAGTTGGAACACTAATTCATTGTTGGTGGAACTGTGAGCTTATCCAACCATTCTGGAGAGCAATTTGGAACTATGCCCAAAGGGCTACAAAAATGTGCATTCCCTTTGACCCAGCAATACCGCTTCTAGGACTGTATGCCCAAGAGACCATAAAAATGGGAAAGAGTCCCCATGTACAAAAATATTTATAGCAGCTCTCTTTGTGGTGGCCAAAAACTGGAAATCAAGGGAATGCCCATCGATTGGGGAATAGCTGAATAAATTATGGTATATGAATGTAATGGAATACTGTTGTGCTAAAGAAATGATGAATAGGAAGACTTCAGAGAGACCTGGAAAGACTTATATGATCTGATTCTGAGTGAAAGGAGCAGAACCAGGAGAACTTTGTACACAGCAACAACCACAGTGTGCGAGGATTTTTTCTGGTAGACTTAGAACTTCATTGCAATGCAAGGACTTAAAAAATTCCCAGTGGTCTTTTAAGGCAAAATGCCTTCCACATCCAGAAAAAAGAACTATGAAATTCAATCACAGGTTGTAGCAGATCATTTTCTTTTCTATTACATTTTGGTTTGTTATATGATTTCTCCCATTCATTTTAATTCCTCTGTACAACATGACTATGGTGAAAATGTATTTAATAGGAATGTATGTGTAGAACCTATATAAAATTGTATGCTGTCTCAGGGAGGAGGGGGAGGGGAGAGGGAGGGGGAGAGAGGGAAAGAAAAAAATCGAGGTTGTATAGCAGTGATTGTGGAACACTGAAAATAAATAAATAAATAATTTTTAAAAAAGAAAATACATTCTAGAATTTTGCCAAGAATTAAAGACAAACTCCCTGGCATTTAGAATAAAGGATCTACTCTTCTTTTTTTTTTTTTTTTAAAAAAATGTGGTGCCCAGAATGGAACATTCCAGGTGTGGTTGGGTGAGTACAGAGTACAGCCATTACTACCCCTTTATTCTTGGAAGTCATGCCTTTCTTATTGCAAAATGCATTAAGTTTTTGGCTGCTGTATCATAGTGTTGGCCCGCAGAGAACTTGCTGCAACTGACATTGCTTCTGGGCATATTCATGAGTCTCTGTGTTCCAGAACCCAGTCATATGAATGTATTTCTCTATAGGAATATGCTCATATAATTGTAAGATTTAGAACCAGAAAAGACCTTGGAGATCTGTCCAGATGAAACTAATATGGAGAAGAAAAGTGATTTCCTTCACTTAAGTAAAGGTTTTAGATCAGAGGTATCAAATTTGTATTCTGCTCTCCCAGCAAAACTTCCAGGTGTGGCCCAAACCAGATTAAAATGTAACTGGAAAATATTTAACAAAATAAATAGAAATACAGTATAACACAGATAATGTTAATCTGTGGTTTTGTGTCAATATGCAGGCTGCAGGGATCTGTTTCTATTTGATTTTGATGCCAGGGTTCTAATGGCAGTGAGTGGAACTGAGGTTCAAAGCCATGTTTTCTGATCATTTCCTAGAAAGCCATGCAAGCTCAGATGGATCTGCCCTGTTCATGGCCCCATTCATGATCTTCTATCAACGGCTTCTTAGGTTCTAGGAAGGCACTTCTGCAAAGTTGATTTTCTAACAATATCTCGATTTGCAGTCACCCAGTGTTTATGGACAAATAGGCACTTATAGGCACTTAGCAATATTGACTGGAATGAGGGTGGGGCTCTTCCTTTGGGGTCTTTCCATCTATTGAAATTACAAACTTTTTTCTAATCAATCCAAAAATTCATTAGTGACTTGCCTGAATTATGTACTTATCAGTGCTTCTGTTTTGGCTCTCATTTGATGCTTGAAGAATACCTCTGTTTCAGCCTCTCAGATGAATTCATCCTTGTCTGGCAGTTGTTTGGACCCTGACTCGTTCTCTTGCTTCTAGGAAGTGTAACCCTGCCAACTCCTGCTCCTCCCTCTCATTGTCCTGGGGATCCCCCCAGGGCCTCTCAGTTGTAACACACTCCACCTGTTTGGCCTGATGCAGTCTTCCTGTCATAACAGACTGCAGTTTAGGGGCTTTCCTGGGCTGTGTCTTGGCCAGTTGGTTTTTGCCTCCTGGGAGAAAGGTTCCCTGAGTTCTTGACAGTGGTCATGCAGTGGCATGCCAAGTGCTTTGTCATCATTTTTAATCAGTTTTACTTTCTTTTCTCTCCCCCACCCCTGATATTTTTCTCATAAGAATAATCTGAATTTTTTTAACTTGCATTCATTCTATAGATGGGGCACAGACAAGAATGAACCTTCTTAAGGCAACAGAGCAAGTCAAAGGACTGAGGTGAAAGTTCTTGACCCACAAACCTCTTATCGTTTACCTTCTTTGGACTGTTCCTTTTCTGGTCCCATTTAGCAGTAGAGAATTCTAATGATTTGCTCAGGGTCACACAGTAAGTAGCAGAGCCAGGATGTGAACCTGTGTCACTGACTCTAATTCAACACTCTGGGGTTGAAATAGCATCAGCATTCCCTTCAGTGTTTGGAGAAGCAGGTGGTGGTCCCTCGAGGGAACCATTCTCCTCCAAGGTAGGGGAAGAAGGGTTGTGATCCATGTTTACAGAGACTAACACCTCCTGGATTTGAAACATGAGTCTGGCCATGCTCCAAACTGGGTCATAATCCAAGAGCTGTGGAATCTTTGGAAGGTTCCCCTTGTGATGTATTGTAATAACTTGGCTCATGGGTCAGTAATCCCTCCACTAAGGGATTCCCCAAGCACACCTTATCTGGAGCTCAGAGCCATTAAGACAGCCATAGAGGACGAAGCCATTGGAAGTAGGGCCTCAGAAAGTTACAGGCTAGATGACCCATCCAAATTGGCTATGACATCGCATCCCCAAAGTACCATTGCCAGCTCTCTCATCAGAGTTCTTGAGATAACTTGGACCATTTAAAGTAGAGGATTTGACCCTGAACCTATGCTTGGTACATAGTGGGATAGGGTAGGTAGAGTTTGTGGATGAGTTTATCTGTCCTCAGAATAGCATATAAGCATCTTTACTTGGAGAGAAAGGATCTGATTCCCTTTACTCACCATTCCATTCCCTACCACCTAACTATTGTTTCAGAGTTAGGAGGAAAATCTTAATAGCAGATATTTTGGGAGGCTAAGCATGTGCAAAGCTCTATGCTAGGTCAGGATACAAAGAAATGTGGAATATAGTCTGTTCTTGAAAATTCTGGGGCTAACTGGCGAGACAGGACATACACATGAAAAGAAAAACCAGGAAAATAACAGTGTTTGGTACAAAATGATCCTTATAGGCAGAAATTGAGAAAGAAGGACAGAGGAGGAATTAATCACTATAGTCCTTGGTGCTTGTCAAAGGCTTTGTGGAGGAGGAGAGACCTGGGTTAGACCTGGAGGGAAAGGGGAAGGGAAGGAAGAGAATAAGTGTTTATATAGCACCTACTGTATCCCAGATACTGTGCTAAGCATGCTTCTTTTTTTAGCAAAAGTTACCTCATTTGATCCTCACAACAATCCTGTGAGGTGGGTGCTATTATTACTTCCACTTTAGAGTCAAGAAATCTGGGGTAAACAGATGTCACGTGACTTGCTCAGAGTCACATAGTAAGTGTCAAGGCTGAATTTGAACTCAGGTCTTTCTGACTCCAGGCCCAGCACTCTATCTACTTCACCACCAAGCTACCCCGAGGAAGGATAGTAATTTGATAGCTAGAAGAATTAGGAGGTGAGGGAGGCTCCTTCTTATCTCAGTATCTAGGCAAGGGGAACATAATGGAATATTGATGACCTGCTAGGGAAATGAATATCTGGAGAGAAGGTTCTCATTTCAGGTAGGAGTGAAGGGTGAGATTGGAGAAGGTTAGAAGCTGTGAATGCCAGGGTGATGGGGCTGAGCTAGGTGACCTCTAAGATCCCACCTAGACTGAGTCTAGGAATCTAGCAGATAGTTAAAGCACAGTGTGTATGTTTATTAGGGTGTGGTCATAGTGTATTGTTGACTGGTAGATGGAAGGAACTTCATTGGATTACCTACTATGTCTGGGAATACTCCAAATTTAAGATCAAGAAACTTATGTAGGATCAGAATTGCTTTAGGATCATAGACTTAGAGAGCTGGAGAGAACTTTGTGGGTCATTGAATCTAGCTCCCTCAATTAGGGAAGGAGGAAACAGGTCTCAAGAGGTGAAATCACTAGCCTAAGGTCACACAAGGAGTAATAGCGAAACAGAATCTGAACTAAGGTTCTCTGACTCCAGATGGAGCTAGTAACCTTAAGCCTTGAGCTGAACATGGAGGCTGGTATCAGCAATGTTCAGAAACAGGGTTGGGAGAATAGCCTTGCATAGAAGACTTACTAGTTGCTCCTCTTGTCATGGCTTAGCTCAACACAGGGAGACCCACCAGCATCCTTGCTGGATGGGATAGCAGGAGCAGTCCCTTGGAACTGTCAGAGAGAAATATTGGAATCATTTGAACAGGTAATCATAGGTTATGGTGAGCTTGTTCAGCACAAAGAAGACTCATTGGAGCAGAAATCCTCCTCCCAGATAATCAGTGAAATTTGCATTTGAAAAATTCTGGCCAGATAGAAAAGAGTTTTTCTTTGGGCCTGGGTTGTAGGGATAAAGTCACAGGTTGGAAAGAACCTTAGATTAGGGCATATCTTCAGACTGCTTAGGCAGAGTCAAAACTAGGGTTAGGCCAAGTAGGCAGATTCCCAAGGTGCAACAATTTATGGACACTTTTTGATATGGCTTTATAAAAATGCTTCTCTTTCTGATGCCAGTAAATTTACCTCTCTGTGGACTGCAGGCATTTGTTTTGTGATCGATCTCTTCGCATGTATCACTAGGGAGGCTCAGAGACTCTTGTGCACAGTAACACACATACAGTTGTCAAACCTTGTCTAGAGCACACATGTGACTTGGCTTTGTTCTGCCCCTGATGTTTTCCTGCTGTGTCCAAGACCAAGTTTGTATTTTCCATCCATGGTACAGCCTGACACTGTAAATCTGGTTCTGAGCAGAAAGATGCACTTTCTGCCTTTGGGACTCCAGGCCTCCCCTGACCTTCATAGCCTCTCTGTGCCACCCTCCATTGCTCGCTGTTCCCCTTCTCTCCTCCCCATGTCTCTGTAACTTTGCTTAGCCTCTTTGTTACCCTTGTAAGAGTCTAATGGGAAAATTGCTCACAGATGGCACAAACAATATGGAAAAGAGACTGTCTCTTCATTAGAGCCACACAAGATAGTGTTTTTAAATGATTAAATTGTTACCACAGTAATTATGCTGAACACCAAGCATCTTCCTTTGTGTGACTTCAGGCTCTTGTTGAAAGCTTTGGGATGGGGGCAGGGTGGAGGCACCGGTGAGTACTCTAGGGAAGCTACCAATAGAAAGTTCACTTAAGTTGGCAGCCTGATTGGTCTTTATAGCAATTAGAAATGTGACTGGGAGCCTCCCCAGGACAGCAGATTCAAAGCTTGGGCCTTGTCACATCCTTGCATGGGAGGTATCTCACCATCCTTCACCTCAGTTTCCTCATCTGTAAAATAAAGGGAATGGATTTGATGATCTCTGAAGTTTCCTTCAACCTCTAGATATATACTATTATTGTCTATTCTGATTATCCCCTATTCCACCTTGATGTGGCCTGGGATAGGGAGAGGCCTCCCTGAACTGGCGATACCCTGGGCAATATTATAAGGTTGACAAAGTTTCTCTTCTGTGGACACTTCTTGGGGTTATAGGATCCTGGAATTAACCTCAGAGACCATTTTGTCTAATGCCCTTTTTTTTACAGATGAGGAAACTGAGGCCTAGGGAGGTTAAGTGACTTGCCCGAGGTCACACAGGCATTTGATATTGGAGGTGGGATTTGAGTCTAGGTCCTCTGACTCCAGAGCCAAAACTCTTTCCTTTTCAATGTCCTCAATCCCTAGATATCTACCGTTGTCATTGTGGCTCCCCGGCCAATCTGATTCTTCTGAACAATATGTGCCATGCTCTAAAATAATCCTCACAAACTCGGAGCTTGTGCTCATAATGATCTTTCTCATAGAACACCACTGGTTCTCCTTCACCTACCTAATTCTTGTTCAGTAGTTTCAGTCATGTCCAACTTTAGGAGTTTTCTTGACAAAGATACTAGAGTGCTTTGTGATTTCCTTTTTCCAGCTCATTTTCCAGATGAGAAAACTGAGACAAACAGGATTAAGTGACTTGCCCAGGGTCACACATCTAGTAAGTGTCTGAAGTCAGGTTTTCCTGACTCCAACTGCGCTACCTAGCTGCTTATCTAATTCTTACCCTCCCTCATTAAAACAACCCTCTTACTCTCAGTCAGTTGCCATAGAGAAAAGTGATCTGAAGATAGACCAACTCCCACGGACTTGTTAAAGACTATATATAGTCTAGTGGAGTGGAAGGAGCCCTAGTGGAGGAGGCAGGAGACTTGGGTTCTCATGACTTCTTGGCTGCTAAGTAGCAGTGTGACTTTGAGCAATCATTTCCCTTTTCTGAGTCTGAGTTTCCTCAGCTGTACAATAAGAAGGATGGACTTCATTAAATGATCTCTAAGGTCCCTTCTAGTTCCAGTCATACAGGATAATAACTTTATATGTTATTCCTCTGAGGCCTTTTCAAGTTTTTAAAGAGGGCCTGGAGACAGGAAGCTTTAACCCAAATGGCCTTCTCATGGTGGGATGATCTAGATGCTATGAAAAAAGATAGGCAGTGGGGATACTGTTGGGCATGGGGCCATTCCTTGCCCCATAGGCAGCCACTATTCTACCTATAAATTAGGCTGGCATTGCCTAGACCCTCTGTAATGTGGCATCCAGAAATCATCTTCTCCCTTCACTGCCTCTGCATAGTAACGCTCCCTAACCCATGGCATGCTTTTATTTTTAAAGATCTCTAAGGATGAGAATTTATACCAAAGGTCAGGAAACTTATTTTTCTATAGATGGCCAATGTCCCTCAGAGATAAAAAATTAGTCTCAGACTTCATGGAAATTAAAAACAGCTTTAATTTAATTAGTTATGGAGGTGAAGTGAGTTTGACAGAGTGGACCATATAAAGGGTTAAACTAGTAACATCTAATAACAGAGAACAAAATGTATTAAGTGCAACAAATTTAAAAATGCGTTTCTGCTTGATTTTACATCTCATTAAGGGAAAGTGGAAAGGAGAGGAAAAAGAAAAGAAGAGGGAGACAAAATTGGCAATGGTGAACAGGTGGAGATACATAAAGAAACAGCCACTGAGAGAAAGGGAGAGGAAGATAGAATCTCCTGCTTCCTGGAGGGGAAAGAGAAGTAGAAGGAGAGAGACTCGGAAGGTTCTGTAAATGAATCCTGCTCAACTCCACCTTTTACCAGCTTTGGGTTTTAAAGTATTGTCATCTCTCAACTGTAACATATGGAAGGCTGATTGGTGGACAAACTACATGTATGGTTCTTCAGTGACATGCAACGTATGGGGCAGCATGGTGCAGGAGAAAGAATGCCAGACTTGCAATCAAAGAACTTAGGTCTGAATTCCAGCTCCCTCACCTATGTGATCATGGGCAAATCTAACTTTCTTGGGAATTTGTTTGAACAAGACAGTCTCTAATTTTCCTTCAAGCATGAAGTCTATGATTCTATGAAGTTATTCTCTTGAGTTTCACCAGGATGATGTCAAACTAAGAGTCTGGCTGTGCCTTCAAGAGAAAGACAGCATGGGGTAGAGTCAGAAGAACTCATCAAAAGTGAGAATAGGTCATTGAGTTTGAGCTCCAGCTCTGATATTAGTAGCTAGGAGGCTGTAAACAAATCATTTTTCACTAACAGTCTAATGACTGGATTTGGAATCAGAGGGTTTAGGTTAAAATCACAGTTCTGTCACTTATTACTTAAGCATGACCTTGGGCAGATCACTTCATCTTTCTGGCCTCAGTTCCCTCAGCTATAAAATGAAGGGATTGAACTAGATGACCTCAGTGTTCCTTCTAGTTCTAAATCAATGATCCTAAAGTGTTTGAATTTTGTTTTCCTTATATCTGAAAGAAGAATAGTATTATAAAATGTCATTCAAAAGAGAAGACCTAACAAATCATCAAGCACAAATCAAGTGGATGAAAAATACCAGTTCAGACTATGATTTTACCTTTAGATAGGCAGCCCATTTAATGGATTCATCAGTCACTATGGATAGATAATGAACTTGTCTCAGAACTGAATAGGAGGACAAGTGGTTAGATTACATTTAGGAAATTGGTAAGTTTTTTAAAATGTTTATAATAACTGATAATGATATAGCAAATTTTTAGTGTGCAAAGCCTTCAACACATTATCTCATGTGAGATTCATGATAGCCTCATCGGACTTCAGGTATTATTGTTGTCATTTTACAGATGAGGAAACAGATTCAGAGAGTTAAGAGATTCTTATCTTATGTCTCATTCTACATTTTAAGTCCATCACCTCCCTGGTAGGAGGTGGGTAGCCCGCTTCATTTTCTATTCTTAGAAATAATGGCTTGTCATTGCATTGATCAGTTCTAAGGTCATTCAAAGTTGTCTTTTAAAGGTTTTCATTAAAAAATTGTTCTACAGGTTCTGCTCACTTCCCTCTGTATTGGTTCATGAAGGTCTTCCCAATTTTCTATGAAACACTATTTTGTCATCTTTTATGGTAACATAATATTCCATCGCAATCATTTATCACAGTTTGTTTAGCCATTCCCCAATAAGTGGGTACCCCTTTAGTTTCCATGGACATTTTTGTACATATGGGTCTTTTATTGCTATCAGTAGCTTCCTTGGGACACAATCCTAGGAGTTAAATCTCTGGGTCAGATGGTATGAACAATTTAGTAATTTTTCTCAACCTGATTCCAAACTGTTTTCTAGGGGCAATGGAGCAATTGATAACTCTACCAGTAGAGAATTCACTTGCCTATGTTCCCACAGATTCTCCAAGAATAAGTTTTCCCATCTTTGCTTCCTTGATGAATTTTATAGTGAAAATCTTAGGGTTGTTTTAATTTTTACTTCTGTTATTAATGCTATTTGAAATTTTTATAAGTGGTTATTGATCATTTATACTTCTTATTAAAAAAACTATTCATTCCATTTGATCACTGGATTTTTGCAATTTGACAAAGTCATGCTATTCTTGTGGAAATTATGGAGATATAGGTTAGATAATAGTTCAATGAGATGGATTAAGAACTAGTTAAGTGGTACGACTTAAAGAATATTCTTCATTGTTCCTTGTGAATTTGGAAGGAGGTCTCCAGTGGAATGCCCCAGGGACCGGTGCTCCCTTTTATGACTTAACTTGAGATGTCTGTTTACAACAGGTGTCTCCACTTTTCTTTTCTTTCCTGTCATTCTCTTCTTAACTCTCTGTAATCTGGCTTCAGACCTCATCATTCAACTGAAACTGCTTTCTCTAAAATTGCCAATGATCTCTTAATTGCCAAACCAAATAGCCTTTTCCCTCAATAATCATCCTTCACTTCTCTGCAGTGAAGGGAAATGATTGGGTGCCCAATCCTCCTTCACTCTGTGTCTTCAGCCTTTGATGCAGCCAGTGTCCCATTTCTCCTTGATACTTCTCTCTCTAGGTTTTTGTGACACTACTCTTTCCTATTTCTCCTTCTCCTTGTCTCACTATTCCTCAGTCTCCTTTGCAGGATTTTCACCCAGGTCACATCCAGTAGCCACATGTGTCTTCAAGGTTTTGTTCTGGGCCCTCGTCTCTTTCCCCTCTATACTGTTTCTCTTAGTGATCTCATCAGCTCCCATGAACCCATCATCGTCTCTATAGAGATGATTTTCTTATCTATTTGTCCTACTCTGACTTCTTTCCTGACCTCCCATCTTATATTTCCAGCTGCCTGGAAATGGATGTGTTGTACACATCTCAAACTTAACATGTTCCCAACTGAACTTGTGCATTCCCCCAAATCCTCTCCTCTTCCTAATTTTTCCATTACTGTTGAGGGTACTGCCATCCTTTCAGTTGCCCAGTCTTGTGACCTAGGTGTCTTTATCCTTGACTACTTTCTCTTTCTCATCTTCCATGTCCAATCTGTTATCAAGTCATATCATTTCTACCTTCATAAAATCTTGTCCCCTTCTGTCATCTGAAACTGCTACCACTGGAACAGACCCTTCTGACCTCATGCCTAAGCTATCAGATTTGCCTTCTGGTTGGTCTTCCTTCCTCAAGTCACTTCCCACTCCAGTCCATCATCCACTCAGATATCAAATTGATCTTCCTAATATACTAGTCTGACCATGTTACCTACCCTAATTCCAGTGGCTCCCTATCACTTCAAGAATCAAATAAAAAATCCACTGTTTTTAAAAATCCCTTCATAACTGTATCTCAGGCCTGCACAACTTGCAACAAACCAAAAGATTTCCTCTACATACAAATGATGTTTTCCTCTGCATTCTTTGTGGGTCACTGAAATCCTTTGGCATGCTGAAAGCAGCCCATGGGCCATAAGTGACCCACAGGCTACAGGCTGTGCAGGCCTGGTGTATCTTTTCTACATTTCCAGTCTTCTTATATCTTACTCTGTTTTCTCACCATGGTCCGTGCTTGGCACTTCAGTGAAGCTGGCCTCCTTACTGTTCCTCCTAGAAAATAACTTTTCAGTAGCTGTCCCCATGCCTGGAATTTTCTCCTTTATCTCTGCCTCTAGCTTCTCTGACTTCCTTCAAGTGTCATCTAAAGTCTCACTTTCCAGAAGAAGCCTTCTCCAGTCTTTCTTAATCTTAATACATTCCTTTTGAGATCATTCCCAAATTATCCTGTCTTATCATGTTTGAATAGAATTATTCATATGTTGTTTCCTGCATTAAACTGTGACACGCTCCTTGATACCAGGGACTGATTTTTGGGGGTTTTTTTTTTTGGTTTTATGGCCCTAGCACTTTAGTACCATCCAGGCACATGCTTGTTGAATTGGCTTTTCTTTCCAGGTCTCTAATGCCTCCTGTCTCTCTGTAATTATCTTCCTTTCTAAAGGTAAATTTATATCCAAAGATATAATTCAGGTGTGTGAAGTATTTGTGAATCATCATCAGTGTGGTGTTAAAGGAAGAAGAAGTACCCAGAGTAGCCTAACCTTATCAAAGAAATGACTTTGCTAAGGGAATTTCACATCTTATTAAGGAGACCTGTCATAGAAGCCCCACCTCTTTTCAAAGCTCAGTTAACTTTTTTTGTGGAAGCATTTCCTCATCTCACCAGTTGTTGGTGCTTCTCCACTCTGATATATCTCTGTGTGGCTTCTTTGAGGCCAGAGGCCTTTACTCTTCTTGTCCTTATTTCCTGGCACCTACCTTAGTGCACATAATAAGCACTCAAATGCTTGTTCATTTGAAGTGAATTGAATTGAAATGGCTCATCGTTAGGGCAACAAGGATTAAAGAACTTGTTTAGTTTAGAAGGAGAGTTTAGAATTTGGTAAAGAAGTATCATCAATAAGAGAAAAAATGGGGCAAAAAGGAGTTGGAACGATTCCTGGGTGAACTTGGATGAAAACAACTATCATGCCCTTTTCAGCATTTTCCTCTCTAGTCTAAATGTCTTGTTCATTTAAATAATACTTGCATGGCATGGTCTTAAATCTTCTCACATTGTCAGTGTCCTATGATAAAGAGGTTGAACAAAATAGGACCAAGGACAGATCTCTAAACCCTCTCCCTAGTGACTTGATCTCCAAATTGACATGAACTCATTAATGACTGGGCAATTAGGTGGTGCAGTGGATAGAGCACTGAAACTGAAGTCAGAAAGACTCCTCTTCCTGAGTTCAAATCTGGATTCAGACTTACTAGCTATGTGTAATGCTGGGCAAGTCCAACTCTGTTTGCCCTAGTTTTCTCATCTGCAAAATGAGCTGGAAAAGGAAATGGTAAACCACTCCAGTACCCTTGGGGTTATAACCCCAAGGGTCATGAAGAGTCAGACACGACTGAAACAGCTGAACAACAACATTAATGATGACTGTGTAGGTCTAGTCAATCAACCAACCCCTGAAATTCCACTCAAGTATTATTTGTCCCACATCTCTTCATCTTTTCTATAATTAAAATACCAATAATATGCATGGGAAGGCAATGTGGTACAATTGAAGGAGAGCTGAATTTAGGTCAGAGAACTTGAGTTCAAATATCATCTTTATCATTTATAACTTTTGTGTCATGTAACCTCTTCTGTAAAATGAAAGATTTGGACTAGATGGCCTCCAAGGTCCTTTCCAACTCCAACTTCATGAGGAAAGTGTTTTGTAAACTTTAAACTGCTATGAAAACGTGAACTATTGAGTTATTTTTGGTTTCCCAATTCAAATTTTTCAAGTATATCTTTTGGTCATCTAATTTAAATCCTTTCTGCTGCAGCATAAGTTAATTCTCTTTCATCTAAACCCCAGTAGAGCATTCTGTTGTTGTTGAGTCATTTCAGTCGTGTCACTCTTCCTCATAAAAAAACTAACAAGTTTAAATCATCTGAGCTCTCTCTTTTTAATGCACAGTCATGGACTCAAAGACATTGCCAGATTTCCATCTCTCTGTTCTTTCTCCTTTAGCCCCATGCAACTAAATGGAATGTTAGGAAAGAAAGGAAAGGAAAATGACTTTCCAGATTTTCTAAATGCCTGGAGTTACAGTGAATGTTAGGTGTTCATTGATCTAAATTTCAGCTTTCATCATATCCCTCCCTTTCAGTAGATAAAAACAAAGCAGTCAAGACCTCAAAGACCTTATATTCTCCTGGAATACTTTACATTTGCATATGTGTGTGTGTGTCTACAGCAATACATGTATATTATATATATGTGTGTATTTTTAAACATATAGATATACATATTTGGTCTTTCTGGTTAGACTATAAACTCCCGGAAGGCAGAGACCATCTTATATTATCTTATATTCTTCCTAGTGCTATGTAGTACTTCCTATGTAATACTTGGTAGTCATACTCAGGTATGATCAGATACTCTAATTTTAAAGTACTTTGTGTGCATTATTTCCTTTCCCCAATCTGGTGAGGTAGGTAGAACCAGTGTTATTTATCCCTTTTGGCTTATAAGGAATCTGAGGTTTAAAGGAGTAGCTTCTTCAAGGTCATACATACAGTGAGCGGCATGCACACAGTGCCGGTGTGAGCTGGATATTAGAGGCTGAGCTGAGCTTGTCCTGGTCCCTGGATTTTGGCTCCCCCTTTAGTCAAGTGAGAGTATCCTGCCCTTTACTGTTAGACTTAAACTAAGATTAAGGTCCCTGACACAATATTTGAAGAAAAATAAAATGCTGAGTTCATCTGCTAGGATAGAATTACATTAACGGGGATGAAATTAAAGGCTTTTCATGGAAAGATCTCCTGGATAATTTGATGGAAGACTTTAATTATTTCAAAGTGCCCAAGAAAAAGATGCTTTTAAAAGGAATTCATTTGAGGATCACATAAAAATATTATATATAACTATCTCTGTGAACTTTTACAACTGCAATTGATCTGGAGAGCTGGCTTAGAAAAGGAGGGACTTTGATTTCTGACTTCCTCTTGCCCAGGCAACACCCACTGGGGAACATATGAAGCAAGACTCAAGTCACGGGAACAGTGGACCATGGAAGGATGATATGGGTTTCAATTTCGGCAGAAGCTTGGATTAGACAGCAGAAATAATTAGAAATCTATATGTATGGAGTTCACTGGATTCATGCATCTTCTGCCTTCCCAGGAACTCAATTAATTTCAACAAACATTAATAGAGGCAGTCAGGTAGAGAAAGAGCATTCATTTGGAGTCAGGAGACCTCAGTCCAAATCTCAGTCCTTGTATTTCCTACCTCTGTGACACAGGGTAAGTTGCTTTCCATCTCTGGGCCTTATTTTCCTCATCTCTGAAATGAGACAATCTGTTCTAGGGATTTGGGAGGTACAGTGATGGGTGGGTCATGGTCCCTGTCTTTCATGGTGCTGATGGGCCTAATTGAAGAAATGATGGTAAATAACCAATCATACAAATTAGCATATGATAAAAACTTTGGGGAGGTATGAGGTATGGATGAAGTGCCCTTTGGAAAGGCAGGGTGGTCTAGGTGAAGGAGTGCTGGATTTGGTATCAGAAAGACCTGCATTCAAAGAATATTATAAAACCTTTCTGAGTGCTAATTTCTTCTATAAAATGAGGATAATAACAGTCCCAGTACCTGCTATTGCAGCATTGCTATGAGGTTCAGAATGAGATAATGAATATAAGGCACATCAAAAACCTTAAAGGGTTGTATAATTGTAGATTTAGTTCTAAATGGAAAGACCTAGAAAGGCTTCATGGGGAGGTGGCACCTTGCCTGGTCTTGAAGAATAATAACTATAAGAACTAACATTTACATGGCCCTCTAGGGTTTGCAGAGAGTACGTTAAAAAATATAATCTCATTTCTTCCTCACAAAAGCCTGCAAAGTCGGTACTATTATTACTCAGGGTTACACAGCTAGTAAATATCCCAGGTAAGATTTGAACTCGGGTCTTCCTTTATCTACTATGCCACCGAGATTTTAATAAACAAGGTTGGTGAAAGAGGGTGATGCATTTAGGGTTGGTATGAGCAAATACAGTAAAGAGTAGTTTAGGGCACAGTGAGTTGTCCAGTTTGGCTGGAAGGAAGAGGAACTTGGCATTGAGGAGTCATCAACGGTTTTTTATTGTAATCAAAGATGTACATTAGGAAAAATTAATCTAGCAGTAGTATCTAGAAGGAATTGAAGTGAGTAGAGACTGGAACACTTGGGAAGATTTAGGAGATTATTATATTAATTTAAGCAAGAGGGAATGAGGACCTGCATTAAGGTAGTGGCTGGAAATAATGAGGTGGGTTCAAAAGAAAGGGATAGAAGAGTTATCTTGGAGATAAAATAGACAGCACTTGGAAACTTGCCCATGTCGACATGTTGGGAGAGCAGTTCAGGCAAACTGGTGAGGGAGAAAGGGACAGTAGCTGTCTTAGGGTGGTTGAGCAGGCAGAGGAAACCCTGTTTTTAGTGTGGCATGTGGGGAAACTTAGTATCTGAGGGTTTTAACTTGATTTATAATGATTAAACCAGACAGCTAGGTGGTGCAGTGGATAGAGCACCAGTGCAGGAGTCAGGAGGACCTGAGTTCAAATCTCACCTCAGACACTTGACACTCACTAGCTGTGTGACCTTGGGCAAGTCTCTTAACCCCAATTGCCTCATCCTGAGTCATCTCCAGTCATCCTGATGAATATCTGGTCACTGGATTCAGATGGCTCTGGAGGAGAAGTGAGGCTGGTGACCTGCACAGCCCTCCCTCACTCAAAACAGTCAAGTGCAAGTCATGTCATTATTTCTCTGATGGCCTGGTCTTCTTCGGCAACGAAGGATGAACACACAATGATTAAACCAATTCATTTGTTAAGGAGAGGGTTCTTAACCTGTGATCCAGGAACTTGCTTTTTAATTGTGAAAACTCTCTTTCAATATATGTGGTTTCATTGCAATGCTATGTATTTTTTATGCATTTAATACGTTATTTTGACAGGGGGTCCATAGATCTCAACAGTTTATCAAAGCAGTCCATGATACAAGACAGAGTTAATTTTGTGTATGTGTGTGTGTATACACACATACACATACATATATAATATACATACGTATTTACTTTATTGTTCTTGCTTTTGCAGCATAGTTAATACAGAAATATATTTTCTATAATTTCACATGTCTAATGGGTATCCTATTACTTGCCTTCCTAATGGGTGGGGGACAGAATGGAAGGAAGGAACTAAAAATTAAAAACAATTTTTTTTAAGTAATTGGAGACTCCTAAAGACTCCCAGAGTTTGATCAGTCCAACCCTCTGCCTCCAGGCAAGGCTGTATTAGGATCTCTTCCTTTGATCCCTTCTCCTCTTTTGTGATCAAGAAACAATTAAGCCAAAACATCTGATTAAGAAGTCTTGTCTGACAATGTATTTATACAATCTGGGGTATTGAGGGAGGTCCAATGCGATACTGGATGGAAAGCACTTTGCACACTTTAAAGTGCTATGAAAATGACAGCTGTTATTATTAATATCATCATCATTATTATTGTTAGCCTTCAGTCACCAGGTCACCAGTCTGGTGATGGCTTTACTCCCATAGTCTTCTACTGTGCTCCTGCTGATTGCAAGAAATGTTTACTGAGCAAAGAAAGAGTATTTAACGACTGTGCTTGGTGGGGGGAGGTGGGGATATACACACACGCATTTTCAAATTTAATCTGCATTACTAACACTTTCTAAGGGCTAGATAATCAACAAAATATTAAATCAAGCCCTCATTATAAGAATTACTTATTTCTGGGGTGTAATACACTGGATGATAGAGTCATGATCCAAAAAGATATTGACAGAGTAGAGCCTTGAGCCAAAGTGAAAGAGAAAATGTTCTAGGGAATAAATGTAAAAGTAAAAACTAAAGGCAGCATGTTATAATAAGGTGGTCCTCAAAATTACTAATTTCTGAAAATTTTACAATCCACTCTCAAAGGCTGATTAGAGCTGGCTCCAGCACACCTCTAAATACAATATTCTGTCCTGCTTAAAACCCCTACCCCTTCTATAGGGAAGATCTCTTTTGCTCCATTTTGCTGTAGTTTCTCCCCATTTCCCCTTGTCCTGTCCTCCTCAGGAGGAAGAAGGTACCAGCAAAAGAAGCATGAGCTCTGGGCTCCAAAATTTACAGGAAAACAAGAGACCCCCACAATCCCAGGCTCAGCCACCTCGGGTCAGAGAAATAGAAACCCAGAGTCAAAGCCTCCTCCACAGTATCTCTAGTTCCTGGGATGCCAGAGGGACCACTGGAGAGACCCAGCCTCTTTTCCCCCACCGAGGGTAGAGTATGAAAATGGATAACACTTCAGAAAGTAGGGCAAGGCTACAGTATATAACTGTGGAAGTGGCTGGTGTCAGTCCTAGAGAGTTAAATCTGGGAACATTTTTGGAGCTGAAATTAATCCCACTTTTCATTAATGTGGAATTACACACTCCATTTGCTCATGAAACCTAACTCTTCACCAGGGCCCTAGAAAGTTTGACAAGCCTCTTCTTTGGAGGGGAAGATGCTTTCTTTGGCTTCTCTCCAGTGTGCGTGTGCGTGCGTGTGCATGTGCGTGTGCATGTGCATGTGTGTGTGTGTGTGTGTGTGTGTGTGTGTGTGTGTGTGTGTGTGTGTGTAGGGGAAGCCTATCAGTCTTGCCACCAGAAAGCAAGAACCCAGTGGGTGGGGCATGGTATGGAACTGGAAGACCAGTTAATGGTAGAGTTTCAAGTTTATCAGGCCTATAAACTAACCCTTCTTTCCTTCCCCCACACACTTCCCAACTTCCTATACAAAGAGGGATTCTTGTCTCTACTGATAAGTTATTCTTCTGCTGCCTGACTTTACCAAATAGCAACTGTAGACAGTCACCTCCTGGTAAGACCGTTTCCCAGTTTTAGCTAGGTTCATATGATATGGGAGACAAAAAGAAGGATACCTGTCAGTACCAGTTCCTTGCTATCTGAGTTACAAGTCTGGAGCTATGACAGTCCATAGAATTGGAAAGTATCTAACCTTTTGCTCCCAAGTCAGAACAATCTGGAACAAATCCCACTGGATTTGACCCTGTGGCCTTTGAAATGGGGTTGAAAGTAGCAAATGAGATTCACAAGCGTATGCCCCCTCTATCAAGGTTTATTTGTTTTACAGTCATGTCTGACTCTTGGTAAGCCCATTTGGGGGTTTCTTGACAAAGATGCTGGGATGGTTTGCCGTTTTCTTCTCCAGTTCATTTTACAGATAATGAAACAGATAATGAGGCAAATATGATGAAGTGACTTGCCCAGGGTCACATAGCTAATAAGTGTCTGGGACCAGATTTGAACCTAGTAAGATGAATCTTCTTGACCTTAGGTATAGCAGTCTATCCACTGTACCACCTAGCTGCCAAATAAAACCTGTTTATTATGTATTCTCTTCCTCATGAGTTATCTTGTCTTACTTAAGTCTACTCTACTTCAGGCTAAAGTCTTTCAGGAGTCATCATTAAAAGTCCTTTCCCCCTAACACCACCCTGGGCATAAAGCAGGCATTCAGTAAGTACTTCTTGAACTGAATTGAAAGCTAATGACCTCGTGGCCTGTGAGTTTGAGAAGCAGCAAGGGGGACTTGGGAGACCATGACAGCTGATGATGCCAGAAGGCTTGAT
This sequence comes from Notamacropus eugenii, assembly GCF_028372415.1. NCBI lineage: Eukaryota > Metazoa > Chordata > Mammalia > Diprotodontia > Macropodidae > Notamacropus > Notamacropus eugenii. The sequence goes on along the minus strand of NC_092876.1, from coordinate 277,536,201 downwards.
TAATACAAAGTGTGTGACTTGACCCTGATTTTTTATCTGTAAAGTAATAATAGTCTATGTCACAAGGTTGTGAGGAAAGCCCTTTATAAACTATAATCTCTGATATTAATGTGAATTATGACTATTGTTGACCATTGGCTGGGTTCCATGTGCTCTAATTAAATGTCTTAAAGAAGTAAGTATTGATTGTATGCTGGTTGGTAATGGTTGGGAGGGTAATACTTGAAGAATATGGCTATGTAAGTAGGAGATTTTTATCTTGAGAATAGAAGACATAGATAAAATGTTAATCAAATTTTTGTATGACACAAAGCTAGGTGGGAGAACTAACACACTGGATGATAGAGTCATGATCCAAAAAGATATTGACAGAGTAGAGCCTTGGGCCAAAGTGAAAGAGAACATGTTCTAGGGAATAAATGTAAAAGTAAAAACTAAAGGCAGTATGTTATAGTAAGGTGGTCCTCAAAGTGTGGTGGGAGTTGGGTAAGGAGGTCCTTCGAGGTCATAACTGTTTTCATAATAATACCAAGATGTTTTAATGTCTAATATGGTGAAAATTAATGGATATGACCCATAGAAACAAAAGCTCTTTGGGGTAGTCCTCAGTAATTTTTTAATATTTGAAAAGGTCCTGAGACCAAAAAGGTTTGGGAATCACTGGTATAATGGATATAACCTCAGAGTCAAGAAGACCCAGGTTTTTTTCTGTTGTTTCAGTTATGTCTGACTCTTTGTGACTCCATTTTGGGATTTTCTTGGCAAAGATGCTAGAGTGGTTTGCCACTTTCTTTTCCAGATCATTTTTACAGATGGGGAAACTGAGGCAAATAGGTTAAGTGACTTGCCCTGGGTCACAGAGCTAGTAAGTGTCTAAGGTCAGATTTGAACTCAAATCCTCCTGACTCCAGGGCCAAATGCTCTATCCACTGCACCACCCAGTTGCCCTAGAGAGGAGAGATCTTAGGGAAAGGTAGGTTAACTGTTCAGTGTTTGAAGGGCTATCACATGGAAGAGGAGGAATAAAATTTGTTCTTGGCCCCAGGTACAACAGGTAGAAGAATACTATCAGATGGCATTTACATGGCATTTAATAATATTATTTTATTTTATCCTCACAAAAACTACTAAAAATAGGTGCTATCATTCTCCCTCAGGAAGACCTCTATTCAAATACTACCTTGGGCTCATACTAACTGTATGACCTTGGGCAAGTCTTTTACCCTTTGTCTGCTTCAGTTTCCTCATACTTGAACCAAGGTTCTCCATTTCCAAACCCAGTGCTCTTTCAAGTCAACAGGCATTTGTGAAGAGCCTATCATATGCTAAGCACTTTCTACTGTAATGTATTATGGGCAAATTAATATAGGCGATAAGAAAAACACCTTTGGGGCCAATAGAACTCATCTCAGAGAAGTTCACTATAGCCATGGAATGTCTTAGAAACAGTAAAATATTAAAAGTCAAGAGGCTTGGGTTCTAGTCCTAATTCATTGTTGTTGTTCATCATTTTCAAAGAAGACCAGTGACATCAAGAATGAGCCATGACTTGGATTGGATTGAAGTGAGGGGGCGGTAATCAAATCATTGGTCTCACTCTTCCAGAATCATCAAAGTTCAGTGGCAAGACAAAAGTCAGGACGATGGTGACTAGGGGTGACCTTGGGCAAGTCATTTCAACTAATGTCTGTTTCCTTGTCTGTAAAATAGGTATAGCAATCTCAGTCTTGAAGACAGAATTGAAGAGTTATTCTGAGGACCAAATGAGATAGTATTTGTGTAAGTTCTCTGTGCAAGATGTGAACTGACTTTGGCACAGTCAGGAAATGTAAGACTGCTACAAGAGAGATAATCCCACTGCACTCTGCTCTGCTCAGGCTGTGGCTGAAGTTCTGCACTCTGTTCTGGAATCACACTGTAGACAGGACATTGATAGAAGGGCAATAGAGTTTAGAGGAGGGAAGATAAGGGACTGGAGACTTTGAGTTATGAAGTTCCGTTGAAAGAACTGGGAATGAGGATACATGAACACTGTCTTCAAATATATGAAGGGATAGCATAGAGGGTTTAGATTTGTGTTGCCTGCTCCCACAGGGAAAACTGGGAGCAGTGGGTGGAAGTTATAGTAAGGGAGTCTCACCTCAGTATCAGAGGGAATTTTTTAATTAGATCTGTCCCAAAGTGGAATAAACTGCCTTAGAAAGTAGTGAGTTTCTTGTCCCTGAAGGTTTTCAAGCAGAGATTGGATGGCCATCTATCAGGGATATTGCTGGGGGGATTTCTGGAGCTTGTACTGGATGACCTATAAATTCCCTTCAAAGTATAAGGTGCTATGATTCTAGGTTGTTTATGAAGTATATAGGAAGTCCCAGTGGAAACCTGGTGGAAACAAGTCTAATATGCCTAATATGTATGGAAGGTATATAATTCAGGGCTTTGGAAACTTCAGGGGAGCTGAAAGATTGATTGATTGACTTTTGTGTCCCATTTTTGCATTTCCTGTTTCTGATTTTTCTAGGCTCAAAACTACTACCATGGCTTCACAGAACTCTGTCCCAGACCAACTGACATCTACACTCTATGTCAGTCTCTTGCAACTCCCCTGTCACTGTTCACAGCTGCCCTTACCCTTCATTGCAATGTATTAGACTTTCCTGAGGGGGGATTCCTTATGGAAGAGTATCTGCCTGAGGCTACCAACTCCCAGAAGGCTGGGACTGGGACCTGCCTGACTCCATCTGAGTACCACCTGGTCAAGTGTCATGAGCACGAAGAAAACCAAGAAAGGATTCCATTAGAGCTAAGGAAATGAAGGAAGCCCTGAATTTGCTGAAGGCACTGGGACTATTTATCTTAGAAAAGGGAAGATTTAATAGAAACACTAGAGCCACCTTCAGGTATTTGAAGGGCTGTCATGTGGAAGAAAGAAGAAACCTTATTTTGCTTGGCTCCAGAGGGCAAGATGGAAGTCACTGAGAGGCAGATATCTAGTTCAAGGAGGAACTTTTTAGCAATTAGAACTGTTCAAAGGTAGAATAGATTGCTTCTCTGGTGGTGAGTTCCCATCATTGAATGACTTCAGTCAGAGGCTGAAAAGCTAGTCATCAGTGGTGTTGTAGGGGAGTCCCATGCTTTGAGTTTGTTTGAGATGACTTCTGAGGTACCTTCCAACTCTGAGAATTTATAACTCCAGGAGTTCCCTGTAGCATATACTAATAGGAGAATGGTGGAAAAGAGTACTTGCAGTGTGGGGCTAGGTAAAGGGATGCTGTTGAGATCCCATAGGGGTTTCACTGGCATTTTGGTCACTGCCATCATCAGGTCTAGAGCAATTCTCCAGAAGCAGCTATGAGATCAGAACTCCCAGGATCAGGGTCCCTTTAGATTAATTTTTATCTCATAAATGATAAATGTAAAGGAAAGGTGACTCCAGGGAAAATTTTTCAAGCCAAGTTGTGCCTTTCTAGGAAACCAGAGGAAGCCCTTGATTGGGAGTGGGGAGCTCACCATGGCAATCCTGGCTCTGCCACAGAGGAGCATGAGCAAATCACTCAGTCTGGGAGGGCTTCAGTTTTTCTTTTTCTTCTTAAAAATTATTTGTTTTCAGTTTTCTACAATCATTTCCATAAGTCTTAGATTTTCTCTCCCTGCCTACCACCTTCTTTCCCAAGAGGGCATGCAATTTTATGTGAGTTCTACACATACATTCTTATTAAACACATTTTCACATTAGTCATGTTGCATAGGAAAATTAAAATGAATGAGAAAAACCATAAGAAAAACTAAACCAAAACAAAACATAACACGAGAGAAAATATTCTATTTCATTCTGCGTTCCAATTTCATAGTTCTGGATATGGATGACATTGTGCCTCAATAGTCTTTTGGGAATGTTTTAGGTCCTTGCATTGCTGTAAAGGGCTAAGTTTCAAAAACAGTCCTCTCACACTGTGGCTCTTACTGTGTATAATGTTCTCCTGGTTCTGCTCATTTCACTCAGCATCACTTCATATAAGTCTTTGCAGGTTTTTCTGAAGTCTGCCTGCTCATCATATCTTATGTCATAGTAATATTTCATTACATTCATCTACCACAGCATATTCAGCCATTCCCCAGTTGATAGGCATCCCTTCCATTTCCAGTTCTTGGCCAACACAGAGAGAACTGCTATAAATATTTCTGTACATGTGGGAGTTTTTCCCATTTTTATGATCTCTTTGAGATACAGTCTTATAAGTGATGTGTGTTCATCCTTCGTTGCTGAAGAAGACCATGCCATCAGAGAAATAATGACATGACTTGTACTTGACTTTGTTTTGAGTGAAGGAAGGCTGTGCACGTCTCCAGCCTCACTTCCCCTCCAGAGCCATCTGAATCCAGTGACCAGATATTCATCAAGATGACTGGAGATGACCCAGGATGAGGCAATTGGGAGTTAAGTGACTTTGCCCAAGGTTGCACATCTAGTGTGTGTCAAGTGTCTGAGGTGAGATTTGAACTCAGGTCCTCCTGACTCCTGCACTGGTGCTAGAAGCAATATTGCTGGGTCAAAGGGTATGCACATTTTTGTAGCCATTTGAGCATAGTTCCAAATTGCTCTCCAGAATGGTTGGATCAGCTCATAGTTCCACCAACAATGAATTAGGGTTCCAACTCTCCCACATCTTCTCCAACATTTATCATCTTCCTGTTTTGTCATGTTAGCCAATCCGATTGGTGTGATGTAGTACCTCAGAGTTGTTTCAATTTGTATTTCTCTAATCAATAGTGATTTAGAGTAGTTTTTATATGACTATAGACAGCTTTAATTTCTCCCTTTGAAAACTGCCTGTTCATATCCTTTGACCATTTATCAATTGGGGAATGACTTATATTCTAATAAATTTGACTCAGTTCTGTATATATTTTAGAAATGAGGCCTTTACCACAGATACTAGTTGCAAAAATTATTTCCCAGTTTTCTGTTTCCCTCCTAGTCTTGGTTGCATTGAGTTTGTTAGTGCAAAAATTTTTCAATTTAATGTAATCAAAATTATCTATTTTGCATTTCATAATGTTCTCTATCTCTTGTTTGTTCATAAATTTCTCCATTCCCCATAAATCTGACAAATACATTATTCCTTGCTCCCCTAATTTGTTTATAGCATCAGCCTTTATACCTAGATCATGTATCCATTTGCACTTTATTCTTGTGTACAGTGTCAGGCATTGTCTATGCCTATAATATTATATATATATATCTCATATATATGTATATTATATTATATATATACACACTATACAGCTCATATATATATACAATATATAATTTACAATAATAATTCTGCCACACTGTTAAGCTTCAATTTTTCATCCTCAAAATCAGGGAATTGAACTGTGCGATATCTAAGATCCCTTCTAGCTATAATATTCTAAGATGTCAATATTTAGTCGTTTACTCATCCATTCATTTCACAGGTGTTTTCTGAGTACCCACTATGTGTAAGGCAATGTTCTACACAGAAATGGGCTACATGAGACCATGATTTTACAATTTTATAGGAGAGGAAAGATATAGACAAAAGCAACTGAAAAATACAACAGTTGAGCCTAAAATTTTATGGGGTGTCCCACAAGTCATGATTTCTGAGACACCACTTATCTGATGCTGTAGACTAGGCATTATATACCTAACTGCATACAGTATAAGAAAGAGATTAGACACAGATCCTGTTCTCCAGGAGCTTACAATCTAATGGGGAGAAATACACATATCCAAATAATTATGACCTAAGGCAAAGTGAATGGGGTACAGAAGACAATTTAAATGATATGCTATAAGACATTTGAGAATGAAGAGAAAGCTGTGATTTGGGCAAGGCGTTGAGGAGGTAGAGAGGGTCAGAGGTGTCTTCTTGGAGGGGGTGGTGCCTATGCTAGACCTTGAAAACATGGAAGGATTTCAACAAATGGAGATGGAGGTGGTTGAAGGGAATCCATTCCAGGCAGAGGGGGCTGAGACAAGCAAAGACATTTCACTGCCAAACTCCTAGAAAAAGTTGTCTACACTCCCAGCCTCCACTTCCTCACCTTCCCACTCACTTCTCAACCCTTCGCAATCTGGTTTCCAGATTCACTGTAGTGAAACTGCTCTCTCTAAGGTCATCAAGTGATTTCTGAACTGCTAAATTCCATCTTCTTTTCTCAGTCCTCACCCCTGTTGACCTCTGTAGCTTTTGTCAATCTTGAATACTCCTTCCTCTCTGGGCTTTTCCAACACTTCTCTCTTCTGGTTCTCCTTCTACCCATCTGACTGTTCCTTCTAAGTCTTCCTTGCCAGATCATCATCCACATCCCACTCACATCTCAAACTCGATGTCCTTTAAACATCTCAAAGTCAGTGTGTCCAACGCAGAACATATTTCCCTGGAAACCCTCCTCTCTTTCAAACTTTGCTTTTACTTTTAGGGGTACCAGCATCCTTCTAGTTACCCTGGTTTATAACCTCAGAATCATCCTCAGCTCTTGTCACTTGCCCCATCTATCTAATCTGTTGCCAAGTTTTCTCATTTCTACCTTTACAATATCTGTAATGCTTGCCCCTGTCTCCACTCACATAGGTACCATTCTCATTCAGACCTCTTATTGGAATAGTTTTCTATAGATCTCCTTGCTTCACCTCTCCTCACTCCAAATCATCCTCTACTCAGTTACCTAGGAAATTTTTCTAAAGCATAGGTCTGATTAAGTTCTCCCCTCCTCATACCTGCTTAAGGAGTTCCACTGGATTCCTTTTACCTCTAGGATCAGATATAAGTTTCTCTGTTTGTCATTTAGAGATTTCCACAAAAGAAAAAGAAATGTTAAGTTGTATTTTTGTGTTACTTAAGTGAGCAGTCCAAAGACAAGAGCAAGCGACTGAACTTTAGGGAATGAGATGGTGCTGATTTAGAGGCATCCACATCTGCATTTTACATTTTCTTGATGTGTAAACATATTGCCAAAGACAAACTTTTTCATCAATTATTGTACGTAACACTTTTCCCCAGACCTACCATAAAGTTTCTGTGATGTATTGTCTTCCAGTTGTAATAAAAATTACTGAGTTGCATCAATTGAAGAAAAAAAAATAGTAGTATTGTATGTACTGACTCTCAATATGTAAATGTTGAGCAGTAAAATAATTTATATTTCTTACCTGCAAAATAAAAAATAAAGATCTCCATAGCCTGCCCCTTGCCTACTTCCACTGAATTCTTATGCTTCATTCTTTCCCACATGCAAACTATAATCCAGCAGCTGTTGTTCAGTCACTTTTCAGTCATGTCCAACTCTTGATGACCTATATTAGAATATAAGCTCCATGAAGCCATCAGGAGCTGGTCTTGCCTTTCTTTGATCTCTAGTACTTACTTCACTACTTGGCAAGTACTTAACAAATGATTCTTAATTGAGTGCTGAATGATCTTTTCCCTGTGGGCCAATCTTTTACCATCAAATAGAAATCTCTACCTTGATGTTGCCCAGGCATCTCAAGGTCAACATATCCAAAACAGAATTTGGTATTTTCCTTGCAGAACTCATTTTGTTTTCCATGTGACCTCCCATGTTTTTCCTCCATGTCTTTGCACAGTCTATCCCCCTATGCCTGGAATGTCCTCCTTCCTCACCTCTGCCTGTTAGAACCCCCCCCAAGGCTCAGCTTCAATGCTACCTTCTACCAGGGCCTTTCCTTACTCCTCCTGCAGGGTGAAGTGCAGAGATAGGAGGTGAGCAGAGGGAAAAGGTATGTCCTTTCAATTGCCATCATCATGGAACCCCAATTGCCCTATACTAGTTATAGTTACACTTTAAGCCTATAAAGAGTTTTTATTTGAAAACATTATAGACAAAACATTCAATAGGAATTTAGAGGAAAAAGAGATCACTCCTGTGGGGTACAACCAGGGAAGGCTTCAGAAGAGAGGTGGTAGTGGTTCTGGGTCTTGAAGGACAAATAGGGTTTCTATGTGCAAAGATGAGGAAGGAAGAAAGATAGTTACTATAGATGGTGGCAGTCCTTGTGATCAACACTGCACTAGGGAAAAGCCTTTTCCACTTTCTTGCCCTTACCTTTCTCCTCCATGTCCTTGCTGAGCCACTGGGAACCACCTCTGCCTACTTCCTACTTCCTCCATTTCCTGGCTCCTTCCACACTCTCTCCCTCTCTAGGCCTCGGTTTCTTTATCTGTAAAATGAAGATGCCAGATTAGATGATCTCTAATGGTCTTTCCAACTAAATCCTGTGAAATTTATGAACCCATCTGAAATCTTCCCTGGGAGAATGGGAGCTGCTGTCTATTAACTCATGCTCCCTTGTGTGCCTCTACACTGCAGAGGATCCCAGAGATCCTCAGGCAGTTACCTTGAAAACCTTTCTCCCTCATCTTTACCTGTCCTAATTGCTCTCTGAGGCTTAAGGTTTGCTCTGGCACTCTTTATTATCAACTCCTCCCACAGCTTCTCCTCCCTGCTCCCCCCATACTCATGCTGAGCCTTTGAGGAATTGTTCTTTTTCTGGGAAAAGAGGAAAAAAGTATCCCTAAGGCCCTGTCTGCTCACCTGTGTAGGAGCCTGACATTTGGCCTTGGCCAAAGGCCACTGTACTAATTGGGAGCTGCCTCAGTGTCCAATGTTAATCCAGTAGCATCGAGCCTATTGAATTAGGGTGGGGACCCTTTGGGGACCTGTGCTCTGTGCAGGGATGGAAGTAGGCTGGCTTGTCTGATGGAGGGTGGGGAAAGGAGAAAGAGGTGCATTTCTTAGTAGAGTATCTGGAAGGTTGGATAGCTCTAAGCTGTATCATGGAAGGAGCTTGGCTGGATTCTTATTTCAGTGTTCTCCAGCTGCGGTCTGTGCCTTTACATCGTGTCTCTGCTCTTTATACACTCTCACCTAGCTTCTCCATTGTCTATGTGGAGGCCCCTCTGGGAGCAGCCTGACTGTGCCTCAAATGCCCTGCTCTTTAGCTCAGACAAAAGACTCTCCAGCTACTTTATGGTGTCAGTCACAAAGTGTCTCTTAAATAAATCGAAATATACTTCAGGCCCGACAATGAAGATTAATCTGTTTGTGTTGTTTGGGCTCCTGCTGGAGCAGGCAGGAGCCAATCCTGTGTTGAAGCTGTCACCAGTGCTACTGATGGTCCTTGGCTAGGGTAAGTCACTTCCCTGTCCTGTTCTTCCAAGAAAAAAGGGAAATCCAGACAGTAATACCTTTTCTCTTCTTCCACAGCTACTGAGCTGGGGGGACCACCACTTGGGAACTGGTAGGTAAAGGGAGGAGCTTTTTTGGGATATGGGGATTCTTATGTTTACAATAGTACGGAGACAGCCAGATTTGGGAATGTATATCAAGTTTGTCTTTGTCTTGGTTAAAATTCGGTTCCAGCTTTTTCCTTGTCTCAGAGAGAGATGCTGGGAGAGGTTTCATGTTACAGGGAAATAAAAGTGGTTTAAGGAGTGAGGAGACTTGGGTCGGCTGCCACTTGGCTATGAGTTTTGGGGGAAGTAACTTTCCTTTCTGCTTGAGATTGATTCCTTTTTTGTAAAATGAAGAGAGGGATGATCTTTCAGACTCATTTCATGGACCATTTGCTTTGTTAGTTAGACAACTCTTGGACTGGCTGGAGAAACAAAGAAGAATGGTACAGTAGAAAGAGTACCAGGTTTGGGCTCAGAAGAACTGGGTTCAAATCTTGACTCTGCTCTATAACCTCTCTGGGTCTCAGTTTCCTCATCTGTAAAATGAGGGCTAGTTGAAGCCAAATTGATCTCTAAGACTCTTTCCAGGGCTATTATCCTTGATTTAAAGTAGAGTGCAGAAGGCATCCATTATCTAGACACAGGTCCCAGAGCAGGATTAAAGTCTCTTTGGTTCTAAAGGATGAGTCCCCTGTCAGGCAGTTGGAGGACTGTATGAAAACCCCAAGCAGGAGGTAGTAATCACCTGTGAGAAGGGATTAGAATTTATATTAATGGTGCAGTGGAAAAAGTGTCCTGGTGCAAATCCTCGCTCCTTGTGACCTTCTACCTATGTGATGTTCTTATGCTTTCCTTTTGTAAATGATATTCTATTATTGTTTAATTAATTTTATAGTATTAATTTTGTATGTATTTGTTTGCACATTGTCTCTGTCATTAGACTGTAAGTGCCCTGAGGACAAGAACTGTCTTTTGCTTCTTTTTGTGTCCCTAGCACTTAGCCACATAGTAAACACTTACCTAATAAATGTTAATTAATTGATTGATGTTGGGTGAGTCATTTAGCCTCGCAGGACCTCAGCTTCATCATATATAAATGGAGAGTGTGAACAAAATGACCTCCAAGGTCCCTTTCAGTTCTGAGTCTATGATCTCATGATTCTTTAGAGCTGGAGGGTTGACAAAGTGCTTTTCTCACAATAACCAAATAAGGTAACTGGTGTTAAATATCGCTATTGCCATTTTACAGATGGAGAGATTGAGGTTCAGAGAGGTTGATTTGCCCAGAGTCACACAGGGAGTAAGGAACCTAGCTTCAGCTAGATCTTCTCCCTTCACTTCCTCCTTCCCCCCTCCACCTCATGGAGCTTCTTAACTTCAAGAGAGGGTGAGTCTTGAGGACAATATTATTGGTCCTTAGTTCTTTAGCCCAAACTGATTTCTTTGCCCTGTCTCTTCATTATTACCATGGTGGGGAGATGACCCTAGATTCTCCAAGGCAATGCCAGTGGAGTGTATTCTCTGAGGCATTCTAAAATACTGCAAAGATCAAGTATGGCTTTGTCTGAGTCTGTTTTGGGGAATCAACCTAGCTATGTACAGAGAGACTCATTTACAGTAGGCTGGCCACTTGGTAATGAATATTTTTGTCCATAACAACACATCAGAGAGCTTAGAACTTAATTTCTCTCTTTTTCATGTCTCTCAAATTAGAACATAGGCTTCATGAGGGCAAATGTTCCTATACCCTCCATAACATTTAGCATAGGACTGGGTACATAATGCTTGGTAAAATGGTCTAAAAATATGTGTTAATTACCCACTTCATGCTGAGATATAGTTTTAATTACATAAACTCAGATACTTTTCCAGGCCTGAGGAAACCAGCTTGGACCATTGGGAGTAACTTAGAATTCTAAGCTGACTTTCCAGAGGGCAGAGAATAATTCCCTGCAGTGACTGAGGCTGGATAAAACCCTCAACTCTCTCAGAACATTGTGTGTTAATAATAGATAGACAATCTCTCTCTTCCCTAGGAGCTTAGCTCATTTGGGGGAAGGAAATGATAGGATAGTTCTGCCAAAAAATGTGCTAGCATAGGTCATGGGGTGGTATCGTGGATAGAGCTTTGGACCTGGGTTCTACCGCTTCCACCACAACTTCTATGACCGTAGATAGGCAAGTCCTTCTGATTCCATGAGTGTCCTTGTATGTAAAAACAGCGCTGTAATATTTGCTTGTAATGATACTGTGCTTTGCACGTAGTAGGTGCTTTTTGTTGCTACCATGAGTTTGACAGATATCAACAAAAAGAACATTTCTTGGCATGAGGAAGAAGAGAAAAAAAAGGACCACCTACGAAACATGCAGTTTAGTTTGGTTTTGCTTTTTTACATCATTCAAATTTAACAAGATAATTCCAATAGTGCCCTGTTTATCTATATCCCCTTCTGAGCTTCCTTCTGTTTTTTTCTGTATATTTTTAAATGCCTCATCTGCTCTTTTTTTTTCCTTTTTTAGTATCATTCATTCCCCTCCCCAATTTTTCCTCCTCCCCCTTCACAAAATAAATATCCAATTAAATGTAGTTATGCAAAGCAAATCAACTCATTGAATGAGTTGATTCTTTAAAATAGACTTCGTAGGATTTAAACTGTTAAGTTTAAAGTGCCACATCAAAGTGTGGTTCTGTGATTATTTTTTATTGGACCCACTGGAAGAGAAGGCATGCTGATATGAGATGTAGCCACCTACCTGAGAATAGGGCAGGGAGTTAACTAAGAGTGTTTTAGGTTCAGTGCTGATGCCTTCAGAGTCTAATTTGGCCTGGAGCTTAATTTAAGATAAACTGCCATCAGCAAGGTAATTATCATTATCTGTGTATTTAAAGTGGTTAAATATTCAAAGCCATGTCAAGTTTTAACAGCTCTCTAAATCAGAGGAGCAGTTAGTGTGTGGACAGGACTGGCCCCAGCGCCTGGTCAGGGAAAGGAGAAAACCTGTTTCCTGTGGATATGGAAATCTTCCTCTCTCCCATTTCTCCAGCCTTTTTCTGTATTGCTAAGGTATGCTGCTTGCATGTGTGTGTGTGTGTGTGTGTGTGTGTGTGTGTGTGTGTGTGTGACTATGGGTGTGTGCCCATAGTCTTAAAACTCCCTGATTTACAAGTTAACAGATTAAGCTATGTTTGAAATGAAGCTGCTTGAGGTGCCATCAAGTCAATGGTGCTCGATCAGGGAACTGAGAAGCTTTTAACTTTTATTGTTTATTAATAAAGATAAATTTGGAGCATTAAAAACTCTCCTGATTTAGCTTTTTTAATTAAAGGGAAAAACAGAGGTGACACATTGTTTAGGTGAAGGGGAACCAGCTGTGTCAGCACTAGGAAATGCTGGGGCAAGGAGATTTGAGAGTCAGTTTTGTGTTATCATTGGTGTTGAGGGCTGGTTGGAAATATTATCATTTGGAAAAGAGAGTACTGTACAATGATATCCCAGGCAGGATGAAATAGAAGAAGAGAGAGACATTGACAGAACACTGAATTACCCTAGGGAATATACTCCGTGTCCTTCAAAAGATGTGGGGTCCTAAACTGTGTTTGGGAATTGGACCTGAAGAATGACCATTCACAACCCTATCTCCCTACTAGATGGCAAGCTGATAGCACCAAATTTGGAAAGGAGTAGAATAGAAATAGAATTGAATTCAAAAACTGGATAGAATCTAGTGATGAGCTTGGTGAAACCCATGATTGCATTTTTTAAAGTTATTCTAAAATTTTGTTTCTATTTTATTTTCAATAAAAAACATTTATTTTCTTTCCCTCTTCCACTTAATAGTAGACAATGATGATAATAATGATAGCTAGCATTTATACAGAGCTTTAAGATTTGCAAAGAGCTTTAAAAATATGATCTCATTTTATCTTCACAACAACCATTATCCCCATTTTACAGTTGGGGAAACTGAGGCAGAGAGAATTTTTAAAAAATGATTCAACTGGTTTCTGAGGCAGGATTTGAACTCGTCTTCTTGACACCGAGTCCAGTGCTTAATCCATCATGACATCACCCTGGTAGAAAATGTATATATTCAAACAACATTGTCCATGTCCCCAAATTCTTCATTTTGCATCCCGAATCCAGCAGAAGGTAGATAGCATGCTTAGTTGTCTGTTATCCTCTGGAATCACAGTTGGTTATTGTACTGATCAGAATTCTAAAGTCTTTCACCTCTGATTTAAAAGAGGAAGTATCTAAGGTTCAGGGTGGTTAGGTGACTTGCTTGTCCACAGGACCAGTCCAGGCAACATCTCTGAAAAATACATTTTCCAGCTGTGTTTTTGTAGTTGCTTAACTTTGTTCTTGTCAGAAAGGTCTCTGATCCCAGCCCCAAGGCCCCAAGGGACCCCCACCAGAGACAATTTTGCCCCAGCCTCAGCATGGTCCTCTGTTTGCCATTCTATAAAGCCCCCCTGGGACATTAAACAATGAATGCTGGGAAAATCTCCTTCCTTTCCAGAGGGATTCCTGAGAAATGCTTTATTACCCTTGGGCCTATCCAGCTCTGAATTTGTCAGGTAGGGAACCTGTTGATGTGCTTTGAAAACCTTAGTAGTTTATGGCTTGGGGACTTAGGAAGTGGGAAAGAGCTGGATGACAAAGGAGGGAGATGCTGAGAAGTTCTGACAGACCCAAGGAAGAGGAGGCATGGTTACCCCCTTACTACTCACCAGGTGCTTATCTCTCTCCCTCCCTGGATGTTCTCTCCTGCTCTGCTCGGGATGACTCTGCCCACCGGCCCCTAACCCACTTGAACTGGAGATAGGGCTTCTCATTCTTCCCAATGCCTGAGGAAGGAAGATAGAGCCAGACTCAGCCCCTTTCTTCGGATGAATTCAGCTTTGAAAGCCTCAGGACAAATCACCTGAGAAAAATGCATCTGGAGAAGCTGAATGACTTCCTGGAGCTGGGTTTGATTTCCTAAGCCTGAGGCTCAGTCATAAAGGGATATCAGAAACATAAGGGCCTTTGAGAGAGAGCAGGTTAAGTGAAGGTCTTCTGGGGCAGCTCTCTCCCCGACTCCACCCATATCATCCAGAGTGTCTTCAGAGACTTTGAATAAAATTCTTTCTCTTCCAATTACCTTGGACTATTTCACTGAGACTCCATCTCTGGCTTGAGGGGCCTCTGGCAAGTTTACTTTAAGAGCATCTGGGGATGAAATAATTTGGAGACCTATTCACTGAGGAGTCACAAATTTCAGAATTCCCATCTGTGGGTACTGATAAATATTTAACCACCAGCTCTCAGAAAACACTTTTAAACTTGATTTATATTTCCTCCATCACTTTCTTAAGTCTGGACGATCAACAAAACAATAAATCAAGTCCTTATTAGTAAGGTTTATGGATTTCTGAGATGTAAATTCTCACACTGCAAATTTAACTATCGCCTCTCCAAAGCCTGTATATAAGCTAGATCCAGCATACCCTTGGATATAGCCCTGGGCCTCCTGCTGTGTCACTATGATTTCTCATCTTTCTGAAGGTGGAAACTTGTTCTGGTGTCAGACAGGACTGGATTTATGCAGAGATAGAGGAGACAGATAGAGGTCTGAAATGATTATTAACGATTAATGAGAAATGATTACTAATAAGCAATTATGGGGGAAATCCATGCATTTTCCAATCTTATTTCCTTGTTTGAAGCCTAGCCTTTGAAGGACATTACCAACCTCTGCCAAAAATTTACCCCATCTAGACCATCTTATCTAAGGTGAATTCCTGCCCATTGGGTTCCAGTCCAGGTTGAGTGGAGGTAGATCCTTTGTCTAGATTGCCCAAGACTGGGATTAGTTAACAGAGTTGATTGCCACCCTCAGGAACATCCACTCTTCCAAAGGTATATAATAAACTATGAGTCCACCACCAAGAGGGGTCTTTGGCATTCAAGAGTGTCACTGACCTCTTTTGTTAATAAAATGCTAGCATAAATTTAAAAAGTGATTAATTACTCAGAAATCATGTCTCTAGAACTTTTTAAACTTCACAGATTTGAATAGTATTTGGAAAATAGACTCCCCTGACCAAAAACTAGGGAACCCTCTTCCCCTATCCTTTTCCATTCTTCCTTTGCTGATTGGAGATTCTTTCCTTTTTGTGAAAGGATTACTACCTAGTAAAATATAAACCCTGGGCCCAGCAATTGAGAAATGGTTGAACATATCATGGTATATGTTTGTGATAGAATACTTCCATGCTATAAGAAATGAGAAGGGGATGGTTTCAGAGAGATCTGGGAAGATTTGTAGGAACTGATGCAAGCTGAAGTCAGTAGAACCAGGAGAAAAATTTATATGATAGCAGGAATATTGCATATATGAAGAACTTTAAAAGACTTGGGAACTCTGATCAACACAATAACCAACCAAAGTTCCAGAGGACATGAGACGGCAACATGCTGCTTACCTTCTCATAGAGGAGAGTGATAGACTTATGAAAGCATGGCCAATGTGGGGAATGGTTTTTTTCTTCTTAGCTGTGCATGTTTGTAGTGGCAATGTGTTTCTCTTACTTTCTCAATTAGGGGAGGTGGAGGTAGGAGGGCGTGAATACAGATATGAAAATAAAATGAAATTTAAATGAAAAAATATAAACCCTACTCTTGCTATTATATTCAACCTTTTATATTCATTTCTATCATGGTGTGAATTAAGTCTATCACCTACTTTCTTTTTTCAATTAAATTATTTCAATGAACAATTTTTTTTCTATCTCCAAATTTTCCCTCCCAAAAAAGAAAGGAAAACAAAACACTTATAACAAATATACACAATCAAGCAAAGCAAATTCCTTTGTTGTCCATGTTCACGGGGTATTAATCTCCACCAATAAAGAGAGTTCCATACTAATGGGCTTCTTGACAAGGGTTACATATATGTCTCAATTTGTGCCATGATTTCTACCTACTCTTTTAGGAGGTAGGTAGCATGCATCATGGGAGCTCTGTAATCAGGGTTAATAAGTGCTTTGATCAGAGTTCTGCAATCTTTCAAAGTGTTATTTTTGGCTTTTACAATGTTATTGTTATTGTATAAATTGTTCTCCTGGTTCTGCTCACTTTACTCTGAACTAGTTCATATAAATCTTTACAAGTTTCTTTGAAACCATGCCTTTCATCATTTCTTATAGCATAATAACATTCCATGACATTCATTGTACTAGAATTTTTCTAGACATTCCCCCGTTGATGAGCACCATGTTCATTTCCAGTTCTTTGCCACCAGACAAAGAGCTTCGATAGACAGACAGACAGACAGATAGATAGATAGATATGTCCTTTTCCTCTTTCTTTGATCACTTTGGTGTATGGACCTAGAAGTGTCATGCCACCTACTTTATGTGGCTACCAAGAGCAGAGGAAAGGGGGAAAGAACACAAGGTAGAATGTTTGGAGAGACCCCATAGAGAAAAGGAATAGAATTGAAATAGGAGATGGAAGGTGTCAAAGACAAACTTAACAGTTTTGTCCAACATGATCCTGATACCTAAGGAAAGCAGTCCAGATGGTACTGAGTGTAATTCAACAGACATTTAGTAAGTGCTTACTAGGTACAAGCTAAAGGAGGGATAAACATTTACATAATACCTCTTATGTGCCATTCACTGAGCTAAGTGCTTTTCATAAATATCATCTCATTTGATCCTCACAACAATCCTGAAAGATGGTTGCTATTATTTTCATTTGGTAGTTGAGGAAACTGAGACAAACAGAGGTTAATGACTTGCTTAGGGTCACACAGCTAGTAGGGGGAAGGGAGAAGAAAGGTGGGGAGGTGGGGTTTGAATTTAAGTCTTCCTGACTCCACACCCAACACTTTATTCATTATGCCACCAGCTGGTTCTGGGACATTGTTCTAGGCAATGAATATACAGAAATAAAAAAGAAATAGTCTCTATTCTCAAGAAATATGCATTTTACTGGAGGAGATAGATAAGTAAATGCAAGGGAGAAAGCAGTAAAATATGAGGAGACCAGGAAAATATCCATATAGCAGGTTATACCTGTTGAAGAAGTTTAGGTTCTGCTTGTATTCAAACCTTAGAAGATGGCATTCATAGAACTTAGCTCAGGTTGTTCCTGACAACTAAGCTAGAATTCAGCACCATGGAGATAGACCCTCTGTCTCAGTGAGAGACCTCCCCAGTGAGAGTTCACAGGTGCGTCCTAGAGGGAAAGGTGTTCCCAGAACCAGTTTCCCTTTCCTAAGTTCTGGTGGCAATAATAGCATTGGATACAAGAATGGAAGGAGATGAGAGAGGAGTGGGGGTGGGGAGAGGGCACAATGTAACAAAGAATACTGGATTGGATGTGAGGATACTTGCATTTAAGTCCTGACAGCATTATTTGCTATCCATGTGACTACAAACAAGTCACTTAACCCGACTGACCCTCAGTATCTGTATTTGTAAAATGAGGGAGTTGAATTAGATAATTGTGATAGCTCTTTCTAACTGACAGAAAGACAGACAGAGAGACAAGAAATGGAGACACAGAAAGAGAATACTGACAGAAACAGAGGTAGACAGAGAAAGACAGAAAAAGAAATAAATATGTGGACCAAAACAGAGAAAGAGAAAGGAGAAAGGTAGAGACAGAGGAAAATACATGGAAAGATATGAAGAGACACAGAGAGAGACAGAGGTAGACAGAGATAGAGAGACAGAGACAAGGACAGACAGAGGAGGGGAAGGGAGGAAAAGACAGTAAGGGAGGAATTTGTAGGGGCGGGGAGGAAGGAGTGAGGGAAAGAGAGGAAGGAGATAGACATAGAGATAGTCAGAAGGACTGAAATGAATGAGAAAGGAGAGAGAAGGAGAGAAGCAGAGACAGAAACAGAGGGAGACATTGAAAGACATGAAGAGGAAGAGATAGATATAAAAGAAAGATATAGAGATAGAGAAGGGAACTGAGGTAGGTCCTGAGAGAGAGGAAGGGAGGAATTGAGAGGCAGAGGAGAGAGAAAGGGAGTGGGAGAAAAAGAGGAGAAAGGGAGAGAAAGTCAAAAACAGGAGGAGAAAGGGGGAGGGAGGGAGGGAGAGAGAGAAAGAGAGAGAGAGAGAGAGAGAGAGAGAGAGAGAGAGAGAGAGAGAGAGAGAGAGAGAGAGAAAGAGAAAGAGAAAGAGAAAGAGAAAGAGAAAGAGAGAGAGAGAGAGAGAGAGAGAGGCAGAGAGAAAGAGAGAGAGAGAGAGAGAGAGAGAGAGAGAGAATATCTTTAACCTTTTCTCTGTTCCCAGAAGAAACAAGAAAGTGGGGAGGGCCAGAGAGATTCAGAGTGTAGATCCCTCCTGGGGTTCACAATGTCACTGTGCACCAGCAAGTACCACCATAGAAGCACAAACACCAGCCTGCTATGATGCAGTGTCAGGCTGCCCTGGCGGGACTGGCTTTCTGTGGGCTGGCTCATTCAAAGGCAGAACGGCTTTCCTGGCCATGCAGGCTGAGCTCCACTGATTGCCGAGTTATTCTTTATTCATATACCTTTTGCAGAGCTGAATAACAAATGTGCTATAAATTTCAGTGCATTATAAAGAAAGCCTTAATACGTGAGAGAGGAATCCCTCCCTAGTACAATGAAGCAAGATCAAATTCAACACACATCATAGCAGCGTGGAGAGTGATTGCTATGTTTCAGAAGTAAACATTACTTTTAAAAAGGAAGAATCCATTTCCAACACAATTATTTTATAGGGTGAGCTGAGGCCACGGTTGATGTAATCTCTTCATTCTCCTCTTCCTAGTTTTTCTTGGCCAAGTGGGCTAGACTGCCAATGGCCCATGCTGCAGCTTCTTCTTCCATTGGAGTGGTCCAGTGACATTTCTGAGCTGCCTGTCTTATTTCTTTGCATACCTCATGTGAGGGGAGAGGGGAGAGGCAGTTGAGTTATACCTGAAGGAGTGAGAAAGACAGCTGACATAGAACACTGACCTGTAGTCAAAGGATCTGGATTCAAATTCTGCCTCTGTTTCTTGCTACACAAGTAGCCTTGGGCAAGTCATTTAATTTCTCTGGCTTTTAAATTTCTTGCCTGTAAAATTAGTGAATTGGACTAGATGACTTTTGAAGTCGCTTCTAGCTCCAAAGCTATGATCTTATGAAAAAACCACTAAAGTCAAAGACCTAGATTTGAGCTCAGGCACTTTGATTTCCTAGCTGTGCTATTTTAGGTAAATCATTTCACTTTTATGAACCTGAACTTCCTCATCTGTAAAATGGGGAAAATAACATTTGTACTTGCTCTCTCCCTCCCAGGATTGTGGTGTACTTTGTAGAACCATGCACATACATGTATACACATATATGTATACTATATGCAAACACACACATATATACATATATGCATGTATATATGTGGATAAAGTATGCATAAGCTAGAAGGGGGTGTATGTGTGTGTATATATATATATATATATATATATATATATATATATATATATATATATATATATATATATATATATATATATATATATATATATATATACACACATACGCACAGTATGTGTACACATTATTGTTATTGTCAGTATTGCTTCCCACCCCCACAGTTAGCCCAGTCAATCAAGGTTTTGTATTTTCAAAGATTTAGAATTCTCCACTAGAGTGAATTAGTGTGCTGGAGGCAAAACTTTCCCTGACTTGCACATATCAGTAATGAACTTCTCGTTGGTCTTCACAGAATGGGGTCACAGAACTTCAGGGTTAAAAGGGACCTTAGTGATCATCTGGTCCAATCCATTTCTGATAAAGAATCCTAATTACAATGCACTCACTGACAAGGGTCTTGGTTTGAAGTCCTCTAGTGGATAGGAGGAACCCATTATCTCCCAAGGCAACTCATTTCCTTTTGTTCGCACTCCTCTAATGTACCTATTTAAAAGATGTTTTATTGATTCTCTTTCTTTGTTACATCACTGCCAATGTAACCATCCCTTATAGCAAAGCATTCCTTATAGTCAAGCAAAGCAAGCAATACATTGACCATGTCTGGGAATATATGCTTCATTCTATATCATCTCCCTGCCAAGAGGCAGGAGACATATTTCACCATTCCTCTTAAATCACCTCTGGTATACTTATCAAGTAATATTTTGTATTAGACTATTTATGTTGGTGTCTTATGCCTTTATTAGCCTGTAATCTCTATGAAGGCAAAGTCTTTTTCATTTAACCCTGTGCCTTGCATAATGATTTACATAGAGTAGGCTCTTTTTTTTAAATTAAATTTATTTATTTAACTTTTAACATTCATTTTCACAAAATTTTGGGTTACAAATTTTCTCCCCTTTTATCCCCTCCCCCCCTCCCAAACACCAAGCATTCTAATTGCCCCTATGACCAATCTGCTCTCTCTTCTATCATCGCTCTCTGCCCTTGTCTCCGTCTTCTCTTTTGTCCTGTAGGGCCACATAGCTTTCTATACCCCTTTACCTGTATTTCTTATTTCCTAGTGGCAAGAACATTACTCGACAGTTGATCCTAACACTTTGAGTTCCAACTTCTTTACCTCCCTCCATCTCTACCTCTTCCCTTTGGAAGGCAAGCAATTCAATATAGGCCAAATCTGTGTAGTTTTGCAAATGACTTCCATAATAGTTGTGTTGTATAGGACTAACTATATTTCCCTCCCTCCTATCCTGTCCCCCATTACTTCTATTCTCTTTTGATCCTATCCCTCCCCATGAGTGTCAACCTCGAATTACACTCTCCTCCCCATGCCATCCCTTCTATCATCCCCCCCACCCTGCTTGTCCCCCACTTTCCTGTATTGTGAGATAGGTTTTCATACCAAAATGAGTGTGCATTTTATTCTTTCGTTTAGTGGAATGTGATGAGAGTAGACTTCATGTTTTTCTCTCACCTCCCCTCTTTATCCCTCCACTAATGAGTCTTTTGCTTGCCTCTTTTATGAGAGATAATTTGCCCCATTCAATTTCTCCCTTTCTCCTCCCAATATATTTCTCTCTCACTGCTTGATTTCATTTTTTTTTTTAAGATATGATCCCATCCTCTTCAATTCACTCTGTGCACTCTGTCTCTATGTATGTGTGCGTGTGTGCATGTGTGTGTGTGTAATCCCACCCAGTAAAATGTTTCAAGAGTTACAAATATTGTCTTTCCGTGTAGGAATGTAAACAGTTCAACTTTAGTAAGTCCCTTATGACTTCTCTTTGCTGTTCACCTTTTCATGGTTCTCTTCATTCTTGTGTTTGAAAGTCAAATTTTCTTTTCAGCTCTGGTCTTTTCATCAAGAATGCTTGAAAATCCTCTATTTCATTGAAAGACCAATTTTTCCCCTGAAGTATTATACTCAGTTTTGCTGGGTAGGTGATTCTTGGTTTTAGTCCTAGTTCCTTTGACTTCTGGAATATCCTATTCCATGCCCTTCGATCCCTTAATGTAGAGGCTGCTAGATCTTGTGTTATCCTGATTGTATTTCCACAATACTTGAATTGTTTCTTTCTAGCTGCTTGCAATATTTTCTCCTTGACCTGGGAACTCTGGAATTTGGCCACAATGTTCCTAGGAGTTTCTCTTTTTGGATCTCTTTCAGGCGGTGTTCTGTGGATTCCTTGAATATTTATTTTGCCCTCTGGTTCTAGAATCTCAGGGCAGTTTTCCTTGATAATTTCATGAAAGATGATGTCTAGGCTCTTCTTTTGATCATGGCTTTCAGGTAGTCCCATAATTTTTAAATTGTCTCTCCTGGATCTATTTTCCAGGTCAGTTGTTTTTCCAATGAGATATTTCACATTATCTTCCATTTTTCCATTCTTCTCGCTTTATTCTGTGATTTCTTGCTTTCTCATAAAGTCCTTAGCCTCCATCTGTGCCATTCTAATTTTGAAAGAACTATTTTCTTCAGTGAGCTTTTGAATCTGCTTTTCCATTTGGATAATTCTGCTTTTGAAAGCATTCTTCTCCTCATTGGCTTTTTGAACCTCTTTTGCCAATTGAGTTAGGCTAGTTTTCAAGGTGTTATTTTCTTCAACATTTTTTTGGGTCTCCTTTAGCAGGGAGCTGATCTGCTGTTCATGCT
Organism: Notamacropus eugenii; assembly: GCF_028372415.1. Lineage (NCBI taxonomy): Eukaryota > Metazoa > Chordata > Mammalia > Diprotodontia > Macropodidae > Notamacropus > Notamacropus eugenii. The sequence goes on along the minus strand of NC_092876.1, from coordinate 277,513,878 downwards.
TTGACTTCATGTCTGTCATTTCTCTTCCCAGCTTTTCCTCTACCTCTCTAACTTGATTTTCAAAATTCTTTTTGAGCTCTTCCATGGCCTGAGCCCATTGGGTGGGCTGGGACACAGAATCCTTGATTTCTGTGTCTTTGCCTGATGGTAAGCATTGTTCTTCCTCATCAGAAAGGAAGGGAGGAAATGCCTGTTCACCAAGAAAGTAACCTTCTATAGTCTTATTTCTTTTCCCTTTTCTGGGCATTTTCCCAGCCAGTGACTTGACCTCTGAATATTCTCCTCACACCCACCTTGCCTCCTGATCCTCCCAGCCGGCGTTTCGGGTCTGAGATTCAAATGCTGCTTCCAGCCTTAGGGCTTTGGGCGGGGGCAGGGCTGCTATTCAGTGTGAGATTAAGTTCAGGTGCTAAGATCGGGGCAGGGCCACCTCTCAGGCTCAGTTCCCTCAGGGGGTTTATGCACAGACCTTCCACAATGGATCCAGGCTCCTGCCCCCTTGGGGAGCCCCTGTCTGCAGCCGCCTCTCAGCTTCTACCTCCCGGGGGGGGCCTGAGTTATGGGGGTACCCCACTCCCCTCTCGACCCACCAAAGAGACTCTCTCACCAACCCCATCACCTGTGGGTGGAGGGACTTGTGCAGCCGCTGGAGATCCCGTCCCTGAAGCCCGCTTGGATCTTTTCCTCTTGGTGCCGTGACCCCGGCAGGGCTGCACTCAGCTCCCAGTCCCGGCGCCCAGTCCGCAGCGCGAAGGACGCCCCACGAGAGGTTTGCAGGTCTCTCCGGAACAGAAATCTCCCTCGCTCCAATGTTCCGTGGCCTCTGGGTGCAGAATTCGCTGTGAGTTACTTCCCTGTAGCCGTTCTATGGGTTGTGGGTTCGGAGCTATGTGTATGTGCGGCTTTCTACTCCGCCATCTTGGCTCCACCCCCCAGAGTAAGCTCTTAATAAACATTTGTTGCTACTTGTTGCCCTCCATATACTCATCTGACTGTTACTGTCTACTGGATGCTCTTACCTTTACTATTAAAAGTGCAGTTAAACTTATAACAAAGTAAAGACCTAGGACTTGTTGAAAGTGATTTTTCTGCTGTTAAATCATGTGAATTTACTTAAAACAGTATTAACAATGTTCTTCATTGCATCCTTCCCTCCTGTACATAGGAACTTAGACTGCTATTTTCCCTGTTTCATCTGTTTCCTATTCCAGGGTGTGTTCTTGACTACCCTCATTCTAAGAACAATACTTGTACTACACCAGGCTGTGAGAAGTATTTCATAAACCTTAAAAAAGTGATATAAATTTGAGTGATTATTCTTGGTTTTATTTGGCAAATAGTATTATAGTAGAAAAATCACTGTACTAAGGCTCTGTATCTGGAGCATTGGATCTGAATTCCATGTGCAAAATTCAGCAGAGAGAAATGCACAATTCATCCTCTTTCCCTCCCCTCTCTTTCCCTTCCCTTCTTCCTTCAACTTAGAAAGAAACTTGAAAGTCCTAGATCACCAATATTACAGTTTTCTCATAGTTTCAGTGTCTTCAAGGTTGGTGGAAGTGGGGTGGGTGAAGAGAGGGCTGATGGCTTCAAGGTTAGCACCTAGCCAGGTAATCATAGCTTATGATTTCAGAGATTCACTTGGCACCTAGTCAGAACCTGACAATCAGCACCATGGACAAAGACATAAAAGCAAGTTTAGTTTCTAGCTAGGCAGAGTTGAGTCTTCCATGCAATGGAATTAAGAATGTAGATGACCTTGTATTGTCCATGCTCACTATTATTCTTATATGAGATCCTGAAAAGACACTTGACCCTTTCAACTTTACTGATGCCTCTTGATATAACCTATGCTTTCCTTTCTTCATTTCTCCAAGTTCTTTTTTCTTTCTTTTTTTTTATCCTGGTCTTCATAACTTTTTAAAAAAAAAACCATGAGGAAATTAGCCTCTCCCTACCTAGAGTAGGGATGATGTTCCTTCAAGGACCTTCACTGGAACCTCAAACAGCAAAACTCAGACTCTAGTCTTAAGAAGCCCTTGGAATAAATTCATAATTGGCTACTCTTTGAATCTAGGTTAAAAAAACTCCTTGAAATGGAAAGGGCACTGGATTCAAAGTCAGAAGAATTGGGTGCTCAGATTCTCTGATGCTCACTAGCTGTTCAACTGTGGATAAGTCACACCATTCCTCTGGGCCCTGTTTTCTCATCTGTAAACTGAGGGGGTTGGACAAGATGACTTCTAAGGTACTTTTCAGCCCTAAATTCTACATCATCCCTTCCTCTTTTATCCTATTTTCTGCCAAAAAACCCCAAAACAAACAAATCTAAAAACCAGCTGTTCTGTTGCCATCACTAATGATTTTTCAATCATCTGGAGAGAGACTCACCCTCTCCCACACACCACATCAAACTCCTAATGAGTCTCACACCCCCCAGTGGCTGCACTTAACCTTTAACCAGTATGTAAGCATTGATTTTTAAAAAAAAAATGTTTATTTATCTTTTAAAATTTTAACATTTTTATTTAAAGTTTTCAGTTACAAGTTCTATCTCTCCCTCACTCCCCTCCCTCATTCCTGAGTTGTTAAGCAATCAGATATAGGTTATACATGTGCAATTATGTAAAACATTTCCATATTAGTCATTTTGTACAAGAAGACTCAAATAAAAGGAAAAAATGAAAAATAGGATGCTTCAATTTGTACTCAATCAAAATCAGTTCTTTCTCTGGAGGTGGATAGTGTGCTTCATCATTAGTCCTTTGGTATTGTCTTGGATCATTGTATTGCTGAGAATAGCTAAGTCATTCACAGTTCTTCATCAATATTGTTATTGTGTACAATGTTCTTCTGGTTCTTTTCCCCTCACTATGCATCAGTTCATGTAAGTCTCTCCAGGTTTTTCTGAAATCATCTTGCTTGTCATTTCTTACAGCACTATAATATTCCATTACAATCATATACCACAGCTTGTTTAACTATTCCTCAATTGATGGGCATCCCTTTGATTTCCAATTCTTAGGCACCACAAAAAGAGCTGCTATAAATATTTTTGTACAAATAGGTCCTTTTCTGGGTTTTTTTTTGGATATCTTTGGGATATAGACCTAGCAGTAGTATTGTTGGATCACAGGGTATGCACAATGTTATATCTCTTTGGGAATAGTTCCAAATTGCTTTCCAGAATGGTTGATTCAGTTCACAACTTCACCAACAGTATGTTAGTGTCCCAATTTTCCTGCATCCTCTCCAACATCCAACATTTTCTTTTTTGTCATATTAGCTATTCTGATAGGTGTGAGTTGGTACCTCAGAGTTGTTTTAATTTGCATTTCTCTTATCAAGAGTGATTTAGAGTATTTTTTCATATGACTATCAATAGCTTTGGTTTCTTTGTCTGAAAACTGCTGTTCACATCCTTTGACCATTCATCAATTGGGGGATGACTTATATTTTATAAATTGACTCAGTTTTCTATATATTTTAGAAATGAGGCCTTTATCAGAGATACTTTTTGCAAAAACTTTCTGCTTTCCTTATAATTTTGGTTGCATTGGTTTTGTTTGTGCAAATCTTTTTAATTTTATATAATCAAAATTATCTGTTTTACAGTTTGCAATGCTCTCCATATCTTATTTGATCCTAAATTCTTCTCTTATCCATAAATCTGACAGATAAACTCTCTTAATCTGCTTATAGTATCACTCTATATGTGTAAGTCAGGTACCCATTTTGGCCTTATCTTGTTATATAGTGTGAAATGTTGGTCTATATCTAGTTTCTGTCATACTGTTTTCCAGTTTTCCCAGCAGTTTTTGTCAAATAACGAGTTTTTGTTCAATAAGTGTTTGTCTTTGGATTTATCACAAATTACTATGCTCATTTTCTGTGATGTAATTGGAACCAGTCTATTCCACTGATTCACCACTCTATTTCTTAGCCAGAAGCAGATTGTTTTAATAATTACTGCTTTGTAATACAGTTTGAGAGCTGGTATAGTTAGTCCACCTTCTTTCACATTTTTTTTCATTGATTCCCTTGATATCCTTGAGCTTTTTTGTCTTCCAGAGAATTTTGTTACTATTTTTTCTAACTCTATAAAATAATTTTTGATAGTTTGATTGGCATCTCACTGAGTAAATACATTAATCCAGGTAGGATTATCGTTTTTATTATATTGGCTTGGGCTACACGAGCAATTCATATTTTCCAATTGTTTAGGTCTGACTGTGTGAACATTGTTTTATAGTTGCATTCATGTAGTTTATGGGTTTCTTTTGGCAGGTAGATTCCCAAGTATTTTATATTGTCTACAGTTATTTTAAGTGGAATTTCTATTTCTACCTCCTGCTGCTAAACTTTGTTGGTAATGCATAGAAATGCTGATGATTTATGTGGATTTACTTTGTATCATGCAACTGCCAAAATTGTTAATAATTTCAAGCTATTTTTGGCTGATTCTCTAGGATTTTCTAAGTATAACAACATATAATCTGCAAAGAATGATAGTTTTCTTTCCTCATTGCCTATGCTAATTTCCTTGATTTCTTTTTCTTCTTTTATTGATATACTTAACATTCTAGTATAATATTAAAGAATAGAGGTGATAATGGGCATTGATAATGGGCATCCTTGCTTCACCTCTGAGTGTACTGGAAAGGTTTCTAGCTTATCCACATTACAGGTAACACTTGCTGGTGATTTTAGATAAATATTACTTATTTTAAGGTAAGCTGCATTTATTCCTATGCTCTCTAGTGTTTTTAATAATAATGAGTGCCGTATTTTGTCTAAGGCTTTTTCTGCATCTGTTGAGATGGCTATATGATTTCTGTTGGTTCTGTTATTGATATGATCAGTTATACTGATAGTTTTCCCAATATTGAACCATCCATGCATTACTTGGTATAAATCTCACCTAGTCATAGTATCTGACCCTTGTGATATATTGTTGTAATCTCTTTGCTAGCATTCTATTTAAAATTTTTGCTTCAATATTCATCAAGTAAATTGATATATAATTTTCTTTGTTTTGACTCTTCCTGGTTTGACTATCAGCGCCATATTTGTATTGTAAAAGAAATTTGGTAGGACTCCTTTTTTGTCTATTTTTTCCAATTAGCTTATATAGTTTTGGGACTAATTGTTCTTTAAATGTTTGGCAGAATTCACTTATGAGTACATCTGGTCCTGGGGATTTTTTCTTAGGAAGTTCATTGATGGCTTGTTCAATTTCTTTTTCTAAGATTGGGTTAAGCATCTTATTTCTCCGTCTGTTAATCTAGGTAATTTATGTTTTTGTAAATATTCATCCATTCCATTTAGATTGTCAAATTTATTGGCATATAATTGGGCAAAATAGCTCCTCACAATTGTCTTAATTTCCTCTTCATTGGTGGTGATGTTCACCCCTTTCATTTTAGATGCTAGTAATTTGATTTTCTTCTTTTTTAACCAGTGATTATCTATTTTATTATTATTATTACTTAGATTTTTCATAAAACCAGCTTCTAGTTTTATTTATTAGTTCAATGGTTTTCTTACTTTCAGTTTTATTAGTTTCTCCTTTGATTTTCAGGATTTCCAATTTGGTGTTTAATTGGGGATTTTACATTTGTTCTCTTTCTAGTTTTTTTAGTTTCATGCCCAATCTGCTTTTTCTCAGTTTTATTGATGCAAGCAATTAGAGATACACATTTTCCTCTAAGTACTGCTTTGGCTGCATCCTGTAAATTTTGGTATGTTGTTTCATTGTCATCATTTTCTTTAATGAAATTATCAATTATTTCTACAATTTGCCCTTTGGCTCACTTATTTTTTAGGATTATATTGTTTAATTTCCTATTAATTTTTAATCTCTCTTTCCTTTGTTCTTTATTGAATGTAATTTTTGTTGCATTATGATCCAAAAAGGATGCATTACTATTTCTGCTTTTCTGTAGTTGTTTGTGAGGTTTTTATTTTCTAATACATGGTCAATTTTTGTCTGTGTGCCCTGTATTACTGAGAAAAAGGTATATATTCCTTTCGATTCCCATTCAGTTTTCTCCAGAGATCTATCATATCTTACTTTTCCAGAATTTTATTCACCTATTTAGCTTCTTTTGTGTTTACTTCTTTGGTTAGATTTATCTAGCTCTGAGAGGGGACAGTTGAGGTCCCCCATTAGTATAGTTTTATTCTCTATTTTTTTCTGTATCTCATTCAATTTCTCCTTCAAAAATTTAAATGCCATGCCATTTGGTGTTTGTATGTTTAGTATTGATATGACTTCATTATCTATGGTACCTTTCAGCAAGATATAGTTTCCTTCTTTATCTCCTTTATTTAGATCTGTTTTTTTCTTTTGCTTTGTCCAAGTCATGATTGCTACTCCTGCTTTTCTTTGCTTCAGCTGAAGCACAATAGATTTTGCTCCAGTCCCTTTCCTTTTTCCTGTGTGTCTTTCTACTTCAAATGTGTTTCTTATAAATAACACATTGTAGGATTCTGGTTTTTAATCTGTTTTACTATCTGCTTCTGTTTTATGGATGAGTTTATCACATTTACATTTATAGTCATGATAACTATGTATTTCCCTCCATGCTGTTTTTTGCTTGTTCCCCCTCCCCTCTCTTACCTCCTACCCTTTCTCTCCCCACTAGTGTTTTACTTCTAATCAACACCTTTCCCAGTATACCCTCCTGTTTATTAGTTCCTCCTCCCCCTTCTGTATTCCTGTCCCTTTTCACTTCCTTGTAGGGTAAGATAGATGTCTATATTCACCTAAGTATGTATGTTATTTATTCTTTGAGCCAATTTTGATGAGAGTAAGGTTTAAACTTTGCCCACCACTCCCCACCTCCATCTTCACCTCCATTATAATAACTTTTTCATGCTTCTTTTATGTGGAATAATTTATCTCATTCAATCTACCCCCTCCTTCTTCCAGTGCAATTTTCCTTTTCATCTCTTTGTTTTTGGGGTTTTGGGGAGTTTCATTCCATCAAAGTCACCTGTATCTACACCCTCTGTCTACATATACTCCTAATTGATGTTATAGTAACAAAGTTGTAAAGTTACAAATATTATCTTGCTATATAGAAATAGAAACAGTTTAATCTTATTGAATTTCTTATATTTTCTCTTTCTTGTCTCTTTTTTACCTTTTAATTTTTCCCTTTGGAGGTCAAATTTTTTATTCAACTCTGGTCTTTTAATTAGAAATGCTTGACAGTCCTCTATTTCATTAAATGCCCATTTTTCCCCTGGAAGATTATATTCAGTTTTGCTGAGTAGGTGATTCTTGATTGTAATCCTAACTCCTTTGCTTTCCAGTATAGCATATTCCAAGACCTCTGGTTCTTTAACGTGGAGGTAGCCAAATTTTTGCTCAAGCCCCATGATATTTGAATTATTTCCCTTGCAATACTTTGTCCTTGATATGTGAGCTCTGGAATTTGGCTATGATGTTCCTGAGAGTTCTCATTTTGGGATCTCTTTCAGGTGTTGATCATTAGATTCTTTCAATTTTTATCAAAAGATGTTGTCCAGGCTTTCTTTTTTTTTTTTTTTTTTTAATCATGGCTTTTGAGTAGCGTAAGAATTCTTATATTATCTCTTCTCGATCTGGTCAGTTGTTTTGCCAATAGAAACTTTCACATTTTCTTACATATATATGTACGTATGCTTTATTGTTATCTTGATGTCTCATGGAGTCATTAGTTTCCACTTGTTCAATTCTAATTTTTAAGGAATTATTTTCTTCAGTGAACTTTTGTGATTCCTTTTCCCTTTGGCTAGTTCTATTTTTTAGAGAGTTTTCTTGGTAAATTTTTTATATCTTTTCCCATGCTACTGACTCTTTTTTTCATGATTCTCTTGAATTACTCTCATTTCTTTCCCCAATTTTTCTTCTACTTCTCTAATTTACTATTTAAAATCCTTTTTAAGTTCTTCTAGGAATTCTTTTTGGGCCTGAGAACAAATTACATATTTCTTTGAGGCTTCACATGTAGCCATTTTGGGGCTATTGTCCTTTTCTAAATTTATCCCTTGATCCTCCCTATCACCATAGTAACTTTATATAAGCAAGCTCTTTTTTTGTTGCTATTTTTTGTTCATTTTTTTCTGCCTTTTTTGGAGACTTGGTATTTTTTTTTATGAGAGATGAATTCTGGTCCAGCACTATCCCAAGCTTTTTGTTTGTTGGTTCAAGATCTTACTGCTGGCTTTCACTGGGCTTCAGGGCTTATCTGCTTGCTTTCTCTGGAGGGTAGGTTTCCCTTCTGGCTTGTATTGGGGTATGGGGCCTCCCTGTTAGTCTCCCCTGCCCCAGGGGTGGTGATCTGCTGCTGGGTTGTTATGGAAGGGCCTCTCTGCTGGCAGGTCCTGAAAGATTAATTGTATTGCTGTATTGCTGGGTTGCTATGGAAACAGGATTTCTCTGCTGGTAAGCCCCAGGTAAGTGCAGGAAGGTGGGGGGGGTCTCACTGTTGGCCTTCCCTGGGGTAAGGCTTCACTGTTGGTCAGCAATGGGGTCAGGGCAGGCCTGGCTGGTGGCTTGTGCTGGGAATGGGGTCACTGGAATGGGGTCACTGGAATGGGGCCTTGCTATGCTGCACAGACTGCTCACTTGCTAAGGGATCTGCTGATTTGTAGGAGGGTGTGGCCTCATTGGTGAGTTGTCCCAGACTCCAAGCCCTGCTATAGGCTCCTGCTGTGAGGCTAGCTGCTACAGTTCTTGGACCTTGCTCTCCTCCCATTCCAGTGAGACATAGCTTTCCTGTTTGACTGGTAAGCTGCTTCTCTGCTCCTAGATCAATTCTGAGGCAGTTTTCTAGTGGTTTGGAAGGGAATTTGGGAATGTTTCAGAGGGTTCCTTCCTCACTCTGGTACCATCTTGGTACCAGAAATCATAAGCATTGAATCCTACTATTCATTTAGTGGCTTTGCGTGTTCATTGGTCATCCTGTGTGGCTCTGGATATCAGTGGTGTTGTACTTTGAACATAGTAGACACCCAACAAAAAAACTTGCTATTGTTGATGATGATTATAAGCTTACAGAAGGCAGGAATTCTGGGTGTTCCACTCTGACAAGCACAAATCCAGGTTGAATCAGTTCTTTTAAAAAAAAAATCATGAAAGCTCTTTTAATGCCAGGATCATTGCTGGACTTGGACTCCAGGACTTTTTAGAGCTCTCCTGCTTACCAGCTGTGTGATATTGGGTATTTCACTCCATTTCTTCATTTTTAAAGTGGGCAAAATAACATGACACCACCTCCCTGCAAAGTTGCACTAGGATATAAAATCACACTAGAACATAAAACCTTTAAAAACATGAGAATTTTTTACCAGAGCCTGGCATAGTGCCTCATACATAATAGGTGATCTGATATTTATGGGATAAATGAAATCATATTACATCTGCATAGTCTTACAGTTTATAAAATACTTTTCTCAAAACTTTGTGATGTAGCTTATGTAGAGATTGCCATTCCCATTTTTTAAAATGGGGAAACTGAGGCTCAAGGGGATATATTTGGAGTTAGAAAGGACCTCAGAGGTAATCTAGTTCAACTTTCTCACTTTAGATATAAAGCAACTGGAGACCAGAGAACTTCAGTGATTTACCCAAGTTCTCCCAGGCAGTAACTAGTTGAATCAAGATTTGAAACCAGATCCCCTTTCTCCATTTTGGTGATACAGTGGATAAAGGCCTGGTGTAGGGAAGACATGAGTTCAAATTTGGCCCCAGTCACTTATTAGCTATGTGACCCTGGGCAAGTCAATTAACCTCTGATTCAGTTTCGTCATCTATAATATAGGGATGATAATAACCCTTATTTCACAAGGTAGTTGTGAGGATCAAATAAGATAATATCTGAAAAGTGCTTGCTTAGTTCATTGCCTGACACACAGTAGAGAATTAATATATATTTGCCCCTTCTCTCCTTTACCTAAGTGACTTGTTCAAAGTCACACAGTAACTGCCAAATCTGGGATCTGGTTCTTTTAGCTAGCAGCCCAGTATACTGAACTTCAAGGCAGAAGACTGGGTTTCAAGTCCCAGAAGTAATTAATTGTAAGACCACAGACACATCATTTCCCACCTTGGGCCTCTGTTTCCTCATAGGCAAAATGAAGGCACTGGAGTCTTTATTCCCCCCTCCCCATCTCTAATACCATACTTTTAAGAAGGAGAACTCCTGGTGGCCCAAGATAACATTGTTAGATAGAAAAACAAGTAAAGATGTCACTGCCAATTGCTAGAGGTGAGAATGGAAACTGTGAAGAACAGAAACTAACCTGGATATGGTGCTTTGTAACTTCATAAAGTACTCTACATACATCATTCCTTTTGATTCTTGTGACAATCCTGTGAAGTAAGCAGGGCCAAGTGTTTTACCCCTTTACCAAGGTTCAGAGTGGTTGAATGATTTGTTCAAGGTCACACAGTGGTGGAGCCAGGAATTAAATTCAGGTTCCTGATTCCAAATACTTCAATTATGTCAGAAAAGAAAGGTTTGGTTTTCTTGTGCAACTTACCTTCCGCTCTGTCCTAAAATCTGTTGTTTCACCCATTATGCTCCGTAAAAAGGATGTGGTGTTCACAGGTAGGTCTTTGGGCATGGAAACAGGGTTAGGACCTGACTGAACTGGATCTGGCCCAGGTGCTTCTAAGTCTCAAGTATGATTTTGGTGATCCTCTTTTGGGGCATGTGTTAACCCAAACCATACAATGATGATGCTAACATCAGCTAAGTTACCTTCCTGGGTTCTTGCAAGGGTTAATGGTTTGGTACCTACAAAAAGGACCAAAAGTCTAGATGAGATAAATCTGTCACCATTTCCCAAAAACATTTACTAAGCACTTACCTGTATATGGTTATGAAGGCACTTCAGAATCCCCAAGGGGAAATACTTAAGGGATAGTGACAGGGAGTACCTGAGAGCTTTACTCTGAGATACTATGATCCTACTTAACCTGCTTAGGGGCAAGGTCTTACTAGTATTTCTCTACCCTTAGCTATTGGAGGAGCTCCGGACAGTTTCCTGCTGCCATGCATTGCCCACACGCCATGGCATTACCCACAGACAGATATGGATGAAAAAGAAAAGTCTGTTGCCAGGGATCTCTTTTCTAAAAAACATAGACAATATATTATATTGTAAATTAAATTTAAAATATATAAATATTATAAGTTATATTGTAAATATGGACAAAATACTGTTCCACAGACTCAAATGGGGGGATTTTGAGGGATATATACCTATGCACACAACTCTGAGTGGGAAATAGTATCCCAACTCTGTGAAAGAAGAGCAACTCTGGTCATGTGGCCATGTTGTCATTCCAACTGCACAACTCAATAACTGGTGATCAACAATCTGTTTTGCTCAAGTGAAAACAAGTGGCCAGAATCAGGTCACCAGCAACTGGGTAAGCGTGCTGCTGGTTCTCATAAACTGTGTTCAGAGAGTGGCGAGGGAGTAGTGCTGATGATGACCTCTGTCAGCTTCATGACTACATTTGCTCTTAGTTTTCCATTCCATTAGTAGCTCTTCTGAGCATCCTTGCTGGGGGAAGTGAAGGTGGGTTTCACTACCCTATTCATGTTGTTTTGTTTGCTTCCTGTGGATATCTTTGAGGCTCCATCAAAACCATGTCTGGGTCATTAGGCATGCATCTGGCCTTAGATGAGACATCATCTCAGACTTCTGAGTATCTACCTTTGTTTTTTTTCTTCTGACCTTCTGGTTCCCAACCTTTCCCCATCTAATCGGAGCAACGTTGGGACTTCTTTCCTTCCTCTCTCTCTGGCTCTTGCCACCTGCTTCTTGGGTTGTGCTAAAAAGCAAAGCATTGGAACGTTGTTTTTCCCCATGGTTAATGTGCTCCCTGCCTGCTGCATCCCCCTGTGCTCGTGTTCTGGGCAATTACCCTCCTGCCGGGTTTTGTAGCCGAGCACAGCAGGTGGGCCTTGTTTGTAATTCACTTGCACCATTAACACTGAGTTGGTACTGTATGGGTGACTGATCCACTCAGTTCCTTCAGCCCATGATGAAATTCAATAATGATATTAAGTTGGCCTCTGGGGTCATGATAGTCAAAGCTCATCTAGACCTAGGTTGAGTTTCCTCCACTTACTACCATGAGAAAATCCAAATATCCAGCTATAATTACAACCAACCCTCCAGTTATCTATGGTAAAGAAAGAGAGATAGTGACATGGATAAAGCAAAATTGTGGGTAATCCAAAAGAAGTCATTTTGTTAAGATTGGAGTTCATTGTGTTAGTAGTTATGGAAGGAAAAAGGAAAAGTTATATTATATTTATTTCTTCATAATAATTTCTTGCTCAGGTTAATTTTTTAAATGAATCTGTGCCCCTTAAGCAAACCAGCTAACCAATGTGTGTGTGTGTGCACGCCCAGAAGCATGTTGTTTGGTGATGGGATCATTATTTCTGGCTAAAAGTTCACCACAGGTAATGTATGTAAGAGATAATTCCCATGTGGATAATCAAGAATGGACTAACTTTGTTTTCCTGTCCTGGTGGGAAGAGCCCATAGTATTGGTCTTTGAGTGGAAGAAAGCCACTAAGAACCTTATAGTCTTTTTTTGTGGAACAAGTTTGGGTATCCTAACTATCAAGGAGTTTTGAGTCAGTCACATTAAATTTGTTTTACCTGCATTTAGATTTACTTCAATTAAATTCCATTAACATACCTACTAACTCCCTATTATGTACAAAGTACTGGTACAGCACTATCTCTTTCTCTGTCTCTCTTTGTCTCTCTGTCTCTGTCTCTCTCTCCCTCCCTCCCTCCGTATATATGTCAAATATATGTGTATCTATGCACATTTTTATCTATATTTATATATATATGTATGTGTGTGTATACATATACACACACAGATAAATACAAAGTACCTACTTTGTGTGAATACAAAAATGAAAACTGACAAGGTCCCTGCCTTCAAGGAGCTAATAATCAATTAAGGGATATGGTATCTACCTCAATAAGTATAATGCAAGGTAGAATATGACTGATCAAAAAAGAGATCCAAGAGTACTCAAGGAAAATTTGAATATTCACCTCATTCTTGAACTATTCCAATAACCTTGTGTTCCATAGAGCTCTGGAACTGTAGTCAAGAAGACCTAAATTTGAATCCTCCTCCAGACATTTGCTGTGCAATCCTAGGGAAGCCACTTAATCTCTCTCAGCCTCAGCATCCTTATCTGCAAAATGGGGATGGATAATAATAGCACTATCTCTCAGGGCTGTGGCAAGAATCAATTGAGATAACATCTGTAAAGTGCTTTGGAAACCTTGAAGTGCTATATAAATGCCAACTATTAGTAATAGCAATAGCAACATTAAATCTCTTGAATCTAGATGTGTGGGTTGGAATTCCAGCTCTTTTATTTTCTACCTGCATGACATGACCTTGGCTAAATCATATCTTTCTCATCTGTAAAATGAGGGGTTTGGGGTAGGAATCTTTTGGGTCCTGTCCGGGACTAAATCCTAGGATTCTTACCTGTCTCTCAATCCATCCTTCCTGGATTGCCCTTTTCCTTCCTCTCCACATATTCTAAATTTATTTGGACCCAGTTCAAATCTGTCTCCCTCTTGAATCCTTCCCAGTTGTCTTGAGTTCTTGCCCTTATAGCCACTTGCTGTCTATACCATCTGTGTAGTAATTCTTTATGTACTACCTTAGGATAACTCTTGCCTTCCCTTGTTATTTATTTCCGTGTATTTCTGTTGAAGTATCATCTGCCCAAGTAGACCACAAACCCCTAGAGGACAGAGCCGTGCTTCATACTTCCCCTTCAGTACTTAGCATTGGAAGTGTTTGAGACGCACTTGATTGATTGAGCAATGGTTTCTGTGATCTTTAGTGTCTTCCATGGACGTGCCTCCTACCCCAGAGGCAGCTGGGTTGTTGTGAGATTACAGGAGGAAACAAGATTCCCTCCTAGTCTATAACATTCTTCTGCCTGACCATAATTGTGCTCTCTTTTTTATTAGCCTTTTGTCCCACCAAAGTCTCGGGAAGCTAGTTCACGTTGGGACGCTACTGTCTCAGAGCAGAGAGGATAGATCCAGAGAGAAGTGATTTACCCTAGGTTACCTGGGAAGTTAGTTAAGAGATAGGAATTAGAATCTCCAGTCTCTGGATATCCAACTCACTGACATGCCTAGTCCCTTAGTAGTCCCTGTCTATGGTTTCCATGGCATCTCCGAAGTCTGTTATCACTGCCAAAGAAAAGACTTTAGCCATTTGGCATTGTTGATCAAGGACTCTGTCAGCAGAAGTGAGAGAGGAGAAGAAAGAAATGCATTCAAGCTGCTCTGTGGTATCTGCTGAAGTCCAGACCCAGTTCCCATGGATAAAGACAGTCTCAGGACCATCACTACCATTTCACTTGGCAGCACATTGCTGTTTGCATTGCACCTAATCACAGAAGTTCTCATTAGGGATCCTCCTTTCCTACATTTCACCTAACACTTGCCCAGAAGCCTAGAATTTACTCAATGGCCCCACACAACTATTTCCACTATGGTTGCAGTGACATATGCCACTATCATCAGGCTGTGGTTGGTAGGGGACTGGAGAGATACTGACAAGGAGAGAAAGGCAGATAGAATGGGTGAGTGTCTGTGGCTGGGCAAGAGAAAGGTGGAGAGTGGAAGGGTATACATTCTCATATGAGAGTCTCTAAGAGAAGATGAAGGAGAGAAAGATCTAGCTCTGTGTTAGCTTAAGGTATACACATCTTTCCACTGGTTGATCTTTTGAAGCTAATGACCATGCCTAGCAGGATGCAGCAGGGCTCAGAGGAAAGTCAGCATTGGCATATCCTACTAGTTCCATGCGGGCTGAAAACAGTGCCTGGTACAGTGCAGTCACTTAATAAAAGTGTGTTGACTTATGTGCTAAAGACCATTGAAGGTCTATTTCACTGCTTCTTTGCTTGGGCACCTGGAGTCTCTAGGGAGCCCCAGCACCTGTTTCCCTTTAGATATAAACCTTCAGTGAAAAAGAAGAATTATGCAGAGCAGGGGAAGAAAATGAATTCAGCTATTAACAGCTTTGAGAGATCTGGATGTAGAGACATCCCATGGTTAATTCATTTATACTATTATGCCTTTCCAGAGCACCTATTGTGTGCTCAGCCTCACTTTCCTAGAAGAACTGGGAGAAATAAAGGTAGAAGGTACAGTTCCTACCTTTGAGAAGCTTAAACTCCAACTGGGATCAGGATAGCAAAAAGCAAGAAATTCCTAGAAATAAAAGCAAAATAAAGTAAACCAGACCAGATGCAAAATGGCAGAGCCAGTGTAACTCTCTGTGTGAGTCTCTGGAACCCAACAACCTTGCAGCCAAGCTCTTTCAGGATAACCCCAGACCACACCATAACCTGTTTCCTCCCACTTTATCCTCTGTGGAAATATTAACACAAGATATCTCAAAAGTTTTAGGACAGTTGTTTGCTTACAACTGGCTTTTAGGATACCTTGTATAAGATCTCTGTCCCATCAGAGGCTCAAAGTTCAGCCCTAATTAGACTTCTCCAAGCTAAATAATACTAATTTGTATTGATCACCTCTATTCACAGGAAGGTGAAGTACATACAGCCTCATTCAGTAGCACAGGCAGGCTCGTCTAAGATTGACTCCTGCCCTTCCATTCCATCAAAGGCTCAACAGCAGGGCCCAATGGACTGTGATCATTTGGAGGGGAACAACAGCATCCCCTTACTCATTTCTGTCTGTCTGTCTGTCTCTGTCTCTGTGTATGTGTCTTTCCATCCCTCTGTGAGTCTTTCTCCTCTGAATCCCTATATTTTATTTATCCTCCAGTCTACAAGTTTCTTTGCCCTAAATGTGCCAGGGCTTCAGTTCCTTCTTGCTCTATTTTAAAGTTCCCAGCTCACGTGACACCTCTACTAGGAGCTGGCTCCCCCAAGACCCAGGCTGGTAGCCTGAGATAAATGCCAGGGACATTTTTCACTACTCAGAGCCAGTCTTGCCCTTCCCGTCTACACTGGTTGCTCTTATTTCCCTGGTGCCACTGGTATGTCTCTGAGCTCACAAAGGAAGGATGACTTATCCTTTTTTAACTTTTATCCCCTTTAACAGGCTCCTTCCCTCCAAGAAAGTCTCGTTTGCCTCTGTTTCCATGTCTCCTCTTCCTTCTCCTTGAATCACAAACTGTGAGAGGACAATCTTAACGGAAGTTGACAGATACAGTATAATCAACATCGCTGAGTGCCCTCTCTGTGTAGTGAGCCATACCGGGCACCCATCAGAGATGCAGAGGGAGAAGACATAAGTATCTCAACCTTGGGGAGCTCACAGTCTAAAGAAAGACAGATAAGATAATTAATGTAAAGCACTTTATAAATTATAAAATGCTATTTAAATATACTCCATTACCATCAACAGTTACCCACAAATCCTAATCCAATGCCTACCCAAACTTATATTATCAAATGAGGAGGATGAGGGAGACTATCACATAAACAGCCACACATAGAGATAACAAGTTAATTGCAGGCCACTCAGTCATGTCAGGTGAACTTGTGAGCTTTGAGGAAAGGGAATGAATGATTGGAGATGGGTGCGATTAGTCAAGGTAAGCCTCCTGAAGAAAGCAGATGTTGAGCAAAATTTTGAAGAAGAGGGACATGAGTCAATAGAGGGAAATAGAGGAGCCATTTCAGCAGCATGGGAGAGTGGAAAGAGCACTGAATTTGGAGTACAAAGATCTGAATTCAAATCTCCAGTCTGCAACTTACTTCCTGGGTGACAATGGATAAGTCACCTAATTCCTTTAAGTCTTGGTTCCATCATCTATAAATAAAGAGACTAGATTAGTTGGCCTCTAGGGTCCTTTTCAATTCTGAAAGCTGTAATTCCATGATCCTATGGGAAGACTTGGAAGCAATATAGAGTGAATAAGGATTCTGAGAATAATAAGAAATAAGGGTTGAGGGGATGTAGACTCATTTTGGAAGTGCATGTAAGAGGAAGTTTAGAGCCATTGTGATATAGTTCTTTAACTAGCTGTATGGACAGGTACACAGAGCCTCAATTTCCTCATTTACAAAATAGGGTATTAAGCTATCCAATTTCTGAGATTTTTTCCAGCTCTGTGATCTCCAGAAGTAGTTCTATCCTAGCTTTCATCTCTGGGAAGCCAAGATGCCAGTGGGGCCATGCACTAATTCTCTTGTATTGCTTCTACTCCTGTTCTAACTGGAGTTAGATTCAGAAGGCTTGGGTTTGAGTCTTGGCTCTATTAATTGTGTGACCAGGAATAAATCATTCCCCTTTCAGAGCCTCAATTTTTCTCCTCTGTGAAGTGAGCAGTTGGACTAGATCAGTAATTCTTAAAAGTTTTGGTTTCTAGGTCTTTTCACACTCTTAAAACTTATTGAGGACCCCAAAGAGCTTTTCTTTATGTGGGTTATATCTCTTGAAATGTATCACATTAGAAATTAAAACCAATAAATTTTAAAAATATGTACTCATTTCAACATAACAGCAATAAATCCATTATACATTAACATAAATACTGCATTTTTATAAAATTAATTATATTTCCATAACAAAAATTAGTGAGAAAGATGACATTGTTTCACATATTTTTTTGCAAATCCCTTTAATGTCTGCCTTAATAAACAATAAACTGGATTCTCATGTCTGCCTTAACATTCAATCTGTTGTGATATTTTGTTGTGGTTGAAATATATGAAGAAAATCCAGCCTCATCCCAATATGCAGTTGGAAAAGGAAAGGTTATTTTAACAGGCAAATACCATCTTAGTGTTATTATGAAAATAGTTTTGACCTTGCAGACCCCCAAAAAGGGCCTTGGAGACCCTCAGGGGTCCTCAGAGCACACTGTGAGAACTCTCGGACTTAGACAATATCTAACAGCTCTTTCAGTTTTAATATTGTGTGATTCCATGGCTTGCCTATTTCTCCATCTGCTTAAAGCCTCTCATCTAGGGACAGAGACAGGGAATCAGCAGGGAAGTCCAGGTCCATTTATTTTAAATAGCCTGTGGCATCATGAAAAATAATCAGGTTCCCACAGCTGTGAAAAGACCTGTAATTATTCCAGCTGCCCCTCTGATTTCTTCTGCCCTCCCCATCTTGAACCTCATCTGGTCACTGTCAATTTCCTTTCTGACCCTCCCAGAAAAAAAAATCACAATTAATAGTGTAATATTCCCTTGAGGAATAGACAGGGAGAAAATATCAAAAGAACTTAGGAGAGATGAGGGGAGGAGATCATTAGCACCTGGACTGCAAGAGTTCGGCTACCATGCTTGGCATTGGAAAGCACTTAGAATAAATCTTGTCCAACCCTCACATCATCCAACCCCAAAGTCACTCAGCTAATTAGTGACAGGACTGAGACCCAAACCCCGTCCTCCTAGCTCCAAATCCAATACTTGACTTTTTTTGCACTGATGACTAGTTTATATTCAACAGGCATCTACTGAGCACATGGACTGTGGAGGACCCACAGAGGTATAATGCACAGTCCCTGCCCTACTTTCAGGTAGCTTCCAATCTTACTGCAGAGATAACTGAAAACATGAAAAGTAAAATTCAAGAGAACCCTAAAGGATTTGAATTGAAAGGGAGAGCAGCTTGGTCATTCACAGGCATACCCACTGCCCTTTGATTCTTTTGCATTTCTGGCATGGCCAAAAGCCACCATCTTCTTGCCTGTGGGTGAAAACTGTTGACGTTCCTACTAATCTGGTGACTTTAAATCTGAGTTTCTTAACCTGAGGTCTATGAATTAAAAAAAATCTTTAAAAATATATTTTAATATAATTGACTTCCTATGTAATCCTGTTTTATTCATTTTAAAACATTGTTTTGAGAAAGGGTCCATGAGCTTTACCTGATTAACAAAGGGGCCCATAACACACACACACACACACACACACACACACACACACACACACACACACAAAATGCTTAAGACCTACCTTAGGTCCTCCAGGAAATAGAAAGTCATTCACTCATCTGAAAGAGATTGAAGACTCCTTTATTTAATCTATTTCTCTCATTTCGCTGTTGGGGAAATTTAAACCCAAGAGAGGTAAGCTGCCTTATTATGGCTTTGCATCTAGAATCAGAGAACTTAGGTTTTAATTAAAACTGTTATTTACTTTTACTGTGGTGACTTTGGCTGCCATTTCCACCTCTTGGACCCTCAGTCAGTCAACAAGCATTTATTAAGTGCTTACTATGTGCCAGGCACTGTGCTAAATGCTAGGAGCACAAAGAAAGTCAAAAGACAATCCTTTCTCTCAAGGAGCTCACATACTTTTTTTTTCCATTTAGGTTATTTTTTAAGTTAATTTATTTTTAGTTTTCAGTGTTCACTTCCATAAGCTTTAAATTTTCTCCCCCTCCCCTCCCTCATCCTTCCCCAAGATGACATGCAATCTGCTATAGGTGCTACATATACATTCCCATGAAACATACTTTCACATTAGTCATGTTGTATAGAAGAACCAGAATGAATAGGAGGAACCACGAGAAAGAAAAAAACAAAACAAAAGAAAATAGTCTGCTTCACTCTGTATTCAGACTCCATCATTCTTTCTCTGGATGTGGATGAAATTTTCCATCATGAGTCCTTTGGAATTGTTTTAGGTCCTTGCATTTTTGAGAAGGACTAAGTCTATCAAAGTCAATCATTGTATACTGTGGCTGTTACTGTTCTCCTGGTTCTTCTCACTTCACTCAGCATCAGTTGATATGTCTTTCCAGGTTTATCTGAAGTCTACCTGTTCATCATTTCTTATAGTACAATAGTATTCTATCACATTCATATAACCACAACTTGTTCAGCCATTACTCAATTGATGGTCATTCCCTCAATTTCCAGTTCTTGGCCACCACTAAAAGAGCTGCTATAAATATTTTTGTACATGTTAGAAGGAGGTCATATTCTAATGGAGGAGATGACATGTCAATAACAAGTTCTATACAGGACATAAACAGGGCAGATAGAAGGTCATATGAGAGAAGACACTAGCAGATGAGGGGGCTTATCTGTGTGCAGGAGGTGGGATTTGGACTGAATCTTGGAAGAAGCCAGGGAGATGGAAGTAGTAGAGGTGAAGGGGCAGAAGGTTCCAAGAATGGGGGAAAGCTTGACAGAAGGTAGAGCCATGTTTAGAGAGCAGTGAGTTGGCTATTATAGCTGAGCCATATTCTGGGGAGCAAAGCATAAGAAGACTGGACAGATAGGTAAGGGGCAGGTTATGAAGAGCTTTCACTACCAAACTAGAAGAGTTTATATTTGATCCTGGAGATGCTAGGGAGCCATTGAAATTCCTTGAGCATGGAAGGACATGATTATACCTGTGCCTTAGAAAAATCACCTTGGAAATGGAGTAAAGGATTGATTGCAGTAGGCTGAGACCTGAGACAAGAAGACAAGAAAACTATTGCAGTGGTCCAGGTGAGAGGAGGTGAAGGCTTGAATTTGAGGATGTGAATGAGAAATGTTGTAAAGGGAAAATCAACAGAGTTTGGCAACAAACTATAAGATGAGTAAGAATGAGGAGTTAAGGAAGAGGATGATCCTGAAGTTGAGAGCCTGGGTGACTAGGAAGATGGTGGTCCCTCAACAGGAATAGAGAAGTTTGAAGGGGAGGAGGTTAAAAGGGAAATAAAATGAATTCTGTTTTAGATATTTTGAGTTTGAGATGCTTATGGGACATCCAGTTCAGATGTCCAGAAATTGATGATGTGGGAGACTAGATTTTAGAAGATAGATTAGGACACTGTACATATCTTCTGCATAGAGATGATAATGGAGCCCATGGGAGCTAATGAGCTCATCAAATGAAATAATATATAGTGGAAAGAAAAAAAGGCCCAGGAAAGAATCTTGGGGGATACTCACATTTAGTGGACATATAATGGAAGAAGAATTAGCAAAGAATACTTAGGAATGGTCATTCAAATAGGAGAGAGCAACGTCACAAAAACCTGGAGGAGACAGTATCTAGGAAAAGATATGTTCAAGAGTGTCAAATCCTGCAGAGGTCAAAGAGGATGAGGAATAAGGAAAAAATAACTTAATAATATTAAGAGATCATTGGTGTCTCTGACCTTAGATTGCAAAGATTAAGAAGAGAGTGAAAGAAGTGGAAATGGAAGCACCATTGTAGTTGGTGTTTAAAGAGTTTAGCCACAAAAGGGAGAATAGATATAAGAAGATAGCTTCAAGTTAGGGATTTTTCTCCCCAACACTAGAGAAGACTTGGACATGTTTGTAGACAACAGGGAAGGACCCAGGGATAAGGATACCCAGCAGATAAGTAAAAATTAAAGGTGAGAAGAAAAGGGAAAAGAAGGAGAGGGAGAGAGAGGAAAGAGGATGGTGGAGGAAGACATTGGAGCAATCTCCTGGAGAAGATGGAAGAGCATAAATCAAGGGTGCATGTAGAGGGGGCTTGGCCTTGGCAAGACCACCTTTTCATCTAGGATGAGAATGGAGAAGATAGTAGGGGAAGATGTCTGAATGATGTGAGATGAAGATAGTAGAAAGGAATACTCTCTGAGTGGATTCACTAAAGTTGAACTGTTTACATTCCTACATAGAAAATAGTGTTTGTAACTCTTGAGATTTTTCTCTGTGTTAGGGTAGTTGGAGGGATCATGTATATAGACAGAGGGCACAGGGTGAGTTGAATAGGAAGGAATGATATCTAAAAAATAAAATTAAAGAGTGAGAGAGGAATATAATGAGAGGAGAAAGGGAGAAATAGAATGGGGTAAACTATCTCTCACATAAAAGGGGTAAGAAAAAGCTTTTTCAATGGAGAGGAAGAGGGGGGAGGTGAGAGGGAAAGAGTGAACCTTACTCTTCTCAGACTTGGCTTAAGGAGGAATAATATACATATTCAATTTGGTATGGAAATCTATCTTACACTACAGGAAAGTAGGGGGGAAAGGGCTAAGTGGGAGTTGATAAGGGGGGATGATAGAAGTCAAATGGGAGGAGGGAGTAATTAGAAGTAAACACTTTTGAGGAGGGACAGGGTCAAAAGAGAGAATAGAATAAATGGGAGGTAAAATAAGATGGAGGAAAAATATACTTAGTCTTTCACAACATCACTGTTAAGGAAATGTTTTGCATGACTACACATGTATAACCTATATCAAATTGCTTGCCTTCTTAATGGGGGTGGGTGGGGAGAAAGAAAGGGAGAGAAGTTGAAACTCAAAGTTTTAAAAACAAATGTTAAAAAAAATTTACATGCAACTTTGGGAAGTAAAACATACAGGTAATGGAGTATAGAAATCTATCTTGCCCCACAAGAAAATAGAGGGGAAGAGGATAAGAGAAGGGAGGAGTGTGACAGAAGGGAGGGCAGATTGGGGAAAGGGGTAATCAGAATGCACACTATCTTGAGGTGGGGGAGGGGAGAGATGGGGAGAAAATCTGGAGCTCAAATGTTGTGAAAGTGAATATTGAAAACTAAAAATAAATTAATTAATTAATTTTAAAAAATACACTGCCTACTTCTTTTTCTGCTACCTTCCTTCCAAAGGAACCTGTCTTTGAATCTGTGTGCTGATATGATGTCTCTAGTGATACTCCCCATGAGTGTTCTTGGTGTGGATGGTGTCTGCTGTGCGTATACACAGCAGGTTTCATCTGTCTTTTCTGGGCTTGTTAAAGACCTTGGAATTTATCACATATTTGTGTCAGTTTGGATGGTGCTATTTTATATGCCTTCCAAGTAACAAGAAGATTTTTTATTTTGATGACTTTATTAAGGAAGACATAGCTTTTCATGCCCAGGTTTTGCTTGGATTAATCTGAACATTAATGGTAATATTTAATAATGATGCCCTGAATCACACAGAAGGTAGGATTATAGGCTTCTACACCTAGAATGGACTTTTCGTATCATCTTGTCCAATCTCCCCATTTGACAGATGAGGAAATGGAGACCTGTCCAGTAGCCTCATCTTTCTATTAAAAAAGAACTTTTATGGTTCTACTTTTTAAAATGTTCTTTTGGTACTTTTGGCCTTTATACTATGTTTTTATACCATGTAATTTCTGGCACTTCTCTATCCCTCTTTTAGATGGAACCCTCCCTTATTGCATAGAAAAACAATCAAAATGGTTAAAGCAAAAATCGCTTACAATGAATGTGTTTGGTAATATGTAAATGCAACATTCTAATATGCTGCCATCCCTTTCCCATAAGAAGGGAGGTCATTTTCTCATCTGTTCTGGGAATCCTCACTGGTTTTCCACTTACTTAGCAGCTGTCTTCAAGTGATATTTTCATTTGTTGTTGCAGTTGCTTGTTAGGTTGTCTTTCTTTCGCTCTCCATCAGTTCATTTAAATCTCCCCATGATTCTCTAAATTCCTCCTATTCTTCATTTCTAATGGGACAATAATATTGCATTATAGTCCTATACCATAGTTTTTTTTGGTTAGTCCCCAACTGTGGGAATGTTTACTTTGTTTGTAGTTCTTAGAGTACCTTTCAAGGTATATATTGGACTTTTCTTTCTTTCTTTGGCCTTCTTGGAGTATATGATCAATAGCAGAATCCCTGTGTTAAAGGTTGTGGATAAAGTTCAGTTGCTTTATTTCATTGCTCTTAATATTCAGACTGGTTGGCCCAATTCATAGCTAACACAGCTAAGTGTTAGCATACCTGTCTTCCTGCAGTACTTCTGATGTTCCCTTTTCTTATTTCATGTCATCTTTGACAATTTTCAAAGTGTGAGGTGAGACCTCAGAATGTTTAAATTGAATTTTTCTTACTTATAGTGATTTTGAGAGCTTTTTAAATGATCACTTGTAGTTGGAACTCTTAATTTTTTTTGAAAGCAGTTGAGGTTAAGTGACTTGCCCAAGGTCACACAGCTAGTAAATGTCTGAAGTCTGATTTGAATTCAGGTCCTCCTGACTCCAGGACTGGTTTCCTATTCAGAGCACCATCTAGCTGCCCCTCATTTTTTTTTATATCCTTCGAACATATCTATTATGGCATTTGGTTTTTGTTATATATTTGCCTGAATTCCACATAGAGATATATATATATATATACCTGTCTCTATCTGTGTATTTCTATCCTTCCTATCTATCGATCTATCTATCTATCCATCCATCCATCCATCCATCCATCCATCCATCCATCTATCTATCTTTCTACGTATCTATCATCTATCTGTCTCTTGGATATCAAACTTTTATTAGACACAGAGATTTGTCAGATATTTTCCCATTCCCTTGTTTCTCTTCTTTGTTTGTCTTCATTTATGTTGTTTGTACACGCACTTTTAAATTTTATTGTAATCAAAATGGTCTATTATGTCTTTTATGACCTCCTCTACCCCATGTTTAGTTAAGAATTCTCCCTCGAGCCATACCACCTTATCTCATTCTCTTCTATTTTTTTAATGAGATGACATTTTATATTCAGACTGAGTTTATTGTGGCACATGCTTTTTTCCACTCTTCATGATGATTCCAAGGATGGGAAGGAGAATCATGATTCACGTTTAATGTTGGGAAAATCGAGGCCCAAAGAGATAGATCATCTTGTCTCAGTCACGCAATGGAGATTTGAGAACCCTGGCTCCCAGACAATGTTCCTTTTAATTTTTTATAGTTATGAGCAGGCAAGCCTGAATAGGCATGACCAGAGTTTAGTGCTGAAATTAAAACTTACAACAAAGTTAATCTAACACATATTTAAGGGTGTGCATAATCCTCACTGTGCTGCATGGTGATTAGGCGTGAACGGCAAGTAGTTGGCTTAAATGATTGTAATTAGTGTTACTTTTATACAACCAGGCCGAGTTTTTACAGGGCTTTTTTCTTCTCTTTGTCAGTGCTCCAGGAGCTATAATCTGCATCAATGTGACAGTTTCCCTTGATACTCTGAACGTCTCAATCCCTTTCACTCTCTCTCACCCTCCCTCTCCACCCGCCTCCCCTCCAAACCCAGTAGGGGGTGGGGGAGGCAGGAACCAGGATGCTCTAGGCCTCAAGTTTGTGCTGTATAAAGATGGCTAAATTGAGTATGTTTAACCTGCAGAAGAGAAGACATGGTTGAGGGAGGGGAGGAGAGAACATAATAGCTGTCTTCAAGGATTTGAAGAGCTGTCACTTGGAAGATGGATCTAACTGAGTCTGGTTGGCTCCAAAAGGTAGAAATAGGAGTAATGGATAGAAGTCACAAAAAAGCAGATTTAGGCTCGATTACTATAAGGCAGAGGTTCCCAAACTTTCTCTGTTCAAGGTGCCCTTACTGTCTTAGCAATTTTTTCACTGTGTCCCTAGATCAGAAAGAAAAGGCCAAACAATTCCATCTATTAAGTAGTTAGGAGTAAACAACTCGATAAGTATTTGCATTCTAACAACATAATAGCCACTGTTTTCCCCTTGAAAATTTAAAATTCCTGCCGCACTTCTGCAAGTCTGCTGGGGCACAGTAGGTGCCATGACACAAAGTTTGAGAACTGTGGATGTACGGAAAAACTTCCTAACAGAGATACTGGTATCCAAAGTGGAATGGTTAGTTGTCCCTCACTGTAGTTCTGCAAAGTCTGGATGCCAGGTTTTGGGTATGTTGTAAAAGGAATTCTTGTACACTTATGGTTTCGATTGAATGTCCAGTGGTGTCCTATCCAACTCTGGGAGTCTCTGTGTCTCTAACATTCCAGGAGACGGTGCTTTAGGGTTGACCTGCCAAACAGCTAGGCTCTGCTGGCCTCCCATGATGTCCTGCAGTATTCCTTATGTAGATCCCCCATGTTCTCTAGGGGTTTTTGAATATTATGATATTATATTCACCTAATGTCTGCTTTTCTGCCCAGGATGTTGCACAGATGGAGATTGTAGAGATTCTGAGCCCGGAAGGACAGTGAGGACAGACTTTGTCAGCATCTGGGGACTTTGGGGGAGGAGGCTAGATGTACTCAAGTACAATAATAACAAGTGTAATGATAATTACAACACTATCTAATAGAATTTCCCTACCCTGTGAGTACAAATGCAATTATTCCTAATTTATAGATGGGGAAACTGAGGCAAATGAGCATAATTTGCTTAGATTGATGCACCTAGTAACTGCCCACATGAAAATTTAAACACAGTTTTCATGATTTAAGGTTCAGTGTATTTTCAAGTATAGCCCAGCACTTCTCTGGGAGGGGCCATCTAATCCAACCCTCTCAAATGATAATTAATGAAACTGGGATGTAGAAGTGGGATTTGAACCCAGGCATTATGACTCCAAATGCAGTGCTCTTTCCATATTCCACCTTTTACCCCTTACACGTAAATTTATCATTTATTCAAATGAATAAGTAAATAATTAACTTATTCAGCAAAACTATATTAAACACATATTATGTCCAGTGGAGGGTCTGAAGAGAGTAGGTTTCAGGTCTCATAACTATTGAAGTAACTAGGAATGTGGAATACTTTCATCCACCCCAATAGCAAGTGGGAATAGACCTCTTACAACTGGACTGCTTCAGCTTGTCCAACCTAGGGGAACAGGGAACTTTCCTAAGGTGTAAAGACAGTTTCAAAGGATTAATTCCATGCCGTGTATCTTCCTGCCTTTGCCAAGACATTTTTATTACTTGTTTATGAAAGAGGAGAACTGTCATGGACCATAGACATACCATGAACTGAGAAGCACATCTCATAGTCATGTTCTCCAACAAGGTGGAGAATGGCTGGCCCATCTTACAACTGTGTTAAGAAGATAAAGAATAAATTGGGGGTGGTACAGGGTTAAAAGATGAAATGGGGGTTGTATGATGCTGGAAGAGGGAAACAAAAAGTAGAGCAATACATGACTGACAGAACCCAGGATCTGAACTGTGATTGGGATGTTCCAGGAACAAGCATAAGCAAGTTGAGCAGGTGCTTCTCAAGGAACTCCTTGTAATCAGCATTCTTGCCCATGGGGACATATTTCCCTAGAGTTTCTTCTTGTTATTAATGTTCTTAATTTTGTTTCCTTCATTTAATTTTAATTTTATTTTTCTCAATTACTTGCAAACATTTTTTAAAATTTTGAGTTTTAAATGAGCTCCCTCCCTCTTCCTTGAGAAGGCAAGCAATTTGATATAAATTATACATGTGTAGTCATGCAAAACATTTCCATATTAGCCATGTTGCAAAAGAAAACGTGGACCAAAAAAAGAATAAGGAAAATTTTGAATAAATATGGCTCAGTCTTCATTTACAAGCTATCAGTTCTTTCTCTGGAAGCGGAGAGCATTTTTTTTCATCAGAAGTCCTTTGGAATTGTTTTAGATCGTTGTATTGTTGAAAATAGCTAAGTGATTCATAGTACAATATTGTGTTAATGTTTTATGTTTTCCTGGTTCTTCTCACTTCACTTAGCATCAATTTATGTACGTCTTCCCAGGTTTTTCCGAAAGCATCCTGCTCATTATTTCTTATGGTATAATAATATTTCATAACAATTATAATCCACAGCCTTGTTCAGTCATTCCCTCAGTTCCTAATTCTTTGAGACTACAAAAAGAGCTGCTATAAATATGTTTATACACACAGGTCCTTTTTCTTTTTCTTTGATCTCTTTGGGGTGTAGGCCTAGTAGTGATAATTCTGGATCAAGGAATATGCATAGTTTTGTGGTTCTTTGAGCTTAGTTCTGAATTGCTCTCCAGAATAGTTAGATCACTTCATAACTCTGCCAACAATGCATTAGTATCCCTATTTTTCTACATCCCCTCCAACATTTGTCATTTTCCTTTTCTGTTAGATTAGCCAATCCGATAGGTATAATAAGATGGTACCTCAGAGTTATTTTAATTTGCAATTTTTATTAATAGTGATTTAGAGCATTTTTATATAATTATAGATAGCTTTGATTTATTCATCTAAAAACTGACTGTTCATCTCCTTTGATCATTTATCAATTGAAGAATGGTTCGTATTCTTATACATTTGACTTGGCACTCTATATATTTGAGAAATGAAGCCTTTATCAGAGAAACTTGCTATAAACATTTGCCCCCAGTTTTTTGCTTTCCTTCTAATTTTGGCTGCATTGGTTTTGTTTGTGCAAAACCTTTTTAATTTGATGTAATGAAAATTATCCATTTCATATCTCATAATGATCTCTATCTCTTCTTTGCTCATAAATTCTTCTCTTATCCATAAATTTGACAAGTAAAATATTCCATGCTCCTTTAATTTGCTTATAATTGCCAATGTTCTTTCCATTCCACGTTACACAGCCTAAGGTACCTATCGGTACCTCTTGGTACCTTATGGATGTGGGACAGAAAAGGAATACCCTGAACTCACAACTTTGCTTTGGACCAGCCCTGTTTGTCTTCATCTGGGTCCAGACAGCTAGAAGCTTTGATTTGGGGCACAATTAGATCCTAAGTGGCTTTACCTGGGAATAGGTTAGCAGGTGAGTTGCCCTTTAGAAATGCCCCTGGAATGAGACTGTTGAGATTCTTTAGAATTACAGACTTTTATAGTCATAAAGAACTTTTGAGATCACCTCTTTCCAACACTACTCCTCCCTCCATCCTACAGAGGAGGAAACCAAGACACTGAGAAGGGGAGTGACTTGTTCAAGATTCCGCATGAAGTTAATGACAGAAGGAGAACTCAGATCTGTTGACTCTTGGTCCAGGACTCTTTCCATTTTTTGTTACATAGCCTATGAACTGGAGCTGAGATGGAGTGGGGTCACCCTAGGAGTGACAATAATAGCAATGGTAGTAATAATGAGAATAATAATAAAGCCACCAATTTAAGTTTTGCAAAGGACTTTGCCATATGTTCTCACTGGTCTTTACAACTTTGAGGTGTGTGCTACTATCATCTACCTTATACAGATGAGAAAACTGAGGCAGAGAGAGTTTAAATGATTTGCCCAGAGTCTCAAAACCAGTTCGTAGCTGAGGCAAGATTTGAATTTCAGTCTTCCTGGCCCTCAAGTCCAGAATTATATCCACTGCACCACCTAACTGCCTTTACTCCCATCTCTCCCTCTCTTGCAGAGTTATGTCATGCCCAGACCAGTTGAGGGCTCCATGAGGATTCATAGAAGATGCCCCGGGTCTTGGCGCCTCTGGTGCTCCTTCTGGTATGGCTCATGACAGTCGCCAGCAGCCCTCATGCTCTGAGGATTGGTAAGCTTTATTCAAGTTTCTCTGGGGGACAGGGAAAAGGAGGGGTAAAGGGAATGTGATGTCCATTAAGAGCAAAGTATGAAGAAGATTGAGGCAGCATGGACCTTATCAGGGGAGGATATAAGACATAAAAAGGCCCAGTGGTATGCCCAGAGTACCTGTGAACAGCAACTTGGTAGCTCTCACTGCCCTTTGGCGCCATGTTAGACATTGTTCGGAGTGAGTTTGCTAGGTCTGACCCCTGCCCTGATGGAGCTCATCATCTAGAACAGATCGATGTCAAGTTGCCAGCTCCTGTAAGACCAGGGACAGCTGGCTTGTTCCTCTTTGCCCTGAAGTGTTAAGCCCAGGGTTTGACATTTAAGGAATATCCATCAAGGGCTGTCCAGGAATGGGCAGCATTAATTAGAACAAAACTGAAGAGAGCAAATTATTTCTATTCTGAAACTAGCCATTAAAGTCACTGACGTATTAAGGGTGTATTTGAGATAGAGAACAAAGGGGGTAGTCATTGGAGATTCAACAAGTCCAACTAGGGTTGGGATTGATGGATGAAGCCACCTGTCTTTTGACGAATCCAGGAACATTTTGTGATGGAGGTAGAATTTCCAAAGACATTTGAATGATATAGGAGAGATGGCTTTGTGGGGTTTTGTGGGAAAGGCGGAGAGAGTGATTTTGCTCAATAAAAAGGGATGATTGTGGGTGGTGGTGGTGGTAATCATGATGTTTCAGCTCCTGGTCTTCAATTGATTTCTGAGGGCATAATGATATAACTATCTGGGTCAGCAGAAACCCCCACTGATGTTTATCCAGAAGCACTTATTTCCCTCCTCGACTTTCTGGTGTCATTCAGGCTACCTCCAGGAGGGGTCAGGGTAGATGGGAGAGTAAGATCTTTGGCACTGCTATCCCTGCTACAAGAGATGCCAAGGCACATGTGTCAGAAGCAAGTGTGGAAAGAGGTTGGGCCTGCTTTCCTTACCTGAAAGTATGGCTTCTCTGAAAATTTGTGCTGACAGCTTCGCCAACTAAGAAACTTGGACAAGTGACCTGTTTACTTCCTCTCCAGTACTCTCCATTTTCTTTTGCTGCTCTTTGGTTATAACTCTACATGCTTTCAAAAAATAATAATAATAATAAGGAAAGACAGAAATCAAATCATCCCATAGCTTCCTTCCCACACCCTTGTCCTCCATTCATTTTGACTGAAACTTCAAAATCTAATTTAATTCTGTTTAGCAGCAATGCAAAATGCTTCATATCCTTAAGATGCTTAATTTATAAGATGCCTACAGTTATTCAGCATTTGCTCTGAGGTTTTTCTCCCCCCACCTCTAAATGAACAGATGAAGCAGTAACCCATCAATTTCTATTTGTCGCTAATGTGAAGCGGAAAGGGATTCAGCTACAAATTGCCATGCTCAAGTGTCCTGACTTCCCTGATGCTTGCCTTCCAGGAAGTAGGCAATAAATGGAACTGGCACTTCTTTTACTGCTACAACAGAGAACACATTCCCTAGCCACCTCTGCCTCTCTGGGTAGCATTTGGCCAACATTCCTGGGGTTTAGGTCCAGGCATTCATTCTTCACACTGACTAAGGGTCTTCTGGGTGATATGTCCAAATAGGTCTAGTATCCTATTGGGACAGGTAATCAATCTAGGAAAGAAAGACCTCACAAACAAGGTTTCTATATGAAGATCAGTTTTATTCTCTCCTTGGCTATTTTGGGAGACAGGAGCTTTAAAAAAAAAAAGATTCTTCTCATTCCAGAGGGAGAGGCACTAATTACCCAGGCCCAGAGGGGAGCAGAGTAGAATTGTGGGGCCAGCACAGAAGAGAAGTAGGTCAAGAAAACACATGTGGATGTGCTTAACAGAAGGTAACCTTCTACACAGATGGACCTGAATAGCAATCAGTGGCATCATTCTTTCTGTGGCTGCTAAGAAGATTGGGGAGAGGCTGACTCAATGCTTTTTCTCAAGTTATACTGAACACCCCTCCCCCCACAGACACTTTGTATTTTGAGGATGTCTGCCCTCCCCTCAGCCCTCTTAATGGAGAGTAGTCAAACCAAGACTGGAAAAAAGGCCCAGAAATTCTAGAGATAACTAGCCATCCTGTTGAATTGTCCCCCAGATTACCTTGTCTTATCTTGTCTTGAAAATGTGAATGTTTGCAAAGAGATGACTGTGCCCATTATCCAGGAATGTGGATGCTGTTTTTCATTCATAAGAAGCATGAAGTAGGAGATATAACCAAATAATCTATTCAGTTCTCCTCCCAAATCCAGGTTGCATAGTTTTGGGTAAGAGAGGATAATTTTATTTATGCCTATGGAATCATTCACATAAATCTCCCAAGTTTCCACTAATACATCAGCTTCTTTCAATGCTCCATCTTCTATATATATCCTTTGATATCATTCTGATACTTCTTTGTCCACTGTGAGTGATAGTCTGGGACACTAATACTCTCTATCCCTCAAGCCCCTCTATCACTTAAAGTGATTTTGGCTAGCAAAGTTCATTTAGCCACCTGGTATTGTACAGATACAGTTGAATGAAGGGCTTGAAGCCCTGAATCATAGCAGTAGTAGTAGTAATAGTAGCAGTAATAGTAGCAGTTAGTAGTAGTGGTAGTGGTGGTGGTGGTATCAGTAGTAGTTAGTAGTAGTAGAAATAGTAATAGTAGTAGTAATAGTAGCAGCAATAGTAGCTAACACTTACATAGCACTTTAAAGTTTGTAAAGTGCTTTACAAGTATTATCTCACTGTATCCTCACAACAACCCTGGGAGATAGGTGCTGTTGTTATTCCCATTTTACATATGAGAAAACTAGGGTAGACAGAGATGAAGTGATTTACTTAAAATTACACAGGTAGTAAGTGTCTGAGGTGGAATTCGAACTGAAGTCATTCATTCAACAAGCATGTATTAAGCACCTTCTATATGCCAGATTTCTGTGCTAAGCTCTAGGGATACAAAGATAGGCAAAATTGGTGCTTTTGAGGAGCTCATAGACTAATAGGGGAGATAACATGCAAGTAACTATGTACAAACAAGATATAGACAGGATAAGTTGGACATAGCCTCAGAGGGAAGGGATTAGGATTGATAAGAACTGGGAAAGACTTTTTGAAGAAGATAAGACTAGCTAAGATTTGAAGAAAACTGGGAGGTGGAGATGAGAAAGCAGAGGAATCTAGACATTGGGGACAGCCAGTGAAAATGCTAGGAGTTGGGAGATGGAGAATCTTTTCTGGGGAGCAGCAAGGAGGCCAGTATCAGTGGATCATTGAAATATATGGAGGGGAGTAGGGTGTAAGAAGACTGGAAAGGTAGAAAAGGACTAGGTTCTGACAGGCTCTAAAAGCCAACCAGGATTTTTATATTTGATCATGGAGATGACAGGGAGTCACTGGGGTTTATTGAATAGGAAGATGACATGGTTAGACCAAGAAAATCACTTTGAATTAGGGGAATGTTTAAGTTTGACTGGAATGTAGAATTCATGAAAGGGATTAGTATGAAATAAAGCTAGAATTAGTAGGTAGGAGTCATATCTTGGAGAGCTCTAAAAGCCAGATGGAAATATTTGTATTTTAACCTAGAAGCAATAGGGAGCCATTGAAGGTTTTTGAGGAGGGGAGTGACATGGTCAAACTGATCAAACATTATTTTTAGTGGCTGCATGAAGGAAGAATTGGAAAGGGGAAAGAAGGGAAGCAAAGAGACCAATTAAAAGTTTTCACAGTAGCCTTTGTAGTTTAGGTGAGATGTGATGAAGGCATAAACCAGGGTGATGGCTGTCAGTAGAGAGTGAGAAATAGAGATGGGAGATGGTATGGAGATAGAACTGACAAGATATGGCTGTTGGTTGAATATAGTGGGTGAGAAAGAGTGAGAAAGTGAAGATTACTCCAAGATGTTAAATTTAATTGCCTAGACAGGATGATGGTACCCTTAATAGAAATAGGAAAATGTGGAGACAGGATAAGTTTAGGTAAAAGATGATACCCTGTGTTCTGGACATATTGTTTGGTTTTTGTCTTTAACCAGGCCTTCAGGCCTCTTCCTGGCCATTTCCACACCATGCCAACTGCACTTCAGCCAGTCCTTATGTCCCTTCCTCTCCTCATCCTTCAGAACCTTGGACAGTGACACTGGGCTGCTGGGCTTTGAGAATTTCCTCACCAGAACAAGACCTCCATGCCATTTTCTGGTAGTCACCACAGCATATCCTAGTGTGCTAGCATTCATCCCTATCCCTACCTTTTCTAACTTCTCTTCATGTGTTGTCTTTACCCATTTAAATGTAAGTTCCTTGATATCGGAAACTGTCTTGCATTTCTATCCATGGCATTTATCAGTGCCTGGCACCTAGTAAGTTCTTAATAAATGTTTCTTTTTTTCTCTTTAGATGCTTATCATACTTGGAGTAGCATTTCATTGAGATAGAAATCAATATTAAAGCAGTAACAGTAGTATTATCCCATACCCTAACAAGTACAGTATCCTTCTACGTCACCCATCATTATAATTTAGGATTTAAGCTCTTCCAAATTCAGGACATAGATGGAGGACACTCAGGTATGATCCTGGAGTTGAAAACTTAAGTAAAGGTCCAAGTCTTTGCAAAGGATTACTTGTTTCCCCTCTCCTGTCTCCAAATGTCCAGTCTGCAGTCTACCTCTCTCTATTTGACTCCTGCTTATGGCATCTTCCATGCAGGCTGGCTTAGCTTGTCCTATGTGCTATAGTCTTCACTCATGCACTCCTGATCACTATGTCTTCTTTTTGGTGAGAAGAATAAAGATATCTATAGGCATCTCACCCAGAAGAGGGCAAGAATGACTCGGCTTAGTTTTGCTAGGAAGCCTTCTTCCCAGTCCTCTATGCAAGAACAGTGAGCCTCTTTCACTCCCCTGGGGAAGAGAGTTGGGAAAAGAGTTACACAAGCTGGCCTGGCATTGCACTCCAAGGAGCCACTGGCTACATAAATAATGGTAATAGCTAACATGAATATAATACTTTATGGTTTACAAAGTGCTTTCCAGATTTCATAATATTTGAGTTTTACAACCATATGAGATGGTAGCTTAAGCATTATTATCTCTATTTGAAGGCGAAGGAAACAGAAACTCCAGAGAAGTGAAGTGACTTGCCTAAAAGTCCATAGTTAAGAAGTGGTGTAGTTGAGACTCAGATCCCCATATTCTGACTCCAAATCTAAAGGACGTTTAAAGAAAAGGGTACCTCAGGACTATATATGGGAAAATGGCATAATTTTCACTAAGTTAGTTATTCTAACATGGGGCTGATAAACTTAACCTTGACTCCTAGAAAACTGTATAATCAATTATTAACGAGATAGCATATGAGACTTTAGAAAAGGAAGTGGTGATCACTATTAATTATCATATCATCAAGCTCAAGTAATGCCATACTAACCTCATTTCCTCTTTTGATAGGGTTACTTGAGCAGTAGATGAGGGGAATTTTATGGACTTTGTATCTGAATTTCAGCAAAATATTTGGTAAAGTTTTTCCTTATATCTTTGTAGGCAAACCGGAGAACTATGGGCTGGAGCTTCTTTTTATTATTATTATTTTATTTTTAAATATATAATTTATTTATTTTTCAGTATTTAGTATTCACTTCCATAAAAATTTGAATTTCAAATTTTCTCCCCATCTGTCCCCACTCCCACCCCAGTACAGCATGCACCCCATCACCCCTTTCCCCAGTCTGTCTTCCCTTCTATCACCCCCTTCTCCCATCCCCATCCCCTCTGTTTTCCTGTAGGGCAAAATAGATTTCTATATCCCATTGCCTGTATATCTTATTTCCCAGTTGCATGCAAAACCAGTTTTCAACATTCATTTTTAAAACTTTGAGTTCCATATTCTCTTTCTTCCCCTCTTCCCACCCTTTCTTATTGAGAAAGCAAGCAATTTGATATAGGTCATACATATGTATGTATGTATAGTAATGTTATAAAAGACTAACCACATTTCCCTCTGTCCTGCCCTCCTTTTATCCCATTCTCTCCCTTCACCTGTGCCCCCATAATAGTATTTGCTTCTGATTATCCCTTTCCCCAATTTGCTGTCCTGTCCATTATTTTCCCTCTCTTATCTGTGCCCCCCCCCCACCTTCCTGCAAGGTAAAATAGATTTCCATACTCAATTGAGTGTGTGTTATTCCCTTGTTAAGCCAAATCCCATGAAAGTAAGGCTTGCTTATTCCCTCTCATCTCCTCCCTCTTCTCCTCCATTGTAAAAGTTCTTCCTTTTCTCTTTTATGTGAGATGATTTGCCATATTTTACCTCTCCTTTTCTCTTTCTCACTGTACAATCCTCTCAACAGTGCATTCTAATTTTTAGGTATTCTCCCTTCATATTCAGCTCACCCTGTGCCCTCTTTCTCTCTCTGTCTCTGTCTCTCCATATACATATATGTATATACACACACACACACATTCATATACATTCACACATACGTACATACCTGCATATATACATACACATATATAATATACACATATACACATACAAACATACATATACATACATATATGTATATACACATATGTACATGCATATGTGTGTATATATACAAATACATACAAGTATATATGTACGTAGGTGTGTGTAGGCTCTCTCACTACCCTAATGCTGAGAAAAATCTCATGAGTTATAAATATCATCTTTTCATGTAAGAATGTAAACAGTTTAGCTTCAGTGAGTTTCTTATGACTTCTTTTTCCTGTTTACCTTTTCATGTTTCTCTTAATTTTTGTATGTGAAAGTAAATTTTCTATTCAGCTCTGGTCTTTTCAACAAGAATGCTTGGAAATCCTCTGTTTCGTTGAAATTCCATCCCCTCCCCCAGTATTATATTCAGTTTTGTTGGGTAGGTGATTCTTAGTTTTAATCCTATCTCCTTTGACCTCTGGGATATCATATTCCAAGCCCTTCAGTCCCTTAGTGTAGAAGCTTCTTAATCCTGTGTTATCCTATTGTGCTTCCATAGTACTTGAATTATTTCTTTATGGCTGCTTGTAATATTTTCTCCTTGACCTGGGAACTCTGGAATTTGACTACAATATTCCTAGGAGTGTTTCTTTTGGGGTCTCTTTCAGGAGACTATTTTACCCTCTGGTTCTAGAATATCAGGGTAGTTTTCCTTCATAGTTCTTGGAAGATACTATCTAGGCTTTTTTTTGATCATGGTTTTTAGGTAGACCAATAATTTTTAAATTATCTCTCCTGGATCTATTTTCCAGGTAAATTGTTTCTCCATTAAGGTATTTAACATTGTCTGCTATTTTTTCATTCTTTTAGTTTTGTTTTATAATTAATTCATTTTTCACAATGTCATTAGCTTTCATCTGCTCCATTCTAATTTTTAAAGAACTATTTTCTTCATTGAGTTTTAGGATCTGTTTTTCCATTTGGCCAGTTCTGCTTTTTAAGGCATTCTTCTCCTCATTGGCTTCTTGAACCTCTTTTGCCATTTGGGTTAGTCTATTTTTAAAGGTGTTATTTTCTCCAGCATTCTTTGGGTCTCCTTTAGCAAGCTGTTGACTCATTTTTCATGATTTTCTTGCATTGCTCTCATTTCTTTTCCCAATTTTTCCTCTACTTCTCTTAATTGATTTTGAAAATCCTATTTGAGCTCTTCTATGGCCTGAGACAGTTTCATGTTTTTTTGGAGGCTTTGGATGTAGAATCCTTAACCTTGCTGTCTTCTTCTAGTTGTATGCTTTTGTCTTCCTCTGGCTGTATGCTTTGCTCTTCCTCATCCAAAAGGACAGAAGAAAATACATTTTCATCAAGGAAGTAACCTTCCATAGTCTTATTTTTCCCCTTTTTGGTCATTTTATCAGCCAATTACTTGACTTTTGAGCTCTTTGTTAAGTGCAGGGTTTACTACCCTGGGTTTCAGAGGTTTTGTGCAGCTGTTTTCAGAGATATCTCTAGGGACCTGTAAGTTCTCAGTTCCTCCAAAGTGGTATAATCAAAGGAGAGGTGTTATCTGTGAGCAACCATAAGCACTCTTTTCTGCCCTGGGACAGCAAGCAGGATTCCCTATCCACAGCTGCCCCCAGGTCCATTGTACCAGCACTCCTCCTCACCCCAGGACCACCAGCCAGGACTGTGACCCAGATCGGCTGCTCAATTCCTCCACTGTCTGTAGCCCAAGAGCTACAGAAGCAACTGCTGCTGTGGCTGCTGCTACCCTAGGTCTGGAGCAGGGGCCAGACCATGCTCCCCTCTCACTCAGGTGAGAGAGCTTTCTTACTGACCTTTGAAGCTGTCTTTGACATTTGTGGTTTGAGAAATCTGGAATTTGCAGCATTTTCCAGTGCCCTGAGGCCTTCTCCAGTCCTGTCTGTGCTGGCATAGCCCATGCTGTGCTGCACTCATCTGAGACTGGTACAATAGACTGCTCTGTAGATCAATTGTCTATTGAAAGTGTGGTTGGTGCCTTTTGTGGTTCTGAGCATTAGTGAAATGGAGGGGTCTGTCTTGATCACTGTTGTTAGAAACATGGTGATTAATAGATTCATATGACCTGTAGGAGTGCCTTGGGGTGCTATGGTATTCTTGGCTCTTTTTATTTAAAATTAAAAATCAAGTACTTGAATGAAGTTGTACTTACCAAGTTTGCAAATGATGCAAGGCTGTCAGAAGTAGCTAATCAGGGTCCAGAAGCATCTTGAGAAGCTAGGATGATATAAAATGTGAAAATGTGAAATTTAATAAGGCAAATATAAATCAGTAAACTTAAATTCAAAAAATCAACTGCAAAAATACAGAGTGGGAAAGCATGGTTAGACAAAAGCTAGTATGAAGAAGGCCTGGGGAGTTTTAGTGGAATACAAGCTAGTATGAATCTTTTTTAAAAAGATTATTTTATTCAATGAACAAAAATCTACTTTCTCTTTCTTCTACCTCTCTCCTCTCATTAAAAAGAAATACAAAACTTGGAACAAATATACATAGCCATGCAGAACAAATTCTTGCACTGCCCACATCTAAAAAAATATGTTAATATACATCAACAGTGTGACACAACAACTCTCAAAGCTAATGTTATCTTAAGTTGTATTAAGTGAAGCAGTATCTACCATGAGTAAAGGAATTATAGTTTTTCTGTACTATTCCATGGTAAGGCCATGTTAGGAGCATTACATTTAGTTCTGGATACCAAGTTTAGAAAGAGTCCAGAGGAGGGTAGGCAGCATGGTTAGGAGATTGGAGAACATGCTATGCAAAGATCAATTAAAGGAAGTGGGGATATTTAGTCTGGATAAGAAAAATGGGTTGAGAGAGAAGTATAATAGCTCTCTTCCAGTAGTTTAAGTGATCTCATGCAGAATAAGGGTTTGACCTATTGTACTTGACCCTGAAGGGTAAAATTATACTTAATGAAGAGAAGCTATAGGGGAAGAGTTTTGCCTCAGAATAAGGAAAAATAACATTTAGAGCTACCCAAAGGTGAAATGGGATGCTTCAGTTTGTAGTATCAATGGAATTCCTCAAGAAGACTCAGGATGCTCACTTCTTGGTAATGTTCTATAGGGGATTTCTATTCAGGTACAGGTTGGACCAGATGACCAAATAGGTTCCCTTTCATCTATTATATTGTATAATTCTATAATACAATTGCCTCAGTAAACATATGCTATACTACAAAGCCAAATTCAATATAAATTGGAAATGCACATGTATTTATGTGTGTACATGTGCATTTCATGTACTTGTGTACCATATTTCCATAAGTATTCTCCTAGAACTTTCCCATGGCTCTAAACATGGGATATAGTCAAAATTAGGTTTCATTAACTTGAATAAACAGACATACGCTCCACTTTGGTTTTACAGGGACCCAGGCTTTGCTGACTAGGAGTATTTGGACAGCAGGATGATGTCAGCCAGCTGCTGGGCTTCCCAATAGCCCCTCTGTGCGTTGTTTGTGTGCTTCCTAGAATTGTATTGAATTATTGTTACTGATTCGTTTGTGGTGGGTAGGACTGGCCAGACACATTAAGTATACACTGATGGGCAAATGTAGCAGAAAGCACAAAGCACAGCTTCATGCTGTTTGGATTTACCTCTGCATGCAATAGCCTTCTTGCCTAGGAAGTTAGCTCTTTGTGGAGCAGGTGCTTTGCTGGCTTCTGTATATAGGAGCCACAGATGCTAGCTGGCATGGCTGAAGGTCCCTTCATTTCTCTCTTGCCTGGTACCATGGACAGCACCCCCATTTTACATTTGGGATTCTTGGGAATGAATGTGACCTTTTCCCTCATAGATTATTGAATGTTAGATTTTAAAAAGGACTTAAAAACACCATTCTGTTCAAATGAGGAAACAGACCCGGGGAAGCAAAGTGATTTGCCAAGGTTCATTAATGTCAGAACCAGGACTAGAACTAGAATCTTCATCCTATATTCTTTCCTCTCTTGTCCCCTTCAGTGTGTCCCCTCTGAGGCAATCATGGCAGCTATTTATTAGCCTTCAAGTTCCCATCTGAATCTTAGCTGCCTCTTTTCTCTCTCCTCACCTTGCTGGGTTCCTGATGAGGAAACTGACAACCAAACGTAGACCCACCCCAGACTTACAGCAAATGGGGAAAAAGACATTTAGAAGTCATGCTGTCTTCTGCAGTTCCTTCTTTGTCCACTGAAGAGCTTAACAGTGTCAGGCTGTTTCAAGGCTTCTTCTTGGCTTCTCTCCAATCAGGTGTTTTAAGGGCTTCTCCAAACTGATTAGTACTTGAAAACATCTAGAACAAGCTGAGCTGAGATACACTGCAGGTTGTACTGCAGGTACCTTCTGACATCCCTCTACCTCCTCCCTCTGCTATATCCTTATTGCATTTTGTCTCTGTTCTGATTCTTCCACAGTGATGCAACTTGATGGCAGTCCCACATTCCTACCAACAAGAATTGCCCCTTCCTCCAATATGGTGCCACAAGACTTGGATCATCCTTTGGTCACATGGAAATCAACTTCCTCCAAGCTTCTAGTAAAAGTTTGGAAACCGAGGGCTTGGGACAAACATATCTGTCAATCTCTCTCTCTCTGTGTCTCTGTCTTTCTCTTCCTCTCTCTCTGTCTCTCTCTCTGTCTCTGTCTCTCTTTCTCTCTCTCTTTCCTTCTCTCTCACAGTCCCCCTAATTCTTTTAAACTATGTGCCTCCATCATTCTAGACTTTCTAGTCAAGAGACCTTGAGAGATCCACCCCTCATTCCTCCCTTAGTTCCCAGATGAAACTCATCTTTTCCTGACTTAAATTATCTTTCTCTGACTTTCATTTCCTCCTCCTTCCATATACCTTCCTGGATTACTCCATGCTTTTTGGAAATATTCTTTCTCAATCTGTCTCTGTATCTTTTTCTTTTTCTTTTCCACCTCTTTTCCCCTTCTTCTCTTCCATTTTCTCCCTTTTCTCTCTCCTTCTTACTCCTTCTCCCCCTACAATTTTATTCAAGCTCTTCTTTCGTGATTTGTCTAACACAAGCACAATTCTAGGCAGGAATTCTGCCTCCCCTGTTATATAACTTCCCTCCTCCCTTTACTGTTTATTCCCCACTCATTGTTTGGGAATTTGTCCTTCCTTCTCCAGTTCCCTCCACATTTCTACTTATTTAAACTCCTTCTTCAAGGCTTCAGTTCAGCTGCTATGTCCTCAATGAAGCCTGCCCTTACTTAGTGGTCTTACTCTCTCTCTTCATTTATATTTAGTTTCTTTATCTAAGGCTTCAAGCCTGGGTGTCTGGGAGCCATCAACAGAAATAGGGAATTTGGTGGGAAAAGAGACTTTAGGGGCAGAAATGAGTTCAGTTTGGTTGAGTTTGAGGTATTGGGTGGAGTAATATCCAGGTGGAGATGTATAGCAGGCATTTGGAAGTATGAGACTAACTCAGGTGAGAGGTATTGGGAGATGTAGGATTGGGAGTCTTTGGCATGGAAGTGATCGTTGAAGTTATGGGAGTGAGTGAGATTGCCAATTGCATATATGGCTATAAAGAAAAATAAAAATAAAGAAAAAATAATATGATGGTGATAATTCTTCTTCATTATCATCATCATCATCATCATCATCATCATCATCATCATCATCATCATCATCATCTCTGTGTTTTCTGTCACATTTCCCCATCAAAATGCACTTAATGTGCCTAGTCACTCCTTCCAAAAACAAAAGAAAAATAAACTCTTAAGTAGACTGTATATATCAATAGACTTCCACAGGTGTATCCCTGGTAGGATACACCACTTCTCCAATAAATCATGCCTTTTTGCCCTATTCAAAACATGGCTTTAAAGTCTTGTCCTCCTGGAGCCTTCCCTGATTGTTTATAGCTAGCTCTGTACCACCACCACCCTGTCTCCATCCCCAATTTATTCTAAAACCTAGCACTTAGGTTTATTCTAAAACTTGCCTATTCAGAGCAAGGAATGACTCTTTAAAACCTCTAAAGATCAAAGCAAAATCTTCTCAGTTTGTAAAGGACTATGAGTGCAGGGGTGATTTCCTGGGCTTTGTGGCTTCAGTGACATAGGGATCATAGCTAGCAGGGACCAGTCCATCTAACCCCTTCTTTTTACACGTGAGAAAATTGAGGTCAATGAATGTTTAGTGACTTGGCCAAAGTCACACTGGTAGCAAGTACCAGAGCCAAGTCTTGAACCTTATTCTCCCTGCCTCCTTTATCCCCTGCCCTGACTTTGTGCTGTGAGACATGCCACCTGTTTTGTCTGGAGTGTATAGGTGACACTCCAGAAAGGGCTGGAAGGGGGAAGGGATGCTGCTGCTGCCAAGAATGCTCATAAATTTCCCCCAGTGGCAGGGATCTAACGACATGAGACTTTGAGCTTCCAGCTCACAGATGAAAGAACACGGATTTTCCCAGGGATGACAG
Organism: Notamacropus eugenii; assembly: GCF_028372415.1. Taxonomy (NCBI): domain Eukaryota; kingdom Metazoa; phylum Chordata; class Mammalia; order Diprotodontia; family Macropodidae; genus Notamacropus; species Notamacropus eugenii. The sequence continues at coordinate 277,471,705 of NC_092876.1, read as the reverse complement.
TTAAAGAAAGCAAACATCCCCAGGGGCTTTAGCAAAAAGTCCCATTAAAGAGACATACCAAAGGGGAACCCAGTATGAGCTTCCCTCTGAGTAGGACCTGGGTGAGCTGAATCCAGGCCCATAGCCAACTGGCCTTAGCAGTGGGAGCTAGGGACTTTAGGTACAGGGACACTCCCAAGGACAAAATTAATGAATTGTCTTTCTACTTCCTGGAGCTGTGGGGGTTTCTATAATAAATGGAGCTTTATGTGAAAATGATGGTTGAATGTTCGTTTCCCCAATGAAGTCAATTTGGAAAACCAGAGCTCTGGAAGAATTAAGATTGTTAAATGGAATAAGTTTAGTCAGTGAATATGGAATAGAGAGCAAATGACTGAAATTATTTGTTGATTACCCCCAGTGGATCTCTCCCTTTATTTATTTAACTATTTTTTCAAACTGTCACAAAGACAGTATCCCAGAGGGGAAAATTAACTCTGAAAGGGGCTTCAGAGATCCAGGGGCTGTTGCTTCATCCGTGCTAGAAGGGAGCTGACCACCAGGTAGTCATTGTTTGAGTCTGAATTTGGGATTAAAAGATTAAAAGTTGGAGGGGACTTTCGAGAGCTTCTATTTATATCAACCCCTTCATTTTATAGGAAACTGAGGCCCAAATAACCTAGTGCTTGTTCTTCCTGCCACAAATCTTCTCCTTACTCTGGTCCACCCTTCACTCAGCTACCAAATGATCATCTTCACTTTAAGAGAAGATCTGATCATATCATCTTTTCCCTTACTCAGTACACTCCAGTGTCTCCCCATCAGATCAATAATCAAACATAAAATCTCCTATTTCGCATTTAAAGCCCTTCATAACCTGTGATAGTGCAGGGCAGCTCTAGAAATTCAGTAATCAGGAAAGACACTGGAGAACACAATTTCACACTCAGCTACCAAACTATGAAAGATGAGCTCTGTAGAACAGACCAGGAAATGTTCCCAGACCACTCAGCTGAGTGATATAATGAACATGGCATGGTAAGAGGAACACTGGATTTGGAGTCTGAGTATGCCAGTTCAAAGCCAGCCTTTAAATTTATTCCATATGTAACCTCGGGCCAGTTTCCTCATCTGTAAAGATGAGGGGGTTGGACTAAAAAGATGCTTGTAAGGTCCCTCCTAGCTTGAAATCTATGATCCTATGACTTGAGTGTTAATCCTGGTTTTGCACTGTGGCCTTTTATTAGAGGCCTTTTCAGATTCCCTGCCCCCATCCAGGCTGCTAGTTCCCTCCCTAAATTAATTAGTATTTAATTCTATCTATTTACTATTTACATATATGTGTATATGTACCATTTCTCCCATAATTCTATGTTCCTTGAGGCAAGAACTGTTTCAGTTTTGGATCCTTAGCACCTGGAACAGTTCCTGGCATGTAGTAGGTGTTTAATAAATGCCTTTTGATTAGAAAATTCACTTAACATCTCTGGAACTCAGTTTCTTCCTCTGTAAAATGAAGAGATTGGATTAGATCACCTTGACCCCAGAGTGGGGTCACTGAATGTCTTCAATCGATAAATATTAAGCACCAAATGTACCAAACACTGCACTAAGTGCTGGGAATAGAAAAAAGAGACGAAAGACAGTTCTTGCTTTCAAGGAGTTTACAATCTATTGGAGGGGACAACTTACAAAGAAATGTAGGCAAAGCAAGCTGTATATAGGATAAATAGAAAATAATTAACAAAGGGGAGGCACTGGAATTAAGAGGGGTTAAGGAAGGCTCCCTGTAGAGGGTGGGATCGTAACTGGCATTTAATGTAATCCAGTACTTGGAGCAGAGTGGGGAGAAAGTTCCAGGCACGGGAGCAGCCAGAGAGAATGCCTGCTTGGGACCGAGAGATGGCATGTTTTCTTCACAGAACAGAAAGAAGGCCAGTGTAGGTGGATTAAAGAATACAATTGCAGTAGTCCCCTGTGAGGGGACTGAGGGCCTGCACTAGAGAGAAGACAATGTCAGAGGAGAGAAGGGAGCTTATTGGAGAGACAGATGGTGCAGAGGTGGAACCAACAGGCCTTGTCTACAACGTGGATATGGGGGTGGAGGCAAGAGATAGTGTGGAATCCAGAATGACTCCTACTCTGTGAGCTTGAGGGACTGGGAGGATGGTGTTACCCTATAAAATAATAGGGAAGGTAGGTGGGGGCAGGGTTTTAGGGGGAAAGATGAGTTTCATTTTGGATGTGCTGAGTTTATGATGTCTCCTGGACATTCAGTTTGAGAAGTCTGCAAGGCAGCTGGAGATGCAAGATCAGACATCAGCAGAGAGATTGGGGCAAGATAAGTAGCCTCTTCAAGTAGAAGCCGGAAAGTCACATGCTCAGGTATGAAGTCGATTTGATGATCTGTCATTGTGTAATAGTAATGGTAACAGCAACAGCAACTCCTGTTTCTGGAGCCCGGTCCAGTTTGCAAACCTTTCTTCATAATAACCGTGTGAGGAGGGTTTGTGATGTTCAGTACAAGTTGTTGTGGTTGTCCCCATTGTACGTATGGGAAAACTGAGGTTCAAAGTAATGAAGGGACTTCCTTACAGTCAAACAGCTAATAAATGACAGCCAGTTTTCAAACTCAGGTCTTCTCACTCTGTGTCTGCAGCTCTCTTATTAGCTCACCAAGTGGCCGTGCTGTGAGCTCTAAGGTTCCTTTTAGTCAGTCAATCAGCAAGCATGTGTTCGGTGCTTATTAAGTACCAGGAATTGTGCTAAGTGTTGATTAAAAAATGGTAAAACTAGTCCCTGCCCCGCCCTGCCAAGGGAGCTCACATTCAAATGGAAGAAACAATGTGCAAACAATACACATACACAGGGTAAATGGAAGGTAATTTCAGCTCTAATATTCTGTGATATTGGGTTCAGGAAATTCCTGTCTCCTTTCCCTCCAAAAAAGTACAGAGTGCCTAATGTTAGGTCCTGAGGCAGGGCTCTGGTAAAGTGGAAGTTAACCAGGGCTACCCTAGGTTTCTTCAAGGTTGTGGCTTTTTACTCAGACCAGCAGAGGGCAGCAGCGGTTCAGTCGGGCAGCTGATGAACTCACTATTTGCAAAGGAGGTATAAGGTACACCAGAAGAAAAATGGGAGCAGCCCACAATGCACAGGCCTGTCACACACCAAAGAGTCCAGCAAATATAGGGAGCAAAAGAACACTGAGTCAGTGGCAAGGGCCAGAGACAGCCTGAGGAACAGGTCAAGTTAACAAAGTGGGATTGGCATAAATCAGATCTTGGAACAGAAGAGCAAGCTAGAGTTTGAGACAAGCTAGTGTTGGCAAATGCAGACACCTAGCCTGGTACAGCAATGAAAACAAATGACACACTATCAAGTCTGTGTTGGAAACTTTTAGGACATGCCTTTCTGACAACCATGTCACCCATATGTTCTTAAATGACCAGAATCCTGTGGCGCTCAAGGTCCTGGTATGATTTTTCATGGGCCACCAGGAAATGACCCATTGCCTCTGAAAAATACCTCTTGGATAGAACCATAGCCTTAAGAGCTGGAAGGGATCATAACTTAGTCCATCCCCTCATTTTACAGATGAGGAAACTGAGATCCCTAAAGGTGAAGTGACTTGTGCATGGCCTTACAGTTAGAAGGTTAAAGAACTTTAACTATGGACCAAATAGTCTGACTGCAAGACCAGAAGGCTTCCCATTGCACCATGCATGTCACTGGGTCCTCTTTGAGAAGGAAGGATGAACCACAACAAGACCCTTTTAGGAGCTTGGGTTTCAGGTGAAATATTATGTGGGAAAGAATATGCTTTGCATAGGAGGGAAAAGTATTTTACCATATAGAGAAATCCATCCTATGAAGAAGAATCTATTATATTCCAATCAATTTTTTTATATGATTATCACACAGACTGATAAATCCAAAGCAGATAAACTTCCATAGGGACTTCTTAGACAGGATGGAATCCCATACCTGGGTAACTTGGCCTCAGACAAAATGGTGCCTCACTGGAATAGACCACTGAGTCATGAAGTCATGGAAAGAAAAATGATTTATTTGATTGTTTTAGTAACCTAGCCATTTATTATACATGGGGATCTCAGAGAGATGCATGGTGAGGGAGTATTGTCTGAGTCTCTATCACATGGATCTGGAACTGGCTTTATATGGTCATTTCTTGCCATGATGGAGGATAGAGAGGGGGAAAACTAAGACTGGGAAAAAGTGACATTTTCTCATAAGTCAAGAGTCTTTTGTCCCAAAACAGTTTTTTGATCTCTTTGGCCATTCCAACATTCTAGAAGGATAGCAATGACACAATGACAGTTTCTATTCATAAGACCCGTTAAGGTTGCAAAGTACTTTATATAGACTTTCTCCTGTCATCCTAATTTATGCAAGTATGATTACATACCATTGAAGCTATGGATGATTAAGCTGAGACCCAGAGAGATAATGGGACTTTCCCAAGGTCACACAGCTAGTTAGTGACAAAGCTAGGAGGACTCAAATCCAGTTCTTCTCCCTACATCGGCATTCCTCAAATGAGTCCTCAGAATTCTAGGTTTCTGCTTGGTATTTTCAGGGGCTCTGTGAGGACTAGGGCTGTAGTGCCTGAAAAGCACAGAGAACAAATCCTCCCGCTTGGCTGTGTGTCCCTTCTCCGTGGTTATGCAGGTACAGGCAGCAGACCCATCTTCATGTTATCTGAGTTGACCACACATTAATGTATATGCTCAGTCTATGTGGAAAATCATCTGAGACTGGTGCAATTGCTTATGTAATCAAAAGTTGGCTTGGTCTAGAAACAATCATCAAACATGTTCCGTGTTATAACACATCTCACCAAACATCTGCCTGCTTCAGCAGTGTGCATGCCCATTTACATGATTACTAGTTTTACTTGTCCTGTAAATATTTTCTCTTGTCTACACTATGGAAAATTCGTCCAAAATTAAGAAGCTTCAAGAGGCTGGGAAGCAAAAGTTTAACATAAAAATGACTATCTCAAGTAGAGGGTAAGCTGCTTGAGGGTAGGGACTAGTTTTGTACTTTGTCTTTGTAGCCCCCCCACCTAACATGGTCCCATGCTTCTAACAGACATTTAATAAATGTTTGTTGAGTGGAATTGAATGAACAAACATCCCAAAGCTAATTTGAAATGAAAATGTAATGAAAGCTCTCTCCAATTTGGGTTTACTCTTCCTGCTCTTGCAGCGCCCGGTGGGGTATGTTACCGGGCCATGATTTCATTACAAAGGTATTTACCGACACAAGACAGCAAATGTATGAGAAAATGTCTTGAATGTTTTAAGGGAAAAATGATAAGCAGAAGCAATCCCTCCAAATCCTGTCTTATGTAAATAAAGGGCAAAATGAAAATGATTATCGATCTGTAGGATTTTGTCCAACCCAATATTGCTTCTAATTATAAAACACTTATTGGTAGCAAACAGTCATATCTTTCCCACTAAGTTGTTTGTGATGTCGTTAAATGTAGAATAGAATGTATCTGAAAATATTTGATTAAAAAATTAGCCTTATGTTATTAGGAACCATTAGTGATAGGGCTTCTACCACTCCCCAAATGTCTGAGTACTGCACCCTCCTGTTTTTGAAGAGGCAAAGCAATAATAATATTGAACTACTGAGTGAGTAATTGAAGCATAGTGGTTTTATGGAAATAACATTAGGCTTGGAGACAGGAGACATGGGTTCTTCTGAGCCTTTCCTTGGTCTGCTGCATCAGCACTGCCATGGCCAGTCACCATGCTCTCAGCTCCTTCTGCTTCGACTTTGCTTAGAGGACATAGTCTAAGGAGGATCTGGTTATATATTATTTTAAATATGAATGAAAGATCATCCCATAGTATCATAGATATAGAGTTGGAAGAGCCTTTGGAGGCTGTCTAGTCTAACTCTTTCATTTGACAAGAAAGAAAACTGAGGTCCAGAGAGAAGGTACTTGCCCACGATCACATGCACAGTGAGTGCCAGAGGCAGGATCTGAAACTAGCTCTCCTGACTTATAAGTCAAAGTTATTTCCACTGTACTAATAGAAGTTGGGTAGAGGAATGGATAAAGCATCAGGTTTGGAATCAGGAGACCAGGGTTTGCTTCCTGATTCTACTTACTGTGTGACCACAGACAACTCATTTTACTTCTGAGTCTCATTTTCTTCCTGATTGTAAATGTGGAGCAAAACGCTTTGTACTATGAATTGAGAGGCATAGAATGTAGTTCATAGTATAGTGGATAGGTAGGTTTGGAGTCAGGATGACTTGGGCTCAAGTATACCTTTGGCATAGTCACTTAACTTCTGAGTTTCCCAGGTAACTCTCTAAGATCTACAATGGATCTATAATGGTAGAGGGAATTTCCTTTATGGATGAAATTGTAAGTCTGGACAAAATGAAAATGGTCAGTTATTATAATTGCCTATCCCAGAGGTTTATTGTGTGGCATACCCTTCATAAATGTTAAACTGGAGGTGGATAATAATGACAATTATTGATATTTCCTTCCAAAATTGCCTTTTGTGACTAATCCCAGGGCTACTACTCTGACCTTCCCTTAAATAATTACTTGCTTGACTTGAGAGGAAGAGAGGGATGCAGGGTCAAGGAACAGATTCCAACAGTCCTATTCCTTAAGAGACACCAAAGATAGACTTCTCAGATGTTCTCACCATTCCTGAGTGGTTTTTCCCTTTCTAACACTTTGGAGAGAGAAATTAACTGAAAAACCTTCCATGGGAGTCATGAAGACTGCACTTTTAGGCTAAAAATAAGTGCTGTGCCCAAACAACTCTGGAGGGACAATCCTGCACTCAGATTTTATTTATAGCCACTTATTTATTAGATTCAAAATGATGTTTAACCAGGAATCATATAGCAGTGATCTTTGATTGCTTGTGTGGCTAATGGCTGGACATATATTATTATAGCTGTTTATTCAACTCTGTTAAATGTTCCTGGCACTTCATACTCAGACAGGCATTGGGTAAGGAAGAGGGGCTGGGAGAATTATTTATTGTTCTAGTGACCCATAGGGACTGAGAAAGCCTAATCCTATTCCTTTTATTACAGAAAAGCATAGGATCTATAGCTGAAAGGGGCTACAGTTTATCCAATGTCTTTATCCTCTCTATAGAAGAGGAAACTGAGATTCAAAAAGGCTAAGTGAGCTGTCCAAGGTCACGTAGATAGTAAGTGACAAAAGCTGGATTTGAATCTAGGGAGACAGCTTGATGCAGTAGAAAGATGCTGGATTTAGAACAAAGTATATAGGTTCAAAACCCTAGCTTTACCATACATAAATTTCTCTGGGTTTCAGTTCCTTTGCCTGTAAAATGAAGGAGTTGAACTAGATGACTTTTAAGGTCTCTCCAAACATAAATGTTATGACTGTGAACTCTTAAACTTGTCACCTTCACACCTTGTGACTTGGGCACTTAAGTTCTTTAGGCCTCAGTCACCTGATCTGTAAAATGAGGTTGAACTAGAGGGGTGCCCTTCCAACTCTAAAGCTATTGCTTCCAGTTAGTGCATTCATTCATTCATTCATTCATTCATTCATTCATTCATTCATTCCACTCCACCACTCTGGTTGCTGCTTTGAGCAGGTGAGGGGAACCTAGGCTGCAACAGTGTTTCTGAATTCCACTCATTGTCTGAGTGCACTCATGTCTCTTGTGGCCAAGCGCTTCTGCTGTGAGAGATAATTGTTGATGGGATAAGCAAAGAACCAGAGCTCTCCTCCCACCCTTGTTGCGTAAGGGAAGAATGAATAATCCTTCAGAGCTCAGTATTCTAGAACTGACTTAGAACTGACTTACTTCAGAGTGGGGCCACCTTGTGGTTTTTAGATGCTTTCAAAGATATGACAACGTTAGCGAGTGAATCAATTACTTTTATCCAATAGACAATGCCTTATAACGTTATCAGGTTGTTCATATTTGGTTATTGGTTGTTTAGGAAAACTCAGTTTGATCAAAGACCACCTTAATTTACCCCCTTTACAAAGGAAAGTTTGATGAGGCTGTGTCTGAGGTTGGTATTGAGTGCTAGTTTCTTCCTATCTGGACTCAGTTTTCCATTATCTCAAGGTTGAATAAACAAAAATTTATTTATTAAGCATTTGCTCTATGCCAAGCACTGTGCTAAGTATTGGGGATGTAGACACAGAATAGAAACAGAAGGGGCTTGAGAAATCTTATGGAAGTGATGCTCAGGGAAGGAAGTCACTTGTGAATTGATGTCAATTGGTGTGCCTCCTCTACCTTTCCATGTAGAAATTCAAGACTTGTCTCTGGCCCTCTCTAAGAACAATGGTGATATTGATTTGATACTGAGCCCAGAATAAGAAACGGAAAAAGGAGAAGGCATCATAATATGCAAGAATCAGGATAAATGACAAAGTAACAGACGCAGATAGCTAGATGAAAAGCATAGTCTTGTCTGGTGGCTTTGGGTGTCCAGATAGTTGAGTTTACACTCAACCACTCACCAATGTAGACATTTTGGCCCAGAATTCTAAAACTGAGGGTGTTAACTCCCTCATTTCCCTCCAGGAACAGATGACATTTGTTCTGGCTTCCAGAAGTATGGATCTAGGTGTGGAGAGAAGCTCAGCAGATGCAGGGCAGATGACAAGATGGGTGGAACCCAATTAGGTCTGAGGTGGGAGTAGGGCTAGAGAACCTACTAAAGGAAGCAACTTTTGTCAGAGTCAAGAATATGCAGAGATGGGATGCTTTTCCTAAGCCTAGGATACTTTGTTGGATATAAGGAGCCTAGACAGAGGGGTTATGTGACCCTTAGTGGTCTCTTCCTAATGGCCTGGGAAAGACCCATAGGACCAAGTTATTCTAGGGATGGGGAAACACATAGCTATACCTTATTTCCTTGCAGTAGTTTCCAAGGAGAGGCAATATGATACTGTGGAAAGGGTACTGGATTTGAAGTCCAAAGGCCTGGATTAAAATCCCAATTCTTTTCATTTTGGGCAAGTCATGTAACTTCTCTGGACCTCAGTTTCTTTGCTTGTAAAACAAAGAGCTTGGACCAGTTGACCTTTAAGGTCCCTCCAAACATAATTATTATGACCATGAACTCAAACTCATCACTTTTACACCTTCTGGGCTATCATTCTGGGGTACATTCTTAGTCCTTTGTGTAAAGTAGATGGAAGCAAACAGGGCTGCCCAGAAAAAGTCAGTCATAAAACATGAGGCTTCACCAGTGTCCCAAGGAGACAGTGGTGGAGCTTCCACTCCATTGGCTGGAGTGTTCACAACCAAAAAGGCACCGGGTCAAGTGCTGATGAGTGACTGTGTTCTTTTTTGTTTACTTTTTTCTGGATTAGAAAATCAGGGTCCAACATGAGGGCCTCTACTTCTAGCCTTCGACAAACTGGGAGGAGCTAAAGGATCTATTTGAGAGGAGATTAGCTCATTAGATCTCTCTGTACTCACATGTATTCTTCAAAATATTCTCCCTATCCTGTCTCTTGCTTTAAAAAAAAAGTCTGATTGATGTTCTTTTTTTACATCACTCTCACTTACCAATGGTTCAGTGGCTCTTTATCCCTCAATAGAACCCTCCCTTGAAAGAAATACAGCTAACCCAACAATAACTAGAACAAAAACTCCACAACACGTTGGCTATGTTTGTTAATGTATGGCTTTTTCTAGGCCCTGAAACCCTGTGCCCCTGATTGGTACCCCAGCCATTAGCATTCACCATATCTAGGCTCTTCTAGACCCATCATGTTATAAATAATTGGCATTTCACCATACATCCTTCTTCCTTTACTCTAATTTCTAGCTCTTTCTTCTAGAATACTAATCATATCAACAACACCACTCTTGGAAAGGACAAGTTGATCAATTTCCCAAGGCTCCATTCACGACCTCTGTGTCTTCTCAGGGAAAGTCACCATCCTCCTCTAACTATTGTTTTCCTCTTTTAGAATGTAAGAGCACTGAAGGCAAGGACTACTTTACTTTACATATGCCTGGTACATCACAAACACTTAAATGCTTTTTCATTCATTCCTTTCTGCACCTAAAGTTCACCACCATTAGTCACTGAGTTGATTGAAGTTCAGAAGTCTTTCAATGCTATTTTTCTTTACATTTGTGTAGTCAATGGAAGCTTTGTTCTTTCCGGATCCTTTCTCTAGCTCTTCCCATTTAATCTAAATGTTGTAGCTGAGAGGGTGGGAGGGGGAGGCATTAGAGACCATCTAGTGCAATCCCTTCATGATATTTCTTGCTCAAAGACGATCCTTAAGCCCAATTCACTCTGCAGCTCATAGATTGGACAACAGGTCTCTGCCTACTTAGCACGGAGTGAATGTAAATACTAAATGGTAATTGTTTCTCTTTTACCCAGGAACCCTAAGGGTTTCCCCTCCCAGTTTGATTTTTTTGTTTTTGTTTTTTTCTTTATTGAAAGGGGCCATCCCATGAGTAACTACTTAAAGAGGCCTAGTCATTGAATGAGTGTATCTCTCTCAAAGTGAGAATCTGATAAGACCTTAGCCTAAAATGGCCAGGGTCTCCCATTGCATCCTGGGCCATCTCCAGTCTTTCTGATGAATATCAGGTCACTGGACCCAGATGACTGGAGGAGAAAGTGAGGCTGGTGACCTTGCACAGCCCTCCCTGACTCAAATCAAAGTCAAGTGCAAGTCATATCCTCATCTTGATGTCATGGTTCTCTTCGAGAACGAAGGACAAGTACAAGAAGATGAGGATTCTATGGCCCAGAAAAGTCAGTGATTCACTCAAGGTCACACAGATGATTACTGGCAGGGCTGGGAATAGAATTTATCTTTCCTGACTCCTAGCTCAGTGTTCTTTCCTTTTCTTTATCAAGCTTACTCTATATGTCTTTCCTTCCCTAAATCCTGTGCTTTTCCTCTCACTACTCCCTTTGCCCAAGTCCCATAGTGCCAGCTTTTCTCACTCAGAAGTCTCTTCATACTCTCCCTTGCCCAGTGATGTTCCTCAGTTCCTCCTCCTTCTCCTGTGCTTTCTATTCTCCATATATCATCTTTAAATCTCCCTAGGCCAACCTCCCTGCAGCCAGTATTTGTATGTGCAGTGATGACAACACAATAGGATTGTGTGTGCATGTGTGGGTGCGTGAATAAGGTTAGAAAAGTCTGATCCCCCCTTGTGGCTTCAGCTTTGGATTGCGTGATGACACCTGCTCATATGGGATCTTGATGTCCAAGTCAGAAAGCCCCAGGGAGCCCACCTGAGGTAGGGCCGAGCTTGCACAATCCTCCTTTGAAAGGTCAGGTACTTCACACAGTGTATTTTGCTAAAATTGAAAAGGCCAGAGACTCAACTTTGGTATTACAAGGACGAGAGGGGCATCTAGGAAATCTTCATTTTCCTAAGCCAAGGTCCCTTTCTCCTTCATTCCAGAGCCTGGGACACAGCCACCAATCAGAGGCTTTGCCTGCCCTCCCCCCAACCCAAACCTACTTCTCTCCCTCCCTGTCTATTTTGGGATATGTAGCCAAAGGGCTCCAACCTCCTTCTATAGCTCATTTAATCCTTCCTCCTGACCAACCCTTTCTATTCACTGCTCTTCTCTGCTCTGTATAATCTCAGCATAAATCCTCTTCCCCTGCAGATAGAGTTCCCTGGGCTTCATCAGCTCCCAGCTTGTTTTCCCACCTCAGACCTTACTCCAACACGATCTTTTCTTGCAGATTCCCAGCAGGTCCCATTCCTTGTTCCTGAGTTATTCATGTTGACAGCACATCTCCAACTTCTGTAACTGCTAATTACAGAGTCCACGAAGCACCAGTGAAAGAACTGCATCCTGAGAATGGGGAAACTGAAGCACTGAAAGCAGCAGCTGGACCACAAGTTAGTGATGGTTCTGTGAGATCATGATCCTGGACTATGCCACTTCTGTGGCTCTCCAGGGTACACTGATCCTGAGTAGATGGCTACTGAGTAGTCTGTCTTATGCCTATTTTCCCACTACTGGCTTAAGGGCCTATGTCCATTACACTGTGTTCTAATGACTTGACCTGGTCCCACCAACATGTGATGAAGTAGATAGAGTACCAGGAAAACCTGGATTTTAATCCCACTTCCAACAGGTATTACCTGTGTGACTAAAGAATTCATTTAACTTCTTGGGGACTCTGATTCCTTATCAGATCTGTAAAATGAGGGGTTTGTACTTGATAAACCTTCTAAGGTCCTTCTTAGCTTTAAATCTATGATCTATTACCCCCAAATTCCTGTCTTCCAAATAATTAACTACTGTTGTTCAGAGATACTGTCTCCAAGCACTGACCCTAGCCTCCTCCTGCTCCTTAAGTAGGTTAGGAGTTGGGTCTCTAATTTCATTGATGGCAGGTTGCCCAAGGAATTCCCTCTACCAATACAATTTGATATCTTCTCTGTAACTACAAGTCCTGAATTATTGCCTAAGTCACTGAGGCTGACTTGCCTACAGTCACACACTCTGCCTACAGAGATAGGATTGAACCCTGGTCCTAAGGATGACTTTTCTCTGTGGCAGGGAGCAAGATGTCAAGAAAAGAATAGCCCTTGATGGAGACCAAGAGGGGAAATTTGCAAAACATAACAAGAGGGAGACTGACATAGGCAGTCCCTAGTCCTAAGACCAGATCTGTCCTCCCTACTCCAATGCCTCTTGCTGACATCTTGATGTAATGATAACTTTAAGATCTATGTCCCATCCACGACCTGAATCTCACAGGAGCCCATATGAGGGAAGTGGTGTGTGTTATTATTTTCATTTGACACATGTGAAAACCGAGGCTAAGGGAGAGGAAGTGAAGCCAAGGTCTCCTGACTCCAAGACCAGTGTTCTTTCCATTGTGCTAAACTGCTTCCTGTGTCTTTTTATCCCTTTGGTATGTATTTGTATGATTACCAACAATCACCAGCACTTGGATAGACTCTAGTGCTCTCTTTACACAGTTCCACGTGGTTGCTTGCTAATGTTAGAACTATGCCATCACCCAGACATTAATCTACCCCATTACCAATTTACCCTCTAAGAGTTCACATCGATGCTCCCTTTCTTCATAGGCTCTGAGACAAGGGCCCAGAAATGTGCATCCCGGCTCTGTGTTCCATTAATCTGTGCCAACCACATAGGATCTGGAGGCTGAGCCACCTATATGACCTCAGGCACGTCCCTCTTCTCTGAATCTCATATTCCTCATCCCTAAACCCAGAGTGCTGGACCCCCACCTTCCCATTTGTCTCTTGTTCCCTCTAATTTGTCTCTCTAACCTTGTACTCTCCACCTGGGCCTCGATTAGCTTCTAAATAAGTGGTATTTAGCTATTGGTTACTCCATTCAGTTAGCTTTATGGCCTGCTTCAGTGAAATATAGAGGCTAAGGCTTGATTTTTGGAGAAAAAAAGAGAGTAATGAGAACTGAGGGGAGCAGCAGCCCACTTAGATTACATTTTAATAAAGTTTCCAGCTAACCTAAATCATCCCCATTGCAGGCATCCAGGCAACTGCTGAGTACACACTGGTGGACTCCAAGATCCCATCTACCCTTTGGTCAGGAGGATACAGCACTAAGGCTGGGGTGAAGGCTAGGGACACCTTCTCCCCATTGGAATGTAAGCAGAGAGATTCAACCACACTCTCCCCCCACAGTTGATGACCAGGCTGAGCTGAACTCTGGAGTGCTCCAAGGCAAAGACTCTCTGAGGGAAAGCAAGGCCTGCTCTTTCAGCAGCTGTTAATTAGCTGCAGATGATGAGATAATTCATAAAAATTAGCAGCGATTTCCTTCATTGTGTTAATATCACCAGGCAATAAAACTGCTGTTAAAGGATGACTTTTCTCTGTGGCAGGGAGCAAGATGTCAAGGAAAGAATAGCCCTTGATGGGGACCAAGCGGGGAAAGATGCAAAACATAACAGGAGGGAGACTGACACAGGCAGTGATTTTCTGGCTTTGGCTGGAACTATCCAAAGGAAATCAAATTGAAATGCAAATCAGGATGTCAGCTCAGAGCACTGATTGGAGGAAAGGTATTTGATGGTGTCACCTTGGCAGACGCAGACTACAAGAAAGGAGCTTTGGCAGAGATCGGAGGACATGCCATTGTTTGAGGCCTCCAGAAGGGATTCAACTTAGGCAGAGGGTGCTGGGAGAGGTGGGACACTGATAAGAAGAAAAGCAGGTCACAAAGCTTTCCCCTCACCATATCCTGTAAAGTAGAGAGTAAAAATACAAGGGTACCCATTTTGCAGGTGAAGAATGAGAATAATTGACTTTTACATAAGCTTTAAAATTTGTGAAGAATTGATATACATTATCTCACTTGACTCTCACAACAACTCGGAAATGATAAGTCTTTTAGCCACATTTTACAGATGAGGGAGCTGATTGATTCTCAGAGAGGCTAAATTACAGTGGGTATGAGGCAGGCTTTAAAGCCACCTCTTTCTGACATCTAGTCCAACACTCTGTTCGATCTGTCAGCCTGCCTTTTACATAATTCCTAGAAAAAATACATATACATATATACATACACATGCAATGTATATGTATGTGTGTGTGTAATATATATATATATAATATACATATTCACATATACACATCCCTGTCCTTAGGGATGGAATGGAAAGCTAATAAAATACAGAAACCTAGCACAGCCTTGCAAATGAGTACCAGTATCTATCAGCTTACTAATATGTATATTTACAGTATATGTAAATATTATTATGTATGTACTATATGTGCATGCATGTGTGTATCATACAAATGTATAATATACACACAGGTGTGTCACATCTGTATTATATACATATATGCTTACATAGGTGTATATAATACATATGTTAATAATATACTTATATATTGGTAAGCTGGTTAATAGATATATACATATATGTATATGTGTATATACATATGCCTGTACATATATATATATACCAGTCTGTCCTTCTCCCAGAAACAAGGGAAGTGAATCCATGGGCTTTCTTTTCTTCCATTCATTTGTTCATTCATTCATTTAACCAACTATTCACCAAATATATATGTAAGGAGGGCAGTTTTTGTGCCAAGGGTGATAACGGATCTATAGAAGACTATGTAGCATGGTCCCTCCACTCCAAAAATTTACAACCTAATTGATGAGATAAGATTAACACCTACAAAAGTTAAATAACAAAATGGTACAACATGCATTATAAAAATGTATACAGTATGTTCAGAAGCTCAGAATTCAGAGAAAGGAGAGATCCTGGAATAGACAGGAAAGCTTTTTCCACCTCTTTGAACAAAACTGATCTAATGGATAAATGACCCTTTATAAGGCTAAGAGAAGGCCAGAGCTTAGGTAGAATGAAATCTCTGCATTTGTATCTCGTAAGGAGTTACTCTTTAGCCATGCCTCCATCATTTGAGCATGAGGGAAATAGTCCTCTGTGCTGCTAAGACCAAGATGGCGACTTCTATCCCACTGTGATATAATGGGAAGAATATAATGATGTAATGAGAAGAATACTAGACTCTGTCTGAAGCTAAAAACTATGTGACTGTGGACCAGTTATTTTCCCTTTCTGAGCCCCAGTTTCTTCATTTCTAAAAGGCTAATGATAATTTTGTAATATATGTCTGGCCAGACATGTAGATGGCTCTGGAGGAGAAAGTGAGGCTGGTGATTATGCAGCCCTCCCTCGCTTAAATCCAATTCACTTGCATGTCATGGCACCATCTTCCCAATGTCGTGGTCCTCTTCAAGAATGAAGGACAAACCACACACACAATCTGCTTTGCAAAGTTCTTATGGCTTTAGACTTAATGCTTAGAAAAGATCTCAGAAAGTCATCTGCCTCTGCCTACCCCTATTTTACAGATGAGCAAAACTGAGGCTCAGAGATAGAATGTGACTTGCCCAAGGTCACCCAGGCAGCAAGTATCAAAGACAAGATCTGAAACCAGGTTCTCTGATTCTGATCACCTAGGCAGCTAATTGACATAGCAGATAGAGCGCTGAAAATGGAGTCAGGAATACCAGAGTTTAAATCTGACTTCAGAAACTACCTTTAGGACCCTGGATAAGTCATTTAACCTCTATCTGTTTTAATTTTCTGCTCTATAAAATAAGGATAACAATAGCATTTCCCTCCTATGCTTATGAGGAGAAAATGTGATAATATTTGTAAAGGTCTTTGCAACCTTAAAATGCTATATAAGTGCTAGCCATTTTAAAAAAATTGTTATTATTTTCACTGTACCATACTTTCCTCGGGCACCATGCCTTTTGGGGAAGAATGTGTCATATGAATATGAATTGTATTATTATTGTCATCATTATTATTATACTAAAGGCCTATTCAGATGCTTCTATCATGTCATACAGGTGATCATATGCTCCCAAAGGTTTTATTTGCCTTTGAGGTCAAGCTTTAGCAGATTCTCCCCAATTGGAAAGACTTTGAACCCAAACCCAGTGGTGTACCTGTATGCCTGTTGTTTGAGGATCCACCTGGTTAAATGTGTGGAGTTATCACCAGGTGGGCCATAGCAACTCTCAAAGACCACCATCGGACCAAGTTATGGAGTAAGCTATGTCGGTATTGAAGTGAAGAACATCCTCCCAACAAAACTATGGAAGTTATGAGTGTCATTTTTATTGCCTTAGTGACATCAGCCTTGCTCTGTTCCATGGTGGCAGCCTGTGCCCTGATTCTGGCTGCCTCTCACAGGTGCCTTTTGTTGGTTTCAAAAAATAAGGATAGCCAAATGCAGATCCACTCCCATACTAGGAAAGCTCACAGGGGTCAGTAGCATCATCTCTTTTTATACAAAAGCAACTGCATTAGCCTCTCTTTTAAATTCAATTCAATTTCAATGCTATTTATTGAGGGACTCCTATGAACAAGGCCCTATGCAAGAGGAAAGGAGTGATTTGGGGAATTCAGAACAGCAGGCTGTCCATAAAGCATTCTCATTGACTTTGGATGGCAACATGGCTTTTTGCTTAGGATCCTTCTCCCTGATTATGTTTTATTAGACTCCTGTTAACATGAGTTTGTCTTCCCTGAATGCATACCATCTGGGCAGCTGAGGGACGAGCCCCTCAAGCATTCTGGGCAACGGGGCAGAGAGCCAACCTCCATTTTAAATGGTCCATAGAAAGTCCAATGAATTAGATAATCAACATTATTGATTCAACTTATGGAGAGTTGACTATGTTCTTCACCTCCTCCTCCTTCTTACCTTCTTAGATTGACTTGACCTTAACCCTCTCTATATATAATAATTCAAGTGTTGGTCAAGGACCCTCTAATAATAAAAGCATATGGAATATTAAAGCTGAATGACACCTGAAAGTCCTTATGTAGTCTCACCCCATTATTCTGTGTGCCACAGAGTGAACACCAGAGAAATTAAATGATTTATCCAAGGTCATGTTCATCCAGATTCTAATATATCTTTGTTATTTAGTAGAAGCACCACCTTTTGGTTAATACCAGGATATAAGGAACTTTTAGGTCCTTAAGATTTTTGTAATTAGCAAGCAGTGATGGCTTCATGGAAAAAGTACTGGATTTGGAGTACAAAGACCTGGCTCTTCTCTTTATTATGTCACTTTAATGTATTTGAGCCTAACTTCCCCTATCTGAAAATGGGGAAAATAACTCAGGTGATGACATATCACACTGAGGTTGATGGGAGGATCAAATGAGGGTATATATGCTAAACGCTTTGTCCATCTTTGGGTGCTGCAAATGTGAACAGCGATTGTGGTTACTATAATTTAACTTATGAAAGTTTTGTGAATTATCGCAGCTGGAGCACCAGAGGATGCTCCTGATTGTTCAGCAGAGTAGCATGTCCTGATGAGTGAGTGACCCATTCATAGAGGTGGCCAGTCACCAGAGTACTTGATCTTCTTTGAGGGACCAGCCAGGAAGAAGCCCAGGAAATGAATGTGGAGGACGGTGATATGCCCCAGAGGAAGGCATTCATTAAACTGAGGGATGAACATACTGCAGTCTCAGGAGGCCTCCAGTACTACATCAGATTTCTAATGATTTTGTCAGTCAATCCCCTGGGTGAGGAGCAGCATTTTGATATCAGCAAACACATTACATTTCTACCCGGATAACCCAATACGGAGTCAGTCACAAGATCGGAAAACAATTCATCATATTCTAATGGAACTGTGAGATTCCAAGTCAAGAATGATTTGCATCTGAAGGCAGTAGAGAATAATGGGGCCAAATGGAGGAAGGGGGCATATGTGATTGTACCCACAGGGTACAGAGGGACCTTTGATCAGTAGTTTGGGCTTGTATGCCTTTCACTCATGACACAATTAAAGTTTAGGTGCAGTGAGGGGAGAGTGTTTGTATAAGACAGAACCCATGGAAACAGAAAACATTGCAATGAGAATACTTTGTCGTTTATAGGAGGCACCTTGCCACTAAAGGCCTTGAACAGAAATTACACAATTTCTCACAGTTGGGAGGGACTTCAACCCAAATCTGAATAAGAATCACTTTAATAGAGTAAGGAAAAGGGGGAGGCAACGGCCCAGGACAGGCCATCTCTTCAAAGCAAAAAATTCTACAAGCTACTGACTGCTGTGGTTTGTCCTATAAAGAATAAAACAAGAGCGGAACTTGGAGGCAGGCTCATTATTTCACCTCCTGGCCTCAGTTTCCTCATTTATAAAATGAGAGGATTGTGCCCAGTGTCCTCCGAAGTTCCTAACAGCTCTCAGTGCTATGACCTAACAACTGCTTTCCTTCAGCATGTCTTGGTCTGGGAAGAGGATTCCTCTCCTCCCTTCCC